>NC_090926.1:1184187621-1184808038 GCF_040938575.1 Ambystoma mexicanum
GGGGTGAGGGTGTGTGGGGCAGTTGGGGTGGAGAGGGGGTGTGGGGGAGTTGTGGGGGGAGGTGGAGTGGGGAGAGTGTGTGGGTGTCTTTTTCATTGTTATATTCAATACACCCGTTGTGTCAAAAGCATGACCTGAGTGGACATTCGTTATTGCGCATGTGTCATTTATTCATATACAGAGAATCATGGGCATGTACCCAGACACCCAGTGGCCTCTGTCAAAATATCATGTCACCCTCTGCAGCCATGTGTGTCAGTAATATTGTGCAATCACTGACTGACGCACAGCATGTCCCTCCTGTGCATTGGCACCACAATAATGTGCAGCCACTTCTTCTTCATCCCCTTCATCATCACCAGGTGTTTGCAGGACAATGTCAGGGGGTAGGGGCACGTTGCGTCGGATGCACATGTTGTGCAGCATGACACATGCCATGATGATCTTGGCCACCTTCTCATGCCTGTAGAGGAGTGCCCCACCTGACGGGCTAAGGCAGCGAAACCATGCCTTCAACAGGCCAAAGGTCTGCTCAATGACCACACGGGTACGGGTGTGAGATCGATTGTAGTCCTCCTCATGCCTGTTCTGTGTCTTTTGGACAGGGGTGAGGAGTCACAGCATCAAGGGATAGCCACTGTCACCTGCATGGGAGGCATAAAAAGGTATATGTCAGTCGATTGATGATGGACAGCTGTATTAGTTACACATGCCGTCAGATTATCGTTGGTCACATGCACATGTCCCTGGTTGTATGAATGCCATTTTTTGGCCCTCAGTGTGTCCTGTGCCTGGAATAATGGTGTGGGTTGCATCTTCAAGATGATACACGGTGTGCTCTGCCGTCTTGTAGCTCATGCATTGTGTACGCATACAGCTGTGTTTGTGTCAATTTAGTGATGTGTTGTGTTCTGTAGGATTTTCTGATGGGGAGCGTTGGCAGTAGGCTCTGCAATGTTAGGCATTCTGTGCTAATTTATGCCATGGTTACATGCAGCATTCCTGTGGTTGATCCGGGATATCGGGCAAAACAATGTGTGATGATCTTGCTTGCGTCGCCTCCCATCTGCAAATGGTTGGAGTGGTATTGCTTGCGATTGCGGTAAACAACCTCCATGGCATGGAGGTCACCTTTTGTTTCAAGAATCTCCTGGGTAGTCCGTGGTAGGGATATGCATTCCATCATGTGCTTGAGGAGGGCATCCAGCACTTGCTTCTGTATGCAAGTGAATAAGGGTGGTGATATGTTATGCATGTGCCCCACTGTGTGCTGGTATGTGGCTGTGGAAAGGAAGTGGAGCATCGATACTACCTTCAGTAGAGGGGGGATGGCGGTGCGTATTTCAATGAGGCTGACAATCGTGTATCATGTCCACCATGGTGTTGATGGTGTCCCGGTCCACATGGTACAGGGTGTGGTTGTGCTCTGGGGTTGGGTTGGAAGGACAGGCTCTGATGTTTTCAATTGGGGGCTGCATGCGTGGTTATGCTGGATGCACTGGTGAGGCATGCTGGGCCTGTCTCACACTCCTTCTCCTGCTGCGTCTCCTCTGTGGTGCCAGCTGTTGGTGTTGGTGTTGTTGCTGGTGTTGCAATGCAAGCATGACCTCCAGCTGAAGTATTGATGCAACTATTGGATTGATCTTGGTGTGGAAAGGGGTGTGGTGTGTGGGTGTACTCCTTTTGTTCAGGCCCAGACTCCATTGCCTCTACCTGTGCTGATGGTGTGCACCTGTGGCAGTTGGGAACACTGCACATGGCATTTTACGGTTGGTCAGCGATGCTGGTATTTACAGCATGCCAGAAAACACTTTTAGCACCTTCATGATGCCAGTATTTGCATGTCCGCTTCACTTGTGATGTCCTCCAGTTTATGGCATGCTGCTATTGTCGATATGATGGGCCGCGTGCCCGCGCATGTGCCGCTATTATAGGCACTGTTATTTACTGTGCCGCTAACAGCGGTTTAGCTAGTCGGAATAGCCCGGAGCGGTAAGCGATGCCGGTAATCCTTTACCGGCATCGTTTATCCCTACCTCCAACCTCGGAAAGACCTCCAAAGAGTTCAGTTTATTTCCTGCCAGCACACGCTCAGATGAAGCAAAGTAGAAAATAATGTAATACATCAGAAGATTAGAACATTTCCTGCCAGTCATACTTAAACAAAGCAAAGGGCCAAAATCTCATTCCTGTGCCTGTTTTGGGAGATGGAAATGTAAGTGTGACAGCCACAGTTTAAAATGCAGCTCTTAAACTTTAAGAAAATTACAAGGCAACGGGCCTCATTACGAGTATGGAGGTATCCATGCCCTTAATAAGGGCATGGCTGCCTACATACCGGGTTCCAGGTCCAGGTTCCTTCAATGAGGAATTACCAGGCCATATCAACCTTGGAGGACCCGGTAATTCCTCATTGAAAAAACCCATCCCCATTCCCATTTTAGCCCCCATAGGGCTCAATGGAAATGGGGAGGGAACTAATAACCTGACATCGTAATAGGCCATCCCGTAATGAACGGTGCCGGTCGCGTACCGGCACCGTTCATCACGGAGCGCCAGGGTCAGAATAAGGCCCAATGCCAGAAATTACCCTGCCATGATTTACACATCTGAAACTATACCCAGGGGAAGATGGGTCCTTTCTGTGCATTTTAAAGCCCATCCTATTTATTGATTTCCAATGCCCGTGATGAGAAGGGCAGTCCACCCAGTCCTGGACGCCAATCCCGGCCACCGTAAAGCAGATAGGGCACTCAGCCCATAATGAGAGGGCCAGTCCACCCAGTCCAGGACCCCAATCCCAGCCACAGTAAAGAAGATAGGGCACTCAGCCCATAATGAGAAGGGCAGTCCATCCAGTCCAGGATGCCAATCCCAGCCACAGTAAAGAAGAGAGGGCACTCAGCCCATGATGAGAAGGGCAGTCTATCCAGTCCTGACACCGATCCCAGCCAAAGTAAAGAAGATAGGGCACTCAGCCCATAATGAGAAGGGCAGTCCACCCAGTCCAGGACACCGATCCCAGCCAAAGTAAAGAAGATAGGTCACTCAGCCCATAATGAGACGGGCAGTCCACCCAGTCCAGGACGCCATTCCCGGCCGCAGTAAAGAAGATAGGGCACTCAGCCCATAATGAGAAGGGCAGTCCACCCAGTCCAGGACGCCGATCCCGGCCACAGTAAAGAAGATAGGGCACTCAGCCCGCGATGAGAAGGGCAGTCCACCCAGTCCAGGATGCCAATCCCGGCCACAGTAAAGAACAGAGGGCACTCAGCCCATAATGAGAAGGGCAGTCCACCCAGTCCAGGACGCCGATCACGGCCACAGTAAAGAAGATAGCGCACTCAGCCCGCAATGAGAAGGGCAGTCCACCCAGTCCAGGACGCTGATCCCGGCCACAGTAAAGAAGATAGGGCACTCAGCCCATAATGAGAAGGGCAGTCCACCCAGTCCAGGATGCCGATCCCAGCCCAGTAAAGAAGAGAGGGCACTCAGCCCATAATGAGAAGGGCAGTCCACCCAGTCCTGGACGCCAATCCCGGCCACAGTAAAGAAGATAGGGCACTCAGCCCATAATGAGAAGGGCAGTCCACCCAGTCCAGGACGCCAATCCCGGCCACAGTAAAGAAGATAGGGCACTCAGCCCATAATGAGAAGGGCAGTCCACCCAGTCCTGGATGACAATCCCGGCCACAGTAAAGAACAGAGGGCACTCAGCCCATAATGAGAAGGGCAGTCCACCCAGTCCAGGACGCCGATCCCGGCCACAGTAAAGAAGATAGGGCACTCAGCCCGTGATGAGAAGGGCAGTCCACCCAGTCCAGGACGCCAATCCCGGCCACAGTAAAGAACAGAGGGCACTCAGCCCATAATTAAAAGGGCAGTCCACCCAGTCCAGGACGCCGATCCCGGCCACAGTAAAGAAGATAGGGCACTCAGCCCGCAATGAGAAGGGCAGTCCACCCAGTCCAGGACGCTGATCCCGGCCACAGTAAAGAAGATAGGGCACTCAGCCCATAATGAGAAGGGCAGTCCACCCAGTCCAGGATGCCGATCCCAGCCCAGTAAAGAAGAGAGAGCACTCAGCCCATAATGAGAAGGGCAGTCCACCCAGTCCTGGACGCCAATCCCGGCCACAGTAAAGAAGATAGGGCACTCAGCCCATAATGAGAAGGCCAGTCCACCCAGTCCAGGACGCCAATCCCGGCCACAGTAAAGAAGATAGGGCACTCAGCCCATAATGAGAAGGGCAGTCCACTGAGTCCAGGACGCCAATCCCGGCCACAGTAAAGAAGAGCGGGCACTCACCCTATAATGAGAAGGGCAGTCCACCGAGTCCAGGACGCCAATCCCGGCCACAGTAAAGAAGAGAGGGCACTCAGCCCGCGATGAGAAGGGCAGTCCACACAGTCCAGGACGGCAATCCCAGCCACAGTAAAGAAGAGAGGGCACCCAGCCCATGATGTGAAGGGCAGTCCACCGAGTCCAGGACGCCAATCCTGGCCACAGTAAAGAAGATAGGGCACTCAGCCCATAATGAGAAGGGCAGTCCACCTAGTCCAGGATGCCATTCCCAGCCACAGTAAAGCTGATAGGGCACTCAGCCCATAATGAGAAGGGCAGTCCATCCAGTCCAAGATGCCAATCCCGGCCACAGTAAAGAACAGAGGGCACTCAGCCCATAATGATAAGGGCAGCCCACCCAGTCCAGGACGCCGATCCCGGCCACAGTAAAGAAGATAGAGCACTCAGCCCGCGATGAGAAGGGCAGTCCACCCAGTCCAGGACGCCGATCCCAGCCACAGTAAAGAAGATAGGGCACTCAGCCCATAACGAGAAGGGCAGTACACCCATTCCAGGACGCCAATCCCGGCCACAGTAAAGAAGATAGGGCACTCAGCCCATAATGAAAAGGGCAGTCCACCCAGTCCAGGACGCCGATCCCGGCCACAGTAAAGAAGATAGGGCACTCAGCCCGCGATGAGAAGGGCAGTCTACCCAGTCCAGGATGCCGATCCCAGCCACAGTAAAGAAGAGAGGGCACTCAGCCCATAACGAGAAGGGCAGTACACCCATTCCAGGACGCCAATCCCGGCCACAGTAAAGAAGATAGGGCACTCAGCCCATAATGAAAAGGGCAGTCCACCCAGTCCAGGACGCCAATCCGGGCCACAGTAAAGAAGATAGGGCACTCAGCCCATAATGAGAAGGGCAGTCCACTGAGTCCAGGATGCCAATCCCGGCCACAGTAAAGAAGAGAGGGCACTCAGCCCATAATGAGAAGGGCAGTCCACCCAGTCCAGGACGCCAATCCCGGTCACAGTATAGAAGATATGGCACTCAGCTGATAATGAGAAAGGCAGTCCACCGAGTCCAGGACGCCAATCCCGGCCACAATAAAGAAGAGAGGGCACTCAGCCTATAATAAGAAAGGCAGTCCACCCAGTCCAGGATGCCAATCCCGGCCACAGTAAAGAAGAGAGGGCACTCAGCCCATGATGAGAAGGGCAGTCCACCGAGTCCAGGTCGCCAATCCCAGCCACAGTAAAGAAGAGAGGGCACTCAGCCCATAATGAGAAGGGCAGTCCACACAGTCCAGGATGCCAATCCCGGCCACAGTAAAGAAGATAGGGCACTCAGCCCATAATGAGAAGATCAGTCCACCCAGTCCAGGTCGCCAATCCCGGCCACAGTAAAGAAGAGAGGGCACTCAGCCCATGATGAGAAGGGCAGTCCACCCAGTTCAGGACGCCGATCCCAGCCAAGTCCAGGACGCCGATCCCAGCAAAGTCCAGGACGCCAATCCCGGCGACAGTAAAGAACATAGTGCACTCAGCCCATAATGAGAAGGGCAGTCCACCCAGTGCAGGACGCCAATCCCGGGCACAGTAAAGAAAATAGGGCACTCAGGCCGCAATGAGAACGGCAGTCCACCCAGTCCAGGACGCCGATCCCAGCCACAGTAAAGAAGAGAGGGCACTCAGCCCGAGATGAGAAGGGCAGTCCACCCAGTCCAGGACGCCAATCCCGGCCACAGTAAAGAAGATAGGACACTTAGCCCGCGATGAGAAGGGCAGTCCACCCAGTCCAGGACGCTAATCCCAGCCACAGGAAAGAAGAGAGGGCACGCAGCCCATAATGAGAAGGGCAGTCCACCCAGGCCAGGACGCCAATCCCGGCGACAGTAAAGAAGATAGGGCACTCAGCCCGCGATGAGAAGGGCAGTCCACCCAGTCCAGGACGCCAATCCCGGCCGCAGTAAAGAAGAGAGGGCACTCAGCCCGCGATGAGAAGGGTAGTCCACCCTGTCCAGGACGCCGATCTCGGCCACAGTAAAGCAGAGAGGGCACTCAGCCCATAATGAGAAGGGCAGTCCACCCAGTCCAGGACGCCAATCCCGGCTACAGTAAAGAAGATAGGGCACTCAGCCCATAATGAGAAGGGCAGTCCACCCAGTCCAGGATGCCAATCCCGGCCACAGTAAAGAAGAAAGGGCACTCAGCCCGCGATGAGAAGGGCAGTCCACCCAGTCCAGGACGCCAATCCCGGCCACAATAAAGAAGATAGGGCACTCAGCCCATGATGAGAAGGGCAGTCCACCCAGTCCAGGACGCCAATCCCGGCAACAGTAAAGAAGAGAGGGCACCCAGCCCATAATGAGAACAGCAGTCCACCCAGTCCAGGACGACGATCCCGGCCACAGTAAAGAAGATAGGGCACTCCCCCCATGATGAGAAGGGCAGTCCACCCAGTTCAGGACGCCGATCCCGGCCACAATAAAGAAGATAGGGCACTCAGCCCATAATGAGAAGGGCAGTCCACCGAGTCCAGGACGCCGATCCCAGCCACAGTAAAGAAGATAGGGCACTCCCCCCATAATGAGAAGGGCAGACCTCCCAGTCCAGGACGCCGATCCTGGACACAGTAAAGAAGAGAGGGCACTCCCCCCATGATGAGAAAGGAAGTCCACCCAGTCCAGGAAGCCGATCCCGGCCACAGTAAAGAAGAGAGGTCACTCAGCCCATAATGAGAAGGGCAGTCCACCCAGTCCAGGACGCCAATCCCGGCCAAAGTAAAGAAGAGAGGGCACTGAGCCCATGATGAGAAGGGCAGTCCACCCAGTCCAGGACGCCAATCCCGGCCACAGTAAAGAAGAGAGGGCACTCAGCCCATGATGAGAAGGGCTGTCCACCCAGTCCAGGATGCCAATCCCCACCACAGTAGAGAAGATAGGGCACTCAGCCCGCGAGGAGAAGGGCTGTCCACCCAGTCCAGGACGCCAATCCCGGCCACAGTAAAGAAGAGAGGGCACTCAGCCCATGATGAGAAGCGCAGTCCACCCAGTCCAGGATGCCAATCCTTACCACAGTAAAGAAGATAGGGCACTCAGCCCGCGAGGAGAAGGGCAGTCCACCCAGTCCAGGACGCTGATCCCAGCCACAGTAAAGAAGATAGGGCACTCAGCCCATAATGAGAAAGGCAGTCCACCCAGTCCAGGGCGCCAATCCCGGCCACAGTAAAGAAGATAGGGCACTCAGCCCATGATGAGAAGGGCAGTCCACCCAGTCCAGGACGATAATCCCGGCCACAGTAAAGAAGAGAGGGCACTCAGCCCATGATGAGAAGGGCAGTCCACCCAGTCCAGGATGCCGATCCCGGCTACATTAAAGAAGATTGGGCACTCAGCCCATAATGAGAAGGGCAGTCCACCCAGTCCAGGACGCCAATCCCGGCCACAGTAAAGAAGAGAGGGCACCCAGTCCATAATGAGAACAGCAGTCCACCCAGTCCAGGACGACGATCCCGGCCACAGTAAAGAAGATAGGGCACTCCCCCCATGATGAGAAGGGCAGTCCACCCAGTCCAGGACGCCGATCCCGGCCACAATAAAGAAGATAGGGCACTCAGCCCATAATGAGAAGGGCAGTCCACCGAGTCCAGGACGCCGATCCCAGCCACAGTAAAGAAGATAGGGCACTCCCCCCATAATGAGAAGGGCAGACCTCCCATTCCAGGACGCCGATCCTGGACACAGTAAAGAAGAGAGGGCACTCCCCCCATGATGAGAAAGGCAGTCCACCCAGTCCAGGAAGCCGAATCCCGGCCACAGTAAAGAAGAGAGGTCACTCAGCCCATAATGAGAAGGTCAGTCCACCCAGTCCAGGACGCCAATCCCGGCCAAAGTAAAGAAGAGAGGGCACTGAGCCCATGATGAGAAGGGCAGTCCACCCAGTCCAGGACGCCAATCCCGGCCACAGTAAAGAAGAGAGGGCACTCAGCCCATGATGAGAAGGGCTGTCCACCCAGTCCAGGATGCCAATCCCCACCACAGTAGAGAAGATAGGGCACTCAGCCCGCGAGGAGAAGGGCAGTCCACCCAGTCCAGGACGCCAATCCCGGCCACAGTAAAGAAGAGAGGGCACTCAGCCCATGATGAGAAGCGCAGTCCACCCAGTCCAGGACGCCGATCCCAGCCAAGTCCAGGAAGCCGATCCCAGCTATGTCCAGGACGCCAATCCCGGCCACAGTAAAGAAGATAGCGCCCTCAGCCCATAATGAGAAGGGCAGTCCACCCAGTCCAGGACGCCAATCCCGCCACAGTAAAGAAGAGAGGGCACTCAGCCCGAGATGAGAAGGGCAGTCCACACAGTCCAGGACCCCAATCCCGGTTACAGTAAAGAAGATAGGGCACTCTGCCCATAATGATAAGGGCAGTCCACCCAGTCCAGGATGCCAATCCCGGCCACAGTAAAGAAGAGAGGGAACTCAGCCCATAATGAGAAGGGCAGTCCACCCTGTCCAGGATGCCAATCCCGGCCACAGTAAAGAAGAGAGGGCACTCAGCCCATAATGAAAAGGGCAGTCCACCCAGTCCAGGACGCCGATCCCAGCCACAGTAAAGAAGATAGGGCACTCAGCCCATAATGAGAAAGGCAGTCCACCCAGTCCAGGACACCATTCACGGTCACAGTAAAGAAGAGAGGGCACTCAGCCTGCGATGAGAAGGGCAACCACCTAGTCCAGGGCGCCAATCCCGGCCACAGTAAAGAAGCTAGGGCACTAGCCCATAATGAGAAGGGCAGTCCACCCAGTCCAGGATGCCGATCCCGGCCACAGTAAAGAAGATAGGGCACTCAGCCCATAATGAGAAGGGCAGTCCACCCAGTCCAGGATGTCGCTCTCAGCCATAGTAAAGAAGATATGGCACTCAGCCCATAATGAGAAGGACAGTTCACCCAGTCCAGGACGCCAATCCTGGCCACAATAAAGAAGATAGGGCAATCAGCCCACGATGAGAAGGGCAGTCCACCCAGTCCAGGACACCATTCACCGCCACAGTAAAGAAGATAGGGCAATCAGCCCACGATGAGACGGGCAGTCCACCCAGTCCAGGATGCCAATCCCGGCCACGGTAAAGAAGAGAGGGCACTCCCCCCATGATGAGAAGGGCAGTCCACCCAGTCCAGGACGCCGATCCCGGACACAGTAAAGAAGAGAGGGCACTCAGCCCATAATGAGAAGGGCAGTCCACCCAGTCCAGGACGCCAATCCCGGCCACAGTAAAGAAGATAGGGCAATCAGCCCACGATGAGACGGGCAGTCCACCCAGTCCAGGACGCCAATCCCGGCCACAGTAAAGAAGAGAGGGCACTCCCCCCATGATGAGAAGGGCAGTCCACCCAGTCCAGGATGCCGATCCCGGCACAGTAAAGAAGAGAGGGCACTCAGCCCATAATGAGAAGGGCAGTCCACCCAGTCCAGGATGTCGCTCCCAGCCACAGTAAAGAAGATATGGCACTCAGCCCATAATGAGAAGGGCAGTCCACCCAGTCCAGGACACCATTCACGGCCACAGTAAAGAAGATAGGGCAATCAGCCCACGATGAGACCGGCATTCCACCTAGTCCAGGACGCCAATCCCCGCCACAGTAAAGAAGATAGGGCACTCCCCCCATAATGAGAAGGGCAGACCTCCCAGTCCAGGACGCCGATCCTGGACACAGTAAAGAAGAGAGGGCACTCCCCCCATGATGAGAAAGGCAGTCCACCCAGTCCAGGAAGCCGATCCCGGCCGCAGTAAAGAAGAGAGGTCACTCAGCCCATAATGAGAAGGGCAGTCCACCCAGTCCAGGACGCCAATCCCGGCCAAAGTAAAGAAGAGAGGGCACTGAGCCCATGATGAGAAGGGCAGTCCACCCAGTCCAGGACGCCAATCCCGGCCACAGTAAAGAAGAGAGGGCACTCAGCCCATGATGAGAAGGGCTGTCCACCCAGTCCAGGATGCCAATCCCCACCACAGTAGAGAAGATAGGGCACTCAGCACGCGAGGAGAAGGGCAGTCCACCCAGTCCAGGACGCCAATCCCGGCCACAGTAAAGAAGAGAGGGCACTCAGCCCATGATGAGAAGCGCAGTCCACCCAGTCCAGGATGCCAATCCTCACCACAGTAAAGAAGATAGGGCACTCAGCCCGCGAGGAGAAGGGCAGTCCACCCAGTCCAGGACGCTGATCCCAGCCACAGTAAAGAAGATAGGGCACTCAGCCCATAATGAGAAGGGCAGTCCACCCAGTCCAGGGCGCCAATCCCGGCCACAGTAAAGAAGATAGGGCACTCAGCCCATGATGAGAAGGGCAGTCCACCCAGTCCAGGACGATAATCCCGGCCACAGTAAAGAAGAGAGGGCACTCAGCCCATGATGAGAAGGGCAGTCCACCCAGTCCAGGATGCCGATCCCGGCTACAGTAAAGAAGATTGGGCACTCAGCCCATAATGAGAAGGGCAGTCCACCCAGTCAGTCCAGGATGCCAATCCCAGCCACAGTAAAGAAGAGAGGGCACTCAGCCCATAATGAGAACGGCAGTCCACACAGTCCAGGATGCCAATCCCAGCCACAGTAAAGAAGATAGGGCACTCAGCCCATAATGAGAAGGGCAGTCCACCCAGTCCAGGACGCCAATCCCGGCCACAGTAAAGAAGAGAGGGCACTCAGCCCATGATGAGAAGGGCAGTCCACCCAGTCCAGGACGCCGATCCCAGCCAAGTCCAGGACGCCGATCCCAGCTATGTCCAGGACGCCAATCCCGGCCACAGTAAAGAAGATAGCGCCCTCAGCCCATAATGAGAAGGGCAGTCCACCCAGTCCAGGACGCCAATCCTGCCACAGTAAAGAAGAGAGGGCACTCACCCCGAGATGAGAAGGGCAGTCCACACAGTCCAGGACCCCAATCCCGGTTACAGTAAAGAAGATAGGGCACTCTGCCCATAATGATAAGGGCAGTCCACCTAGTCCAGGATGCCAATCCCGGCCACAGTAAAGAAGAGAGGGAACTCAGCCCATAATGAGAAGGGCAGTCCACCCTGTCCAGGATGCCAATCCCGGCCACAGTAAAGAAGAGAGGGCACTCCCCCCATGATGAGAAGGGCAGACCTCCCAGTCCAGGACGCCGATCCTGGACACAGTAAAGAAGAGAGGGCACTCCCCCCATGATGAGAAAGGCAGTCCACCCAGTCCAGGAAGCCGATCCCGGCCGCAGTAAAGAAGAGAGGTCACTCAGCCCATAATGAGAAGGGCAGTCCACCCAGTCCATTACGCCAATCCCGGCCAAAGTAAAGAAGAGAGGGCACTGAGCCCATGATGAGAAGGGCAGTCCACCCAGTCCAGGACGCCAATCCCGGCCACAGTAAAGAAGAGAGGGCACTCAGCCCATGATGAGAAGGGCTGTCCACCCAGTCCAGGATGCCAATCCCCACCACAGTAGAGAAGATAGGGCACTCAGCACGCGAGGAGAAGGGCAGTCCACCCAGTCCAGGACGCCAATCCCGGCCACAGTAAAGAAGAGAGGTCACTCAGCCCATGATGAGAAGCGCAGTCCACCCAGTCCAGGATGCCAATCCTCACCACAGTAAAGAAGATAGGGCACTCAGCCCGCGAGGAGAAGGGCAGTCCACCCAGTCCAGGACGCTGATCCCAGCCACAGTAAAGAAGATAGGGCACTCAGCCCATAATGAGAAGGGCAGTCCACCCAGTCCAGGGCGCCAATCCCGGCCACAGTAAAGAAGATAGGGCACTCAGCCCATGATGAGAAGGGCAGTCCACCCAGTCCAGGACGATAATCCCGGCCACAGTAAAGAAGAGAGGGCACTCAGCCCATGATGAGAAGGGCAGTCCACCCAGTCCAGGATGCCGATCCCGGCTACAGTAAAGAAGATTGGGCACTCAGCCCATAATGAGAAGGGCAGTCCACCCAGTCAGTCCAGGATGCCAATCCCAGCCACAGTAAAGAAGAGAGGGCACTCAGCCCATAATGAGAACGGCAGTCCACACAGTCCAGGATGCCAATCCCAGCCACAGTAAAGAAGATAGGGCACTCAGCCCATAATGAGAAGGGCAGTCCACCCAGTCCAGGACCCCAATCCCGGCCACAGTAAAGAAGAGAGGGCACTCAGCCCATGATGAGAAGGGCAGTCCACCCAGTCCAGGACGCCGATCCCAGCCAAGTCCAGGACGCCGATCCCAGCTATGTCCAGGACGCCAATCCCGGCCACAGTAAAGAAGATAGCGCCCTCAGCCCATAATGAGAAGGGCAGTCCACCCAGTCCAGGACGCCAATCCCGCCACAGTAAAGAAGAGAGGGCACTCAGCCCGAGATGAGAAGGGCAGTCCACACAGTCCAGGACCCCAATCCCGGTTACAGTAAAGAAGATAGGGCACTCTGCCCATAATGATAAGGGCAGTCCACCTAGTCCAGGATGCCAATCCCGGCCACAGTAAAGAAGAGAGGGAACTCAGCCCATAATGAGAAGGGCAGTCCACCCTGTCCAGGATGCCAATCCCGGCCACAGTAAAGAAGAGAGGGCACTCAGCCCATAATGAAAAGGGCAGTCCACCCAGTCCAGGACGCCGATCCCAGCCACAGTAAAGAAGATAGGGCACTCAGCCCATAATGAGAAAGGCAGTCCACCCAGTCCAGGACACCATTCACGGTCACAGTAAAGAAGAGAGGGCACTCAGCCTGCGATGAGAAGGGCAACCACCTAGTCCAGGGCGCCAATCCCGGCCACAGTAAAGAAGCTAGGGCACTCAGCCCATAATGAGAAGGGCAGTCCACCCAGTCCAGGATGCCGATCCCGGCCACAGTAAAGAAGATAGGGCACTCAGCCCATAATGAGAAGGGCAGTCCACCCAGTCCAGGATGTCGCTCCCAGCCATAGTAAAGAAGATATGGCACTCAGCCCATAATGAGAAGGACAGTTCACCCAGTCCAGGACGCCAATCCTGGCCACAATAAAGAAGATAGGGCAATCAGCCCACGATGAGAAGGGCAGTCCACCCAGTCCAGGGCGCCAATCCCGGCCACAGTAAAGAAGATAGGGCACTCAGCCCATGATGAGAAGGGCAGTCCACCCAGTCCAGGACGATAATCCCGGCCACAGTAAAGAAGAGAGGGCACTCAGCCCATGATGAGAAGGGCAGTCCACCTAGTCCAGGATGCCGATCCCGGCTACATTAAAGAAGATTGGGCACTCAGCCCATAATGAGAAGGGCAGTCCACCCAGTCCAGGACGCCAATCCCGGCCACAGTAAAGAAGAGAGGGCACCCAGTCCATAATGAGAACAGCAGTCCACCCAGTCCAGGACGACGATCCCGGCCACAGTAAAGAAGATAGGGCACTCCCCCCATGATGAGAAGGGCAGTCCACCCAGTCCAGGACGCCGATCCCGGCCACAATAAAGAAGATAGGGCACTCAGCCCATAATGAGAAGGGCAGTCCACCGAGTCCAGGACGCCGATCCCAGCCACAGTAAAGAAGATAGGGCACTCCCCCCATAATGAGAAGGGCAGACCTCCCAGTCCAGGACGCCGATCCTGGACACAGTAAAGAAGAGAGGGCACTCCCCCCATGATGAGAAAGGCAGTCCACCCAGTCCAGGAAGCCGAATCCCGGCCACAGTAAAGAAGAGAGGTCACTCAGCCCATAATGAGAAGGGCAGTCCACCCAGTCCAGGACGCCAATCCCGGCCAAAGTAAAGAAGAGAGGGCACTGAGCCCATGATGAGAAGGGCAGTCCATCCAGTCCAGGACGCCAATCCCGGCCACAGTAAAGAAGAGAGGGCACCCAGTCCATAATGAGAACAGCAGTCCACCCAGTCCAGGACGACGATCCCGGCCACAGTAAAGAAGATAGGGCACTCCCCCCATGATGAGAAGGGCAGTCCACCCAGTCCAGGACGCCGATCCCGGCCACAATAAAGAAGATAGGGCACTCAGCCCATAATGAGAAGGGCAGTCCACCGAGTCCAGGACGCCGATCCCAGCCACAGTAAAGAAGATAGGGCACTCCCACCATAATGAGAAGGGCAGCCCTCCCAGTCCAGGACGCCGATCCTGGACACAGTAAAGAAGAGAGGGCACTCCCCCCATGATGAGAAAGGCAGTCCACCCAGTCCAGGAAGCCGAATCCCGGCCACAGTAAAGAAGAGAGGTCACTCAGCCCATAATGAGAAGGTCAGTCCACCCAGTCCAGGACGCCAATCCCGGCCAAAGTAAAGAAGAGAGGGCACTGAGCCCATGATGAGAAGGGCAGTCCACCCAGTCCAGGACGCCAATCCCGGCCACAGTAAAGAAGAGAGGGCACTCAGCCCATGATTAGAAGGGCTGTCCACCCAGTCCAGGATGCCAATCCCCACCACAGTAGAGAAGATAGGGCACTCAGCCCGCGAGGAGAAGGGCAGTCCACCCAGTCCAGGATGCCAATCCCGGCCACAGTAAAGAAGAGAGGGCACTCAGCCCATGATGAGAAGCGCAGTCCACCCAGTCCAGGATGCCAATCCTCACCACAGTAAAGAAGATAGGGCACTCAGCCCGCGAGGAGAAGGGCAGTCCACCCAGTCCAGGACGCTGATCCCAGCCACAGTAAAGAAGATAGGGCACTCAGCCCATAATGAGAAGGGCAGTCCACCCAGTCCAGGGCGCCAATCCCGGCCACAGTAAAGAAGATAGGGCACTCAGCCCATGATGAGAAGGGCAGTCCACCCAGTCCAGGACGATAATCCCGGCCACAGTAAAGAAGAGAGGGCACTCAGCCCATGATGAGAAGGGCAGTCCACCCAGTCCAGGATGCCGATCCCGGCTACATTAAAGAAGATTGGGCACTCAGCCCATAATGAGAAGGGCAGTCCACCCAGTCCAGGATGCCAATCCCAGCCACAGTAAAGAAGAGAGGGCACTCAGCCCATAATGAGAACGGCAGTCCACACAGTCCAGGATGCCAATCCCGGCCACAGTAAAGAAGATAGGGCACTCAGCCCATAATGAGAAGGGCAGTCCACCCAGTCCAGGACGCCAATCCCGGCCACAGTAAAGAAGAGAGGGCACTCAGCCCATGATGAGAAGGGCAGTCCACCCAGTCCAGGACGCCGATCCCAGCCAAGTCCAGGAAGCCGATCCCAGCTATGTCCAGGACGCCAATCCCGGCCACAGTAAAGAAGATAGCGCCCTCAGCCCATAATGAGAAGGGCAGTCCACCCAGTCCAGGACGCCAATCCCGCCACAGTAAAGAAGAGAGGGCACTCAGCCCGAGATGAGAAGGGCAGTCCACACAGTCCAGGACCCCAATCCCGGTTACAGTAAAGAAGATAGGGCACTCTGCCCATAATGATAAGGGCAGTCCACCCAGTCCAGGATGCCAATCCCGGCCACAGTAAAGAAGAGAGGGAACTCAGCCCATAATGAGAAGGGCAGTCCACCCTGTCCAGGATGCCAATCCCGGCCACAGTAAAGAAGAGAGGGCACTCAGCCCATAATGAAAAGGGCAGTCCACCCAGTCCAGGACGCCGATCCCAGCCACAGTAAAGAAGATAGGGCACTCAGCCCATAATGAGAAAGGCAGTCCACCCAGTCCAGGACACCATTCACGGTCACAGTAAAGAAGAGAGGGCACTCAGCCTGCGATGAGAAGGGCAACCACCTAGTCCAGGGCGCCAATCCCGGCCACAGTAAAGAAGCTAGGGCACTCAGCCCATAATGAGAAGGGCAGTCCACCCAGTCCAGGATGCCGATCCCGGCCACAGTAAAGAAGATAGGGCACTCAGCCCATAATGAGAAGGGCAGTCCACCCAGTCCAGGATGTCGTTCCCAGCCATAGTAAAGAAGATATGGCACTCAGCCCATAATGAGAAGGACAGTTCACCCAGTCCAGGACGCCAATCCTGGCCACAATAAAGAAGATAGGGCAATCAGCCCACGATGAGAAGGGCAGTCCACCCAGTCCAGGACACCATTCACCGCCACAGTAAAGAAGATAGGGCAATCAGCCCACGATGAGACGGGCAGTCCACCCAGTCCAGGATGCCAATCCCGGCCACGGTAAAGAAGAGAGGGCACTCCCCCCATGATGAGAAGGGCAGTCCACCCAGTCCAGGACGCCGATCCCGGACACAGTAAAGAAGAGAGGGCACTCAGCCCATAATGAGAAGGGCAGTCCACCCAGTCCAGGACGCCAATCCCGGCCACAGTAAAGAAGATAGGGCAATCAGCCCACGATGAGACGGGCAGTCCACCCAGTCCAGGACGCCAATCCCGGCCACAGTAAAGAAGAGAGGGCACTCCCCCCATGATGAGAAGGGCAGTCCACCCAGTCCAGGATGCCAATCCCGGCACAGTAAAGAAGAGAGGGCACTCAGCCCATAATGAGAAGGGCAGTCCACCCAGTCCAGGATGTCGCTCCCAGCCACAGTAAAGAAGATATGGCACTCAGCCCATAATGAGAAGGACAGTTCACCCAGTCCAGGATGCCAATCCCGGCCACAGTAAAGAAGACAGGGCAATCAGCCCACGATGAGAAGGGCAGTCCACCCAGTCCAGGACACCATTCACGGCCACAGTAAAGAAGATAGGGCAATCAGCCCACGATGAGACCGGCATTCCACCTAGTCCAGGACGCCAATCCCCGCCACAGTAAAGAAGATAGGGCACTCCCCCCATAATGAGAAGGGCAGACCTCCCAGTCCAGGACGCCGATCCTGGACACAGTAAAGAAGAGAGGGCACTCCCCCCATGATGAGAAAGGCAGTCCACCCAGTCCAGGAAGCCGATCCCGGCCGCAGTAAAGAAGAGAGGTCACTCAGCCCATAATGAGAAGGGCAGTCCACCCAGTCCAGGACGCCAATCCCGGCCAAAGTAAAGAAGAGAGGGCACTGAGCCCATGATGAGAAGGGCAGTCCACCCAGTCCAGGACGCCAATCCCGGCCACAGTAAAGAAGAGAGGGCACTCAGCCCATGATGAGAAGGGCTGTCCACCCAGTCCAGGATGCCAATCCCCACCACAGTAGAGAAGATAGGGCACTCAGCACGCGAGGAGAAGGGCAGTCCACCCAGTCCAGGACGCCAATCCCGGCCACAGTAAAGAAGAGAGGGCACTCAGCCCATGATGAGAAGCGCAGCCCACCCAGTCCAGGATGCCAATCCTCACCACAGTAAAGAAGATAGGGCACTCAGCCCGCGAGGAGAAGGGCAGTCCACCCAGTCCAGGACGCTGATCCCAGCCACAGTAAAGAAGATAGGGCACTCAGCCCATAATGAGAAGGGCAGTCCACCCAGTCCAGGGCGCCAATCCCGGCCACAGTAAAGAAGATAGGGCACTCAGCCCATGATGAGAAGGGCAGTCCACCCAGTCCAGGACGATAATCCCGGCCACAGTAAAGAAGAGAGGGCACTCAGCCCATGATGAGAAGGGCAGTCCACCCAGTCCAGGATGCCGATCCCGGCTACAGTAAAGAAGATTGGGCACTCAGCCCATAATGAGAAGGGCAGTCCACCCAGTCCAGGATGCCAATCCCAGCCACAGTAAAGAAGAGAGGGCACTCAGCCCATAATGAGAACGGCAGTCCACACAGTCCAGGATGCCAATCCCAGCCACAGTAAAGAAGATAGGGCACTCAGCCCATAATGAGAAGGGCAGTCCACCCAGTCCAGGACGCCAATCCCGGCCACAGTAAAGAAGAGAGGGCACTCAGCCCATGATGAGAAGGGCAGTCCACCCAGTCCAGGACGCCGATCCCAGCCAAGTCCAGGACGCCAATCCCAGCTATGTCCAGGACGCCAATCCCGGCCACAGTAAAGAAGATAGCGCCCTCAGCCCATTATGAGAAGGGCAGTCCACCCAGTCCAGGACGCCAATCCCGCCACAGTAAAGAAGAGAGGGCACTCAGCCCGAGATGAGAAGGGCAGTCCACACAGTCTAGGACCCCAATCCCGGTTACAGTAAAGAAGATAGGGCACTCTGCCCATAATGATAAGGGCAGTCCAGCTAGTCCAGGATGCCAATCCCGGCCACAGTAAAGAAGAGAGGGAACTCAGCCCATAATGAGAAGGGCAGTCCACCCTGTCCAGGATGCCAATCCCGGCCACAGTAAAGAAGAGAGGGCACTCAGCCCATAATGAAAAGGGCAGTCCACCCAGTCCAGGACGCCGATCCCAGCCACAGTAAAGAAGATAGGGCACTCAGCCCATAATGATAAAGGCAGTCCACCCAGTCCAGGACACCATTCACGGTCACAGTAAAGAAGAGAGGTCACTCAGCCCATAATGAGAAGGTCAGTCCACCCAGTCCAGGACGCCAATCCCGGCCAAAGTAAAGAAGAGAGGGCACTGAGCCCATGATGAGAAGGGCAGTCCACCCAGTCCAGGACGCCAATCCCGGCCACAGTAAAGAAGAGAGGGCACTCAGCCCATGATGAGAAGGGCTGTCCACCCAGTCCAGGATGCCAATCCCCACCACAGTAGAGAAGATAGGGCACTCAGCCCGCGAGGAGAAGGGCAGTCCACCCAGTCCAGGACGCCAATCCCGGCCACAGTAAAGAAGAGAGGGCACTCAGCCCATGATGAGAAGCGCAGTCCACCCAGTCCAGGATGCCAATCCTCACCACAGTAAAGAAGATAGGGCACTCAGCCCGCGAGGAGAAGGGCAGTCCACCCAGTCCAGGACGCTGATCCCAGCCACAGTAAAGAAGATAGGGCACTCAGCCCATAATGAGAAGGGCAGTCCACCCAGTCCAGGGCGCCAATCCCGGCCACAGTAAAGAAGATAGGGCACTCAGCCCATGATGAGAAGGGCAGTCCACCCAGTCCAGGACGATAATCCCGGCCACAGTAAAGAAGAGAGGGCACTCAGCCCATGATGAGAAGGGCAGTCCACCCAGTCCAGGATGCCGATCCCGGCTACATTAAAGAAGATTGGGCACTCAGCCCATAATGAGAAGGGCAGTCCACCCAGTCCAGGATGCCAATCCCAGCCACAGTAAAGAAGAGAGGGCACTCAGCCCATAATGAGAACGGCAGTCCACACAGTCCAGGATGCCAATCCCGGCCACAGTAAAGAAGATAGGGCACTCAGCCCATAATGAGAAGGGCAGTCCACCCAGTCCAGGACGCCAATCCCGGCCACAGTAAAGAAGAGAGGGCACTCAGCCCATGATGAGAAGGGCAGTCCACCCAGTCCAGGACGCCGATCCCAGCCAAGTCCAGGAAGCCGATCCCAGCTATGTCCAGGACGCCAATCCCGGCCACAGTAAAGAAGATAGCGCCCTCAGCCCATAATAAGAAGGGCAGTCCACCCAGTCCAGGACGCCAATCCCGCCACAGTAAAGAAGAGAGGGCACTCAGCCCGAGATGAGAAGGGCAGTCCACACAGTCCAGGACCCCAATCCCGGTTACAGTAAAGAAGATAGGGCACTCTGCCCATAATGATAAGGGCAGTCCACCCAGTCCAGGATGCCAATCCCGGCCACAGTAAAGAAGAGAGGGAACTCAGCCCATAATGAGAAGGGCAGTCCACCCTGTCCAGGATGCCAATCCCGGCCACAGTAAAGAAGAGAGGGCACTCAGCCCATAATGAAAAGGGCAGTCCACCCAGTCCAGGACGCCGATCCCAGCCACAGTAAAGAAGATAGGGCACTCAGCCCATAATGAGAAAGGCAGTCCACCCAGTCCAGGACACCATTCACGGTCACAGTAAAGAAGAGAGGGCACTCAGCCTGCGATGAGAAGGGCAACCACCTAGTCCAGGGCGCCAATCCCGGCCACAGTAAAGAAGCTAGGGCACTCAGCCCATAATGAGAAGGGCAGTCCACCCAGTCCAGGATGCCGATCCCGGCCACAGTAAAGAAGATAGGGCACTCAGCCCATAATGAGAAGGGCAGTCCACCCAGTCCAGGATGTCGCTCCCAGCCATAGTAAAGAAGATATGGCACTCAGCCCATAATGAGAAGGACAGTGCACCCAGTCCAGGACGCCAATCCTGGCCACAATAAAGAAGATAGGGCAATCAGCCCAGGATGAGAAGGGCAGTCCACCCAGTCCAGGACACCATTCACCGCCACAGTAAAGAAGATAGGGCAATCAGCCCACGATGAGACGGGCAGTCCACCCAGTCCAGGATGCCAATCCCGGCCACGGTAAAGAAGAGAGGGCACTCCCCCCATGATGAGAAGGGCAGTCCACCCAGTCCAGGACGCCGATCCCGGACACAGTAAAGAAGAGAGGGCACTCAGCCCATAATGAGAAGGGCAGTCCACCCAGTCCAGGACGCCAATCCCGGCCACAGTAAAGAAGATAGGGCAATCAGCCCACGATGAGACGGGCAGTCCACCCAGTCCAGGACGCCAATCCCGGCCACAGTAAAGAAGAGAGGGCACTCCCCCCATGATGAGAAGGGCAGTCCACCCAGTCCAGGATGCCGATCCCGGCACAGTAAAGAAGAGAGGGCACTCAGCCCATAATGAGAAGGGCAGTCCACCCAGTCCAGGATGTCGCTCCCAGCCACAGTAAAGAAGATATGGCACTCAGCCCATAATGAGAAGGACAGTTCACCCAGTCCAGGATGCCAATCCCGGCCACAGTAAAGAAGACAGGGCAATCAGCCCACGATGAGAAGGGCAGTCCACCCAGTCCAGGACACCATTCACGGCCACAGTAAAGAAGATAGGGCAATCAGCCCACGATGAGACCGGCATTCCACCTAGTCCAGGACGCCAATCCCCGCCACAGTAAAGAAGATAGGGCACTCCCCCCATAATGAGAAGGGCAGACCTCCCAGTCCAGGACGCCGATCCTGGACACAGTAAAGAAGAGAGGGCACTCCCCCCATGATGAGAAAGGCAGTCCACCCAGTCCAGGAAGCCGATCCCGGCCGCAGTAAAGAAGAGAGGTCACTCAGCCCATAATGAGAAGGGCAGTCCACCCAGTCCAGGACGCCAATCCCGGCCAAAGTAAAGAAGAGAGGGCACTGAGCCCATGATGAGAAGGGCAGTCCACCCAGTCCAGGACGCCAATCCTGGCCACAGTAAAGAAGAGAGGGCACTCAGCCCATGATGAGAAGGGCTGTCCACCCAGTCCAGGATGCCAATCCCCACCACAGTAGAGAAGATAGGGCACTCAGCACGCGAGGAGAAGGGCAGTCCACCCAGTCCAGGACGCCAATCCCGGCCACAGTAAAGAAGAGAGGGCACTCAGCCCATGATGAGAAGCGCAGTCCACCCAGTCCAGGATGCCAATCCTCACCACAGTAAAGAAGATAGGGCACTCAGCCCGCGAGGAGAAGGGCAGTCCACCCAGTCCAGGACGCTGATCCCAGCCACAGTAAAGAAGATAGGGCACTCAGCCCATAATGAGAAGGGCAGTCCACCCAGTCCAGGGCGCCAATCCCGGCCACAGTAAAGAAGATAGGGCACTCAGCCCATGATGAGAAGGGCAGTCCACCCAGTCCAGGACGATAATCCCGGCCACAGTAAAGAAGAGAGGGCACTCAGCCCATGATGAGAAGGGCAGTCCACCCAGTCCAGGATGCCGATCCCGGCTACAGTAAAGAAGATTGGGCACTCAGCCCATAATGAGAAGGGCAGTCCACCCAGTCCAGGATGCCAATCCCAGCCACAGTAAAGAAGAGAGGGCACTCAGCCCATAATGAGAACGGCAGTCCACACAGTCCAGGATGCCAATCCCAGCCACAGTAAAGAAGATAGGGCACTCAGCCCATAATGAGAAGGGCAGTCCACCCAGTCCAGGACGCCAATCCCGGCCACAGTAAAGAAGAGAGGGCACTCAGCCCATGATGAGAAGGGCAGTCCACCCAGTCCAGGACGCCGATCCCAGCCAAGTCCAGGACGCCGATCCCAGCTATGTCCAGGACGCCAATCCCGGCCACAGTAAAGAAGATAGCGCCCTCAGCCCATAATGAGAAGGGCAGTCCACCCAGTCCAGGACGCCAATCCCGCCACAGTAAAGAAGAGAGGGCACTCAGCCCGAGATGAGAAGGGCAGTCCACACAGTCCAGGACCCCAATCCCGGTTACAGTAAAGAGGATATAGCACTCTGCCCATAATGATAAGGGCAGTCCACCTAGTCCAGGATGCCAATCCCGGCCACAGTAAAGAAGAGAGGGAACTCAGCCCATAATGAGAAGGGCAGTCCACCCTGTCCAGGATGCCAATCCCGGCCACAGTAAAGAAGAGAGGGCACTCAGCCCATAATGAAAAGGGCAGTCCACCCAGTCCAGGACGCCGATCCCAGCCACAGTAAAGAAGATAGGGCACTCAGCCCATAATGAGAAAGGCAGTCCACCCAGTCCAAGACACCATTCACGGTCACAGTAAAGAAGAGAGGGCACTCAGCCTGCGATGAGAAGGGCAACCACCTAGTCCAGGGCGCCAATCCCGGCCACAGTAAAGAAGCTAGGGCACTCAGCCCATAATGAGAAGGGCAGTCCACCCAGTCCAGGATGCCGATCCCGGCCACAGTAAAGAAGATAGGGCACTCAGCCCATAATGAGAAGGGCAGTCCACCCAGTCCAGGATGTCGCTCCCAGCCATAGTAAAGAAGATATGGCACTCAGCCCATAATGAGAAGGACAGTTCACCCAGTCCAGGACGCCAATCCTGGCCACAATAAAGAAGATAGGGCAATCAGCCCACGATGAGAAGGGCAGTCCACCCAGTCCAGGGCGCCAATCCCGGCCACAGTAAAGAAGATAGGGCACTCAGCCCATGATGAGAAGGGCAGTCCACCCAGTCCAGGACGATAATCCCGGCCACAGTAAAGAAGAGAGGGCACTCAGCCCATGATGAGAATGGCAGTCCACCCAGTCCAGGATGCCGATCCCGGCTACATTAAAGAAGATTGGGCACTCAGCCCATAATGAGAAGGGCAGTCCACCCAGTCCAGGACGCCAATCCCGGCCACAGTAAAGAAGAGAGGGCACCCAGTCCATAATGAGAACAGCAGTCCACCCAGTCCAGGACGACGATCCCGGCCACAGTAAAGAAGATAGGGCACTCCCCCCATGATGAGAAGGGCAGTCCACCCAGTCCAGGACGCCGATCCCGGCCACAATAAAGAAGATAGGGCACTCAGCCCATAATGAGAAGGGCAGTCCACCGAGTCCAGGACGCCGATCCCAGCCACAGTAAAGAAGATAGGGCACTCCCCCCATAATGAGAAGGGCAGACCTCCCAGTCCAGGACGCCGATCCTGGACACAGTAAAGAAGAGAGGGCACTCCCCCCATGATGAGAAAGGCAGTCCACCCAGTCCAGGAAGCCGAATCCCGGCCACAGTAAAGAAGAGAGGTCACTCAGCCCATAATGAGAAGGGCAGTCCACCCAGTCCAGGACGCCAATCCCGGCCAAAGTAAAGAAGAGAGGGCACTGAGCCCATGATGAGAAGGGCAGTCCACCCAGTCCAGGACGCCAATCCCGGCCACAGTAAAGAAGAGAGGGCACTCAGCCCATGATGAGAAGGGCTGTCCACCCAGTCCAGGATGCCAATCCCCACCACAGTAGAGAAGATAGGGCACTCAGCCCGCGAGGAGAAGGGCAGTCCACCCAGTCCAGGACGCCAATCCCGGCCACAGTAAAGAAGAGAGGGCACTCAGCCCATGATGAGAAGCGCAGTCCACCCAGTCCAGGATGCCAATCCTCACCACAGTAAAGAAGATAGGGCACTCAGCCCGCGAGGAGAAGGGCAGTCCACCCAGTCCAGGACGCTGATCCCAGCCACAGTAAAGAAGATAGGGCACTCAGCCCATAATGAGAAGGGCAGTCCACCCAGTCCAGGGCGCCAATCCCGGCCACAGTAAAGAAGATAGGGCACTCAGCCCATAATGAGAAGGGCAGTCCACCCAGTCCAGGACGATAATCCCGGCCACAGTAAAGAAGAGAGGGCACTCAGCCCATGATGAGAAGGGCAGTCCACCCAGTCCAGGATGCCGATCCCGGCTACATTAAAGAAGATTGGGCACTCAGCCCATAATGAGAAGGGCAGTCCACCCAGTCCAGGATGCCAATCCCAGCCACAGTAAAGAAGAGAGGGCACTCAGCCCATAATGAGAACGGCAGTCCACACAGTCCAGGATGCCAATCCCGGCCACAGTAAAGAAGATAGGGCACTCAGCCCATAATGAGAAGGGCAGTCCACCCAGTCCAGGACGCCAATCCCGGCCACAGTAAAGAAGAGAGGGCACTCAGCCCATGATGAGAAGGGCAGTCCACCCAGTCCAGGACGCCGATCCCAGCCAAGTCCAGGAAGCCGATCCCAGCTATGTCCAGGACGCCAATCCCGGCCACAGTAAAGAAGATAGCGCCCTCAGCCCATAATGAGAAGGGCAGTCCACCCAGTCCAGGACGCCAATCCTGCCACAGTAAAGAAGAGAGGGCACTCAGCCCGAGATGAGAAGGGCAGTCCACACAGTCCAGGACCCCAATCCCGGTTACAGTAAAGAAGATAGGGCACTCTGCCCATAATGATAAGGGCAGTCCACCCAGTCCAGGATGCCAATCCCGGCCACAGTAAAGAAGAGAGGGAACTCAGCCCATAATGAGAAGGGCAGTCCACCCTGTCCAGGATGCCAATCCCGGCCACAGTAAAGAAGAGAGGGCACTCAGCCCATAATGAAAAGGGCAGTCCACCCAGTCCAGGACGCCGATCCCAGCCACAGTAAAGAAGATAGGGCACTCAGCCCATAATGAGAAAGGCAGTCCACCCAGTCCAGGACACCATTCACGGTCACAGTAAAGAAGAGAGGGCACTCAGCCTGCGATGAGAAGGGCAACCACCTAGTCCAGGGCGCCAATCCCGGCCACAGTAAAGAAGCTAGGGCACTCAGCCCATAATGAGAAGGGCAGTCCACCCAGTCCAGGATGCCGATCCCGGCCACAGTAAAGAAGATATGGCACTCAGCCCATAATGAGAAGGACAGTTCACCCAGTCCAGGACGCCAATCCTGGCCACAATAAAGAAGATAGGGCAATCAGCCCACGATGAGAAGGGCAGTCCACCCAGTCCAGGACACCATCCACCGCCACAGTAAAGAAGATAGGGCAATCAGCCCACGATGAGACGGGCAGTCCACCCAGTCCAGGATGCCAATCCCGGCCACGGTAAAGAAGAGAGGGCACTCCCCCCATGATGAGAAGGGCAGTCCACCCAGTCCAGGACGCCGATCCCGGACACAGTAAAGAAGAGAGGGCACTCAGCCCATATCGAGAAGGGCAGTCCACCCAGTCCAGGACGCCAATCCCGGCCACAGTAAAGAAGATAGGGCAATCAGCCCACGATGAGACGGGCAGTCCACCCAGTCCAGGACGCCAATCCCGGCCACAGTAAAGAAGAGAGGGCACTCCCCCCATGATGAGAAGGGCAGTCCACCCAGTCCAGGATGCCGATCCCGGCACAGTAAAGAAGAGAGGGCACTCAGCCCATAATGAGAAGGGCAGTCCACCCAGTCCAGGATGTCGCTCCCAGCCACAGTAAAGAAGATATGGCACTCAGCCCATAATGAGAAGGACAGTTCACCCAGTCCAGGATGCCAATCCCGGCCACAGTAAAGAAGACAGGGCAATCAGCCCACGATGAGAAGGGCAGTCCACCCAGTCCAGGACACCATTCACGGCCACAGTAAAGAAGATAGGGCAATCAGCCCACGATGCGACCGGCATTCCACCTAGTCCAGGACGCCAATCCCCGCCACAGTAAAGAAGATAGGGCACTCCCCCCATAATGAGAAGGGCAGACCTCCCAGTCCAGGACGCCGATCCTGGACACAGTAAAGAAGAGAGGGCACTCCCCCCATGATGAGAAAGGCAGTCCACCCAGTCCAGGAAGCCGATCCCGGCCGCAGTAAAGAAGAGAGGTCACTCAGCCCATAATGAGAAGGGCAGTCCACCCAGTCCAGGACGCCAATCCCGGCCAAAGTAAAGAAGAGAGGGCACTGAGCCCATGATGAGAAGGGCAGTCCACCCAGTCCAGGATGCCAATCCCGGCCACAGTAAAGAAGAGAGGGCACTCAGCCCATGATGAGAAGGGCTGTCCACCCAGTCCAGGATGCCAATCCCCACCACAGTAGAGAAGATAGGGCACTCAGCACGCGAGGAGAAGGGCAGTCCACCCAGTCCAGGACGCCAATCCCGGCCACAGTAAAGAAGAGAGGGCACTCAGCCCATGATGAGAAGCGCAGTCCACCCAGTCCAGGATGCCAATCCTCACCACAGTAAAGAAGATAGGGCACTCAGCCCGCGAGGAGAAGGGCAGTCCACCCAGTCCAGGACGCTGATCCCAGCCACAGTAAAGAAGATAGGGCACTCAGCCCATAATGAGAAGGGCAGTCCACCCAGTCCAGGGCGCCAATCCCGGCCACAGTAAAGAAGATAGGGCACTCAGCCCATGATGAGAAGGGCAGTCCACCCAGTCCAGGACGATAATCCCGGCCACAGTAAAGAAGAGAGGGCACTCAGCCCATGATGAGAAGGGCAGTCCACCCAGTCCAGGATGCCGATCCCGGCTACAGTAAAGAAGATTGGGCACTCAGCCCATAATGAGAAGGGCAGTCCACCCAGTCCAGGATGCCAATCCCAGCCACAGTAAAGAAGAGAGGGCACTCAGCCCATAATGAGAACGGCAGTCCACACAGTCCAGGATGCCAATCCCAGCCACAGTAAAGAAGATAGGGCACTCAGCCCATAATGAGAAGGGCAGTCCACCCAGTCCAGGACGCCAATCCCGGCCACAGTAAAGAAGAGAGGGCACTCAGCCCATGATGAGAAGGGCAGTCCACCCAGTCCAGGACGCCGATCCCAGCCAAGTCCAGGACGCCGATCCCAGCTATGTCCAGGACGCCAATCCCGGCCACAGTAAAGAAGATAGCGCCCTCAGCCCATAATGAGAAGGGCAGTCCACCCAGTCCAGGACGCCAATCCCGCCACAGTAAAGAAGAGAGGGCACTCAGCCCGAGATGAGAAGGGCAGTCCACACAGTCCAGGACCCCAATCCCGGTTACAGTAAAGAAGATAGGGCACTCTGCCCATAATGATAAGGGCAGTCCACCTAGTCCAGGATGCCAATCCCGGCCACAGTAAAGAAGAGAGGGAACTCAGCCCATAATGAGAAGGGCAGTCCACCCTGTCCAGTATGCCAATCCCGGCCACAGTAAAGAAGAGAGGGCACTCAGCCCATAATGAAAAGGGCAGTCCACCCAGTCCAGGACGCCGATCCCAGCCACAGTAAAGAAGATAGGGCACTCAGCCCATAATGAGAAAGGCAGTCCACCCAGTCCAGGACACCATTCACCGCCACAGTAAAGAAGATAGGGCAATCAGCCCACGATGAGACGGGCAGTCCACCCAGTCCAGGATGTCGCTCCCAGCTATAGTAAAGAAGAGAGGGCACTCAGCCCGAGATGAGAAGGGCAGTCCACACAGTCCAGGACCCCAATCCCGGTTACAGTAAAGAAGAGAGGGAACTCAGCCCATAATGAGAAGGGCAGTCCACCCTGTCCAGGATGCCAATCCCGGCCACAGTAAAGAAGAGAGGGCACTCAGCCCATAATGAAAAGGGCAGTCCACCCAGTCCAGGACGCCGATCCCAGCCACAGTAAAGAAGATAGGGCACTCAGCCCATAATGAGAAAGGCAGTCCACCCAGTCCAGGACACCATTCACGGTCACAGTAAAGAAGAGAGGGCACTCAGCCTGCGATGAGAAGGGCAACCACCTAGTCCAGGGCGCCAATCCCGGCCACAGTAAAGAAGCTAGGGCACTCAGCCCATAATGAGAAGGGCAGTCCACCCAGTCCAGGATGCCGATCCCGGCCACAGTAAAGAAGATAGGGCACTCAGCCCATAATGAGAAGGGCAGTCCACCCAGTCCAGGATGTCGCTCCCAGCCATAGTAAAGAAGATATGGCACTCAGCCCATAATGAGAAGGACAGTTCACCCAGTCCAGGACGCCAATCCTGGCCACAATACAGAAGATAGGGCAATCAGCCCACGATGAGGAGGGCAGTCCACCCAGTCCAGGACACCATTCACCGCCACAGTAAAGAAGATAGGGCAATCAGCCCACGATGAGACGGGCAGTCCACCCAGTCCAGGATGTCGCTCCCAGCCATAGTAAAGAAGATATGGCACTCAGCCCATAATGAGAAGGACAGTTCACCCAGTCCAGGACGCCAATCCTGGCCACAATAAAGAAGATAGGGCAATCAGCCCACGATGAGAAGGGCAGTCCACCCAGTCCAGGACACCATTCACCGCCACAGTAAAGAAGATAGGGCAATCAGCCCGCGATGAGAAGGGCAGTCCACCCAGTCCAGGACGCCAATCCCGGCCGCAGTAAAGAAGAGAGGGCACTCAGCCCGCGATGAGAAGGGTAGTCCACCCAGTCCAGGACGCCGATCTCGGCCACAGTAAAGCAGAGAGGGCACTCAGCCCATAATGAGAAGGGCAGTCCACCCAGTCCAGGACGCCAATCCCGGCTACAGTAAAGAAGAGAGGGCACTCAGCCCATGATGAGAAGGGCAGTCCACCCAGTCCTGGACGCCAATCCCGGCCAAAGTAAAGAAGAGAGGGCACTGAGCCCATAATGAGAAGGGCAGTCCACCCAGTCCAGGATGCCAATCCCGGCCACAGTAAAGAAGAAAGGGCACTCAGCCCGCGATGAGAAGGGCAGTCCACCCAGTCCAGGACGCCAATCCCGGCCACAATAAAGAAGATAGGGCACTCAGCCCATGATGAGAAGGGCAGTCCACCCAGTCCAGGACGCCAATCCCGGCCACAGTAAAGAAGAGAGGGCACCCAGCCCATAATGAGAACAGCAGTCCACCCAGTCCAGGACGACGATCCCGGCCACAGTAAAGAAGATAGGGCACTCCCCCCATGATGAGAAGGGCAGTCCACCCAGTTCAGGACGCCGATCCCGGCCACAATAAAGAAGATAGGGCACTCAGCCCATAATGAGAAGGGCAGTCCACCGAGTCCAGGACGCCGATCCCAGCCACAGTAAAGAAGATAGGGCACTCCCCCCATAATGAGAAGGGCAGACCTCCCAGTCCAGGACGCCGATCCTGGACACAGTAAAGAAGAGAGGGCACCCCCCCCATGATGAGAAAGGCAGTCCACCCAGTCCAGGAAGCCGATCCCGGCCACAGTAAAGAAGAGAGGTCACTCAGCCCATAATGAGAAGGGCAGTCCACCCAGTCCAGGACGCCAATCCCGGCCAACGTAAAGAAGAGAGGGCACTGAGCCCATGATGAGAAGGGCAGTCCACCCAGTCCAGGACGCCAATCCCGGCCACAGTAAAGAAGAGAGGGCACTCAGCCCATGATGAGAAGGGCTGTCCACCCAGTCCAGGATGCCAATCCCCACCACAGTAGAGAAGATAGGGCACTCAGCCCGCGAGGAGAAGGGCAGTCCACCCAGTCCACTACGCCAATCCCGGCCACAGTAACGAAGAGAGGGCACTCAGCCCATGATGAGAAGCGCAGTCCACCCAGTCCAGGATGCCAATCCTCACCACAGTAAAGAAGATAGGGCACTCAGCCCGCGAGGAGAAGGGCAGTCCACCCAGTCCAGGACGCTGATCCCAGCCACAGTAAAGAAGATAGGGCACTCAGCCCATAATGAGAAGGGCAGTCCACCCAGTCCAGGGCGCAAATCCCGGCCACAGTAAAGAAGATAGGGCACTCAGCCCATGATGAGAAGGGCAGTCCACCCAGTCCAGGACGATAATCCCGGCCACAGTAAAGAAGAGAGGGCACTCAGCCCATGATGAGAAGGGCAGTCCACCCAGTCCAGGATGCCGATCCCGGCTACATTAAAGAAGATTGGGCACTCAGCACATAATGAGAAGGGCAGTCCACCCAGTCCAGGACGCCAATCCCAGCCACAGTAAAGAAGAGAGGGCACCCAGCCCATAATGAGAACAGCAGTCCACCCAGTCCAGGACGACGATCCCGGCCACAGTAAAGAAGATAGGGCACTCCCCCCATGATGAGAAGGGCAGTCCACCCAGTCCAGGACGCCGATCCCGGCCACAATAAAGAAGATAGGGCACTCAGCCCATAATGAGAAGGGCAGTCCACCGAGTCCAGGAAACCGATCCCAGCCACAGTAAAGAAGATAGGGCACTCCCCCCATAATGAGAAGGGCAGACCTCCCAGTCCAGGACGCCGATCCTGGACACAGTAAAGAAGAGAGGGCACTCCCCCCATGATGAGAAAGGCAGTCCACCCAGTCCAGGAAGCCGATCCCGGCCACAGTAAAGAAGAGAGGTCACTCAGCCCATAATGAGAAGGGCAGTCCACCCAGTCCAGGACGCCAATCCCGGCCAAAGTAAAGAAGAGAGGGCACTGAGCCCATGATGAGAAGGGCAGTCCACCCAGTCCAGGACGCCAATCCCGGCCACAGTAAAGAAGAGAGGGCACTCAGCCCATGATGAGAAGGGCTGTCCACCCAGTCCAGGATGCCAATCCCCACCACAGTAGAGAAGATAGGGCACTCAGCCCGCGAGGAGAAGGGCAGTCCACCCAGTCCAGGACGCCAATCCCAGCCACAGTAAAGAAGAGAGGGCACTCAGCCCATGATGAGAAGCGCAGTCCACCCAGTCCAGGATGCCAATCCTCACCTAAGTAAAGAAGATAGGGCACTCAGCCCGCGAGGAGAAGGGCAGTCCACCCAGTCCAGGACGCTGATCCCAGCCACAGTAAAGAAGATAGGGCACTCAGCCCATAATGAGAAGGGCAGTCCACCCAGTCCAGGGCGCCAATCCCGGCCACAGTAAAGAAGATATGGCACTCAGCCCATGATGAGAAGGGCAGTCCACCCAGTCCAGGACGATAATCCCGGCCACAGTAAAGAAGAGAGGGCACTCAGCCCATGATGAGAAGGGCAGTCCACCCAGTCCAGGATGCCAATCCCGGCTACATTAAAAAAGATTGGGCACTCAGCCCATAATGAGAAGGGCAGTCCACCCAGTCCAGGATGCCAATCCCAGCCACAGTAAAGAAGAGAGGGCACTCAGCCCATGATGAGAAAGGCAGTCCACCCAGTCCAGGAAGCCGAATCCCGGCCACAGTAAAGAAGAGAGGTCACTCAGCCCATAATGAGAAGGGCAGTCCACCCAGTCCAGGACGCCAATCCCGGCCAAAGTAAAGAAGAGAGGGCACTGAGCCCATGATGAGAAGGGCAGTCCACCCAGTCCAGGACGCCAATCCCGGTTACAGTAAAGAAGATAGGGCACTCTGCCCATAATGATAAGGGCAGTCCACCCAGTCCAGGATGCCAATCCCCACCACAGTAGGCAAGATTGACATGTGACTGTCTATGCTGGTCTGACATGTAATCTTACATTTCACCACTTCAGCTTCAATAATTTGATCAATTTCAGCAGAGTTCATACCCAGATTCAAACTTGAGACCAATATTTTACACAAACACCTCTGCAGTAGGTGCAGTAATCTACTGAGGTATCTTAATGCAGAGTGTAATGTACCGTACTACTTGAATGGCATTCAAAGATGAACAAGTCTCCACTTCCCCTTGCTTACCCCCTATCTAATTTGACCCCTCCCTTCTTCTAACATTTCTTGCCCTTCCTGAGGCCTTTTAATTTATTTTGCGTATGTTCTTTCTTGTCTGCCAATAATCCTTAACCTGCAGGAACTTCTCTGAAACTTCCCTGAAGATGTATGGCTCCTAAAGTAGATACAAACAGATTTTCTCTAAAAGAGAAATCCACAGTAAGCCGCAGTCCTACCTCAATCTTAACAGGAGACTTGCAGGTGACCTTTTTGGAAATGTTAGCCCATTGTGTGAAACACTTGTTTACGAGCGCGATAGAAATAAAATATCAATCAATCAATTTGAGTGTGATATAATGAACCAGACTCGGCTCTCATGGTTTCACTATTACGGCAGTGCCTGGAAAATGTCATTCCCATGCCCACACAAAATCCCAAACTGTTGGCTTTGGCAATGCTTGTTCCCTTAGGCTTTATGCTGTTCTTTGAAATATGGGCAGCCATTTAAGCCTGTTCTATATTAATTCGAAAGAAGTGGAATTCACCATTCGCAACCGGAGAAGGGTTCTCAACCAATCAGGTTCCTAGGCTCGGGCTGGCGGGACGCCCCCCTGCTGGGATGTGATCGCTACATTATGCGCCAGAATCTACAATATCCTGCTGGCAAGAAGTCAGCCGATTGCGTTTTACCTCGACGCCTTGCGCGCTGCAGTTCTGTGAAGGGCAGAGTTGTTGAAGCATTTTCAGTACCATCGTGGGAATCTTTAAAAAACCTTCTGTTCCCTCCTCTTGTGTTTATATCCTGGGCACATAGTTTACTATTATGAGAATTTAACAGCCCCTGTCCATGCTGCCTGCAGTCCTTCTTTGATGCATGTCCCCCCAGGTAATACCCACTAGTGAGAATTTTTTCAGAAGGTTATCCGGCAGTGAGGATAGAATCAAACTGATACAGCCAGTGCGGTTCAATACGACTGAAGTGGTGCACAAGAAAAATGGTGGTGAGTGAATTGCTGTCTCTCTTACCGCACCTCTATATTGTACGTAAAGTGGTGGTAAGCACTCCATTTTACCTCCAAAACGTGGAGGGATTGCCTCGAGTGGAACTTCCACCCACAGTAATATCCTCCAGAATTCCCCAAAAGCCGTATGAGTGGAGACTAACACCACTTTACTGCCACTCATAATCTGGCAGATTTACCACAAATGATAATCGAGTTTGGTTGTAATTCAAAACAATTACTGGCAAAATCCTAATTGGTTCGCATCCGGAGTTCTATTTAGCTGGTTTTGTTCCCCAGCAATGCATCCACAGTGAATCGAATGCAGGCATATGTGCTTCCTAGAAATACAGTGCCTGAGCACAGTGCATATCATACTGTGCCTTTAGTTTCGGGAAGATACGTGTTTCTAGATTGGTAATGCCAGCTGACAGAACCACTCTCAAGGCACTTGACATGGTGACCGCGGCATGGCGCGGCACGCTCCACTCACGTCTGACAGCTGGTCCCTCCTCTCTGCCCCGCTGCTCCACCTCCTCTGGTCTCCCTTCTCACTTCAATGATGCTGGATTGATCACTGTAAGTAGTTCGTCGGGCCTCCTAAACTGCGGGTCCATCCCTGTGGAATAACCTTCCAAAGCACCGCAAATCAGAGGTCAACATGTCGACTTTCAGAAAACAAGTGCACAGAAAAACAGGACGGTTCTGCTATCTGGATGTATTTCGGATTTGAAGTGCTTGGAGTTATATTTTACTGTGCACAGCACCAGGGGCCAGATTACAGAAACGTTGCCCCAGCGCTAGTGCAATGTTGGATGGTATTAGCATTAGGGCAAGGTTTGCCCTATTTAAAAAAAAAAATACTGGGACATATTAGAAAACCATTGCGTCATGACAAGTGCAGTTTGGCGTGGTATAAGCACCAGGATAGCACAGCACTAGTGCAATAAAGATTCATTATTCATGCATTTTTGCACAGGGTAATGTTTGCCCTAGTACTAAAACCATTCCATGTAACCTTGCCTTGGTGCAAAAATGTAGCAGAAATGTATCTTTTTTGCACAAGAGCAATGTGTGCCCTGGTGCTTGAAACATGCCAAACTGCACTTATGGTGCAATGGTTTTAAAATCCCAGTGTTTTTTAAAAATATTTTTAATAGGGCAAATTTTGCCCTAGTTCTAATACTGTGCAACTTTGCACTTGCACCAGTGCAAAGTTTCTGTAATCTGGTCCCAGATGACCTAATAGACGCATGCCGAGGGTGCCAGGACATCCAAAATCTGTCACTGTCACATGATGCAACAGACTTATGTTGCAGGTGTTTTTTGTGGTGACATGCTAGGGGTGCATGGTTGTACACAAAAGCATCGTTGATGGGAGACACTGTCAGACACAGTCTAATTCACAGAACGTTTAGCACGGAGCAAAGTGACTTTGCAACACCCATTTAGCGCAGTGCAAAGAGAACAATTGCATTGCCAAGTCACCTTGCTCTGCTCTGTGAATTTGGCCCGGTGCAAGGTGTATTTTTGCAGTGCAAAGTTCCTTTGCTCCGTGCTAAACGTTCTTTGAATTAGGCTCCAAGACCTGTGGAAGGTGGAGCGACAAAGAGGGCAAATGATTTGCTTGAACTCTCAAATGGGCCTATTTGTCCAGCCTTCTATTCCCAGCCAGTGGAAACGGCTGATTAGTGACCACACATGACATTGTCTCCGGGGATAGCTCAGGGGCAATAGGCTCGACTTGGAAGCAAAAATGACAGGAGCAACACAGTTTCGATCCACCGGTTCCGTGCTTAGAAAACTTTGGGTATTAAGCGAGTTATAAATAACCAATTACAATTACAATTGCATGCTTTCAGCGGTACTACCTTTGGCTCTCCGGAGTGTCCTCTTGGCAATGCTTTGGTTTTCTAACTGGTTAACAGTGGCACCAGCTTGGGCGTAAATTAGAAGATAACATGCACATTACAAGGTGTAAAACAGACGGGTCAGTGGACTAGTGTATAACGCAGACTATGTAAGCAGAGAGTGTCCGACTGCGCATTGTGATGGATGTACGCCCAGTAAATGGAGAAACCTGAGGAGTGGAGAGGGTGATAACGAAGCCGAGGTCCAAAAAACAAGACCAGCGTGAAGCACCAGCGGAATGGGTAGAGTCTGGTGGCAAACGCCGGAGGGCAAGGTCATTGGGGACTACATGGGCACAGTCCCTGCTGGATAGGCACCTCATCTTCGCTTGGAATGTTTATCCTATCCCTCTGGGACAACATCTGGTGCTATGCAATAATACAATCGCGACAAACATGTTGCCTGTGCAAAAAATCGCGGCAGAAATGCTGTGGTTTGACTCGGTAAAGGTGTACCCCGTTATACCATTTAAGGGGAGTGGGTGTTGTGGGGGTGTCCCCCAACCCCCTTAAATGGTATAATGGGTGGGAGGGTTGCAGGGGTGTCCCCTGCCTCCTTTACATGGATTGCGGCAGCAAAACCACTGCCTTTTTGCTGTGATTTTTTGTGTAAACGGCCATTTGTGCCGCGATTTTAACACATGGAACCCATCTGATGATGTCTAGATGCCCTCGGGCCTTAGTTTGCTCTTTACAAATGTGTGTACAATACAATACCATGAGCATTGGAGGAAAGGGGCCTATCTCTTTCAAATATTCCATCATCTCACATGGATTCATGGGTCGTCCTGCCATATTCGCACACACCATTGGTGGCTCCCAACTCCAACGCTTTGTCATCATCATCGGGTGTTCCCTGCTCTGTGGTAGCGAGCGGAAAGCTGATGGTCACTTCTCAGTCATTTTTAGATCATCCATCCAGTGGAGGCCATTTTAAAGTCTGGGAGTGAGGACTACAATTGAGACAGGTGTTGATGATCCCTTACTGCTCACATGGCACCAGGGATAGCTGTTGCTTTGTGACCTTTTTTTGATTGGTTCATCATTTCAAGGAACGATCAAACATTTGGCTATCATGCAGGTGCTGAGCCAGCCCCACACCTTACCGTTATCATTCTGCGGGCTCTACGATGGGAAAAAGCTGTAAAGTAGACGACTGGTGAGGGTTGAGGCTCATTGAAGTAGATTCTCTCTCAGCAACACATTCAGAATGTAGTCTACTTTACAGAATGCAAAGAAAAAAACCAGGTCTGGATACGCACCTACAGATTGGAACGGGTCATGTTGGGAAGTTTGGTGCTCTCTATAATGTAATCTTACACACCTCAATGGTACTCACATCGCCAACATCGGAAGGATGAAAAGCAGACCCATACACGCCTGATATGTGTGAAAAACGAAAGTTTAAAGATCTCTTGCGCCAAAAATATCCACCCATATCTGTTTCAAATCTACTTGCAATGTTTACCCTTTATTCATATGAATTTCCCTCCCTAATGAATAACTCTTCTCTTGATTCCACCACTTATTTAATAATATTAGGTGTTCATGAAATTACTCTGAGCGCCTTCTCTAAATTGTACACCTATTTCTCAGTATCTGAAATACATCAACACCCATTCTATGCCAGCACGTGTTTCGCTTACTGGTCACAGAGCATCCCCTATGGCCTCTAGTGAGCTTCTTCAAGGCTAGTTCAACTTAGAATCATCTGAATGCTTTTACATCTATTACCCACTTCAGCTCTACTTGTTTAACTTCAGAGGGATGAAAGGATGAGATGTTCCTAACCACATTCAAACCAGCACCTGCTGGTAAGAAATAGATCACCGGTGACCAATTCAGCTTGCTTGCTGTGGACTTTAATGTGTGGATCTCTCTGTATAATATTCATAGGCGCACAGGGCTTAATGATCTCTTGCTAATCCCCTCATTATCCAGCTTCACCCCACACAAGACTTGCTTCCTGCGGCTTTGGAGTTATTGTAGCAAGGATTATTATTTTTTTTTTACCCTGTAGGTCAACCAGAGCCAGTTTGAACCTTGCCCAAACATTTTGAATTTCATGGAACAGATATAGCTCTTAATGGCTATAAGAGCATTTGTGGACTGGAAGAAAAAGTTAAATCGAGGTGTGTCAGTGAAAGTACCCGAATATCACATGGAGATGTGTCTTAGGTAATGAGCAACTTTCTAAAAAGTTGACCAAGACCTAGTCAACAGTTGGGAAAAACACAATATGGAGAAGAGTGCGTTATCTTCCTCTGAGAAGCAGGTGCCATCATATTCTACGTCGAATGGGTTGCACATCAGTCACACACCTGCTTGCATTTCTCAATTGATCAGGTCAGGAAGTGTTTTGCAAAGACAAATCAGCAGACATAAGAACACTGATTTATTTATTCCTGGAATGCTACTTTTTTTTTTTTTAAAGAGTTTTCGATGGAAGAACTTTGTAGTTATAGTACTGCGGTAAACAAGTGTATAGGTGCAACCACTTGAGAGTGCGCTCTGACCACTTGAAGTCAATATAGCGGCAGGCTGCATCACCAATTCCATGAGGCCTGCCCATAAAGGTCTCAGACAAGTAAATCGCAGAATAAATTGGTACTGGCGAATCGCGCTGTGCCTCAAAAATTATGATTTTCCGCGGCACCGAGGACTCTAAGCCGTTTATTTTTTAGCTAATTCAAACCATTAAGGTATAACGGAAGAGACAGATGACTCTTTTTTGGGGAACCAATCCTGCAATATCAAGGGCTCGCAAAGATTCTTTTCATGTAATCACTGCGCGACATTCCGGACCAACATAACTATCATCCGAGACAAAGGCCTTGAAGACGACTTAGGTCGAAACAAGTGTCGACTGATTTTTGGAATTAGATCATTTACAGATGACGACTGAACTAGATTGACTAGTCTTTATAACATTAATCCTGCAAAATCATTATTTTTCAGGCAAAGGGCGATTCGCCAGTACCAATTTATTCTGTAGGTATTGTACTGCTTAATTAATCAATGGCAAAAAACTCAGCGATAAAAACCCTGGAGATGAATGAAAGTCGTATAGTAAAAGCGAACCTGTGATGAATTGTGGGTATAAACACATGGGAAGGGCAAGCAGCAATCAACAGGGGATTTGCCCCATCTCATTCATCTAAGTTATGTACTAGTTCTCCTGGGTTGTACCAGCGCCACGGAACATATCAATCACCACCCCATCAGGAGCACGTGTGCGCCCTTAACATTTTGGCATATAATGAAAGTAACATGATTTCCAATTTGCATTGTGCCCGCCATGCAGTGCAAGCCTCAGACACCTGTCCCCACCAGCTAATAGCTTTTAACACAGTCACAACCCCCAACTGTTTTCACGCCAGCAAAACATAATCTAATTTGAAATAATGGCCATCAGTGGATGTACATACATTGTTTCCCTAATCCAAAGTGAGCACCAGATTGAGTCGCTCCACGCGGCGCTCTGCGCATTTAATGGAACGGTCTCTCCGATTCAACGGGCCACCGCTTTGTGAAACGAGCAATTAAAGTGGTCTGAGTTCTTGGAGGAAAATGAGTCTTTAGGGGCTGGATTTTTTTTTAAAGTGTTTGAACACAACGAGACAGACAAGGACATTGTTTTTTGACGGGTTCTTCTTCTACAGCTCGATGTTAACGTGGGGAGGGTGACATTTTGTGATATTTTCCATGTATATATTTCACACTATACACTAACAGGCCGATTCATGGAATAATTAGCGCGGCGCAAGTGGTCAAAAACGTGCGAATCGCAGTGGAATAGCGAAAATCGCAGTGCAATTGCGAAAATCGCACGAAAAGCAGCGCACGTCGATTCATGGAAGGCCGTGCGCGAGAAAACCAGCGGATGTGCGATAAAAAAGTGCGCGGTGCACGTTGGCGCACAGGCCATCTAACAGCGTGCGCCAGGTCACAGCGAAAATCGCACAGGCCACAGCGAAATTCGCACATAGCGCGGCGCACGCAACAAAAGTAGGCGGAACACGGGCGCAACACTCGGAATGGGGAACAACTTGCCAAAACGTGGGCGTCACGGGGGAAGTACAGGGCACAAGTGCGCGGAACGCCCACACGCTCGCCTACAACACGTATTCATGGAATAGAATAGGGCAAAAAAGCGCACGCTCAAACCAGCGCACAGGCACAAACACGACCGCCACAAGAAAGCAGGCGGTAGCGTCTCTGCGGCTGTAAGAAATGTGCGCCAAAAGGTGCGCCAACAAATAGCACCTATATACTGCCATGATGAATGTCCCATACTGTGGCCCTCCAGGAAAAATGACGTGCAAAGGGGTACCCACAAACACGGACACCCGCTGACAAAAAATACGTGTGCGTGTATCCCGGGGTGCGCGGGAAGTATAACACGCGATTTCAGCAGGGTACGTGCATCACAGGGGTTCGCGTGAAGTTATTCACGCGATCGGGCCTGGGGGAGCGGGCTACGTGTATTTCAGGGGTTCGCGTGAAGTTTCACACGCGATCGGGTCTGGTGGAGCGGGCTACGTGTATTACAGGGGTTCGCGTGAAGTTCCTCACGCGATCGGGCCTGGGGGAGCGTGCTACGTGTATATCAGGGGTTCGCGTGAAGTTTCACACGCGATCGGGCCTGGGGGAGCGGGCTACGTGTATTACAGGGGTTCGCGTGAAGTTCCTCACGCGATCGGCCCTGGGGTGGCGGGCTACGTGTATATCAGGGGTTCGCGTGAAGTTCCTCACGCGATCGGGCCTGGGGGAGCGTGCTACGTGTATATCAGGGGTTCGCGTGAAGTTTCACACGCGATCGGGCCTGGGGGAGCGGGCTACGTGTATATCAGGGGTTCGCGTGAAGTTCCTCACGCGATCGGGCCTGGGGTAGCGGGCTACGTGTATATCAGGGGTTCGCGTGAAGTTCCTCACGCGATCGGGCCTGGGGGAGCGGGCTACGTGTATATCAGGGGTTCGCGTGAAGTTCCTCACGCGATCGGGCCTGGGGGAGCGGGCTACGTGTAGTCCAGGGGTGCGCGGGAAGTTCCACACGCGAATAGCCTGGGGGCGCGTGTATTCCAGGGGTGCGCGGGAAGTTCCACACGCGAATAGCCTGGGCGCGTGTATTCCAGGGGTGCGCGGGAAGTTCCACACGCGAATAGCCTGGGCGCGTGTATTTCAGGGGTGCGCGGGAAGTTCCACACGCGAATAGCCTGGGCGCGTGTATTTCAGGGGTGCGCGGGAAGTTCCACATGCGAATAGCCTGGGGGCGCGTGTATTTCAGGGGTGCGCGGGAAGTTCCACACGCGAATAGCCTGGGGGCGCGTGTATTTCAGGGGTGCGCAGGAAGTTCCACACGCGAATAGCCTGGGGGCGCGTGTATTTCAGGGGTGCGCGGGAAGTTCCACACGCGAATAGCCTGGGCGCGTGTATTTCAGGGGTGCGCGGAAAGTTCCACACGCGAATAGCCTGGGGGCGCGTGTATTTCAGGGGTGCGCGGGAAGTTCCACACGCGAATAGCCTGGGCGCGTGTATATCAGGGGTGCGCGGGAAGTTCCACATGTGATTTGACAGTGTGGGTCCTCCCAGGTGTACCCTGTACACCCTCCACGGCCCCTGCAGGCAGCCCACACCACAGGGGACTACCCTGCATCCCTGGTCATGTCCCGCAGGCAGCCCACCCCACATGGACATGCCCCCCAGCAAAGGCACATGTCTCCTTGAACTAATGACCACCAACTCATGTCCCCTTGCACCCCCACCCCCCAGCACTGTGGGGCACCTGCCAGCAGGCCCCCACCCATGTCCAACTCATGTCCCCCACCACCCCCACCCCCCAGCACTGTGGGGCACCTGCCAGCAGACCCCCACCCGTGTCCAACTCATGTCTCCCACCACCCCCACCCCCCAGCCACCAGGGTTACCCTCCACCAGGCACCCACTCATGTCTCCCACCACCCCCACACCCCAGCCACCAGGGGCACCCTCCACCAGGCCCCCACTCATGTCTCCCATCACCCCCACACCCCAGCAGTGCAGGGGCACCCTCCACCAGGCCCCACTCATGTCTCCCACCACCCCCACCCCCCAGCCACCAGGGGCACCCTCCACCAGGCCCCCACTCATGTCTCCCATCACCCCCACACCCCAGCAGTGCAGGGGCACCCTCCACCAGGCCCCCAGTTATGTCTCCCACCACCCCCACCCCCCAGCCACCAGGGGCACCCTCCACCAGGCCCCCACTCATGTCTCCCATCACCCCCACACCCCAGCAGTGCAGGGTCACCCTCCACCAGGCCCCCACTCATGTCTCCCACCACCCCCACCCCCCAGCCACCAGGGGCACCCTCCACCAGGCCCCCACTCATGTCTCCCACCACCCCCACCCCCCAGCCACCAGGGGCACCCTCCACCAGGCCCCCACTCATGTCACCCACCACCCCCACCCCCCAGCCACCAGGGGCACCCTCCACCAGGCCCCCACTCATGTCACCCACCACCCCCACACCCCAGCAGTGCAGGGGCACCCTCCACCAGGCGCCCACTCATGTCACCCACCACCCCCACAACCCAGCAGTGCAGGGGCACCCTCCACCAGGCCCCCACTCATGTCTCCCATCACCCCCACACCCCAGCAGTGCAGGGTCACCCTCCACCAGGCCCCCACTCATGTCTCCCACCACCCCCACCCCCCAGCCACCAGGGGCACCCTCCACCAGGCCCCCACTCATGTCACCCACCACCCCCACACCCCAGCAGTGCAGGGGCACCCTCCACCAGGCCCCGACTCATGTCTCCCACCACCCCCACACCCCAGCAGTGCAGGGTCACCCTCCACCAGGCCCCCACTCATGTCTCCCACCACCCCCACACCCCAGCAGTGCAGGGTCACCCTCCACCAGGCCCCCACTCATGTCTCCCACCACCCCCACACCCCAGCAGTGCAGGGTCACCCTCCACCAGGCCCCCACTCATGTCACCCACCACCCCCACACCCCAGCAGTGCAGGGTCACCCTCCACCAGGCCCCCACTCATGTCTCCCACCACCCCCACACCCCAGCAGTGCAGGGTCACCCTCCACCAGGCCCCCACTCATGTCTCCCACCACCCCCACACCCCAGCAGTGCAGGGGCACCCTCCACCAGGCCCCCACTCATGTCTCCCATCACCCCCACACCCCAGCCACCAGGGTCACCCTCCACCAGGCCCCCACTCATGTCACCCACCACCCCCACACCCCAGCAGTGCAGGGGCAGCCTCCACCAGGCCCCCACTCATGTCTCCCATCACCCCCACACCCAAGCAGTGCAGGGTCACCCTCCACCAGGCCCCCACTCATGTCTCCCACCACCCCCACACCCCAGCAGTGCAGGGGCAGCCTCCACCAGGCCCCCACTCATGTCTCCCAACACCCCCACACCCCAGCCACCAGGGTCACCCTCCACCAGGCCCCCACTCATGTCACCCACCCCCCCCACACCCCAGCAGTGCAGGGGCACCCTCCACCAGGCCCCCACTCATGTCTCCCACCACCCCCACACCCCAGCAGTGCAGGGTCACCCTCCACCAGGCCCCCACTCATGTCACCCACCACCCCACCCCCCAGCCACCAGGGGCACCCTCCACCAGGCCCCCACTCATGTCTCCCATCACCCCCACACCCCAGCCACCAGGGTCACCCTCCACCAGGCCCCCACTCATGTCACCCACCACCCCCACACCCCAGCAGTGCAGGGGCACCCTCCACCAGGCCCCCACTCATGTCTCCCACCACCCCCACCCCCCAGCAGTGCAGGGTCACCCTCCACCAGGCCCCCACTCATGTCACCCACCACCCCCACCCCCCAGCCACCAGGGGCACCCTCCACCAGGCCCCCACTCATGTCACCCACCACCCCCACCCCCCAGCCACCAGGAGCACCCTCCACCAGGCCCCCACTCATGTCACCCACCACCCCCACACCCCAGCAGTGCAGGGGCACCCTCCACCAGGCCCCCACTCATGTCACCCACCACCCCCACACCCCAGCAGTGCAGGGGCACCCTCCACCAGGCCCCCACCTATGTCTCCCATCACCCCCACCCCCCAGCAGTGCAGGGGCACCCTCCACCAGGCCCCCACTCATGTCTCCCACCACCCCCACCCCCCAGCAGTGCAGGGGCACCCTCCACCAGGCCCCCACTCATGTCTCCCATCACCCCCACACCCCAGCAGTGCAGGGTCACCCTCCACCAGGCCCTCACTCATGTCTCCCACCACCCCCACCCCCCAGCCACCAGGGGCACCCTCCACCAGGCCCCCACTCATGTCTCCCACCACCCCCACCCCCCAGCCACCAGGGGCACCCTCCACCAGGCCCCCACTCATGTCACCCACCACCCCCACCCCCCAGCCACCAGGGGCACCCTCCACCAGGCCCCCACTCATGTCACCCACCACCCCCACACCCCAGCAGTGCAGGGGCACCCTCCACCAGGCCCCCACTCATGTCACCCACCACCCCCACACCCCAGCAGTGCAGGGGCACCCTCCACCAGGCCCCCACTCATGTCTCCCATCACCCCCACACCCCAGCAGTGCAGGGTCACCCTCCACCAGGCCCCCACTCATGTCTCCCACCACCCCCACCCCCCAGCCACCAGGGGCACCCTCCACCAGGCCCCCACTCATGTCACCCACCACCCCCACCCCCCAGCCACCAGGGGCACCCTCCACCAGGCCCCCACTCATGTCACCCACCACCCCCACACCCCAGCAGTGCAGGGGCACCCTCCACCAGGCCCCCACTCATGTCACCCACCACCCCCACACCCCAGCAGTGCAGGGGCACCCTCCACCAGGCCCCCACTCATGTCTCCCATCACCCCCACACCCCAGCAGTGCAGGGTCACCCTCCACCAGGCCCCCACTCATGTCTCCCACCACCCCCACCCCCCAGCCACCAGGGGCACCCTCCACCAGGCCCCCACTCATGTCACCCACCACCCCCACACCGCAGCAGTGCAGGGGCACCCTCCACCAGGCCCCGACTCATGTCTCCCACTACCCCCACACCCCAGCAGTGCAGGGTCACCCTCCACCAGGCCCCCACTCATGTCTCCCACCACCCCCACACCCCAGCAGTGCAGGGTCACCCTCCACCAGGCCCCCACTCATGTCTCCCACCACCCCCACACCCCAGCAGTGCAGGGTCACCCTCCACCAGGCCCCCACTCATGTCACCCACCACCCCCACACCCCAGCAGTGCAGGGTCACCCTCCACCAGGCCCCCACTCATGTCTCCCACCACCCCCACACCCCAGCAGTGCAGGGTCACCCTCCACCAGGCCCCCACTCATGTCTCCCACCACCCCCACACCCCAGCAGTGCAGGGGCACCCTCCACCAGGCCCCCACTCATGTCTCCCATCACCCCCACACCCCAGCCACCAGGGTCACCCTCCACCAGGCCCCCACTCATGTCACCCACCACCCCCACACCCCAGCAGTGCAGGGGCAGCCTCCACCAGGACCCCACTCATGTCTCCCATCACCCCCACACCCCAGCAGTGCAGGGTCACCCTCCACCAGGCCCCCACTCATGTCTCCCACCACCCCCACACCCCAGCAGTGCAGGGGCAGCCTCCACCAGGCCCCCACTCATGTCTCCCAACACCCCCACACCCCAGCCACCAGGGTCACCCTCCACCAGGCCCCCACTCATGTCACCCACCACCCCCACACCCCAGCAGTGCAGGGGCACCCTCCACCAGGCCCCCACTCATGTCTCCCACCACCCCCACACCCCAGCAGTGCAGGGTCACCCTCCACCAGGCCCCCACTCATGTCACCCACCACCCCCACCCCCCAGCCACCAGGGGCACCCTCCACCAGGCCCCCACTCATGTCTCCCATCACCCCCACACCCCAGCCACCAGGGTCACCCTCCACCAGGCCCCCACTCATGTCACCCACCACCCCCACACCCCAGCAGTGCAGGGGCACCCTCCACCAGGCCGCCACTCATGTCTCCCACCACCCCCACCCCCCAGCAGTGCAGGGTCACCCTCCACCAGGCCCCCACTCATGTCACCCACCACCCCCACCCCCCAGCCACCAGGGGCACCCTCCACCAGGCCCCCACTCATGTCACCCACCACCCCCACCCCCCAGCCACCAGGGGCACCCTCCACCAGGCCCCCACTCATGTCACCCACCACCCCCACACCCCAGCAGTGCAGGGGCACCCTCCACCAGGCCCCCACTCATGTCACCCACCACCCCCACACCCCAGCAGTGCAGGGGCACCCTCCACCAGGCCCCCACTCATGTCACCCACCACCCCCACACCCCAGCAGTGCAGGGGCACCCTCCACCAGGCCCCCACTCATGTCACCCACCACCCCCACACCCCAGCAGTGCAGGGGCACCCTCCACCAGGCCCCCACTCATGTCTCCCATCACCCCCACACCCCAGCAGTGCAGGGTCACCCTCCACCAGGCCCCCACTCATGTCTCCCACCACCCCCACACCCCAGCAGTGCAGGGGCAGCCTCCACCAGGCCCCCACTCATGTCTCCCATCATCCCCACCCCCCAGCCACCAGGGGCACCCTCCACCAGGCCCCCACTCATGTCTCCCACCACCCCCACACCCCAGCAGTGCAGGGTCACCCTCCACCAGGCCCCCACTCATGTCTCCCACCACCCCCACCCCCCCAGCACTGTGGGGCACCTGCCAGCAGGCCCCCACCCGTGTCCAATCCATGCCCCCCTGCACCTGGGTCCCAACATTCCCCAATCATGTCCGTAATGCCCATCCTCCCCTGCCAAAAGGCCCAACCAACTATCACACCCACCCACATATCAAAGGCAATTACATGTTACAACCCTAATTTAAATAATGCTATTGAACACATGTCTGTCACACACAATGGCTGCAAGTGAATGACAAAACACCCAACATGACATGCCTGAAAGCAATGAGATGATACGACACATTGAAGATTAAAAAAATAATATGTATTGAACAGCAAGTAGAATGGAAATGAAATAAGAAAAAACACAAAGCAAATCAAACAAAACAAGATGAATGTCCAAGAAAATAATCTGAAAAATTAAAATAAGCCAATGAAGAACCATGAAGAGGATCATCCTGGGTCCATGAGCCCAACCAAATTAAACCTAACTATGACTACTAACTAAAAACTGAACTATATACAAAAAAGTGGTGCATTGTCCAATCGCAACCAAAAGAAAATTCAAAAAAACAAAGGAAACCTAACCCTAACTATACAACTATATACAAAGGCAGCGGGCTATTCGGACGGCTCACTGGTTGTTGTCATGGGCCAGGGCATCATCGAACTCCTGGTCAATGGCTTGGAGGCGGGCATGTTCCCTGGCCCCGAGGTCCTGCAGGGATAACGCAGTGTCAAGCTCAAACTCCCTGCGAAGACCCTCGAGGCACTCAGCCCGCCTCAGCGCCCTCCGCATGGAGTCCTCCGCCCTGACCATCGTGAGCCGTTCCTCCTCTGCCCGCTGCCGCTCCGCACCTATCCGCTGGCACAACCGCTCCCACACGGAAGCCACTCCCATTCCAGGGTTCTCCTGCCCTCCGGCCGATGCCTGCACCCCTGATGTTGATGGCCCCGAGCCATGATGCCTCCCACGTTGAGCCTGCTGCTGCCTCCGACGCAACTGCCTGTGCCAGCACGACGGCATCCAGGCTGATGGAAACCACAGACGCCGTCGTGCACGTGCCCTGCCCGATGATGCCGTCACATCCTCCATCTGCTGGGGTCCAGTTGCTCTGGTGTCCACCCCTGCTGGATCTCTGACTCCCGACTGTGGCAGGGATGGGATCCCCACCGAGCTGGCTGCATTGGTCGGGGCAGGTCCACAGGGGGCCCTGGTGGCATCTGGGCTGGAAGACGGCAAGGAGAACGACTGGTGGATAGCCTACACAGAGGAGGAGAGGGCCGCCACATTGGCCAACACATGCAGGAAACCCCCGAACATGGCCGATCCCAATTGGGCCACGTCGGCACGGTGCACTTCGTGATGACGTGCGTGCTCCTCCCGGGAAGCACGCACGGCATCACGAATCACAGCCGTGCGCATCGCGACCCCAATCAGGACCTTCTCCGCACGGCCAGGGGTTCCCACGTCCGCAGGTGGAGGGGAGTCAGGTGACATGGACATCCCCTCTACCTGCGGACAGGCCTGGGACGGGGCATCCCTGCTGGTGCATGGTGGTGCACTCACAGGGTCAGGGACAGCGACATGCACAGGCCCCTCCACGGTGACCTGTGCTGCCTCCTGCCCCTGGCCCTGGACTGCACCACTTGCACCAGCAGGGATGCCCCCACCAGGCCCCATGTGTGCCCCAGTGGCGGCCTCCTCCTCCTCTGTGCAAACCACCAACCTGGATGGCTCCTCACCGTCTCCCACCGTAGCAGGCCCCTGTGGGGGCTCACCCACCCCTTCCGCTGCAGCCGTGGGGGCATCCCCGCCGCCTTGCTCCACAGCGCCGTCTCCGCCCTCTTCTTCACTAGCCGCTGCGTAGAGGGAGACAAAGAACACAAGCATCAGGGCACTGTACAATGGTCCCCTAGACAGGAAGCAATAGCAGATGAGCACCACTGTCAAAGTACACTTCCATCATGTCCCTCCACAACACATGGGTCAGTCCAGGCAAAACACACACAGTAACAGGCATGGTGCATGCCATGGACATTTCCATGCATGTCCAATGGACTCTTGAAACATTCAATGATATGTAACTCACATGCATCATGGCTCATGCCCATCACATGCACACACTTCACCTCAGTCACATCCATCTGGCCCCAAACACACCAAACACAGCGGATACAAGGGTAATTTGGCTGCTTTACTGAATCTGTGCATTGTCACACACATGTGTCATGCATCCATGGCATGCACAAGTCACAGACACGCAGGTCAGGCACACAGACATGGCTACCATATATGTACCTGGCATCAGCACCCATCCCTCACCCCCACCCATGTCCAGGTACAGAGACTGGCATGCTCTCATGTTCAAAATCTGCATAGGGCTCCCCATGCGGCATTTCAACACATGCAACAACCATGTGCATCACACATCACTGGTCGCACATGCATTACCATGATGTCCCTGCACACATACATGCATACATGGCCTATGGCACACATACAGGCAAGTATCATAGAACCAGCACACCGCAACATGCCCTGTCTCACACAGTAATGCATGGACACTTACCGCTCAACTCCAGACGGGCCTCCCTCTCAAGGATCTGGGCGTGGAGCGCTGGGCGTACGCGTTCCAGGACCCTCATCTGGATGGAACTCATGCGGCCCCGGCCCCCCTCCACGAGGCGCCGGGCCTTCACAAGGGTCCTGGACCTCAAGTCCTCCCAGCGCTTCTTGATCTTCAGGACGTCGCGGGTTGCCACCCCCTCCGCGTTGATGGCAACCACACAGTCGGCCCAGATCCTCTGCCGTCCTTCCTTGCTGGCGCAGGACGATCCAAAGAGGGCATCATACTGCCCCAGGACATGCTCCACCAGGACACCAAATTCGGTGACAGTGAAGCTGGTGCCCCTCTGCCCCTCTGGCCTGGGGTTGCCACTGGTGCCAGATGTGGAAGTGCCCGACATGGCAACCCCAGAGGTAGGTGTGGGTGGGCAACTGGGTCCTGGGGCTGGGCTGTGGAGCGATGTAATCCCAGTCGGGAGTCTTCAGTTCCAGCAGGGGTGGACACAGCAACTGGACCCCTGCAGATGGCTGATGTGCAGGCACCAAATGGCAGGGCACGGTGGCAGCAGGCAGGCAGGCAGGCAGGCAGCAGCAGATGGCACGTGGGAGGCTGCTCGGGGCACTGGGGGGCAGTAACTCGGCCTTCTGGGCAGGAGCGTGGGCTTCCGTGTGTTTTCGCGTGGCCAGCTTGATACGGAGTGATTTGGCACATGAAAATCCTGCACGTCAGCGTGAAATCCGAGGAAAGGCCCTTAGCGCGTAAGCGCGTCAGCACGCATACGCGATTCTATTGGACCCGAGTCCCTCAGCGCGTAAGCGCGTCTGTGACGTGACCCGCACGGGTGTTCCCCACTCAGCACGTGATGACGGGGCACACGTGGAGATACTGCACGTCAGAGTGTCATCGCGTGTAATTGGACAAAAGTGCGCGTACACGCGATTGGCCTATGTACGTGTATTTAATGGGTGCGCGGGCACTTACACACGCAAGTACGTCAGCGAACCTGTATCCCGTGGTGCGTGTGAATTTCCACACGCTATTGGACTGGGAACTGGATTCCAAGGGTGCGCGGGTCACACGCTGTATCCCGTGGTGCGTGTGAAATTCCACACGCTATTGGACTGGGAACTGGATTCCAGGGGTGCGCGGGTCACACGCTGTATCCCGTGGTGCGTGTGAATTTCCACACGCTATTGGACTGGGAACTGGATTCCAGGGGTGCGCGGGTCACACGCTCGCCTAGAACACGCGCAAAGCATAAATTTGCGGACTTTAACAATAACAAGCTCAGACGGCAGGATGAACATACCGTTCCTAGCAGCAGTGGCAGTGGGCTACCAAAGGAGGAGGAGGAGGATAGTCAGGGCCAGAATATTCACACCCAGAACCAGCCTTTTCGGGATGCCTGATGACCAGGTGTATGGGAGGTACAGGTTTCCACCACACATCATACTGGACCTGGTGAGTGAGTGGGAGGATGACCTCACATCACCCACCCTGTGCTCCCAAGCACTCAGCCCCCTGGAGAAGGTCCTCAATGTACTGCACTTCTTAGCCACTGGATCATTTCAGCGGACAAGTGCCATAGTGGGTGGGGTGTCACAGGCCACCCAGTCACGCTGCCTACACCAGGTCTTGAACATCATCACTGCACGCCCATCAGTCCGCAGGCACATATATCTGCCCAGAACACCTGCAGAAAGGCATGCTGCCGCCCTGGATTTTTACGCTGTGGCACGATTCCCCAAAGTGCTAGGTGCCATCGACTGCACCCATGTGGCTCTACGTCCCCCCAGGGCATCTGAGCACATCTATAGGAACCGCAAGCACTGGCATTCCATCAACGTGCAGGTAGCATGTAATGCCAAGGGAATCATCACCTCAGTATATGCCAACTATCCCGGCTCCACCCACGACAGCTTCATTTACCGAATGTCCACCCTAAGCCGGGACCTAGAAGCTGGGCGGCATGGCGATACATGGCTGCTTGGTGAGTATGTATGCCACTGCACATGCATGCATGTTGGATACTGAGCAAGGTCACAACCCCACCAATGATACCAATCACCACCTCCACAGGGGACAGTGCCTACCCTCTCAGCCCTCACATGATGACGCCAATTCGGAACCCCACCACGCCACCCCAGGTAAGATATAACACAGCCCACATTACAACCAGGGGCATAGTGGAGCGCACATTCGGAGTGCTAAAGTCACGCTTTCGCTCCCTTGACCGTTCTGGCGGGCAGCTGTTATACGCTCCCCCAGTAGTGTGCAGGATCATAGTGGCAGCATGTGTCCTGCACAACGTTGCAACACGCCGGGGCCTGGCCGTGGACATGGTGGTGGCCCCACATCCCCAACCACATGCACAGCCGCTGCGCATGGGAGGGGAAAGGGCACGGGGGGAGGCAGCCCGTATACAGCTAGTGGCTAATTACTTCACATAGAAATCACACCCCTGTGGAGTGCACACTGCCCTGGCACATTCCATCTGACAATCAATGATGACTCAACCTGACACTGATCCTGAATGTCTGGAGAATGAACCGGGAATACCATGTCAGCCTGAGATTGTTCACCTGGAAGTGTCACAATGTGTGCATCCCTACCCACACAGACACCACCAATGCAGTTTTGTGAAGTTACACATGGAAGCAGCTAAAATGAATACCCACTTGCAAAATGCAACAAGAGGACAGTGCCATGTCAGCCAACCCAACCCCAGCACCGCCACACGACACACCGTGCCATGTCATGCTAATTGCAGGTAAACAAAGTAATCCCCACAACATGACATCAGTCTCACTATGTACAGTGGCACTATTAGAAACCTGCAACACCTGAAATGCTCACAGCAATGCCGGACCAACAACATACTTGAGCACGTAGTACCATTAACATGACATCACAAATGTTACATATTAGTAGTCTCACCACCTGGAAATGCCTGCACTCCCACCACTACCAACTGTGCAGTGTTGTCGCCATGTAGAGTAGTAGGTGAACTGCTGCCAACATGGTCCCCATCTCCAGACTAGAGGTCCTTGTGTGGACATGAGGAAAGGACCTGCAAATTGGGAGGTAGACACAGAAGAAGAGTTACACATCAATGCAACATGCAGTGTACAACACAACAGCAATATGCACTATGAATGTATACACAGTATTGACTACAGACTGGCCACACAGCTCATGGGAGTCCAACGTCACTGTGTAATTCACTGTCACTTGGGCACACCCTTTGCAAGCCCATGGAAACGGGAAGCAGGAGGGGTGTGTGTGACTCAAACCCAAGCATCTGAACCAAATACATTACAAGCCTGCATGTGCCCAGCCACAATGCAGCGTATGCCCACAGGAACCACGGAAGCCAACAGATCGTCCCAAAAAAATTGGGAATAAAAGAAATCAAAATAAAAATAAAAATAAGAAACAATCAAAAATGGCCATTGATGGGCCCGGGGGGGTTGGGGAGGCCACCCAGGAGGTCCGAGGACAGGATGCACACCAGAACCCACCTGCGTGGATCCTGGGAAGATAAAACACCTCCATGGGCTCATGGCCCACACGGCTACCCTATTGTGGGAGTATCACTGCTGTCGCTATTATCACCCTTTGCAGCTGCATCCGGAGGTGGTTGCACTATGGGAGGCAGCCCACGCAAGGCCCTAGTCTGCTCCTCCATGGCTGCAAGCATGCGGGTGTGGTAGGTCTGGTTCTGGAGGATGAGTGTGCGGAGGTCCCCATGCAACAACTCACGGGATGCCTGGACCTCCGCCCTCGTTGCCTGCATCTCAGCTGAGAGCGTACGGGTGAGACGCTCCAGCTGCTGTTCTGTCCTTTGGTGTGTTGAAGCCTCAAGCTCAACAAGAGTCGTCCTGAGGTGAAGGAGCTCCTGCCTCAGGGCTTCCCTGTGGCCCTGGGACTCAATGGAGATGGCCTCCTGCAGAGTCGCCAGTGCCGCCCGCCTGTCCCTGTTGGACCCCAACATGTCCTCCCTGTGTGACTGGCAGATGGAGTCGGTTGCCTGCTCTAGTCGCTCCATCAGCTTTCTGGGGGGACAATGGAAGTGGCCACCCTATCCATGGCCTGAGCCATCATCTCGGATGATGCAGCCTGTTGGGTTGCCATACTGTAAATGGATTGCTCCCATGCGGTATTGCCGGGTGGCGTACGGCCACCACGTCGGCGGGCACCACACCTGTCTGGGGCAAGGCGAACTGCGCCTTGCTGTGCCGGCACTGCCTGAGGCTGCAGGACTGCATTCCCCCTCTGATCTGCTGGCCCAGGAACAGGATCAGATGTCGCGGAGTGTGACCCTGCATCCGTAACCACCGAAGGCGTAGCTGCCAACACTGACATCCCCATGGAGGGTCCTGACCCTGGTGCAGGTGGGTGAGACAGAACAGAATCCCTCCCTGGAACACTCACCTGCGACGGCACGTAGGTCTCATCCGAATCAACACCTGAGTACAGCTCGGGGGAGGTGCAGCCAGAGACACCCCTTGAGAGCACGACCTGCAGCACTTGTGGGTTCTCCCCCACCACCACACCACGTCCCTCACTGGTGGTTGGTCGGCCCTCGGACCCCTCCTGGGTCTGCACCATCTCCACAACCCCAGCAGTATCAGGTGCGTCTTCCCCTGCAAAGACATGAAAACAAAGAAATGGAAACAGGCATTAGCACCATGGCACAGAATGAGGGCTGAGAAGCAAGAGAACCAGTACTTGATTGACACATGTCCCACATGAGTAAAACCCTCCCATGCATGCACCCTCACTGCGTATGAAGTGCAGGCAAAAGGCACACACTGATGACACCAAGATGGAAGATGAACACATTTTCTGCATGCTGCCTGGCAGTGGCATCACACATTGGCCTGTGATTGCCAGGTGAAACACAAATGCCATCACACAGATGGCATGTACCATTGCAATTGAGTGAAGATGGAGAGGAGGGCAGCACCTATTCATTCAGTCCAGTTCCCGCATGTAATTGCTTTTCTAATTCTAACAGGTCAGATTTTTCACCTGGAGCGGCCAGTCTGAAATGGTCCAATTGCACAGGGACATGTGTGTACAAATGATATCCAGGTAACAAAGTCACTCCACTTTACCATACCCATGTCAGACATGTGACTAGTGGACAGCGACATGCCTAGTGAAAGTGGTGGAATGCAAACAAACTGACTGAATGAGCAGTGAAAAATAAGCAAATATGTTGTGGCAAGGTGACACTTCAAGGGCAACTGGCGTGCAGTTGGGCTAGATGTCTACTGTTGGCAGAAGGGATACTGCTATGGCCAAATGCAGCTGCGCAGGAAGGATTGCATGAAGCACATGGCTGACCCATACGACTCAGGCGCACACACTCTCACCTGGCACACAAACAGAAGCCCTCACACACACACCATGCACATGGATGACACACACATGCATGTGCACTCACCGGACAATGCCTCGTAATCAGCCAGATCTCCCACGCCTTGGATCTGTTCCTCCGTGACGTAGGTCCCAGCGACTGACTCATGTGGAGTGAGTTCCATGTCTACTACTGGAGACCCACCTCCAGTCACTAGAGTTGCGGCATGACTTGAGGCCAGCTTACTCTTTGCCCTGCGCTTTAGGTCATTCCAGCGCTTATAGCAATCATTGGCTGTGCGCCTCACGAATCCAAGGGCACGTACGATGTCCGCAACGGTCTGCCAGTGTGCCTGGCGTTGTGCAGGTGTGGTCTTGGATCCTGCAACAATGACCATCTCGTTGTCATGTCCGGACACATACTCGACAAGTGCATTCAGTTCGTCATCCGTGAAGCTGGGCTTCCTGGACTGGCCGGACTGTGTAGCCGTGTCTGGGGCATCAGCCTGTGCCGGACGAGCACTCTTCCTCTTCCGCTTGGAAGGTGGTGGTGATCCTGAGTGTCCTGCGCCGCTCTGGACACTAGGGGCAGGAGCCCTGGTGGACTCTGTATCAGGAGTGTGGGATTGCACACTCAGCATGGGAGTTGGTGCGGGCATGGGCTCTAGTGTGATGGTGTCAGGGGGAATGTCAGCAGCATGGACTAGGACCGACACTGTCCTGGCTGGGTGTGTGAGGGCTGGGGTGGATGGAGCTGCAGCTGCCCCTGCAGCCTCTCCGCCCTGCCTCCTTGGTGCAGCAGATGACCTTGCTGCCCCAGATCCACGTGGCATGATGGCATCAACGTGCACCAGCGCACGTGTCGTAGCCCTGCTGACCTGGAAGTCAGCCATGGAGTCAGCCAGGTCTGGTGCCACAATGGGCTGGTCCAACAAGGGCTGAGCATGGATGGTGTCAGCCACATCAGCCTCAATGGGAGGGGGGGAGGGGGGGGGGATTATGGGTGCCCGTGACTGGTCCTCCACACATGGGGGGACAGGCTCACCCTGCAAGTTACGACCACGTCCCCTACCGGATCCACCACGGCCACCACTTGTGGCTCTTCCACCTTTGCCACCCTTACGGAATCCTCGCCTCCCAGCCATGGCACTGATGTTAATGTGCGTATGGGAGTGGATGTAGACTATTGTCCTGGGCAATTGGGGGTCAAAGGGGTTGGGTACCAGATGGTAATTGTACCCTAGTGCTCTAGCAAGGCTGAATGTAACCCCTGGGGAAAGATGACGGGTCACGCAACACACAGGAGGCCCAAAAAGGGGAGATGACGTCACGCAACCCCTCCTAGACCACGTGTGCAGAAAGAAAAACCTGCACTACGCTGTGGCACCCAGAAACACAAGAATGAACGTATGCGTGTCACACGCAGCCTAGAATGACCTCTGAAGGGGTAGGCTACACACGGGGCAAGCACAGATGTTAGATACGTGCGTGACTCACCGCCTGCCTGGTAAACGAGCGTGTAAAAGGAGCACGTTTGGTTGGCAACACCCCCGCCAAAAGAAGATTTGTACGCTGTCTGAGGAGACAGGACAACAGTAGAAGGGAACACTGTTTGAGGGAACAGGCCCAGGTAAACCAGTAAAAGCGAAAGAAGAGAAAAAGCTGTCAGAGGTAACAGGGAATACGAACTTGAAACGCCGTGAAGTAAATCGCGTGTGAAACGACAAGAAGTACAGAATTCACCCACTCGCTCTCCACGAAAAGCACGTACAAGGAAGTGGTGTTCTACGCGTACCTTTTATACAGGCCCACACGTCCAGCGTCACTTACGCGGCGTGTATGCGCTAGGGCCATTTCCACCAATTACACGCTTTGTCACTTCTGCGTGTAGGGACATTTCCTCCAATTACACGCTTTGTCACTTCTGCGTGTAGGGACATTTCCTCCAATTACACGCTTTGTCACTTCTGCGTGTAGGGACATTTCCTCCTATTACACGCTTTGTCACTTCTGCGTGTAGGGCCATTTCCACCAATCACACGCGATGAGACTCTGACGTGCAGTCTTTCCACGTGTGCTCTGTCATCACGTGCTGTGTGGGATACACCCGTGCGGGTCACGTCACAGACGCGCTTTCGCGCTGAGGGCCTTTGGTCCAATAGAATCGCGTATGCGTGCTGACGCGCTTACGCGCTAAGGGCCTTTCCTCGATTTTCACGCTGACGTGCAGGATTTTCACGTGCCAAATCACTCCGTACCAAGCTGGCCACGCGTAAGCACACGGAAGACCACGCTCCTGCCCAGAAGGCCGAACTACTGCCCCCCAGAGCCCCGAGCACGCTCCCACCTACCATATGCTGCTGCCTGACTGCCTGCTGCCCACGTGCACTGCCATTTGCTGCCTGCACATCAGCCAGGGGTGCTGTTGCTGTGACCACCCCTGCTGGTACCGAAGACTCCCGACTGGAATTCCATCGCTCCACAGCCCAGCCCCAGGACCCAGTTGCCCACCCACTCCTGCCTCTGGGGTTGTCATGTCGGGGCAAACACCATCTGTGACCACTGACAACCCCCGGCCAGAGAGGCAGAGGGGCACCAGCTTCAGTGCCACCGAAGTTGGTGTCCTGGTGGAGCAAGTCCTGGGGCAGTATGATGCCCTCTTCGGAAGTTCCCGCGCCGACAAGGAAGGACGGACTCGGATCTGGACTGACATCGTGACTGCCATCAACGCGGAGGGGGTGGCAGTCCGGGACTTACAACATGTCAGGAAGCGCTGGGAGGACTTCAGGTCCAGGACCCTGAACAAGGCCCGGCGCCTCTTGAAGGCAGCGGATGCCAAGGGGCGCCGGGGCCACTTGTCGGAAGAACAGATGGGGGTCCTGGAACGCATATCCCCAGTGCTCCACGTCCAGGTCCTGGAGAAGCAGACCCGTCTGGAGTCGAGCGGTGAGTGTACATGCATCCTGATTGTGAGCAGTGCGTGTGGTGATTATTCGGTATTGTGCAGGTTGCACATCTGTTTGTATGGGGTCGAGTATGGGTGGGGGTGTACATGGCCGTGGGGCTGACACATGCGAGGGCTGTAATGTGTGAGACATGGATGGTGCTTGTGTGTGTGGCAAATGCAGTTGTGCGTGCACACATGTTTGTATGTATGTGTATGTAAGTAGACATGTCCGTGATGTCACGCATGTATGTTGTATTGGGCTGCATGTATGAGCACTGTGTACATGTGCATGTGTGTGTATTTGACAAGGGTGCAACAGTGATGCAACATGGATGCATGTGACTGCGGTATGTGTAAGCCTGATTGGCAAATGTGACATGGATGCCCGTCTGAACAGTGCAACACTTGGCCGAGGTGTACACATGCATGCAAGTGTGGTGGTGTGTGTACATGTGTGGTGCACTTCCTGTGTTGCATGTGATGTCTGGGTCAACTTTGGCTGCTCATGCTGTTGTATGTGTATGGATGGTGGTGGCAGTTGCGATATGGCTGTGGTATGGCTCATGTGTGCGAGTTGCAATGACAAGTGTGTTGGGGATTGTGATGACATGTCTGAGGTTTGCCAATGCCACTCATGTGCAACTGTCATGTGTGTATGTGTCCATTGTACAGTGCCCTGATGCCTGTGTTTTGTTTCTCCCTGTCTGCAGCGTCAACTGATGAAGAGGGCGGAGAAGGTGCTGTGGAGCACAGCGGCGGGGATCCGACCGCCAGCCGGAGACGCAAGGCCCGGCTCCCCTCCCGTGTTGTCATCTCGTCGGGGAGTGAGGAGTCCGGTGCCGCGTCCCAGGCCGCAGCTGCCGGGGGGAGGTCCAAGAGGCGGAGGTTGGAGTTGGACTCCTCGGCAGCAGAAGGGGTAGCTGGGACCCCACAGGGCCCAACAGGGGAAGATGGCACGGAGTCATCCAGGTTGGTGGGGGGTCTGGTGGAGGAGGAGGCCGTGCAAGCACCAGAGACGGGGTCTGGAGGTGGGGATCCCACTGGTGCTAGTGGTGCAGTCCAGGACCAGGGACAGGAGGCAGCACAGGCCGCCGCGGAGGTGCCTGTGTGCAATCCTGTCCCCGATCCTGTCCCTGCATCATCTTGCACCAGCAGGGATGCCTACGTCCAGACCCGATTCCAGGCAGGGGATGAGCTGACGTCAACTGGCCTTCCTCTGCCTGCGGACGTGGCTATCCAGGTCCGGGTTGAGCCTGTCCTGGCTGGTGTGGCGTTGCGTCAACGGGCCATGCGAGGTGACCTGCAGTCTTTTCATGGAGAGACTGCACGTCATCTCGAATGGCTCGTTGACCACGTCAGCCTGCTGGGACACGTCACCCAGGCCGGATTCCTCCGTCTGATGGGGCTTGCTCTGACCCCCTCCTCAACTGGACCCCCTACGCGCCAGTCGTCCTCTGTGCCATCTTCCCACCCATCAGTCACCTGGGTGCCCTGTGGAGCTGCCTCTGACGGTGCGGCCAGGCTAGTGGAGGAGGCATCCCTGCCACAGTCGGGAGTCGGTGGTCCAGCAGGGGTGGCCACATCAACAAGTGCACCCCAGCCGGCGGAGGATGTGCAGGCAGCAGGAGGCAGTGCACGGGCAGAGGCAGAGCAGCAGCAACATGAAGGCTCGGGGCTTTCGACATCGGAGGGGCAGGCATCGGCCGGAGGGCAGGGGGACCCAGGACAGAGAGTGTCTTCCGTGTGGCAGCGGTTGGGCCACGCCATAGGTGCGGAGCGGCGGCAGGCGGAAGAGGCGCGGCTCACAATGGTCAGGGCGGAGAACTCCATGCCGAGGGCCCTGAGGCGGGCCGAGTGCCTCGAGGCAATCCGCAGGGGGTTGGAGGAGGACACAGCGTCGTCCCTGCGGACCCTCGGGGCCATGGAACTGGACCGCCTCCGGGACATCGAACAGGAGTTCGATGATGCCCTGGCCCGGGACACCACAGAGTGAGCCGCTGGACTTGCCCGCCGCCTTTGTATATAGTTCTTTAGTTTTAGGTTTCCTTTCTTTCGTATTATGATTTGGAGTCGACGGACACTGCTCCACTTTTTGTATATAGTTGATTTTTAGGTAGATTTTTTAGTAGGTTTCCTTTGTTCAGTTGGGCTCATGGACCCTTGTTATTTTTGTACATAGTTCTTTATTGCATGGAGATTTTTTTACATTTGACTTTGGACAAAAAATTTTTCTATTTGGATTTCAAGTTTCATTTTTTCATACGGACATGCAGCTTACTTTTTTCTCATTCACATTGTAGTTAGTTTTCTTTCTTTAGCATTCTTATTTTTTTTCAATACAATTTTGTTTGCATACTTCACTGTGTGGTATCATCTCATTGGTTTCATGCATGTCATGTTGTGTGTTTTCCCATTCAATTGCAACCATTGTGTGTGACGGACATGGCTTCATTAGCTTCATGAACATTGGGGGTGTAACATGTGATTTCCATTTCCATGTGGGTGAATGGGTTACTTGGTAGGGCTTTTTGGCTGTGGAGGCTGACCATTACGCACATGATTGGGGATTGTGAGGACCTGGTGGGGGCTGCCATGGTGCAGGGCGGTGGGGGGTGGTGGGAGACATGATTGGGGGCCTGGTGGAGGATGCCCCTGGTGGCTGGGGGGTGGGGGTGGTGGGAGACATGAGTGGGGGCCTGGTGGAGGGTGCCCCTGCACTGCTGGGGGGTGGGGGTGCAGGGGGACATGAGTGGGGGCCTGGTGGAGGGTGACCCTGGATGCTGGGGGGTGGGGGTGGTGGGAGACATGAGTGGGGGCCTGGTGGAGGGTGCCCATGCACTGCTGGGGGGTGGGGGTGCAGGGGGACATGGGTGGGGGCCTGGTGGAGGCTGCCCCTGGTGGCTGGGGGGTGGGGGTGGTGGGAGACATGTGTGGGGGCCTGGTGGAGGGTGCCCATGCACTGCTGGGGGGTGGGGGTGCAGGGGGACATGGGTGGGGGCCTGGTGGAGGGTGCCCCTGGTGGCTGGGGGGTGGGGGTGGTGGGAGACATGAGTGGGGGCCTGGTGGAGGGTGCCCCTGGTGGCTGGGGGGTGGGGGTGGTGGGAGACATGAGTGGGGGCCTGGTGGAGGGTGCCCCTGCACTGCTGGGGGGTGGGGGTGCAGGGGACATGAGTGGGGGCCTGGTGGAGGGTGCCCCTGGTGGCTGGGGGGTGGGGGTGGTGGGAGACATGAGTGGGGGCCTGGTGGAGGGTGCCCCTGCACTGCTGGGGGGTGGGGGTGCAGGGGGACATGAGTGGGGGCCTGGTGGAGGGTGACCCTGGATGCTGGGGGGTGGGGGTGGTGGGAGACATGAGTGGGGGCCTGGTGGAGGGTGCCCCTGGTGGCTGGGGGGTGGGGGTGGTGGGAGACATGAGTGGGGGCCTGGTGGAGGGTCCCCCTGCACTGCTGGGGGGTGGGGGTGCAGGGGGACATGAGTGGGGGCCTGGTGGAGGGTGACCCTGGATGCTGGGGGGTGGGGGTGGTGGGAGACATGATTGGGGGCCTGGTGGAGGGTGCCCCTGCACTGCTTGGGGGTGGGGTGGTGGGAGACATGTGTGGGGGCCTGGTGGAGGGTGCCCCTGCACTGCTTGGGGGTGGGGTGGTGGGAGACATGTGTGGGGGCCTGGTGGAGGGTGCCCCTGCACTGCTTGGGGGTGGGGTGGTGGGAGACATGAGTGGGGGCCTGGTGGAGGGTGCCCCTGGTGGCTGGGGGGTGGGGGTGGTGGGAGACATGAGTGGGGGCCTGGTGGAGGGTGCCCCTGCACTGCTGGGGGGTGGGGGTGCAGGGGACATGAGTGGGGGCCTGGTGGAGGGTGCCCCTGGTGGCTGGGGGGTGGGGGTGGTGGGAGACATGAGTGGGGGCCTGGTGGAGGGTGCCCCTGCACTGCTGGGGGGTGGGGGTGCAGGGGGACATGAGTGGGGGCCTGGTGGAGGGTGACCCTGGATGCTGGGGGGTGGGGGTGGTGGGAGACATGAGTGGGGGCCTGGTGGAGGGTGCCCCTGGTGGCTGGGGTGTGGGGGTGGTGGGAGACATGAGTGGGGGCCTGGTGGAGGGTGCCCCTGCACTGCTGGGGGGTGGGGGTGCAGGGGACATGAGTGGGGGCCTGGTGGAGGGTGACCCTGGATGCTGGGGGGTGGGGGTGGTGGGAGACATGATTGGGGGCCTGGTGGAGGGTGCCCCTGCACTGCTTGGGGGTGGGGTGGTGGGAGACATGTGTGGGGGCCTGGTGGAGGGTGCCCCTGCACTGCTTGGGGGTGGGGTGGTGGGAGACATGTGTGGGGGCCTGGTGGAGGGTGCCCCTGCACTGCTTGGGGGTGGGGTGGTGGGAGACATGAGTGGGGGCCTGGTGGAGGGTGCCCCTGGTGGCTGGGGGGTGGGGGTGGTGGGAGACATGAGTGGGGGCCTGGTGGAGGGTGCCCCTGCACTGCTGGGGGGTGGGGGTGCAGGGGACATGAGTGGGGGCCTGGTGGAGGGTGCCCCTGGTGGCTGGGGGGTGGGGGTGGTGGGAGACATGAGTGGGGGCCTGGTGGAGGGTGCCCCTGCACTGCTTGGGGGTGGGGGTGCAGGGGGACATGAGTGGGGGCCTGGGGGAGGGTGACCCTGGATGCTGGGGGGTGGGGGTGGTGGGAGACATGAGTGGGGGCCTGGTGGAGGGTGCCCCTGGTGGCTGGGGGGTGGGGGTGGTGGGAGACATGAGTGGGGGCCTGGTGGAGGGTGCCCCTGCACTGCTGGGGGGTGGGGGTGCAGGGGACATGAGTGGGGGCCTGGTGGAGGATGACCCTGGATGCTGGGGGGTGGGGGTGGTGGGAGACATGATTGGGGGCCTGGTGGAGGGTGCCCCTGCACTGCTTGGGGGTGGGGTGGTGGGAGACATGTGTGGGGGCCTGGTGGAGGGTGCCCCTGCACTGCTTGGGGGTGGGGTGGTGGGAGACATGAGTGGGGGCCTGGTGGAGGGTGCCCCTGCACTGCTGGGGGGTGGGGGTGCAGGGGGACATGAGTGGGGGCCTGGTGGGGGCTGCCCATGGTGGCTGGGGGGTGGGGGTGGTGGGAGACATTAGTGGGGGCCTGGTGGAGGATGCCCCTGGTGGCTGGGGGGTGGGGGTGGTGGGAGACATGAGTGGGGGTCTGGTGGAGGGTGCCCCTGGTGGCTGGGGGGTGGGGGTGGTGGGAGACATGAGTGGGGGCCTGGTGGAGGGTGCCCCTGGTGGCTGGGGGGTGGGGGTGCAGGGGGACATGAGTGGGGGCCTGGTGGGGGCTGCCCATGGTGGCTGGGGGGTGGGGGTGGTGGGAGACATTAGTGGGGGCCTGGTGGAGGATGCCCCTGGTGGCTGGGGGGTGGAGGTGGTGGGAGACATGAGTGGGGGCCTGGTGGAGGGTGCCCCTGGTGGCTGGGGGGTGGGGGTGGTGGGAGACATGAGTGGGGGCCTGGTGGAGGGTGCCCATGCACTGCTGGGGGGTGGTGGTGCAGGGGGACATGGGTGGGGGCCTGGTAGAGGCTGCCCCTGGTGGCTGGGGGGTGGGGGTGGTGGGAGACATGAGTGGGGGCCTGGTGGAGGGTGCCCCTGCACTGCTTGGGGGTGGGGTGGTGGGAGACATGTGTGGGGGCCTGGTGGAGGGTGCCCCTGCACTGCTTGGGGGTGGTGTGGTGGGAGACATGAGTGGGTGCCTGGTGGAGGGTGCCCCTGCACTGCTGGGGGGTGGGGGTGGTGGGAGACATGAGTGGGGGCCTGGTGGAGGGTGCCCCTGGTGGCTGGGGGGTGGGGGTGGTGGGAGACATGAGTGGGGGCCTGGTGGAGGCTGCCCCTGCACTGCTGGGGGGTGGGGGTGATGGGAGACATGCATTGTTGATCAGTAGTGCAAGGTGACATGTGGGTTGGCTGGGGGGCATGCCCATGGTGGATGGGCTGCCTGCGGGACATGAGCAGGGGTGCAGGGTAGTCCCCCGTGGTGTGGGCTGCCTGCAGGGGCCGTGGAGGTTGTGGAGCATACACCTGGGAGGACCCACACGGCCAATTCACGTGTAGTACTCCCCAGAACCCCTGAAATACACATACCCTGCAGAAATCGCGTGTGGAACTTCCCGCGCACCCCTGGAATACACATACCCTGCTGAAATCGCGTGTGGAACTTCCCGCGCACCCCTGAAATACACATACCTTGCTCGCACTGGGCCAATCGCGTGTTGAACTTCCCGCGCACCCCTGGAATACACGTACCCTGCTTGCACGGGGCCAATCACGTGAGAGACTTCACGCGAACCCCTGAAATACACGTAGCCCGCTCCCCCGGCCCGATCGCGTGAGTAATTTCACGCGAACCCCTGTAATACACGTAGCCCGCTCCCCCAGGCCCGATCGCGTGAGAAAGTTCACGCGAACCCCTGTAATACACGTAGCCCGCTCCCCCAGGCCCGATCGCGTGTGGAACTTCCCGCGCACCCCTGAAATACACATCCCTTGCTCGCACTGGGCCAATCGCGTGTGGAACTTCCCGCGCACCCCTGGAATACACGTACCCTGCTTGCACGGGGCCAATCACGTGAGAGACTTCACGCGAACCCCTGAAATACACGTAGCCCGCTCCCCCGGCCCGATCGCGTGAGAAAGTTCACGCGAACCCCTGTAATACACGTAGCCCGCTCCCCCAGGCCCGATCGCGTGAGAAACTTCACGCGAACCCCTGAAATACACGTAGCCCGCTCCCCAAGGCCCGATCGCGTGAGAAACTTCACGCGAACCCCTGAAATACACGTAGGCCGCTCCCCCAGGCCCGATCGCGTGAGAAAGTTCACGCGAACCCCTGTAATACACGTAGCCCGCTCCCCCAGGCCCGATCGCGTGTGGAACTTCCCGCGCACCCCTGAAATACACATCCCTTGCTCGCACTGGGCCAATCGCGTGTGGAACTTCCCGCGCACCCCTTGAATACACGTACCCTGCTTGCACGGGGCCAATCACGTGAGAGACTTCACGCGAACCCCTGAAATACACGTAGCCCGCTCCCCCGGCCCGATCGCGTGAGAAAGTTCACGCGAACCCCTGTAATACACGTAGCCCGCTCCCCCAGGCCCGATCGCGTGAGAAACTTCACGCGAACCCCTGAAATACACGTAGCCCGCTCCCCCAGGCCCGATCGCGTGAGAAACTTCACGCGAACCCCTGAAATACACGTAGCCCGCTCCCCCAGGCCCGATCGCGTGAGAAAGTTCACGCGAACCCCTGTAATACACGTAGCCCGCTCCCCCAGGCCCGATCGCGTGTGGAACTTCCCGCGCACCCCTGAAATACACATCCCTTGCTCGCACTGGGCAAATCGCGTGTTGAACTTCCCGCGCACCCCTGGAATACACGTACCCTGCTTGCACGGGGCCAATCACGTGAGAGACTTCACGCGAATCCCTGAAATACACGTAGCCCGCTCCCCCGGCCCGATCGCGTGAGAAAGTTCACGCGAACCCCTGTAATACAATTAGCCCGCTCCCCCAGGCCCGATCGCGTGAGAAAGTTCACGCGAACCCCTGTAATACACGTAGCCCGCTCCCCCAGGCCCGATCGCGTGTGGAACTTCCCGCGCACCCCTGAAATACACATCCCTTGCTCGCACTGGGCCAATCGCGTGTGGAACTTCCCGCGCACCCCTGGAATACACGTACCCTGCTTGCACGGGGCCAATCACGTGAGAGACTTCACGCGAACCCCTGAAATACACGTAGCCCGCTCCCCCGGCCCGATCGCGTGAGAAAGTTCACGCGAACCCCTGTAATACACGTAGCCCGCTCCCCCAGGCCCGATCGCGTGAGAAACTTCACGCGAACCCCTGAAATACACGTAGCCCGCTCCCCCAGGCCCGATCGCGTGAGAAACTTCACGCGAACCCCTGAAATACACGTAGGCCGCTCCCCCAGGCCCGATCGCGTGAGAAAGTTCACGCGAACCCCTGTAATACACGTAGCCCGCTCCCCCAGGCCCGATCGCGTGTGGAACTTCCCGCGCACCCCTGAAATACACATCCCTTGCTCGCACTGGGCCAATCGCGTGTGGAACTTCCCACGCACCCCTGGAATACACGTACCCTGCTTGCACGGGGCCAATCACGTGAGAGACTTCACGCGAACCCCTGAAATACACGTAGCCCGCTCCCCCGGCCCGATCGCGTGAGAAAGTTCACGAGAACCCCTGTAATACACGTAGCCCGCTCCCCCAGGCCCGATCGCGTGAGAAACTTCACGCGAACCCCTGAAATACACGTAGCCCGCTCCCCCAGGCCCGATCGCGTGAGAAACTTCACGCGAACCCCTGAAATACACGTAGCCCGCTCCCCCAGGCCCGATCGCGTGAGAAAGTTCACGCGAACCCCTGTAATACACGTAGCCCGCTCCCCCAGGCCCGATCGCGTGTGGAACTTCCCGCGCACCCCTGAAATACACATCCCTTGCTCGCACTGGGCCAATCGCGTGTGGAACTTCCCGCGCACCCCTGGAATACACGTACCCTGCTTGCACGGGGCCAATCACGTGAGAGACTTCACGCGAATCCCTGAAATACACGTAGCCCGCTCCCCCGGCCCGATCGCGTGAGAAAGTTCACGCGAACCCCTGTAATACACGTAGCCCGCTCCCCCAGGCCCGATCGCGTGAGAAACTTCACGCGAACCCCTGAAATACACGTAGCCCGCTCCCCCAGGCCCGATCGCGTGAGAAACTTCACGCGAACCCCTGAAATACACGTAGCCCGCTCCCCCAGGCCCGATCGCGTGAGAAAGTTCACGCGAACCCCTGTAATACACGTAGCCCGCTCCCCCAGGCCCGATCGCATGTGGAACTTCCCGCGCACCCCTGAAATACACATACCTTGCTCGCACTGGGCCAATCGCGTGGGGAACTTCCCGCGCACCCCTGAAATACACGTTCCCCGCTTGGCGTTTGCTGTTTGCCAGCCCGGTGAACTGGTCCAAGGTTAGCACAGCCCTTTGCAATGATTTAGCGATTTTGATGGCTTTTCCTTGCGCGTGGGCGTTCTTGGGGGCGTAACTGGCGCTGCTGCAGGGTCGCTGCGATTCTCTGCGCCACGGCTGGTTTGGGAGCCTAAAATCCATGAATACGCTGTGCGCGGAAATCGGTTTTAGCGCACGTGCCTGGCGCAGTCAATCGCACGCAGACACTCTGCGCCAGCCGCTTGCGACACTTTTCTGCGAAATTCTATGAATTACCCTCTGAATGTTCTATTGACCCTTGAAGAGTAGATTGCATAGCCTACCTAGCTCAATTAAATGGATCTATGTGATCACTTGCGCAGCCCGTAACTGCGACGGCGAAAAATGCTGACGCCAGTTACGGCATGACGCAGTTATCATATAGCTCACTGTGCTCGCTTCCCCCAGCCTGCATTACCCTTCCCAACCCCCAACCCCACTTACCTTTACGGCGGCACACTTCTGTCCCTGCATTAGTGAGAGTTCTGATAGGCCTGGTCCCCTGAAGTGCGCCTAGACTATGAGAGGCCCACCTGTCAAACTGCATATGTGGCTGCCGTGCCTTAAACCCAATCCCTAGTAAACACTTTCTGCCCAGATGTCTTGAGTGTGGTGATGTCATATGCGTTATCATCTATGATGTGATCGATAACGCCATTTGTGAGGTTATCGGTGCAATGCTTGATGAGTGTTTCAGTAGTTTACCATAACTTGCAAATGGCTATGGATTATGGATTTTGCACTGCAACCGTAAAGTACTTGCTAATAAAGCTTTTCAATGAATGTGCATGGCTTGTAAAGTGTAAACATGTCACAGGCCCCCTTAACACCGTTATTACACTGGATTTCAACATTTGTAAACATGTCGGTGTTATACAGTGCTTTAAGTGGGATACAAATTCGAGGGGGATCTAGCGTGCTGTGATGCATATTTTTGGGGGTGGGGCCCAAATGAGGTCTGACCCTCAAATCCCAAAGATTTTAAAAGAAGTGAGACCTACGTAATTAAGAGTGACCTAACAAATCCAAACCAGTTTTCATACATGCAAGTATAGGGAGTAAATACCACTTTAAAATATATATTTAATATAATGAATGAGCTTAAAAAATACACAAAATTAAATATATTCATATATAGAATGAACTTTGGATCAAAATAGGCCATTGCACAATGCCATCACATAGATCCGTTGAAAGAAATCTGTGATTCTTTTGTACTAAGTAGCATCATTGTAATGACAAGAATTTAACCTATTGTGTTGCAATAATCAAACCTGATTTATAACAACCTAATTAAAAATGTCTTTAACTGATGTAAATAGGAACATGCCTGATAGTGACATCTACAGACAGAAAGCATTGTTGTCACTTAGCTTTGTATTTGCATTGCTGCAAGGAAGAAATCAGATTGGGAAAGTCAGTTCGGAGAGCCCTGGCTAGTCCTGCCCCACTTAAAGCCCCGCTGTTATATAATGTTACTGAACTGAATATCTGAATATCATCTATTATACACCGTTATTTTCAAAATAGTTTTGGCTTTTGCCCACATTTGTTCCACTCTAACTAACCATGCCTTATGCAGTTGTTGAAAATTAAAAGATTTGTGAATGCCAATACTTGGGGGAGGAGCCCAGAAGTAGCGCAAAGGTGAGGACCATGCACAGTATTATCTATCAGACCATCGCATTCGTTCACAGATGTAAACAAAAAGTATTTTTTTATAGTTGTCATGGCTTTTCAGCAGAGGTACCACCAAGCAAACTGTTTTTGAGTTACTTTAGCACATTATGGGGCATTATTGATTGTGATATTCCAGAGAAATTCTCTGTGGCCCGTAATCAGGTGGACAGTGAAAACAGGTGGCATTTGAAAAACGGTGTATTTTTTCTGTTACTGATAAAACCATAAGAGGACCTGTTTTTTAATGTTTCTTTATTCGTCCTGTCTAGAATGTGCCAGTGGCCAAGCGAACAAGAAAAAGGCTTCCTTGAACATTTTCTGGAGTGGCCATGTGATGATGTTTCAAGTCACTGGGCCTCATTACGAGTCCGGCGGTAACCGCGGTGGTAAAACGCCTGGTTACTGCCGGACTCGTATTACCATTCCACCTCCATGACTCCCGGAAATACCAGGGCATTACAGCTCTGGTGTCCCGGGAGTCACGGAGGCGGAATGGTGTTAATCCCCATTCCCATTGAGTCCCACAGGACTCAATGGGAATGGGGAAGCGGAAAAACCGGCACCATCTCGTGATGGTGCCGGTGTTTCCACGTCCGCCTGCAGGCGGGAGGTGTTCAACCTGCCAGGTCAGACCTGGCGGGAACATCACCTCCCGCCTGCAGAACTTGGGATCGGGCGGTCTGGAATTAACAGTGGCCCACTGTGTCGACCAAACACCCTCTGAGGAACAGGCATCAATGATTCACACTTGTGCCGAACCCCCTGCTGTGTGCTGCAGACACCACGCCATTTGACCTGCCTCAGGCCACTCCTGAAAACTCCTCCTAAGTCCAACCAATTCAGCAGCTAGATCCCACGGTCGTAGGCGGTACATAAATAAGCATAACATTGAATATATCATTTTACAGGAGCAATTGTAAATGGCCAATGCGGAGAGTAAATGGCTGACCTCTTCTACACACACCTTTCTCTGGCCAAGCCCCAGATGCCATTAAGAGGGAAATGAATGTGGTTTCTGATGTGATTGGGGTATGGGTATGGATCCTATGCCAGCCTTCCACCAGCTGCCCTGGGCGGACCCTTGGTTCTGGAGAGTCTCACAATGGGCTCTGTCTCCAGTAGTTATACTGGCTACACTGGTGTTCATGGCTTCTTTCTTGGTTCCTATTGACTGGCGAGGGCTCTTTCTCTGGCACTCTCATCAATGGGCATTTTTTGTGCTGAGAGGTGGAGTGTACAAAGAGATGGACAAACAGACATGCTACCACTGGATACAAGAACTGCAGCAGGTCCCTGGCTACCACTCAGGGCTCTGTTTACAGGCAGATTGGATCACCTTCTGGCACAGAGGTCTTACCTAGTCCACACATGGCCTTGGAGAGTGGGGCCAATTCCTCAATCCCTGTTTTAATTGAGGCAGCTATTACTCGACTACCAACCCCTATTAGTCTCTATCACTCTTTGATTTCCATTCTTGACTCCCCTTCTGTTTCACTCAGGATGCCCCTGCCTGCCTTGATAGAAATCCCTAAAAAGGACTCTCTCTCTGTACCTTTGGAGGACATCGGCTGCGCTCTGACTGACGGTAAAGATGAGTCTCCTTGAATGGAAGTGGTGAAAAACCTGACAAAATATGATGGCTTTCTGGAGAGTTGGTTTTCCAGCAGATAACAGGTCCGCTTGAGCTGTGGTCCGGGGAGCTGTTGTCTGTGTTGTGGCAGAGGCAACAATGGTAGTGCAGCGGGGCCATTCGGTTCTGGGTTGGGCTCTGCTGTCATCTCCCGGTCCTGGCTCAGCTTTGTGTAGACGACCCCTGTGCTGGAGGCAAAGAGCAGGAAGCTATTGCTGTGCACCCGGAGGTCCCCCACTGCATGTGTGGTTTGGATGCTGGTGGCGGTCGGTCACTGGAAGTCACTGTGGTTGTCAGAGTGGAGCCTAGTGGAGGATAGATGCCTGGCTGAGTCTCCCTCTGCTGCTGGTGCTGCCCTGGCAGGTTGACTCTTTTGTGTGCTGGGTATGGAAGTTAGTGTGTGACTGGTATGCCATGTTTTGTTATCTGTCCAGGTTGTTAGGGAGTACCTCTAACACCACAACGTGTACAGAAGTACAACCTCCGAAAGTCCCTTTGAACAAGAACAGGGTCATGTAACACCAAACAGGGAATCATTAGTGGTACTAATAATGATAGTAAATGAAAGCCGGTTTTTACATTAATGCAATAAACAATACATGAGTAGGCCTTGATAGACAACTCAGCCATCCCTGAAGCCTAAGAAGCATCATAAATTAGCAAAACGTATCAGCCAGGCCTTTACAATCAGCACAGACACACAAAGACATAGACACCAAAACCAGAGCTGAAGTCTACACAGTGAGTGGTTAAGACAGGTAGGGGAACACATTCTCAAGCTCTGGGTTTGGGGCAGTGAGGTCATGGAATGGCAACAAAGTAATAACAGACCCTTAAGCTAAGAAACAGACACTGCACACCGAGTGGTTGAGACACACCAGCTTTTCCGAGTTCCCAAGGCTGCGTTCAAAAGATATATAAAAAATGATGTTCCTAACCAGTATATACAAATGTAACACAATGAAGGTCCCACTTTGGTAGGGATGAAGAGGTGAGCAGTGAAAAGCATGTGCATTACGGAAGTATGACCAAGATGCAATACTGCCCTCTGTAGGGAAATCCACGCTGAAATAAATCCAACCACCTAGATAGGAGCCTTATAAGACACCATTGCAAATGCTTACTATCGATCAGGCACTGATAGTCTTTCATTGAGATTTATGAACATCCTTAACAATGTACAGTTCTGCCCAGAAATACATTCGTAGTATTTTGAATTGCACACATACACACATATCATTGCAAATAAATGAAGTCCATAGACATCTTAGTCCCTTAATTCAAAAAGACAAAGACAGTGGCAATGAAGTCATGCACAAGTCATGAGAACAGGAAATGTAAGAAGTAAGTGAGTAATGCTTCCGATGAGGAGTTGCAATGTTAACTGTTGGTTGAACAGTTCATAATGATGGGAACCGTAACTTGGTGCCAACTGATGAAGTATTTGGGAAAGTTTGGAAAGTTATAATCTTTGTTGCCACACTGTCACACTTCACATAAGGATTAGTTGGAACTAATCAAGCCACTCACCCCAGGGATACTCCACACGGAACAACAAATCAAAGATTAAGATTAGAGGATACAAACTATATCAGCATCTTGGGAAAGAAGATGATATCCGTGTCAATTAATTCATAGAGTGATGTCTTGCCGTAGTCAAAATGTTAGGATAAGCTTATAGGCCTAGGTATTGTATAGATTCACCTATAGTGAAAATGACTTTACCCAATCACAGGCTCGAGTTGTGTGAATATTCTGTAGCATGTGTTGTCACCTCATCTCTGATTCTTACTATAAATGCAGCCATTTTATGAGGCCATGTTGAATGTCTTTTTGAATATTCCCCAGCCCGGGCTATGTGTAATAAACCTTCATTTTTCACAGATCTCATGCATTGATTCTTGGCTCATTGGATTAACTTTTATAATCCGGTTTTGGGACTTGCCTTACAAGGTTGTGCTTTTGTGAGTCTTGTTTGCCTAATTTACAACCTCTATCTGCCTTTTTTTTGTAAATATGGGTCCCTGGACATGCTGCACTTGTCTAATGTCTTCCCTCCTCCAATGTTTATTTTTGGTTTGGGGCTGGTTGGTTTTTATCTTTCACAACTAATTTTGCCACTTGACCTTCACCCCGACTGACCCTTTGGAAAACCATTACATTTCCTTCTTGTTGGATTTCTTTGTTATTTGCCTCTCTTATTGTATCATGTTTATATGTGTCATCTTTGAATCTATTGTAGCATCTCACTAAAATGTTTAAAGCACTTTGGCATAAGCCACTATAGAAGTAAAATAAAGTACAAATACATATGCAACCTCAACCAACAGTCTATCTGTGACTTAACACCTTCACTGGTCCTTGGCATGAGTGGACTTACTGGGAGTTATTTTACTGTACCTCTTAGATCTTCAAGGGGGGCATGAGAGGAGGTAGTAGGGGGCGTCTATTTTCGGCATCGTTCTCAATTTGGCATCTCCAAGCTAAAGGTACCATCCCCCACTTTCTGTGTGTTCCTAAGCCTGGGAATCACAATAATAAAGAGCCATACAATATTGCTAACATGCCTAACTAGTCTTATACACCTGAGTTAATGAGTCTGCCCAGTCCTCTCATGGACATCGTTACCCTGTTATTTTGGGAACGTCATTATGCCCCATAAATGTCTCCTATATTTTAATTCACAGCTGCTATTGTAATGCCTCCCTGAGATGTCTTGCTTTCAATGGGTTTTGCATAGGATCTGATTAAAGTGTGAATCTCAGTGCTGTGATCACATGTACTTCCATTGTATATTGTAGGGTGTCTAGGCCTGATGATATTGATGTTATTCCAAGTCATTGGTATCAATGCAGGTTATAAAGGACACTGCAGATGCAATGTAGTGTGTCTCGTGTACATGCCCATTGTCTGCCCAGAAACAAAAGTAATAATGACAAATAAATAGGCACTGTGTGCCCCCAGGCCAACAGACCCTAAACCCTGTGCCCCCTGCTGAATATTTACAGTAACATACTGCTGTGCTGGCAACTATTTCTGCTGTCCCCCAAACCAACAGAAATGTCACTCCGGTACACCCCACACAGGACCCCAGGCTAGCTGGCCAAGGGTTAGATTTTCAGGAAACTGACAGGCAGGGACTTTCTGTACAAGCGCCTCAAGTCTCTAAAAGCTCAGCTGCTCCCTTAACAGAGCATGGACAATTATTTTAGCAAGAGAAGGACAAGCCACCCCTCCAGTGGGCAGGACTGTAAACCATGGGACATTTTCAGTAGTGTGTGTATAAGAAAAGAATACATGTGTAAGCAGTTTCACCGTGCTAGTGTATCACTACAGTGTATAAGGATTCTCACTACATCAGGTATATGTTTCAATATGTAGTATTTACATTTCAGTGGATACGTATTTTAATAAGGTGTTTTTATAATGTTGAAGATGTATTACAATATAAAAAGTATAACTCTAAGCAGATTGAATAAGCAATTTCTCATGATATCATGTATATATTCTGCATGTTGTGTGTATGAGTTATTAAAATGTAAATTCAAAAAGATAGTAGAGCCAAATCTCTGTGCCAGCTTCCAGTCTTACGTTCGGTTACTTCAGTAGGACAGTGGCATAGAATACAACACTCCCGGCACAAATTATAAAGGATGCAGATAGAGACCTAGCCCCATTCATCCCTAAGCTTATTAACGCTTCCTTCAAAACAAACACGGTGCCCAATAACCTTAAAGAATCATGGTTTCTCCCACTGTTGAAAAAACAAACTCTAGACCCTGCCATCCCGATCAGCTACAGACCCATCAACACAGTCCCCTGCCTCCTCAAAATAATTGATGGAGTAGCTTACCTTCAAATCCAGGATTACCTTGAAGCTAACCACCTACTAGGATCCCGCCAGTCTGGTTTTCGTCCCCAACACGGCACAGAAACAGCATTAATAGACCTCAAGACCCAAACTGATGAGATGAAGGACAATGGGAAGACAGATATGCTACTCCTCCTTGACCTATCGGCCATCTTCGACCTGGTGGATCAGGCAGTCTTAGTCAAACACCTCGAGTCGGCTGCCCATTTCTCAAGTGATGGTATAACCTGGGTCCAGTCCTTTCTAGCAAACCGCACAATGAGAGTCTTCTAACCCTCAGCCTCTACAGACCCTATCCAAATCTCCTGTGGCGTGCCTCAGGGTTCCTGTGTCTCACCTACCATGTATAACATCTTTATCAAGCCACTCTTCGACAAATTGGACATGCTGGGTATCACCTACACAAACTATGCAGATGACACCCAGATCCTTATTCCCCTTTCGGGCAACTTTGCCGAGGACACGGCCTTGGTAAACAAGATATACCTCCTCATTCAGGCATGGATGGCATCCCATGGCCTCTGACTGAATGATGATAAAACCGAGATCTTGATCCTGGGCACAGAGTCTAACCTAAACAAACTAAGTTCCAGTTACGCCTCTTTCAATATTGACAGTAACACAGCTAAGGTGATGTCTGTAGTAAAAATGCTAGGCTTTTACCTGGACTCCACCTTAACATTCAAGAAACAGGTTAACCCCTAGCATCCTTGACTGCCTATACCTGTAAACTTATTAGAGCCTGTCGACCATTTCTATCCGAAACTAGCTGCATCACACTGGCTAACGCACTAATAATGTCTAAATTGAAATATTGTAACGCCCTGTACCCAGGCACCAACAAATACATTTTAGATAAAATTCAAAGGCTACAAAACAATGCCCTAAGAGCAGCCCTAAACATTCCTAACAGGCAGCACATCTCTATGTTCAGAAGAACAGTCCACTGGCTAAAAATAAACGACAGGATTCTTCTCAAAACAGTATCTCTTACCTCCAAGTGCCTGAACAATATAGCACACACACCTTACAGAAAGAATAAATAGGAAAACCTCAACGCGTCCAACAAGATCAGTGAATGGCCACCTTCTTAAGATTCCGAGATTCAAACGAACCAAAGCGGGCGGTTCCAGCTTCCTGGTCAAAGCGGCCACATCTTGGAATGCACTTCCCCCAGCCTTGAGAATTGAACAACCCTATTGAAAATGTAGACGCAATATGCCAAACTGGCTACGAACAAAGGACCACTAACACCAGACTATCCCGGACCCATCTCTGACTCAGTGTAAACTGCAAATGTAACACTTATACTCATGTCTCACCGCCTCATTACTGTACCCACTGTTTTTATTGTAAACTACTCTTTGTGACCTGTAGCACCCCTGCATCTCTGTAACCCGCACGGGGTGACTAAAGTAATTGTCTATGTTTTACTCATTGTATCTGTTGTAACTAAGCTTGAAGTATAATTATCTCTGCTGCGCCCAGTTACCTAAGGATTTGGAGCGCATTATCAAATAAACAAACAAACAAACAAACTCCAAATTAAAGTGTGCAATAGTATTTTCTGATTGCATTAGCCTTGTGGTTGATTATTCACTTAATACATAGACAAAATATAATTCTTCAAAATGGCCTTTTGATCCACATTGAATTCCTAGATGCTCGCTGTGCTTCCTCAGAGTTGTCTCTAAATGTATTAAACACATTCCTGAAAGCCCCTCTAGACGCGTTTCACCAGTTGATTAAGGTGGCTCCTCAGGAGGAAGTGAGCACTAGTGGCATCTAGATTTGATTCTAAACGTTGGAGTTATTTTTTGTCAATGCTGTTACTGTTGAAGTGTCCAGGGATGTTCTGTGTCAGTCAATAGTAAGTAGATGGGGAATCTCCTTGTTAGGTAAACACCCATTAAAGGAAGTGTTGCACTGAGTTTGATTGCTCAGTCTAAGGTGCCGGTTTACAGGACGCGTTCCTGGAGGAATCCTTATTAGAATGTAACATGTACATCTCACTATATAATATACATATGTATGCATTGAAATCTAAACTATTTGCATTTCAATATAAAATGGATGCATGTCAATGTACTGTGTATACATCTCAGTATATATTGCATATTTCTCAGCACGCATTGCATGCATTGCAATGTGTAATATGCAGCTCAATACACAGTATTTGCTCCTCAAAGCACAATGAATATATCTAAGTGTACAGTGTGCATATTTCAGTATCTATTGTATGCATCTCCATATATGCAATATACATCTCAGTATGTAATGTATACATTTCAGTGTCCAGCATATGCATTTAGGATTCTTGAATGATGTCCCACACGGCCCCACTTAATATATAGTTTGTGATATTTGTACAGATGATGAAAGCTGATATCTGTGCAATACGTATACATGAATATCAAAACTCGAACAGGTAGTTCTGATTCTGGTATCACAACGCCCTGTCACACGATCGTCTTTGTCATTCTGTCAATAGGTGTTGTTAGGATATACAAGTAAGCATGAGCTGGCCCACAATGGGCCTTCAGCGTGTTCAATCAAGAGCCTGGCATGTGTGTTCATTAGATTGCTCGTCTCAGAAGGCCAGTGCACTTGCTGTTTGCTTACTAAGAATCAATGATGTGTGAAAGATACATGACTATTTTTCATAACAGGTGTCAGTACTGTGAATGCTCATGTGCACGTGTGTGTGCGCGTGCAGGTGAGTGTGTTTATGGATCTAATAATATGTGCTATAAACGTGCCTTGATCCATAATGTATTGCTTTGGTTCCGCAATACCCGCTTTCTGTGATGTACCACTGTCCTGGGACCTCGTTGCCCATCCTCTGTGGTGCCATCAAACCTCATATGGTGCAGCTATGTTAGTTCATCTTGTATATATTACCAAAGGGACAAGCACTCCATAATATTTTTTTTACTGATAAAACTGGGTGGTCAGAAATCAGAGCGAGAGTGAATTGATATAGAAGTAAATGCTTCAGTGTTTGTTTTCATTAGCCTCTGTCTCCTGACAGGCAGCTGATGGGTATATTAAGCCACCCACAGATAGTTTACACTGTGTCTGCAAATTGCTTTAGAAAGTACCCATTTCCAAAAGGGTGGATTTGGCGTGTGGCTCTCTCAGCAAACCAGCGACATCACTCCTTATCTATAGACTGATGCCAGTAACCTCCACTGGCCAGGTTTCCACCACAAATGCCAGCCTGCACAATTTTAGTTGGTGTATGGCAACAGTATTGGCAGCAGAGCTGCCACTAATAGAGATTCTGTTTCCCTCCTGCCACCTACAAATGGTCCAACAGGAAGCACAAACTGATCTACCTTTGAGCAGATGCAACCTTAAAGAAGACCTTCCAAAATGCCCATGAACAAGGTGCTCCACTACAAACAGTCTTCTATTATTTTCTGATGGTCAACAGAACAACCCCTCACTCCACTACAGGGGTTTCACCAGCAGAAGCATTCCTGGGCATCCAGATCATGATTCCCAATTAGTGCCAATAGTGGATGGAGTAGCAGTCAGGCAACATCAGCAATAAGATCATCAAAGGGAGAGAGACGAGAGAAGAATGGAAGAAGTAGGCCTCAAGGTAGGGAGCAGAGCGCTGATCGGCAATCGTCACCCTGGTCTTAGAGTTTCCCGTTGGAGACCACTCTTCGGATGCTGGCGGCGTAAAACAATAGTTTGATGATCACCGTCAAAGGATCACGGACCACAGATCACAAACAACTTTAGATGGTTCCGTGAGATACCGCCCAAGAAAAGTTTGGATTAGAGTGTTGATAATGCCGGGAAAGAATCTGTTGAAGAAGCAGGTGGAGGGGACACTTTTCAGCTTTGTCCAAAAAAGCCATGGAGACAATGAGGGGAACAGCAGAAGGTGGACTCAGATTATCAAAAAGAAGATAGCCAATTGGCCCCCCAATTCACAGATTCCAAAAGGGGAAGGGGTACTCTAATGGAGTACCATGAAGGGGTACATGAAGACTGCGCAGTACATGAAGGGTGCATTCAATGCAAGTTGCATGAAGTTTACTATTTAAGTGGAGTGGTCTTCCCCATGAGGAACATGATAATATGAGAAGGGGCGGGGTTCATGTGAGGGCACCAAATAAAGTATTGAGCTTTAGCAGAGTGTAGGCCCAGTCTTTATACACAGCGCTGGTATCTGTGTTATCCACACCATTCCTGCGTAGACCACGATTGCTACGAACACCAATGGGTAGTACTGACCAACACGCATATTCAGCAGCAACAACTGTTCACTTGCTCATCTCAACATAGCGTGCATAGATTTTCTTAAACGACCAACGTATATGATCTTAAACGTACCCATACAATAACTTGTCAGCTTGCCAGCTCCTGGCAAAAGACGGACACTGGTAGGCTAGTCCAAGCCTGACTAGAGCCCAGTTCTAGGAATCACAGTGATTGCAATGTGTGAGGCCCTCTACCTGCCTCTTCATGGGTCTATGTGTGCCTTTTTGTATCTACCTGTATTGAGAAGGTTTACAGTGATTAACAAGATGTGAGCAAAGACTCAGCCAAAGAAGTAAAAGCGTATTGAAACATAACCCTTGGAAGGCCCAGTGAGTTCAGCACTGACCTCAAACAATGAACCCCGATGACAGAGGATCTCGGCCTTCAACTGTCGCAGGAAGTATTGGAGTTATTTTAAACCTGGAGACAATTAGAGCCTTTATTACAGCCCTTAGAAGCAGGAGGAATCTGGAATTAAGCACTATATAATAAGAGATATTATTGTAGTATAAGTAGGAAGCAGGCAACACTGCAATGCTCTGCACCAACTCCACCTGTATCCTGCTGACATCCCTGTGCCCCACCCCCGATTGGTTTCAGGAATATTATTTTTTTCACTTTTAGAACGTGTATTGCATGCCATAATATTTCATAAGTATTGCAAGACATAATCTCTCTCTCTCTCTCTCTCTCTCTCTGTCTCTCTCTCTCTCTCTCTCTCTCTCTCTCTCTCATAAACCAGTGATTGATGAGAGCTACACAATTTACAATCAATGAGCCAATTAAAAATATACGAAAACAGTACATGAAACAACCACCCGGTGAGCAGAATCACTCAAATAGCAGGGAAGCATGCCGAGAAAGAAAGAGAAGACGTCAAAATGTTATTGAAATAATACATTCTTAATGTGCTATTCCATCTGTTTGAAGTACAGTGTTTGATGAAGTGCGTCATCACTGACGCTGTCTGACTCGCTCTTAGGATCCAGTAGCAAAATAGCCCCCTGCTGCCTTTTCCATCAGCACTATTCCCCAGTGGGGGGCAGCATAAAGGACAAGCGAGTCATTATTTGTTTCCCGGCGTCCTGCGGTTATGGCAGCCATTTTCCTTTCAGGATGACATTTAGACCTGTCTTTCTTCACTGACATTTGTCTGGCGCATGGACCGTCACCTTCTGATAAAATACATTGTGATGACCAAATCCTTCCTACAGACCCTAGATGACCGCTCCATTCAATAGTGCATTTTTGCTTGCATAGATGACCAGTGAGGAAGACACTGTCTACCCTGATTGTTGTTTTAAGAAATATTAATTTGATCAGTGTCTGAATGGAAAATCTGCTCTACCTCTTATGGGAGGGAAGGGGGGAGCCATTGTACCAGGGGGGCAATGGTCATTTGTGAGGTGTCCTTGATACCCTTCTTCAGCTGTGATATGCCATACCCTCAAAGAAATTGTGCATATTACAATATCAAGAGAATAGTGAGCGGTGGATCGGATTCCATTAATAAAATGATGAGGAATTTTATTCATTGATTTCTTTGTTTTATCACTAGCAGACCAGAAAAATATACATACATCAAGGTGGAGAGGGCAGCTGCAAGAAACTTAAAAAATGTTAGTATTACTGTTCGGTTAATTACACGGTCACACCCAAGTCAGAGAGCTCCTTCCCCACAATGACTGTGGGGCACAATGAAATCGCTTCATTTATATCATTCAGGTCCTTTTTGATCAGGCCTTCACCCGTCTCGCACCCAACCCCAACGAATACCCAGTGACCCAATGGACGAGAAACCAGGCTGGTGTGTTTTAGGAATATGAATTAATTAGTTAATTAATTAATTAATTAATTAATTAAAGTCAAATTAGAGCACACAGAGTACATCAGCCACCAATGTTGTGGCAACACAAAAACAAAATGACTTTGGTAAAGTATTCACACAGAGATGACACTAGAATATACAGTACACCAGTTTCATTTTACATCACCCCCCCAATACCAGCAAAGAACAGTTCAAAGCACACAAGGAAAATGAACAGAGTTATATTTTTTTCCTAGCAACTGTAAGAGGATTCAATTCAGCACTACAGCCAAGTTAACGCCTAGTCTAGAATACTGAATGAAAACCCTTATTGATATATCTTTAGGTCCAGTTCATGCGTCCTGGATGACTACCCTTGTATAACACCCCTCTCTTGGAATCCCCCTGACCCCACTGAGCCAAGAAGTAGTTCTGTTTTGCAAGTTTAAAAGGTTTATTTGATAAATTAAAATATATATATCACACTTTATAATAAATTAATAATTGAATATCACACTTAATCTGATATGGTAAATATTAACAACGGAGAATCTGGCACTAGCACACTTCTTTATAATGACTAATGAGTTGACCTGAAATGGATAAGGTAGCACACTGGTAAATAGGAACAAAAGTATAATGTGGTAGAGGATGCTTTATGTAGCTCAGGTGGATGCAATATTCAATGAATGCAGTACAGAAAATACGCAATATGATTCAACCAGACAATGTAATCACTTTTCTCGGGCTATTCCCTCCCCCCCTCTTTATGCAATGCAAGGAAATGGAAGGAAAACACACAGTCCTCAGAAATGCAATCAACTGTAATTCAGTTCAATCCCAGCAAGCTTACAGAAAACAGATAGGAGTTTTGAAAACACAGGCAATGCTTGGATATGTGCTGGCAATGAATGAGAAATATGCTAAATTTGCTTTTAATTCCCTTATAGAGGTTCAGGGTGAGTGGTATCTAGTTAATATTAGTCCAGGCTCACACTAGCAATGATGCAGGGATAGTTAACAGGTTAAACGAATTTCTGGCCAATGGAAAGCAAACAGCAGCAGTTTTTACATGTGAAGAAATTGCAAATCGCGGTAAAATTCGCGGATGCGCCGAGCGCTATTACAAAGGAACCGCAAGGACTATCTCTACCGTTTTGGGGTCTTAGAAAAGCCTGGGATCTCAGCTTCCAAATGAAAGTTATTGCAAGTCTCTAGCCCAAACGGTTGCGGAGATATGAGTAATTTAGTAAAGGTCGTTTTTGGTTTTGTAAATTTTAAACGCACACTTTTTCAAAATGACAAGTGACAAATTTTTGCAGCAAGAATGACAGGTGACAGCTAGGAGGCAGTTCTACTTAGTTAAATAGATTGAATTAGATGAATTTAAACTAAGAGATGTGTTCTGAGTTTTGCTAAGTACTCACAAGAGATTTTGAACAGGAAAGCGACTTGGTCACGGACTTCAGTCTGGTCAGGTCTTTCCGGGTTCTGCTCACAGCGCCTGGCCTCTGGAACTGCTCACAGGGGTCTGGTCTCTGCTAGGCACCGGTTCTTTGGGTCTCTCTGCTCTGGATAGATTGAAGTCTCTAGTTTGGCTTTCTGGAGTTTGATGGAGGTAAGTATGGATTTTTCCGGCAGAGCTTTCAGCGGCAGATGAAAAATGAATCTCTCTATGTGTCCTGACTCTCTGCTTTTTATCTGTTTCTTGAGAATGGGTGTGTGTGTTGCATCACTAGACTTGCCCCTCTCAATCGTCATTGGTCAGCTTTCATTCGTCCCCTTGATTGGGGGAATGAAATGAAGTGTCATCATGATGAGGTCTGTTTATGATACAGAGAACCCACCCCTGTCAACTTTACACACAATCTATATCTGACCTAAAAACATATTTGCACAGGTACACATTTGTTTAAAATTACATATACATGGTGTGGCTGAATTTAGCCATGTCTATGTCCAAATCTGCTCATTCTCGGAGCTTGCATTCAAAGAGTGTACATAATTGACTTTTTAACTGCTTTTCCAATTTCCGACATGGACCCAACTTTACATACATGTGTGCAGGGGGTAGGGACATTAACTGATGAAGTTTCAGATTTTTAACATGCACACATTTAGAGTAATATCCACTTTTCCGCTAAAACCTCCCCGAACATACCACCGGTTCCTACCACGTCTTAAACTGTGGGCAGAAAAATCACAAGAATTATGGTATCATTTATAAAATTTTCACATGTCCGCTCTATGAGTTATTCATCTTTTTATAAAACCATATCCTTGCTGCAGGGGTGTGTCCTTTCAGGTCACATGGTACAGAAACCAGTCTTTCCAGTTTCTGCCAAGCCAGCTTGCTTCTCACAGGCAGTGCTCCTCCCAGCTTCTCCAGGAGGAAGCCACTTTTTACGACGTCTGTAATAAAAAACCTTTGCCTGAGTGGAGAGGGCTTTGTTCACTCTCTGGCAGAGCACAGGAAATTCAATTATCAGATAGATGGCATATCCTTAGCCTGGGCAGCAAAAGGAAGGTTGGCCTGGGAACACAGTGGTGACTCAAGTTTCACTGCTGATGGGATCCGTTGCTAGGCAAAATCAAGTTCCTTAAGCCAGACCTTCAGCTAACTTTTTGTTGCTTTTAAAATAACTTGTAATTTTACACATGCAGCTAGAATGCTGATTCTAAGTGCAAAACTATGACATTTCAACAGTTACAAAGGCATGTGACACCAAACATAGGTCACTCATTTAATTTAACATTTTCGATTTTGGTGGTTTTAAATCCAGTTGTAGTTAGGCTTAAGCTGCTGACTCCATAGCATTTTTGTTATAAGCATTGTTTTTGGGCTCTTCATTTCCCAGATTTTGTAGGCACACAAAACTCCATTCTGCCAAATGTCTGCTGGTGTTCAGTGAATATTTTGCACATGTTGCAAGGTTTGAAATAGGCATTTTGCTTGCCTTCAGAAAAACACACAGAGTGGTTTTAAAACGCCGGCTTTTGGATAGTGGTGAGTACTGGTACTGCACCCATTTTTGGGATTTAAGAAATGAATTCCCCACAATTCTAGGTTGCATTTGGCAATCAGCATTGCCATTCCCAATGGTTTCAGACTACTGTGCGGGTAGTCCAATGGTGGTTTTAAAGCGCTTTGAAGCTAACCGGCGCTACTGTTTTTCCTTTGGCAACCCATTTCCCTCATGGCAACCCGGCCTTTCATTCTCGCACTGGTGGGTGGCAAGTGAGGCAACCATTTTGGTGGGCGCACAAACTGCGCAGCTTTCCTGGATTTCAGCGCACATGTGGGTTTTCCGCCATCTTGAATTTCCTAAGCCCACAGCACCAAATGTTGTAGCAGGGTAGCTTAAACGTGGGTCAGGACACCCTACAAGCCCCCCCACGTGACTGCACTTTGAGTTTGGGTCGATGGGGAGTCGCGTGCCCAAGGGTTTTGACCCACGCACCGGTCTGTCCGCATAATCTTCTTCCTCTTCTGTAGATGGCACAGTTCAGCATCTTCTTCTCCATCCGGTCAGATCGATCAGTTCTCCTCGCCGGTCCTGATGGGAAGATTGGGCGGTACCCCGGGCCCGTTGCGTCTTTGCTCCCGGTCTCCGGATCGTCCTTCTTGGTCATCCTTCATGGTTTCATCTCTCCTAGGATGATAAAGGAAGAGCGGCAATATCTACTCATAGACGATTTTTTTTTTTCCACCACTGTTGAGATAGTGGGGCAGCATATGCATTTCATCGTAACGAAATATTACATTCTTATTTTGAAAAAAAAACAGCATCACTAGAGACAGTTTCATGTAAATCACAATATTTTAGAGACTAGATGTGGTAGGTTTTATGATTGGAACTGAATTAGTCTGATACAGTACCCGCTAGGATTCCAGAGGATTCCTCCAGTTGTTGCAGAGTGTGCCTGGGATGGCAACATTTCAACTGGTTTATGTGGACCCACTTGTCTTCCCCCTCTGCCGAACCACCTTTGGGGATGCGGATCTTGTAGGCCACAGGGGAGATCTTATCGACGATCTCAAAGGGTCCCTTCCATGTAGGCAAAAATTTGCGCTGCTTGGCCTGGTTCCTTTGGAAGTTGTATAGATAGACCCGGTCTCCCACCTGATATTCCTTCCTGGAAGTTTTCAGGTCATAATGGGTCTTCATGCTATCAGTCGATCTTTCTAGATTCCGCTGAGCGTAAGCAAAAGCATGTTGAAGGTGTTTCCTTAAATTCTCCACATACTCATGAGTAGTGGAGGCATTTATCAGTGTCTGCTCTTGGGTCCTGTAGAGCAAATGCTGCGGAAGCACCATCTTGCGCCCAGTCATCAACTCAAATGGTGACATTTTGGTTGCAGATGAAGGGGTAGATCTGATGGCCATTAGGACCAGAGGTAATCGGATATCCCAACTTGGCCCAGAATCTGCCACAAACTTCTTTAATATGCTCACAATTGTCCGGTTATATCTCTCTACTGCCCCAGAAGAAGCTGGCCGGTAAGCAATATGCAGCTTTCTCTTGACCCCCAGTATCTCCCACATCTTTGTCATTACTTCACTGGTGAAGTGGCTACCTCTGTCTGACTCAATCCTTTGAGGTAGACCAAAACGGGAAAAGATGTGGTTAATCATCAAGGCAGCTGCAGTTTCTGCCTTGCAATTTGGGGCTGGGAGACATTCCACCCACTTGGTAAACAAGCATGTCACAGTCAACATGTACTTATTCCCCCTAGCCGAGCGAATCACAGGGCCTACAAAGTCGATTTGTAAATCTGACCATGGCAGTGTCATTCCCCTCTTTTGTAAAGGCGCCCGGTGCGTGAGGGATGATGGCTGAAATTGTGCACACACAAGACACCCCTTCAAGTATTGGTCGAGGTCCTGCCCCATGTGTGGCCAGTATGCAACCTCTCTTAAGATTTCCAATGTTGTGTGAAACCCCCTATGACCGGCAGTGGCCGCATCATGGGCGTGACTTAACATCAGGCTTCGGAATGAGGTAGGAACCACCCACTGATCGTGGCCAGCTTTGGATTTCCTTACCAACAAACCGTCTTGGATCCGGAACATTTTGGGACATTTCATCAACACTCTTAGGTCCTCTTTCCCAATGTAATCGGTATCCGTCAGGGGAAAGTTCTCAGGGTCCTCAAGGTGCTGGTAAAATTTACCAATTATTGGATCCCCCTTCTGAGCAGTAATCAAATCAGCATCAGGGGTCTCCTTACTCCATTGTGCAATTGAGAGGTCGTTGTGAGCATTTGTCTGGGACCTAGTGATGGCAGTGACCTGGATTTCCCCCAACAGGGACTCAATCTCAATTAGATCCCCTTGGATGGCCCCGGTTTTGGCCAGCTGATCAGCTAAGTCATTTCCAGTTTTGTCTGGTCCCTCTACTTTGGAATGACCCTTGATCTTCTTCCAATAGATGGTCATCCCATTCGAGGTGACCAGATCATCAATGTTTTGGATCAACTTCCCATGTTTCAAGGGTTTGTTGTTAGCACATACCATGCCTCTGGTCTTCCAATTAACCAGGTGCTCCACGAACCCGTTCCGTACATAATCCGAATCTGTGATTATGACCAGTTCGTGGAGTTGATGCTGGACAGCAGTGAGGATGGCCTGATGCACAGCCATCAATTCTGCCACCTGACTACTTCGGGGACCAATTTTGTATCCAGCGGAGGGTTCTGGGGACTCATTCACCCATGCATTCCCTACGCCGGCCACCAGTTCTTTCTCCCCGTTGTTGTCAACATGGTAAGAGCATCCATCCACATAGACAGTGGGCATTCCCTCACACTTGTCCTCTTCAAAGACTTTGTGTGGGGAATTAAGGTATGCCTCCATGTTGTCCTTTATTTTTAGACTTTCGTCCTCGAGACAGTTTTCTCTGGCACAATCATGCAAGTCAGCCAGACCTTGCGCGAGGGGACTCTTCTTGTTTTGGCCATATCTGACCTCCACAGGAAAGCCTTGCATTGACAGAATCCAGGAAGTAATTCGGGAATTACTCACATTTCCGGCCCGGATTCTGTCACTTTGGAGATATTGCAGAGGCTGGTGTGGAGTCTCCACTATGATGTGTTCCCCCTGGATAAACGGGCGGTAATTCTTCAATGCCCACACCGTTGCCAGGAGTGCCTTCTCACAATCGTTGAATTTTTCCTCCACAGAGGATAAAGTTTTGCTCGCATAGGAGATTACTTTATTGACCTTGTCATGCTTTTGATATAATACTGCCGTCAAGCACGTATTAGAGAACCCCGTCTCCAGGAAGAACTCCTTGTTTCTGACAGGGTAAGCTAGGCAAGGCGCTTGTGAGAGGCTTCTTTTGAGTTGTTTTACTGCCTCGGCTTGTTCTGGACCCCATTCCCACTTGACCCCCCCCTTCAGGAGATGAATCAGGGGTCTGGTGATCTCTGCGTAGCCCTCAATGAACTTTCTGCTGTAATTAGTCAGTCCAAGGAGGCTCCTTAGTTCCCGCAGAGTTGTGGGGTCTTTCAGTTTCTGAAGTGCTTCCACTTTCTTTTCCTGGGGACAAAGACCCTGAGGAGTAATCTCATGCCCCAAGAAGTTAACACGGGTTTTACACCACTGTGCTTTCTGAAAGGAAAGTTTTGCTCCGGCAGCCCTCAACTGTGTCAGAACATAACGGATCTCCGCTATGTGTTCCTCCAAAGATGAACTTTTGATGAGGACATCATCTACATAAGCCAGGTTACCCCTCGCACCCAAGTCAGGCATGGCCTTGTGTAGAAAAATGTTGAATTCATTGCCGGAGTTGAGGTATCCGAAGGGAGTCCGGGTCCAGGTGTACTGCTGGCCCCCAAAGGTAAAAGCCAGCTTGTATTGGTCCTCCCTACTGACAGGCACGGTCCAGTATCCATTGGTCAGGTCTATTGCAGTGAATACCTGTGACCCCTGGATCTGGGCCAGCCCTTGGTCAATGTAGGGCAGAGGCCATCGGGAAGTATGGACCCGTTTGTTGAGCTCCCTGAGGTCGGCACAGAGTCTCCACTGGCCGTTTGGCTTCAATATTCCCAGCACCGGATTATTGAAGGTGCTGTGGACTGGACGGATTATTCCCCGGGACTCAAGGTTCTTAATTATTTCAGTAAGGGACTCCATTGATGCGAGAGGCAAGCGATATTGCTTCACAAACACAGGAGTCATGCCAGGGTCCGTGGGGATTGTTGTGGTGTGGATGTCGGTGCGACCACAGTCATATGAGTCTACCGCAAAGAGATCTTGGAAATCCAAGAAAACTTGTTTCAACTTTTGCCTTTGTTCCAGAGTCACACAGGCATCAGCTAGGTTGACTCTCTCTTCCACCATCTGCCTGAAGCCTGGAAAGACTTCTGGTATGGCTATCTCAGCGGCCTCCTCCAGCTGGGTGGAGAAGTCCCTGGTCAGAGTGCTGATTTGGACCGGAGGCTTCAGGTGGGAAAGGCAGCCCTCATGGACCTGGAAAATCACCTCATCCCTCCTGAAGTCACAAGTCACATCTTCCTTACCCTAGGGGCAGGAAGTGTACACCAGGAAGTTCCCCCCATGCCGGGTAAAAATCCTGTCTGGTGTTGCGTTGTCATCACTGTCACTGTCAAAACAGTCCTTGGGGATTGGTCCTAACAGTTCATTTAATAAGTCGATGGAAAAATGTCGGTCATCAACCGCCATTCCAATAATGGTGCCTGCGGCTAGAGTAATACTCTTTAAGTCGCTGTTATCCACCTCTATTAGAATGGGGTCATGTTCTATGTTGACTAATGGAGTCGGGTTTACCCCCAACCCTTGCTGTTGGAGAGAAGCATTTAGATGTATGTAAGCATCAGGGTTTTGCAAATATTGTCCTCTTTTAACTTTCACTTCCAGGGAGAATTGTCGGGTCCTTTCTGGAATGGTGACTTCCTCTTTAACCTGAATTTCAACTGCATAAGGTAGCAATTGAGCTGACCTAAATGCTTTTTCCGGATCATCAAAGCCCATGGGATTATCCGCTAATCGGGACCAAGCTTTGAAGTTTATTAAGTCCAAACTAATGGCAAAGCGATTGAGAATGTCACTGCCTAAGTAAAAGGCGGCAGTGACGTCTCGCACGACCCAACAATTATGGACTATGCTCTTGTTGCCAATGGAGATTTTGAGCATACACCTGCTTGGCAGGAGATGTTTTGAATTGGGTGCTTCCAGGTCCATTTCCCATTTGTCTATCAGTTTGAAGGTGGGAATGGCTGGATCTTTTGGGAGTTGGCGGAACATGGCTTCGCTGATGAAGCTCTTACCGTTGTTCACACACACTCGAGCGAGAACAGAGTCCTTCCCATCATTTAACTGGACAGGGATGAACAACTGCTCTCCAATTTGCTGAAGATCAGCCAGGCTCTGAGCTGATTTCACATCTTTCTGGACTATAGGAGTGGGAGTTTCAGATTGTGGATTAGTATAGAATTTCAGAGTGTTTCCTTCCAGCGTGGAATACCACTTTAGACTGGAAGGAAGGTTGATTTTCAGAAATAGAGAGGACCCCCCATCACCAGTCTGTTGTCCTACTGCTATTACTGTCACGTCTGGAATTTGGTTGTTCTGGAAGTGAAATTCTACTTGGTCAGATTTTTGTTCAACCATGTGGCATGTGCCGTTTAAACTAACATGGTTGACACTCTGTTTTAATTTTATTGGTCGGCTAGTCTGGGTCCAGAGGACCTTGTTTACGCAATCTATTAGGGGTGACAACCTTCTCAGGAGGTCATTCCCTAGTAAACAAGGGGTGCCCTCTGGGGTCACAACTATGACCGGGTGTTTCAACTTGTGTCGCCCGATCTTAATGTCCAAGTCTGCCGTCCCCTCGACGGGAATTTCCTTCCCGTCAAAGTTCTGCAGTTGTCCAGGAAGAGAGGTGAGAGGAATTTGGTAATTCTCTCCCCTTCCTGCATTCAGTTCGTCAAAGGCCCTTCTGGACAGAAGGGTAGCTTGAGATCCAGTGTCCACCAGCGCTGAGATTGTACCCGGCCCCTGTACTTGTACCGGGGCATAATATCTTCCCTCCTTCTCCTCAAGGGGGCACAGATAATGTACATTTTTGGACAACTGGTGGGCTAACTTTCTGGTTTTGGACATCGATAGCGAAGAGATTTGGGCAGAATTCTGTGGAGAGTCTTGGGAATCTGAAAGAAAAAGTTGGCAACTGGAGATCAGAGCCATTGTGGGTTCCCCTGGTTCCGGTTCTGGGCTGCCCCCCCCTTTTTGGAGGCAGTCCCCAGGATGGGTTTGAACCAGGGGATTTTCTTGCTGTTGGTTCTGGGATGAGATGGTGGGCGGCGGTAGCTCAGTCTCCACATCTCCCCAGTCTGGATTTGCATCTCTAGGGACCCATTTTTCTTTGGGGGGAGTTCCCCCCTCTCTGAAGGAGAAGATCCTTTTCCCAGGATCCTCTGAGGATCCCTCTCCCTCAAATTGGAAGATCTGTACCTCCTCCTCAAACTGAGTCTGTTTGGGTCTTTTGTTTCTCCTACCCCCCCTCTGCTCCTTAGGAGGCAGACTTTCAGGGGCAAGAGATTTTGTTTCCGGTTCCTGGGTTTCCAGGGGCTGTTTACAAGTGAGGAAGGAAGCTTCCTCCAAGGCTTTACACCCCCCTTCCCTTTGTGCCTCCTCCCTGGGAACCGGTGAGTTATCGGGGTGCTGCCCCCGTCATTGTTCTGGAGCACCAGGTCCAGAGTTGGGTGCGTTCTGCGCCGGCACGCCCATCTGAGGGTTCTGCTGAGCCCTCAGTATGTGACCCAGATCCCGCGCCATGTTTTGAACCTGGCGCTCTAACTGGGAAACCCGCTCAGGCTGATACGGGGCCCTGTTTTCTCCCCTGGGCTGATCCCGGGAAGGGTAGCTGTCCCTCCTCTGGTAATACCCCGGGTTGGGAAGATTTGGGTACCCCTCCACCCTTGGCCTCCCCTCTCCCGGATTCAGTGGTCTGGGCTCAGGGAACTGGGGAAAGAAGGATGGATGGTTTTGGGGCTGAAAGTCGGGTGGATATCTGGGGAAAAAGTTCTGCCCAGGGTTTGGTAAATTTCTGCCCTCCTGTGGGAAGTTTGGAGGGAAGTTCCCTGGGTTAGGTGCTTGTCTGGATCCCCCCCCTTGGGCTGGAGGAGTCCACACATAACCCAGGATGGGTCGATTTCCCTTGTAGCGAGGACTTACATAGTCAGGAGAGCGAGGGACCCCATTTGTGGGGCTGCCTCCCTGGCTCCCTGTCTGCGACTGGCCCGAGGACCTTCTGGGCCTAGCATTATTAGGTGCAGGTAGGTTTTTAGGCCCCCCCATCTCCAAATCCAAAACGGGGGTGACCTTTACCTCTGCCACCTTGGCAGCAGCAGGGGTGCTGTTGGCTTTGGGGTTTTTCTGGGCATTGCTTTTATTTTCTATGGGCTTCTGCACCTCATAGATGCGGGTAGCCTGTTCAATGACCCAGTCTAAAGATCTTTTCTCGTGAAAATCCCTCACGAGCTGGGTCATGATATATTTGGGCAAGGCATGGAAAAACGTGTTTATAAATTCACGGCTATCCGTGCGCACCCTTCTTGTGGTCTGTGCAAAAGCCCGCTTTAACTCCTGCACAAATTCTTGTGGGGCCTGATCCTCCCCACATTGCAAATTGTAGGCTGCCTTGCGAGCCTCTTGAGGATTTCTGTGAACAGAAAAATGTTTCAGGATGGCCGCCTTATAGGTGGACCATCTTAAATGATTTTGGTCCTCCAGCCCCGCAAAGAAACTGGAGTATTCCGGGGAGAAGGTCCACTTTACATATTGAATGCAGCTTTGGCTGTCCTTCAAATGGAAAGTCTCCATCATTTGTTCAAACAACTCTAAGTGCTCCCAAACAGAATACTTAGCGTTCTTATGGTAAGGCGTGATGACGCTCCTGATCGCCTTAATCTGCTTTAAGGGGTCCTTGAGCAAGGCCCTTTTTGCCTTATTGGCCTTTTTGGTTCGGGTAACCCTTGTCCATTCTTCGTCGGACTCAGAGGCACTGCTCCCAGAGGTTCCCGTCTGTTCTTCCAGGTTTTCCCGGATTCTGCGAGCCTGGGAATGGCTGGCAGAATGTGGGGACCTGGTCTCCTGTGTCCTGCGCAGTTCAGAGGAGTCTTCAGATTCCTCCTTGCTGCCAGGATTTGATGGGTACCCCCTCCACTGACCTAACTGGGCAGAGGTTTTCAGGATGCCCTTAATGGGCCTACTCTCCTGGGGTTCCCCACTGAACTGTATTGTACTTGGGTGCCCATACCCGGATGCCCACCCCTCCATTCCTGGATGGTACTGGCCTATGAGCCCCATGCTTCTGGCTGGATAGTAATCTGCCATCCCTGTGGCCCTGTGCTCATGTGCGCCAGGGGACATGGGGATGGTAGAGTCCAGGGACTGGGGGAGATGAAGGCCCCTGGTGTTAGGGCTCCTGCGGTTATGGTCAGGAATCTCTCTTTCCCAGCGGACCTCATCTCTATCCGCCCCTGCTCCCTGTTGCAATGCAAGAGCCTGCATTTGTGCTTTCAGTTCCTCTGTTAAGGCCTTACTCGACTCTATCAGTTTCTCCTGCATCGCTACCTGTTGCTGGAGCCTATCATTGTGTTGACAGAGGGCCTCATTCTCCCTCTGTGCTTCCTGGTTGGTCCTGGAGAACTGGGCCAGTCTTTGCTGCAGGAGGTTTACCTCCTGGGCAATGTCCCTATTGGCCTGCTCCTTTCTTGCTAGAGCATCTTCCACCCTTCTGGTGTGCTCTACCAAGTTCTGGTTTTCTTTTTGGAGATCACCCAGCCCCTGGTGGGCCAGGTGATTTTCTTCCATTTTTCTTTTTAAATGGCAGACTTCCTGGCCTAAGGCGTCTCTTTCCTGACTAAGAGCCTGCATTTGTGCCGCCAGGTCGTCCCTTTGCCTTTGGAAGGCACCAGCTTTCTGGCGCTCCTGATCAAACTCTGCCTGGGTATCCAGGTCTTTCAGAATCAGTTTATTGCTCTCCTCCTTCACTCTATCTAGGTGGCCTTGCAGGGTGACTACCTGCTCAGCACATGCCCTATTGAAGTCTAGCTGTTGCTCCAGCTTTTTCTGGCTTTGCAGTAGGGAGTCCAAACCTTCTTGGTGTTCCTTCTGCAAGGCCAGAAATCTGGTATCCTGTTCTGACTTACAGAAGTTAGTATTTTAGTTTTGCAGAACAGAACTTTTCTTGGAGTGTCCCTTTTGAGGAATGCTTCACAGCGTAATGCAGCGTGGTGATCCGACCGGGTGTATGTATCCCGTCAGTTAGCACACCGTATTAAGCTGCACAAGTGGTATTCTAACCCAGAATCCCGGACGAGCCCCCACTTTGTAAGAGGATTCAATTCAGCACTACAGCCAAGTTAACGCCTAGTCTAGAATACTGAATGAAAACCCTTATTGATATATCTTTAGGTCCAGTTCATGCGTCCTGGATGACTACCCTTGTATAACACCCCTCTCTTGGAATCCCCCTGACCCCACTGAGCCAAGAAGTAGTTCTGTTTTGCAAGTTTAAAAGGTTTATTTGATAAATTAAAATATATATATCACACTTTATAATAAATTAATAATTGAATATCACACTTAATCTGATATGGTAAATATTAACAACGGAGAATCTGGCACTAGCACACTTCTTTATAATGACTAATGAGTTGACCTGAAATGGATAAGGTAGCACACTGGTAAATAGGAACAAAAGTATAATGTGGTAGAGGATGCTTTATGTAGCTCAGGTGGATGCAATATTCAATGAATGCAGTACAGAAAATACGCAATATGATTCAACCAGACAATGTAATCACTTTTCTCGGGCTATTCCCTCCCCCCCTCTTTATGCAATGCAAGGAAATGGAAGGAAAACACACAGTCCTCAGAAATGCAATCAACTGTAATTCAGTTCAATCCCAGCAAGCTTACAGAAAACAGATAGGAGTTTTGAAAACACAGGCAATGCTTGGATATGTGCTGGCAATGAATGAGAAATATGCTAAATTTGCTTTTAATTCCCTTATAGAGGTTCAGGGTGAGTGGTATCTAGTTAATATTAGTCCAGGCTCACACTAGCAATGATGCAGGGATAGTTAGCAGGTTAAACGAATTTCTGGCCAATGGAAAGCAAACAGCAGCAGTTTTTACATGTGAAGAAATTGCAAATCGCGGTAAAATTCGCGGATGCGCCGAGCGCTATTACAAAGGAACCGCAAGGACTATCTCTACCGTTTTGGGGTCCTAGAAAAGCCTGGGATCTCAGCTTCCAAATGAAAGTTATTGCAAGTCTCTAGCCCAAACGGTTGCGGAGATATGAGTAATTTAGTAAAGGTCGTTTTTGGTTTTGTAAATTTTAAACGCACACTTTTTCAAAATGACAAGTGACAAATTTTTGCAGCAAGAATGACAGGTGACAGCTAGGAGGCAGTTCTACTTAGTTAAATAGATTGAATTAGATGAATTTAAACTAAGAGATGTGTTCTGAGTTTTGCTAAGTACTCACAAGAGATTTTGAACAGGAAAGCGACTTGGTCACGGACTTCAGTCTGGTCAGGTCTTTCCGGGTTCTGCTCACAGCGCCTGGCCTCTGGAACTGCTCACAGGGGTCTGGTCTCTGCTAGGCACCGGTTCTTTGGGTCTCTCTGCTCTGGATAGATTGAAGTCTCTAGTTTGGCTTTCTGGAGTTTGATGGAGGTAAGTATGGATTTTTCCGGCAGAGCTTTCAGCGGCAGATGAAAAATGAATCTCTCTATGTGTCCTGACTCTCTGCTTTTTATCTGTTTCTTGAGAATGGGTGTGTGTGTTGCATCACTAGACTTGCCCCTCTCAATCGTCATTGGTCAGCTTTCATTCGTCCCCTTGATTGGGGGAATGAAATGAAGTGTCATCATGATGAGGTCTGTTTATGATACAGAGAACCCACCCCTGTCAACTTTACACACAATCTATATCTGACCTAAAAACATATTTGCACAGGTACACATTTGTTTAAAATTACATATACATGGTGTGGCTGAATTTAGCCATGTCTATGTCCAAATCTGCTCATTCTCGGAGCTTGCATTCAAAGAGTGTACATAATTGACTTTTTAACTGCTTTTCCAATTTCCGACATGGACCCAACTTTACATACATGTGTGCAGGGGGTAGGGACATTAACTGATGAAGTTTCAGATTTTTAACATGCACACATTTAGAGTAATATCCACTTTTCCGCTAAAACCTCCCCGAACATACCACCGGTTCCTACCACGTCTTAAACTGTGGGCAGAAAAATCACAAGAATTATGGTATCATTTATAAAATTTTCACATGTCCGCTCTATGAGTTATTCATCTTTTTATAAAACCATATCCTTGCTGCAGGGGTGTGTCCTTTCAGGTCACATGGTACAGAAACCAGTCTTTCCAGTTTCTGCCAAGCCAGCTTGCTTCTCACAGGCAGTGCTCCTCCCAGCTTCTCCAGGAGGAAGCCACTTTTTACGACGTCTGTAATAAAAAACCTTTGCCTGAGTGGAGAGGGCTTTGTTCACTCTCTGGCAGAGCACAGGAAATTCAATTATCAGATAGATGGCATATCCTTAGCCTGGGCAGCAAAAGGAAGGTTGGCCTGGGAACACAGTGGTGACTCAAGTTTCACTGCTGATGGGATCCGTTGCTAGGCAAAATCAAGTTCCTTAAGCCAGACCTTCAGCTAACTTTTTGTTGCTTTTAAAATAACTTGTAATTTTACACATGCAGCTAGAATGCTGATTCTAAGTGCAAAACTATGACATTTCAACAGTTACAAAGGCATGTGACACCAAACATAGGTCACTCATTTAATTTAACATTTTCGATTTTGGTGGTTTTAAATCCAGTTGTAGTTAGGCTTAAGCTGCTGACTCCATAGCATTTTTGTTATAAGCATTGTTTTTGGGCTCTTCATTTCCCAGATTTTGTAGGCACACAAAACTCCATTCTGCCAAATGTCTGCTGGTGTTCAGTGAATATTTTGCACATGTTGCAAGGTTTGAAATAGGCATTTTGCTTGCCTTCAGAAAAACACACAGAGTGGTTTTAAAACGCCGGCTTTTGGATAGTGGTGAGTACTGGTACTGCACCCATTTTTGGGATTTAAGAAATGAATTCCCCACAATTCTAGGTTGCATTTGGCAATCAGCATTGCCATTCCCAATGGTTTCAGACTACTGTGCGGGTAGTCCAATGGTGGTTTTAAAGCGCTTTGAAGCTAACCGGCGCTACTGTTTTTCCTTTGGCAACCCATTTCCCTCATGGCAACCCGGCCTTTCATTCTCGCACTGGTGGGTGGCAAGTGAGGCAACCATTTTGGTGGGCGCACAAACTGCGCAGCTTTCCTGGATTTCAGCGCACATGTGGGTTTTCCGCCATCTTGAATTTCCTAAGCCCACAGCACCAAATGTTGTAGCAGGGTAGCTTAAACGTGGGTCAGGACACCCTACACAACCATCAACCCCCAAACTTGCACTAGGTTTGACTCTTTTGAATGGAAGAGATTGGCAGGGAGTGGGAATAAAAGGGGAACATCGTTTTTTGGATCGTGCTCCCAGAAACAATATGGGAAACAGAAAGGTAATGGGAACATTTGTTTTGCAGAACACAATGGCAAATCGTGTTTTAATTATTGAGCACCACTGCTATGATATGATATGATATGATATGAAATGATATGTATTGGCATTTGTAAAGTGTTTCAAGCCATGACAAGGCAAGGGAGGGGGAACAGAGGGAAGACAGCGATCTTACTAGACCAGGTGACATTGAGATTGTGCAAATGCAGGGAACTGGAGAGTTTAGGTGGGAAAAGGGAGAAAGAATAGAAAGGAATGGGGAATTTGTTTTTCTTACACCTAAAAGGACACACAGGATTTTGGGGAATATCAGTCAGCACACAATGGGAACATTGGATTTTGGAAGATGTGATCACAGAAGCAAGAGAGGAGAAAGAGATGCAATGGGAACAATTTGTTTTGCTACACCTGACAATAACATACAGGGCTTTAGGGTTATTATCGGAACAAAATGGGAAAATCGATTTCGGGATGTTTAGCACAATTGCAATGTGAGAATGAAAATGCAAATGGGACTTCATTTTTACCTTACAATGGGAACACAGGGACAATTTCGTTAGAACCTTACAATGGGAACACACATGGAAACAATTTCGTTTTGTGCTTTACAATGGGAACACTGTTAGAAACAGGGCTTTTTTTAAATTAATTTTATTGGCAAATCTTTATGATTATACAGGCTCACAACACATTGGGAAAAGATGGTTGGTTTCACATGCCAAAAACACAGATACCATGAATCCAATGGGGGAATTAATTGGTTTACTTTGGTCAATATGCCAAGGATCTACACAGGCAAATGGGGGACTTTTCAAATGGACAATAACTCAAATACACAGGCAAACAGGGGATTTATCAATGGGGAAATAACTAAGATAATGCTGAAAGAATACAGGGCATACACAATCTATGGCTTGGTGTATTTCTTCCTAAAGGAGAGGTAGGGACTGGGCATCAGAGAGTGTTAGGGCACACTGCTGGGACAGCCAAAGCGGGTCAGTCAAAGGTCTCCTCTCCTTCCTCCAAGGGTTCCAATCAGTCTCTACGTCTTATGGCCCCAATGCCAGGTTAGGCCTCTCTCTGCTGGGATGTTCATGACAGATTTTGGCAGCGGGTCACCTCATGGAATTAGGGGGAATAGAGTCTAGCTCTGAGGCAAGCTGTCTGAGTTATAGTGCAGATTACATCACAAACTTGTCATAATTCCAGTAAAAGGGATTGGTTAATGCTCACTACTCCACTCTCCACTCCCACATGTGTGCTTATAGGGCAAGGGAATAGGACAAGGGAATAGAGGAGTGTTTTGGGACAACTAGGTGATAGGTGGGCTTGGTCTGCTTCGGGAACATAGAAGTCTTACTACATATCAAGTGCCCTTAATCTCCGCAATTTGATATGTATGAATTCATTTCTTAGCACCAAATCTTAACGCAAATCATGTGAGACTAGTCAGAAGTCTGTATGTCATTTCTGTGCAAAGATACAGTTTTTCCTCATTTACTCCAGAACTATATCAGTGAAAAATATGGCACTTTATGGGTGTCATACTAATCATTCTTGACATGCTTTAATCAACTTTTTATATCTCTGGAATTCACAAGGAGGGCCACATCACATTTTCATGAATAACTCTAGTTGTGTTTATCCCACAAAAATAGTTTTATCATGGTTAGAAGGGTTTTATTTTCCTCTTTCATAAAATCCTTGAATGATTGTTGTACACTGTCTATTTTACACAATAAAAAGCACTTCTCCCATTTTAATCAATGGGCAACCTCCTTACTCCTTTGCTCTGACCCCTACCTTTTGTTAAGTATCACTCTTCTGTTCCAGCATATGATGCACAAAGAGGGGTCTGTGTTTAGATTAACCTACCCATTCCAAGGGCTGATGGCTAAGCTAATGCATTTTATTATGAGATGTGTGACCTACGGTCACACGGGCTGGAGAACAGACCCAATCTTACCTGGCCCACTCTGAGTCGCTCATCTAAGAGCATATTTTTTCTTGTATTTTTAATGAATAGCACTGACAATTAAAGCAGCAAGGCCTCTCTCTCCAAGGCAACAGGGAGGAAAGCTTGGTTTCACATTTGAAGAAATCAACCTCCCGGACCCTTGCTACAAACAGCCTATAACTCATACTCAAAGGCATTTAAAATGACATCTTATACAAATTGCTTTAACATTGTCCCTTTTGTGAGCTAGTGCTCGGCAGCAACCCTAAATTACATGCATTTGTTTATTTTGGAGTAAAATGCTTTGATTCACTGTGACGGCTTGAAACACAATCTTGGCATTTTCATTTAAGATTCCGTACACTGTGGTTTCATGGATGTCAGTGCTGCTTTCCATGGTTTTGTTGAAAAGTTCTTTCCACGTGTCATTCATTCATGATAAGTATTGCACACCACTCCATAATTTGTAATTTAGCACATTTCCTTTGCTTTTGAATTGACTTCACAAGGCCCTATGTCGGACCTCATTTCTATGCAGGTCTGGTATTTTGGTGAGTCTTCATAACTGACTATTGCCAGAGTCCACCACAAACTTCTTTAGGATGCCCACAATCGTTTTGTTGTACTTCTTAACTTCCTGCCTGATGTTGGCCGGTAGGCAATGTGGAGTTTTCTCTTTATCCCAAGTTTCTCCCACATCTTTGTCATCACCTCACTGGTAGAAATGTTTTCCTCGGTCTGACTCAATCCTTTGGGGAAGGCTAAAACGCAAGAAGATGTGATTGATCATGAGGGCAGCAGCTGTTTCTGCCTTGCAATTCAGGTCCGGGACACATTCCACCCAACCCACTTGGTAAATAAGCATGTAAGTGTCAACATATACTTGTTTCCTCTAGAGGAGCGAATCACGGGCCTGATTAAATCTACTTGCAAATCCGACCAAGACAGTATCATTCCCCTTTTTTGTAGGGGAACTCGGTGTGTTAGGGAACTTGACTGAAACTGAGCACACACAAGACACCCTGTTAAGTATTGGTCGAGGTCCTGACCCATGTATGGCCAGTATGCGACCTCTCGCAAGATTTCTAAAGTTGTATGAAATCCCCTATGACCAGCAGTGTCCACATCAGGGGCATGACTTAACATCAAGCTTCGGAGTGAGGTAAGTTCCACCCACTGGTCACATCCAGAGATGGATCTCCGTACCAACAAACCGTCTTGGATTCAGTACATTTCGGAAAACTTCATCAACATCCGGAGATCCTCTTTCCCGATATAATCAGATTCGGTGAGAGGAAAATTCACAGGGTCTTCAATGTGTTGATAACATTTCTCAATAATTGTATCCCCTTTTTGTGCCATAATCAAAACAGCACCATGGCTTTCCTTACTCCACTGGGCAGTTGAGAGTTCATTTTGGGCATTTGTTTGGGACCTGGTGACAGCAGCGACCTAGGATTCATTTTCTATGAGATCCCTGTAAATGGCTCCAGTTTTGGCTAACTGGTCAGCCAAGACTTTTCCAGTTATGTCTGGTCCCTCTATTTTGGAGTGTCCTTTGATCTTGTGCCAGTAAATATTCATCTCATTAGAGGTGACCAGATCATCAATGGGTTATATTAATTTCCCATTCTTGAGTGGTTTGTTATTTGTACACAGCATGCCTCGATTTCTCCAATTAATCAGGTGCTCCCTGAACCCATTCCTGACATAATCTGAATCAGTGATTATGACCAGTACTTGGAGTCGGTGTTGCACAGCAGTGAGGATGGCCTGATGTACCAGCTTTAACTCTGCCACCTCAATACTTTGAGAACAATCTTATACCCAGTAGAGGGCTCTGGGACATCATTCACTCAGGCATTCCCAAAGCCAGCCAGCAGTTATTTTTCTCCATCATTATAAACATGGTAGGAGCACCAATCCACATTATCTCTGGGAATCCCTTGGCACCTGTTTTCCTCATAGACTTTGTGCTGGGAAGTAAGGTACACCTCCATGGTGTCTGGGGTCTTTAGACTTTCGTCCTCAGTTCTCTTGAGCACAGTCATGCAAGTCAGCCAAACCTTGCGCTGGGGGACTCTTCTTGTTTTGTCCATATCTGACATCTACAGGAAAGCCTTGCATGGACATAATCCAGGAAGTAATTCTGGAATAACTCATGATCCTTGTTCGGATTTGGTCACTTTGGAGATATTGCAAGAGCTGGTGAGAAATCTCGACAATGATGTGCGCCCCTAAATGAACGGGAAGTAATTATTCAATGCCCATAACATTGCCAGGGGTGCCTTTTCTCAATCGTTGAATTTTTCCTCCCCAGAGAACAAATTCTTGCTTGCATACGAGATGGCTTTATTGACATTGTCATGCTTTTGGTATAATACTGCTGTTAAGCAAGTATTTGAGAACCCTGTCTACAAGAAAAACTCCTTGTTTTTTATGGGGTAAGCCAAACAAAGCGCTTGGAAAAGGCTTCTCTTGAGTTGTTTTACTGCCTTGGCTTTCTCTGGACCCCACTCCCACTTGACCCTGACCTTTAGTAAATAGACCAAGGGTCTTGTGACCTCTCCCTGGCCTCTATGAACTTCCTACTATAATTAGTAAGTTCCAGGAGGCGTCTTAGTTCACACAGAGTTGTAGGGTCTGGGAAATGAGACCCTAAGGGGTGATTTCATGCCCTAAGAAGTTCACGCTGGTCTTACACCCCTGTGCCTTCTGAAAGGACAGTGTTGCCCCGGCTTTCTGCAACTGTGGTTCAGAACATATTTAAGCTATCTGTTCCTCCACAGTTGAGCTCTTAATTATTACATCATCTACATAGGCTAGGTTTCCCCTTTCACCCATGTCGGGCATGGCCTTATTTAGAAAGATATTAAATTCGTTGCCAGAGTTTATGTATCCAAAGGGGGGTTTGGGTCCATCTGTATTGCCCCCTCCCAAAGCTAAAGGCAAGTTTGTACTGGCCATCCCTACTCACGGGTACTGTCCAGTAACCGCTGGTCAGGTCAATGGCAGTATACACCTTTGACCCTTGGATCTGGGCCAGTCACTGATTGATAATGGGAAGAGGCCTTTGTGACATGTAGACCCGTTTAGTTAACTCCTTAAGGTCTTGTGCAAAGTCTCCATTGTTGGCCATTTCCTTTGAGTATTCCTAGTGCCAGGTTTATTAAAGGCAATTTGGACTGGACGAATTATCCCATGAAATTCTTCGTTTTTTATAATCTCCATTAGTGACACCATAGACGCAAAATGCAACCAGTATTTCTTTACAAATACAGGGGCCATCCATGGGTCTGTTGGTTTTGAGATTGAATGTATCTCGGTGCGACCACAGTCGTACGAGTCCACAGCAAAGATCTCCTGAAAATCCAAAAACACCTGCTTCAGCTTTTGCTTTTGCTCCTCGGTCTCACAGGCATCAGCAAGGTTGATTCACTCCTCAATCATATGCCTGAAGCCTGCAAATACCTCGGGTTTTGCAATTTCTGCAGTATCCTCCAGCTGAGTGGACAGATCTCTTGTTATGGTGTTGTCCTGGACATGTGGGTTCAAGGAGGGGAGGTAGTCACTGTTGACCTGAAATACCACCTCATCCTTCCTGATGTCACAGGTTACCTCTTCCCCACCATAAGGGCAGGAAGAGTACACTAAGAAATTCCCCCATTGGCGGGTGAAAATATTTTCCAGAGGTATATCATTGTCACAGTGGTAACAGTCATTTGGAATTGGTCCCATCATTTAATCAATAGAATAATGTAGGACATCAACTGCCATTCCAATAAAGGTGCCTGTGCCCAGAGTGATACTCCTAGGGTTTCGGTTATCCACCAGTATTCTCATGGTGTCATATTCTAAGTCAACTAGGGGTGTTGGATGTAACACAAACCTTGCTGTTGAGGGTGATAATTCAAATGTATGTAAGCATCCCTGTTTTTGAGGATCTATCCTCGCTTAATTTGTAGGGGAATTATGAATTGTTGTACCTGTCCTGGGATGGTGACCTCTTCTCCCGTTTAAAAATCCATCTGCATGCGGCAGTCATTGAGCTCACTTAAATGCTTTCTCAAGGTTGTCAAAGCACATCGGGTTACCACCCCCCCAGTCGGGACAAGGCTTTGTAATTGATTAGGTCATAATTAATTGCGAATCGATTGAGAATGCCACTGCCTAAGTAAAAGGCAGAGGGGACATCTCTCACAACCCAACAATTATGTTCAATGCTTTTGTCACCAATGGAAACTTTTAGCATGCACCTGCTAGGCAGGAGATGTTTGGGATTTGGAGGTTCTTGGGCCATTTGTCACTTATCAATTAACTTAAATGTGTGAATGATCTGATATTTTGGGAGTTTCCTGAATAATGATTCACTGATGAAGCTTCTTCCGTTATTCAGGCATACTCTAGTGAGAACTGGCTCCCCCATCCTCATTTACCTGAATGGGGAGGAACAATGGTTCACCGTTTTTTTTATGGATATCGGCCAAGCTTTGAACTGGTTTTTCATCAACTTTTGTTATGGGATTTGGGTTTTCGTCAGACTGTGGATCGCTATACAATTTTAGAGCATTCCCTTCCAGTGTGGAATGCTACTTAAAACTGGGATGAAGGTTGATTTTCAAAAATGGAGAAGGGTTCCCATCACTAGTTTGCTCTCCTACAGAGATGACAGTGATGTCTGGGACTTGATTGTTCCTAATGTGAAATTCGATCTAGTCTGACCATGGTTCAATCATGTGGCATGTGCCATTCAGACTCACATAATTGGTACTTTGTTTCAATTTGATTGGCCGGTTAGTCTGAGTCCAGAGGACCTTGTTCATGCAGTCAATCAGGGGCGATAACCTCCAGTGGAGGTCATTCCCGAGTAGACAAGGTGTGCCCTCTGGCGTGACAAATATTACTGGGTGTTTCCCCCTATGTTGCCCATTTTTTATCTCCAGATCCAAAGTCCCCTTGACAGAAATATAATTTCCATCAAAGTTTTGGAGTTGTCCATTAAGAGGAATGAGGGGAATTTGATGACTCTCCCTCTCTCCCCCCTTCCTGAATTAATTTGGTCAAATGCCTTTTTGGACAGGAGGGGGTTTGGGATCCAGTATCCACCAGCGCTGAAAATGAACATTGACCTTTTACCTTGATGGAGGCATCCTCTCCTCAAGGGGGAAAAGAAAATGTGCATTTTGGGCCAGGTTGGCAGTTAATTTCTTCATTCTGAACTGTATGCTCTTGTGCAGTTTTCTGTGTCGGAGTCCAGGAATCTGTAAAGAAAATTTGGCACCCACATATCTGTGGGATTGGGAAATCCCGTTTCCCTTGATTCTTTGCTTTCCCCCTTTGCCTAGAGACTGTTGCCTGAACCAGTTTGGGGGGTGTAACCCTCATTTCTCTCAGAGTTTTCTGGGTGACGTTGTTGGGGTTTAGGAATTGGCGGGTCTGGGTCAGTTTCCATGCTTACCTAGTCTAAATTAGGATCTTTTGAGACCCATTTTCCCTTGGGAGGGATCCCGCCATCCCTGAAGGATAAGATGTTCTTCCCTGAATCCTGCAGGGATTCAACTCCTTAAACACAATCTCGCCCTTAAGTCCATAGTATACCTCCACTGCACCCATACACACTCCATTTAGCCATGGGTGACAGCAGGGTATTGGCCACCTTTGCATAACTTTAGTGGCTGAAATGCACACACTCATAAAAGCACCTCCCAAATTCTCCCACATCTTTGGACTATTTTCCCTCCTGGGGTGTTCGACCAAACACATGTTGGGACCATAACTATGGTAAAAGGCACAATGGGCCTCATTACGGGTCGGGCGGTCCGGAAAAAACAGTGGCAGTAAACCCGCCGCCACTGTTATTTCCGGACCGCCCAATCTTGAGTATTGCAGGTGGGAGGTGGCGATAACGCCAGGTCTGACCTGGCGGGTTTAACACCGCACGCCTGCAGGCGGACGTGGAAACACCAGCACCATCACCGGTGTGTCCAGTTCCACATTCCCATTGAGTCCTATTGGACTCAATGGGAATGGAAATGTACCGAATTCCGCCTCCGGAATTCCCGGGTTACCGGGGTTGTAATGCCCCGGTAATTCCGGGAATCACGGAGGCGGAGTAGTGATACGAGTCAGGCGGCAACCAAGCCAGAAAAACCGGCAGGTTACCACCGGACTCGTAATGAGGCCAAATAACAAATGTAAAAATTAATTAATGAATAAAAATATAGAAACATGCAGCACTCTGGGTCATGAAGGTGATAGGCAATCAAATATCACAATGTTCATAAGAGTATATTTTCTTGTGTGATAAAGAGATTAAAGATGGCCTAACCAATCTGTAGGGCATGGACAAGGGGGGCATTTTTATAGTCAATAATACCTTTCTGCTATTCTTTGTAGTTTGCCATGTTGAACCATGCTTCTTTGTGCTGTACGAGTAGTTCGTCCAGGCTCAAATGTGGCGGTTGCCTTGTTCAAGACAGGGAGCAAGTGTTGAGTTGGGGTTGCGCTGAAATTTGCTGTGGTTTGAAGTGGCGTTCTAAGAAGTGCAGATAATGAGGGCCACCAGGAGTGGTTTGACAGTCGGTTCGACTATGAAGAAGCTGGTGACTGGAAGCGCAGTTCGAGTCTGGCAGTTCAATGCAACCGTCGAGGGTTCTGGTTCGAGTAGTCCACCAGGAATAGTTACAACATTGATGTGGATCTGAAATGAAGATTCTTGTAGTTTGAAAAGCAGTTTGAACACAGAGGGTATAGAGATGGATTTCTCGGGTGAGCCGAGGCAAAGACACACTCAGCTGGCATTGTACAGATGGCACTGAATATTAGTGCTGTACTGAATAGCATATTTAGTATTCGGCCGCATACCGAATAGTTTGTGAACTATTCGGCTGGAGCCGAATATGAAGCCGAATAGTTGCTTTATTTAATAAATCATGCTCCAAACTTCAAAAAACACACTTATTAAAAAAACAAATAAAGCACCATTTTAAATACATTCTATACTTTTATCTTTCTTCATTGTAATTAATGTAGCATCTTTATTTAAAGTATAAAAGCCAGAAATAAAGCAGATTTGACCAAAATGAAGGGACCAAATGTACAGATGATTGTTGCATATTCAGTGCAAGCTAAAGTAGGAGGCTTCACAAATGCAAAAGGACTGCCTTTGTGAATCAGATGCATTGCATTCTCTATCCAGTTGCAAAGTCAATGTGGCCAAGTTTCGAAACTTCTTTGCAGCTCGCATAGAAATGTATGAAATGGTTCATGTCGGCTCATGCAGGACGTAAGTCAACAGGAAATCTGAAGTGCGTGAACTCCATCTCACAACTATTCACCCCACCCAAACAAATGCTGCTCACTTTTCACTTATCTTAGCCACTCCCCGCCAATACACACACATAGGCAACTCATAATTTCCTGATAAAATATCAGATAATGGAAAACTCAGGACTAAAGTATTTAAAAAAAGAAAAGGGGACTATGACTTACGCAATGGGAACCTAAAGTATCTATGCACATTTCTTTCAGTTTGTTTTTTCCAACTGAAAAAAGTGCACTTTGCATATAAACATTCGCGAAAAGAAAAGTTGTCCTTGTATTGTTGCAGGCTAAGGATAAAAGATGAGCACCATTTTTGCCTAAGAATCTGTAACAAAACATGTCCTAAGGAGCAGATTACAATATAAGATATTTTTCAGCTGTGTGATAGCAAATTATCGGGTCTAATTATATTCAGTTTTGCAAACTGAAGACTATATTTGCCTTTCTGAGTTCATGTTGCATTGTATTCAAATGAGAATGTCAAAGTATTTGCAAGAGGCGAATAGCAAACTATTCGGCCGGAATTCGGCTGAATACTTACTTGAAGCCGAAGTTCGGTACACCCCTACTGAATATAAATGCTTTTTTAATACATACTGGACTATTGCGTACTGAATTACTCTATATTATTTCTATGAAATCTACTAATGTGACATTTTGAACCTAACTTTGATGTATAATTTCTATTGGCTGATCTTCAGAACAAAGGTGTGCTGGGGACGGTAGCATCCAATTTACATAGGTACTCAATTCTGTTTCCTTGTTTTCCCAACCTTAAGTCAAGCTTATACCACTCCCTCTGCACCCAAGATATACTAACTGTTCTTCTACTAACTTCATTTGAATGTAAGGTGTGCACTCACACTTGTTTTTTTTCTTTTCTATACAGTGCGGCACAGGCATTTGAAAATAATGCAGGTGACAAAGGCAGCACCAAATGGGCCTTTTCTTTTGAAAGTGTTGAATTGATAGGGCCTTATATCACTACAGGACCTAGCTGATTGGAAGAGAATACCATTATTACAGAAGATGCTGAATCCTCCCCTGAATTCACTCTGATGTGGTATACATACAATATTAGAAATCATTCTTGTAAGCCATTAAATATATGGATCTCATACTGCACTATAATATTATCTTCATTAGAGGCTGACAAATGGGACTTGATTACCAACCCTGACAAGATGTAAACAAATATGGAGGAATGACACTGGTTTACACCCCCACTGTGGGATGAGCACATGGCCTTAATCGCCCGCCAGCCCGAGCCTAGGTAGGCCCAAGCGAAACAAGGACCTTGTCGTTGGCTGTGGGCCGATAAAGGCCATGTCTGCCCCCCCCCTCACCACAGTGAAAGACATTCGCAACACTGGGTTTATCCGGGGTGCAAGTGGTTTCTTTTCTTTAGGGAGATTCGCTGAGCAAAAATACACAAGAAGCCTTCTGCCATGGGGGAAAAGGGACTACGTCCCCTTTCCATTTAAATGACGGCTGCCTGGAGCGGGAGGAGCGCTGGGACCTGAGCACAAAGCTCTGGCCTAGCAAGTAAGAGGGTAGGGAGGGAGGGAGGAGGTGGGAAATGGGCTTGTTTTGTTTTGGGGGGGGGAGTGAGGAGGCAATAAGGAGAGGCTCCTTGCCTCCCTACATTTGAAAAAAAAGATGGCATGGTAGGGTGTATTCTCGCCCATTGTTCAAGCCACCTGATTGGCTCAGCATCCCTCCGTGGGTGCAAATTTATATTAACTAGACAAAAGTCTGTTATCATATCAGAACGTTTTGCAAATCCTTATGGAGATTAGACTTTATAATTACATATCTAGATATCTAATATGTTTCCCTGATAGAAGGGCCAGAATTAATTTTTACCGATGAAGCTGAAGGTGCCTGGGTTAATATACCTAGATGCGAAAGGCTGTGCATGTTTTGTTTTTTACCATATTTGGACACTAACACATTGGTCCATAGAATGTCAATAGCTGTCAGCTGTAAGAAATATGTTTTTTTAGACATTTTGTATGCAATGAATTTGAGCTTGTGCCAGAACAGTTCTGGTGCAGAATAATTTTTTTTTTTAATGTTTCTATTAAAAAATGTTTGAATGAATGTCAAGTTTTTATTTTGTGGGTATTACATTGTGCTTTTGTATAAAGGATTGATTTTGTGTGATTGAATGTAATATGTTTTTGTGATGTTTATTTAAGGTTCAATGTTTAAACCAATTCACAGAATAAAAAAAAAAGAAGAAAGTGTTGAGCGGGTTAAAACCGTGGATTGAAGCAGTTCAAACGTGAAATACAGGGATCCTGCTGATTTGGCTCTCAGGTTACTGTGAATCCCAATCCAGGGGATCATGGAAAAGATATGCCCTTGTTCTCATTCACAGAAACATGGGAAAGGATAACAACATCTGCAGAAGTCCTTCACTTCCAGAGGGGTCCTGGATACCAGCGTAGGTTGCATAGAGGATGTGGGGATGGAAAGGGACCAAAGCTTGCCTCTGCCTTTGGAACACCTGCCTTCACTTCACAACTTGAGGATTTTGGAAAGGTCTCCTCTCCCAGCAGGGTCCAATGAAATCTTGTTGAAGTCTTGAAATGCAAAGATGATTCAGAGATGGTGCAAGGATTATTGAAAGATGATTTAAAGAATGAGTGGTAGAACCCCTGTTTTATAGGTAAAGATCCGCAGGTGATTGGACAAAGGCAATCATGCTTTAGGAGTCAAATCCCTTCCCTGGAAACAAGTGGTCTTTGTCTTTTGGAATTATACCCAAGAGCTTTGTGCTAAAGGAAGTGAAGGAGACAGGAATGAAAGAATGATGCAAAGAGAAACAAGATGGTGGAACCCTTTCCCACTTGTGCTGTGCTCTCCCTGACTACACTAAATCTGCTACCTTCTCAAACCCACAGCATCAAAGGCACTTTGGTATGTACCACCCTGGTGTGAGGCTAGTCCTGTTGCACAGGGTGTCCCTTATGGCTCCTGTTTCACAGGACTGCTCCTGCTGAGGGACTGCCTTGCTGGAGAGTGTGTTACCAGACCTTACAAAGGCTCAAACGAGAGGTACAGTATTTCAGTGGCATATCCTGCTGGGTAGCAAGGCCAGGTTGTTTGACCAGCAAGCACAAAATCCTTCCACAGCTGGCTGGGCTCACAGTATTGATAGATGCATGATATCCATCAGAAGTGGCTTCTTATAATTTTGTGAAATACTATCCACTGTACCCTAGACTAAGGTCTGGATTTATTTTTGAAGATTAAACCACCACCAGAATAGTAGCATCTGATGGGTAGGTTTTTTCGGAACAGATCTGCAGACTTTAAATGCAGACTCTGCGCTGATCTGACTTGGATGTCTCAGCAGCTGACAAAAGGGCACCAACAAACTCTGAACCTGCTATGTACCACTGGAGAGCAGGCACTGCGCTTCAGGAAACTGATGCAGCAGAGCACAGGTGTACACTATGCTTTTGGCAAGGAATGTATGGATGGGGCATCTGGCTAGCAGATGACCCTTTCTGATATGAAAAGGCCTGCATCATTGTATTAATTAATCAAAATAAAATCCAGATCTTCTACTACACCCTTGCCAGATGGCCGTTCCTCACAGAGTAAGTGACAATACTATTGAACCTGCTACCCAACTAGACAACTTCTTTCTTGATCCTTCACTGATCCCTCAGGCCTGTAACGAGTAGCATTTATTTTGCACCATATATTAATGTGTTTCGGAAACTCCTCCATGTCTTTTTAAACATAGCACGTGCATATTAAAGAAGGTGCTTCAAAAGACAAAGGGGGACATCTAAATTAAGTTAAACTACATGCAGGATAACACAATTGTTTTACTCCTTTCAATTTGTCTACATCTCCTGAAAAAGTGAATGTCACCTGCAAATATCCTTTGCATGTGGCATTTACTAATGTATTTCCTTGGAATCCGTATGGTTTTGAACAGTTGCAAAAGGAATTAGGGATGCCAAGAGAGGGATGAGAGCTGAAATACGGGGTATTAAGACCCTGAATTTGTCGGCCATCCAATACTGCGAGAGTGTAAAAAAAGCTAAAAGGAGATATAGAACTAGCGTTAAGAGCATAAAAAAAGCAGAAAGAAATTTAGCCTATCAAAGGCTTGTGCAGACTATATGCTCTAGGAACTCTCGCAGCATTTGGTCACTCCTAAATGAGACCAGGGAGAAGATTAAAGGCCTGTTAGTCAACCCCATTAGTGAGGCGAACTGGGTACAATTCTTAATTGGTCGCAACTCGGGGGGACGGAGTCTTGTATTACATCTCTTAAGAGGAGGCCTCATTATCCTCCCTTTGATGTTTCCTCTGAGGCCATTCTAAATAAGATAACTGGTCTTAAGTCGTCCAGAGCGCCTGGCCCTAATGGGCTAGCAAATGAAGTGATTAAGAGCTCCCCTGAACTCTGGGCTGACATATTCTCCCTATTATTTCAAAAGGTCTTAGCGCAGGGGGCTATTCCACAATCCTGGCAAACATCTATTCTTATTCCGGTGTTCAAAAAGGGCAATCGTAGTGATCCTAATAACTACAGACTTCTTTCCATGTTAGATATTTGTGGCAAGCTTTTTACCTCCTTATTATTAAGTGAACTACAGAAATGGGCAGAGGAGGCAAACATACTTTGCAGATTTCAGTGTGGATTTCGGCAGAATTTTTCCACCTGGCATTATCTACTGGTAATGGTTATTCTGCGTACACGGGCACTTCACAAGAGACATCCTCCATTATATGCATTATATATAGACTTTAAGGCTGCATTTGATTCCATCCCCAGAGCTAGAATCTGGGTGAAGCTTGAAGCAATGGGCTGCCCTGCTGGTCTCCTCTACTATCTGCAACTTCTCCATCAAAATACCACGGTTCGTCTCCGACTTAATCAGGAAGGTTCGACGACCAGAAAAGTAATCCAAAATAGGGGGGTAAAACAGGGATGTGTTACCGCTCCCCTTATTTACAATCTGTATGTGCATGACATTCCGGCAGCTTTGGCTGGTGTGGATGATTGCCCCCCCAAAATAGGTGAGATTCCTTGTGTAGTCTTAGCATATGCAGATGACCTGGTGGTTTTTGATAACACCATAGGTGGGCTTCGGCGTTCTGCGAATATTCTCTGGGAATATGCGAGGACAAATGGTCTCACCATTAATTTAGACAAGACCAAGGTGCTCAGGTTCACCAGGAACAGAGTCTCCCGAGTAAATCTCATGGTGCAATCAATTCATATACCATATGCTCCCTCTTATCGTTATCTGGGAGTGGAAATTGAGCCCAGTGGTGATTACCATCAATGTAGACAAGGACGCAAAATGAGGGCAATGCAAGTCTCAGCATTCATAGAGTCATTCACTAATAAACAGGGACGGTTTACACTGTGGGGGACACGTCATCTATACCTTCAAGAGTTTACCCCCATGATTATATATGGTCTTGAGTCTCTCCTTTCATTTGATCTAACCTGGCTTCAGGTGATGGAGGGCAAATATTGGCATCGGCTATTGGGACTGTGCCCGGGAGTGCCTATGGCACTAATAAGACTTCAATTGGGCCTTCCTTCACTGATAGCCATGGTACTCAAAAGGAGGGCAGGGCTATACCTCAAGATGCTCAGCAAGCCATCTAATCCCTTATTGTTGGTGATCCTCCAGGAAATGGCCAAACAGTATACCACTTCGCCTTTAATGAAAGAGATGAAAACATTTTTGGCAGATATAGGCTGGACACACAGAGGGACAGCCTTCAATAAGGAAGTTCAAAATGCTCTTGGGAAAAGGGTAGACCTGTGGGACTGGCTTGAGAATGTTGCACATTTGCGCTCACTAAGGTCTTACCATTTCATAAATTATAGATTGTATACTTTTATGAAGCCTCAAGCATACCTCAATCTCTGTCCCACAAAACGGCTGAGACGTTTCATCATTCTGCTTAGACTAGAGCAGCTGCCAACTTGGAGCAATGAGGGAGTTAGGGAAAATATCCCGGCTCTAGAACGAGTTTGTCCTCTCTGCAAAGTTACTAAATGCCTGGAAACAGCCAAACATCTGCTGACGGAATGCCATTCATTAAATCACATAATATTATGATACCTCACGGAATTTGCACATAACCCTTCAACTATATGTGAAACCCCATTCTGGCTCTATTGCACACATTCTGGCAATATGCATCTTCTTATTGCACTCTAGAACATCTGGCAACAGATTGAAGTAATATTGGGATCCCTGATCTGAATAAAGTGAGATTGGCAAAGTTCAGAAAATCCATGGTGATATGGACCTGGTATCGGTCCTTTGCTAAATCTCTGGCTTCCTAAAACTCGATTTAAACAATTTTGTGGAGTGTTGTGAATTTCCCTTGTCTTCTCAATTTACAACTTTTATATCTATTAGTGCAGGTCTCTAAGTGCGTACAGAATTGTGGGAAAACTAGTAAGATACACACTCGTCTGATGTAATTTGAGATTTTTTATCAACAGCATATTTAAATATTTTATTGTTTTTTATTTCCTTATGTATGATATTCTTTTAGGGTTTGTTTTTTGTTTTGCTTGACTTCGTTTTTAATGTACTAATGTATATATATATATATATGTATTGATTTTTATTTTTAATGTGTAAAGTTTGAATTTACTTTCAACCTATATCACATTAAAGAATAAATAAATATAGCAAAGGCGGATTTCATAGGAATCCATTTGTTTCGCACATACATGAAAATTATCTTGTATCAGTTTGGAAATGGACATAGGGGCACTAGGGCAGCGCCCCACCTTAATTTTCAGAACCCTCCAAATCCCCATGAAGAAATACAAAGAATTAAGATTGAAATAAAAAGGCATTTGCTTTATGGAGCGAGTGATGTTAACCCACTCCATGAAAGTGCAAATGTAGTATTTGCATTTGCAAAGAATCTAACGACATTTAAATTCTTGTGTTCCTTTCAAAGCACTTTACATGAGTGAGGGCCAGCAAATACAATGCCAGCCAATGCCTTCACTCATGTAAAGCCTTGAGAAAAGCTTTAGGGAGACCACGGATGACGTCATGCCCTTCAAGATGCCGCAGGGGCACTAGAAATTCTGGCACAGGAGGTATCCTGCCGAGATCTTCACCTCTCCATCCGCCTGTCTGTCTAAAGAGGGGGGCGTGCTCATAATGCTGACCCTGCCCTCTACTTGATACAAGCATAGGCAGGAGGATGGGTGAAGGGCGCCTCCTGACCCCTGACCCTCTTCCTGCAACATGATGATGACATTGGAGGAAGAGGGATAAAGCCTGGGCCTTACATAGAAGACCACCGCTGCTACTTGCTCAAGCAGGTTCGGCAAGATTGCTTAGCACAACGATGGAGATTAGAGTTTTTGTAGAGTGGTCAGTAAGAAATTGATGAATTTTCTGAATGTTGAGAAAGATATTCGCGCAACAAAGTCAGTAGTTATGATGAACTGTCGCAGTTGGAGTTTGCTATCAAGAAGAACCCCAAGACGAGCAGACAAGACAGAAAGGGGACAAATCAGTATATTTCTATCTAAACATCTACCTCTCATCCCAGAAGGGGATCGAGCAACGGTTGTGGGTTCACTTATTAACGCCAGGCTGGACAACTGGAATAGCCTCCTGGTAGGATGCCCTAAATACCAGTTGCAGCACCTTGCAGTGGCACAAAATGCAGCAGTACCTGTAGTCTTTTCCCTATCATGGAAAAAGACAGTTTCAGAATTTAGGAAGAAACTTCATTGGCTTCCGGTCCTTCAAAGAATCCAGTTTAATCTCTTTTGCCTGGTCTTCAATTGTGTGCAATGCCTTGCACCCTCCTATCTAACTGCTAAGATTCAAACCTACACCCCCAGTAGCCTTTACAGTATGTGACTCAAAATCAACTAGTGGTCCCCACCTCTAGATCTGTCCACTGGGGGGATAGACTGTTCTCGATAGTCAGCCCTCATGCATGGAACTGCCTACCGCCTTATCTATGGAAGATAGAATCCTTGATTGCATTTAGAAAACCTTCTTGTTCGAGTGAGATGAAGTGAGTGGCTATTAGATGCTTCATTGTACTACAGGTAAGATCTGCACCTAGATGTGACTTGCCGCTTGGTTGGGAATTGCGCTATATACATTCCAAATCAAGTGAAAACAAATCAAAGAGATAGGGTAGGGATGGCATTGGAAGCAGGGATACACATGACATACTATTCATGAGGTAGCAGAGTGAAGAATGCAGTGATGAATTGCATTGAGACAGTTGGTGATCTGTTACAAGCTGAGGTGAAGGGGGGAAAGGCGGAACATATGTGAGTGTCATCAGCAATGAATTAACAGTAAAAGCCAAAGGACGAGATATGTCTTAATATATAGAGGGTGGAAACCTGAGGTCCAGGACTGATCCTTGGGGGACACTGACAGGACGAGGGGTGGGTTTAGAGGTTTGGGAGTTCCAGGAGGCCCTGGAGAGGGAGGAGTAGACAGTAGTGGTTGACAGTGTCGAAAGCCACATATGAACATGTTATACAAAAGGGCTCTCCCTCTGGAGATCTGTGATTGCTATTCCTAAATATTTAAGGACAGGATAAAGTTACATTTCAAACTACCCAATTTTGTGTGGCACAGTTTATGTGTGAAAATAACATAACTTTATTCAACCTCGGAGGAGGGGTGGTGGTTCATCCGATCTTTTTTCTTTCGCATACTTGCAACACTGGCACATTTGTGAATTTAACAGGTCACAAGGCCAAAGAAGTTGACTCCCACAAGTAACCCCCCCCCCCTGCAAGTGAATAGAAGGATGGTTGGCGAGGGAGAGAGAGAGAGAGATAGACAGAGAGAGAGAGAGGAGGACTGTGAGAATGTCATATATTTTGAAGATTTTAGAGGAAAGGTACTGATCAAAGTCATTTGCAGGAAGGAAGGAGGCAATGGATATTGGCTTGGGAGGTGTGAGCAAAGTTTGGAGGGTACATGAAAGATTGCAGGAGTGATTGCGAAAGGAGCTTAGGAGAGTCCAGTGCAAAGATGAGAGAGCAATGGAATTATTTTAGGCTTGGAGTAGGGTGCAGGCCTGTGATTAGTGCCAGCATTCTAGGTCACAGATCATGTTTGTTTTGAGGGTCTGATTATCAGAGGTGATCGAGGGTACAGGACAGAGACAGGGATGTATGAATGTGGAGAAAAATGGTATTGGGCAAAGAGAAAGTCAGAAAATCACGCAAAATGGAAGCTGCTTAAATAGGGTAGAGAGACAGAAAAGAGGTCCTCAAGTCATCAACCTAAGTGGACAGAGAGTCCTGCCTGAATTTGCAATTAGCCAGTGAAGGAGGGAAAAGCGCACTAGAGAGTGGGGAGACCAAGATGTTACAGTGAACAGTGAACAATGGAGTGATCAGAAGGAGGGGGATCCATTGAGAGGTGAGAGGAGGATAGTGAATTAGAGAACAAGACAAGGTCAAGAGAGTTCCCACCAGAATGGGTAGGCTGGTCATGGAGGGAGTAGAGGGGATGGTCAGATAGAAGGGAGTCAAGTTCAAGGCAGGATTGCTGAATGGGGATTGGGAAGTCACCCAGCATGACAATAGGCATGTTGGATGTTGGTAAGAATGAACCTAAAGAGAAGGATCAGGTCAGGTCAGGGGAGAAGAACAGGGAGAAGAGTAGGAGACAGTAGTTGAATAGTGGCATATTTAAAAGAGCAAGAGGCAATATCAAGCAGTGGTAGCAGGGCAGTGTAGAGGGTCTTATTGATATGGAACTCCCCCACACTGCCACCCTCCACAACAGTTAGCTGGTCAAGTGGCACAGCGAGTAGAGCGATCGCTTTGACATCCGTGCTAACGCAGGTTCGAATCCTGACGGGGCCAAACTCAGCCTTTCATCCTTCCGAGGTCGATAAGTGAGCACCACACACCGTGGGTAATAATACGCAGCGCTCAGATACCTGAGGGTTCGTAGCGCTATATAAATGCCAAATTATTATTATTATTATTAGAAGATTGAGGGAAGGAAGCAGAGTCAGCACAGGGAGCTGCTAGTGTAGCAGAGGCATGAGGTGAGATCCAGGTGTATAATAATAACGAGGCGGTTGTCCATTGGAATATGGCTGGCGCGGTTACAGGCTCTTTACCAGTACACAAGGGCATAGCACAGGGGTGCGTACTTGCGCCACTTCTGTTTCGCATACTTATCAACACTGTAATCCATTCAGTCACCCAGGTCTCCACGGACACGCCTACCCTGGGTAATGATAACATACCAATGCTTCTTCACAGATGACTCGCTTCTGATTTCAGAAACACTGAAATTCCTGAGATCAATGTAGGCTCTTTATTGACTACTGTCATGCTATTGTCATGCTAGCTAATGGAAATAAATCAGATCAAAACCAAGTAAATGGTATTGTATGCAGAGAGGAAGAAACTACATGAAGTGCAAGCACATTTCAAGGAACGGCTATTGAACAAGTTTCTAACTATGATTCCCTGGGCATTAGATTCATAAGCAAATGCGGGAGGAATTAACTACTTGATGCATTGCATATGGTCGTAGAAAGGTCCTGTGATGCCATAGCCGGATGTGCACATATGCATGGGACCGGTGCGATGCGCCCGACCATTGAGGTTTATAATTCACAAGCTCACCCGGCAGCAATATTAGGCTCTGAACTATAGGGGCTTTGCAACTGCCCTAAACTAACTATTGATGAACGAAAATTCATGAAAAACGTGTTGCTCTTCCTAGGGGCACGCCTAGTACTTTACCTATTTGATTTAAAGATATGAAAACATATTTTTTTTCTGAAACAAGTCTTACACTGCCTGAGAGTTTGGTCATCACTCAAGTTAATCAAATCCACAGAGGCCATTTTGGAGGTCCAAGCGCAGGAAGGTAGCGCCAGCCTAGAAATGGTGTAGACATGTTAAGACACTGCTTTAGGATATTCACTTAGGAACCTCTGGGATAATCCATCGTAGATAAATGGTCAATCCAACGCTCAAGTCAAATGCCTACAATAATCGGCGTGGTCGCATCTGTACGGGGATGGTCCTAAATCTTCACTGTCGCGTGATCACTGACCATGCAAAATGAACTTTTGAGGTGAAGAATACCCTGATAATATGTGCCCCCAGTTTGCCAGATCTCTTCAGTCTTTCTGCTGGCAGCACTCCCACAAAGTGACAATTTCCAGGCGGGTTCGCCCCTTCTCGTGGAGGTTGTGTGTCAGAATTGGTTGGATCTGTGCTACAGGGACTGATCTGTTCCCTCATTGTGCTATGCGCTCAATGCCATGTAGTGTGTCAGGGGGCAGGCCTAAGAAGAGAAGAGAACTGGAGGCCATTTGGATGTCCCATTTGGCTTCCAGTGCAAAATGGTTTGCTGCCTCTTTGTGCTCTTTGCTTGCTGCACACGGGCCTGTGAGTACTGGGGAGGGGGGTTGGTGTTCTTGTTGTCACGTTTAACATTTTGTTAACATTTCAAGGGCCTGATTCACATAACGTTTTCCTTTGGAATTGCGCCATTATAAAATGCTTCTGTGAATCGTCCCTTAATGATTCCCACCAATTCACTGGTTTACATACATTTGCCCCACACAAAACTTGAAATGGCATTGCAGGTGTTCAGCAGCTAATTGGTAACCAAAGTGAGGTCCTGGGGTTCGCAATGTTAGCAAACCCAGGAATTAAGGACCGGGAGGTCACCACACAGTGTTCTGCTCTTTCACTTATCTGCATGGTATCATAGGATGGAACATGACAGGTGGGTGCGGGGGTTCGGGGGCGTGGGTTGATTTTGTGCAAGTTGCATTGCTGCTGCTTCCCTGCTTGCCCCGTACTTGGAGATGATGTTCAAATCACAACAGGATTGCTTGCAATGCTACAGTGTTTGACATGACAATAATGTTTCCCATGTGTCTCCACCAGCATTGTAATGAAGGCGTGATATGGAAACGTGTACCCTGCACCCCCTGCCGCGAGCTGGAGAGTGTCCTCCAGATTGCATAGTAGGTAGAGGCGATATTGTTCACAGAGTGGTACTCTCTATCTTCGTGTTGTGGGATTCAAAGTGAAGAGGGAATACATGTCACGGACATGACAGCAGCGCAGCAAGAGCGGAGTGCATGTATTATGTCACAGTTTATTACACGGCACACGCCAGCCAGGGAACTCCTTCCCCTACACTGAATGTGGCGCAAAATAAAACGCTTTTTATTTTTAATATACTATAGATTCTTTTTTGAGTAGGCCTCCAACCCCCGTCTCTTACCCAACCTCCACAAACACACCGTGTCACGATGGACTAGGAACCAGGCCAGTGTGTATCAATACGATATTTATTAATGTATTATTTAATGGAAAAGGAAAATCAACCAATTACAAAGCCGCCAATGTTGTGGCAACACAAAATGCAATATCCTCTACAAAACAACCAGGTTAGGATATACTATTACAGTTAATTCTGTTTTTTTAATGTCAGAATTAGTAAAAGGACAATTTACCATAATGATAGCATTACGGTTAAGTGCTCCCCCTGCACCACTCACCCCCAAACATCAATTTGGACTTGATTAATTTGAATGGAAGGCAGTGTCAAGGAGTAGGATATAGAGGGAAAATCGGTTTTGGAGTGAAGCCCACCACCATAAGATGGGAAGCCAGCAAAGAAAGGGAAACACGTTTTTGGAGCAAAATGTAAGAATGAGTTTTTACTATTTCTCACAACTGCTAAGGGACAGCATAGAAGAAAATGCATATTGATTACACTTTGGAAACAAAGTTTTAGAGAATACCAATCAGCATACCAGGGACAATAGAAATGAAGTGGGAAAATCGGTTTTGGAGAAAGCAAATGCAAAGGGAAAATACAGTGGCAAATGGAAATTTGTTTACACTTAGGCTTTTAATGAGAGGTAGTCTCTGGGAAAAGGGTAACTTACAATAGGAAAATCGGTTTTCAGTTACAATGACAGAGGCACATAACGGGCAGCCTTCTGGGCAAAGGGATTGCTCTCACTAGTGAAACCAGTCAGGGTTTAAACTGACAGATGCAAATAGGAATTTGTTTGGTAACACACAATACACGGACACATGTATTATCATTGAGAGCTGTCATGTCTAGGACTGGGTGTTTACAGTAGGCTTCCCCGGTCGGGGTACCTCATTCATTAGGTATGAAAATGGGGTTTGCAGGAGCCATAGAGTCTGGCCTCCCCAAATCTTTAAGGGAGACCTGTCGCTTTAATCAGGAACAACAGAGAGATCCATTAAGCAGAGAGACTCTTTGATGAACAACAAACAGGAAGATGTGTGGGGCCTGTTATCACATGCTTTCACCCCTTTACTGTTCCTGTTGCAAATAACTCTGGTTGTGACCTCATGTATACAGGAGATTGTTGGTAGGCATCTCAGGTTTGGTTCATTAAGGTAGGCGTAGGTTACCAATCACTGTTGCCCATTTGGTATTAAAAGAGGGCTGAACCCCTCTTTTGGTAGATCATCAAAAGACGTCACTTGAAGTAACAAGAATAACTCACCCTTGGACCCTGGCTGAAGGTACAGTATGCCTTACATCTTCCGCCAGTGAAGGAAGGCCAGGATTTTCAATGGGGAAGCCAGATCCCTCCCATAAATATCTCCCAGGGAACAGAGAGATAAAGATATCAGAGGACCCTCTGGTCACTCCTGAACCAGTACCCAGCCATCACACAGTGTGCCCTGCTAGGCTCTGCGGAAAACTTCCTAGGTAGGAAGCACCAGCAGGTCTCTAAACCTACAACAAAAGACAGGGCAGCTGCCTGCAACACACTCCTCAGCTTTGGGCCGTCCGCCTCAAAGGACGACACAAACCCATTGAAGAAGCTGGTAGTGCCTTGGCAAGAATCTACTGACTTCCACCTTAAAGGATATTTTCGAGACAGTCGAGATCCTCGAGCTGCAACCAATTGCAATGCTGAGCACTGTGAATTCCACAATCGTTTGAAGACATCCGAGACATCTCGACCAGTGCTTCAGAACTGCCGACCAGCACTGAGAAAACGATTCCTCACCAGAGTCGATGCTGGGCCAGCCTGCAGCAGTTTGTCCAGCTTTGCTCGCCGAACCTTCTTGTAGCCTGATACCAGCAGCTGACTCCTGTCTTGAACTCTGTCACAGAAGCCTGCAAAGCACCCTGTAGCCGACTCAAACCTGTCTAGCGTCAAGAACATCTACAGCACATGGTACATTGTGGTTCTGCCCCCCTGTTCGTTCTGAAGAGGGAAAATCGAGATAAAACCCATGCCCCGCACCCCAGGCGCATTTACAGAAGAACAGCAGGAAGAACAAGGAGCGCACTTATCATTTGAACCAGGCCCCAGCGCACCCATGGGTGACAAATATGCTGAAACACACCCACTTCACCAACAGTGCAACTTCCATGCTACATTAGAATCAATGCTGCAATATCAGAATCTGCAAACACAAAAATCCCTGTTTAAAGGCTTGCAAATGCCTATATGAATTAACATGGTCTAATTGCACAGTGTAAAGCCATGTTTCAGGAAAATTATAGCCAAGTTCATTTCTCTCACTGAACACTGGCTGCAGAAGCCTTCAGCAACATTCCTCAGCTGCCAAGGCCGCACATTCAAGATAAAATTGCTTTCTGCAGACAAACATTCCTCGCAAAACCCCCGAACTGCCAAGGCCGCACATTCAAGATAAGACTGCCACAAATGCGAATAAATCACGGCAACCCAGTGTGCTTTTTTTTTTTCTTTCTGGGAAAGAAAGACATTTTTTCAAGGACTCGCACAACATTTGAAACATAAATTGTAACAAGAATGGCGCAGCCCAGCCAATCTGCGCCCAGAGCCCAGGTGCAAACTGCTTCCCTCAGCTAAAAAGTTATGGGAACAAAGTCATAATGTAACAGGTTAGAATTAGGTAATGGGGGCTGGCACAGCTAAATCAACCCACTGACGCAGAAAGGCTAACACCCAATTGTCAAGTTCTCTATAAGGGCTACATAGGTAACCTATCACTTAGCAGCCAATAGCAGGAGGAGATAGGTTCCTGGGAGCTGATCCAATTCTGTGAGGTCAGCCTGCAGTGTGATTACAAAGCTGGCTTGCAAGCCAGCCCCGGGGAAAACGGCGCCTGAACTCTCGATGTGCACGATGCTCTGCGTGTTTTTTTCTTTTTTGCTGCCAAGAAATAAACGCAGTTTGGAACATGCTGCTGCCTGCTTGGGACTCTGTTGCATTTCTGGGGGCCATATGGGAGGTGTTGGGGTCTCCCATAGCTAGTGAGGGTATGGCTGCTGGCCCCCACTGCCCTGGTGGGGGTCCAGCTTCTCCCCAACACTTCTCTGAAGGCCCCTAGTGACATTGTAAGACCCATTGCTCCCTTTGTGCTAAAGCCAAGAAACCTTAAACTGTTGTGGTTATTAACCATTCTGACTATCCTCTTGTCAGTATCCAGAGCGTATCCCTTTTCCTTCTTTGAAACTGTCTGTGCTCTGCATTCGTTTAAACAAGGGTGCACAACTTGTTTAGCTTGAGGGCCGAATGTGCCACACAAGCCCATTACTGTGACTATGACTAAACAAATCAACGCACTCTCTTCAGCCACCTCATACCCTTCAAAGCTCATTGTACTAAGCCGCAAATTCCTCACGCCCAACGACTGTGTCACATTAGCAAGAGCTCTTATACTCTCAAAACTCGATTACTGCAATGTACTCCTCTGAGGCACCTCCAACAATAATCTGACCAAACTCCAACTCATGCAGAAAAAGCCCTCCGCACAGCATTAGGCATAAAAAAGAATGAACACATCTCTAGTACCAGAAGAGATACTCATTGGCTTCCCATAAAGGCAAGGACCATATTCAAAACCCTATGTATTACACATAAATGTATCGCTACTAAAGCCCCCAAATAGCTCAACAACATTATCACAAAAAAATCCTCCTCCAGACCACTTAGGTCCAGCAACAACCATCTTCTAGAAATCCCCCGAGACAAAAAAGTAAGAGCGGTGGGTAGCAGCTTTAAAGTCCTAGCACCCAAACACTGAAACGCCCTCCCAAGCATCATCAAGAATGAGGAATAGCACCACTGAAAACCTGGCTATTCGACCAATACTAATCACTTCGGACTCCTCCGACACCCAACCCTAGCTACACTAAGATCCTTGACCCAACCACCTACTGTTAAAACGTGTAACCAATGTACACCCTGTTTTAACTGTAAGATTGTATTTCTAAGTTGTCTGTAACTTAGCCGTGATACCTCCGGGTCTGGGCGTATAACAAATGTAATAAAATAACTAAAATAAAATTAAAATAAACAGTGGGCCGAACTATCAAAGTGAATGTGCGGGTGGTAGGGGCATTGGCTTACAAATTTCTGGTAAAAACATGTTCTTAAAGCTGTCATTTTAATAGATTAATTTTTTACTGTGCAACATTATGTCTAGCCATTTAAAACTGCACATATAATGATGCAAAGCCAAAAACTATATGACAGAGGCTTCACATGCCTGATATGACGGACTTAGTGACTGATTAACTTTAGGCCAGGCAACACTTCATTAAATGACTTGGAGGGCCAGAAATAATGTCCAAAAGGGCCGCATTTGTCCCACGGGCTGCATGTTGTGCACCACTGCTTTACATGGTGGGTTTTATTTCACAGTGTTGCTAGAACTGTCTGTTCTGACATAAAATAGATATTTCTAATATAACCATGACTGGACAGGCCCTATTATCATTGGGTAATAATCGTATTTTCGCTGTGTTTCAACTAACCAACGATCCACAACCTTTCAGAAATAAGCCTGCCGTTCCGTCCACGTTACCAACATTGGACAAGGAGGTTTATAATTTCTACTTTCTGTTGTATTAGAGGTGTGGGGCTGATGGGATGGTTTAGAAACCGATTGTCATCCCTGGACCACTGGTGCCCCGGAAGCTGATTCATCACAGGAGCCCTGTTAAGCAACTCAGCGGGCTAGTAGCTGCAGATTATCACTGGACAGATTTATCAGACATTGCTGGCACAGCCAAGAAAGGCAGCCAGCGGGGGCACCTTCAGAAAACGACTAAACCATACATGATACCCCCCACCCCACGATTTAGGCGTTAGACTCACGACTTTTCAGTGAAAAATATAGCTATTTTTCACGTTCTCCATCCTGTTATCGTTCTATCACCAATGTATTCCTAGGGGGAAATGTACATCTCCCGATTTCCATAACTAAATTTCCCTCCCAGTTGTGTTGGAATGTTGGCATGTATGCTAAACTTACTTTCTTTGGCTGGAAGAGAGTGGACCGTCCAATGTTATCAGCAAAGGTAGCCTGGGAACTGCAAAGTGTGGTTTAGGTAATAAATTAAAGGCGTAATTGCATAATGCTAACATTTTCAACACAGGGCAAGGTGGCAGCTGGCGGGCACGGAAGAGAGGAGGGGTCCTGCTGAGACTAGGGCCCATTTAACTGCAAGGAATGAATGGCACTTGCACGGTACATGGCTGCATGGCGGCCAGAATCTGTCGATGGAAAAGACGTCCCCTTAAAGGCGGCGTGATCAGTGCGTACAGCTGCCGGCTGCAGAGCGCGCCCTGTCTCGGATGATCAATGGTGCTCGTTATGAGCGCTGACACCCCGAATGCCGTAAATATCATTTTTATGGGGACGGATTGGCTGATAATGCTGCCTGTCAGGAGCGAGATAAATCTCGCAATCCTGCCCAAATAAGTAAATGTAATTAAGCGAAAACAGCAGTAGGAACGACGCCTGTCTATTGCTTCCATTCTGCTGATTACAGAACGTGTGTTTATCCCCATAAACTACCCACGTGTGTGACGTTGCTCACCACAAGCAATGTTATATGATCTATAACAACTCTGTACAAGGGATGAGCTGAGCTGTTCATGGCAAATGACTGTTCGGAGCAGAAAAAACGTATATTTTTGGCAAAGTATATTTTCACACACTTTCACTACTTTACAACATGGGATGGCGGCCCCCTCTCCTGCTATGGACTGCACCCCTGCACTTCATTTCTGTCTGGGAAGAATATGGTCTTGTCTAAGGGAGGCCGGAAGTCGCCTATTAGTTATACCTTAGCTTTACAGAAGAGGTATCTCAATGGCTTAATGTCCCTGCAACAGAGATCTTCAACCCTAGTGGTGGCATAGCAGTGACAACCCACAGTATTCGTCCCCAGACCCCTGATGGCAATACGTTAGTTTATAGGTGATAAATCCATAATCAGCAATAACGATTCTGATTATCAGAACTGACAATTCTTTTATTGCTTCAGGGTGAAAGGTTAACTTCTGGGCACATTTGTTCCCGGAGAACAGGTCACTTCCAAATGGATTACTCCTGGGGTAACTAAATTTGTTATGACCCTGTCAGCCCCAATTTAAGTCAGTGCTTTGACTGTCCTCTCCTCTGGTGATTGGGTGCAGTCGCATTCATCCGGAGGCCAGCTGTCATGGCTCTGCCAAGGGTATGTGGGTGCAGCCACTCTTATTCTGTTGCGGTGGCTGCTTCTTATGTAGAGATCACTCTATAACTCCTTGTCTTCCTTACCCAGCTGCGACTTCTGTAGGGAAAAACACATTAGTCATGAATTATATCACAATATCACTCAATATGAAGGGACTCTGTGGGAAGGGTACAGAAGCTCTGGCATGCTGAAGAGGCTGGGTGTAGCTTCTGCCCCCTTAAAATAGGGGCCCCACTTTGCCTGCCCTCTTTCTGTGACCTGACAGGAAGGGGAGAAACTTTTGGGGGCGATGGAAGGCGAGGAGGGGCTGCTTATTGGTGATCCCCGCTAAGGTTCCCATACCCCCTTCTAATCCCCCTGCTGGAGAACAGGGATGTCTGCACTCTATGTTTAAAGTGGTACCCATGGTTGTCCGTATATTTTTCAATAAAACCCCTTTCAATGTTTCTGACTTTCATTTTAAACACCCCTTATTTCTGAAATCATTGTTACCACATGTATAGGTATCATGCAGGAGACAAGCAGGCATCTCTTTATGCTGTGTCACCCCACAGAAGTCATCGCTTCACCCAAGCGCTGCTCGAATTACATGTCGAAGCATGCACAAATCATGTCAAGATAGCCACATCACAGACCAGTCAGCAATGATGTGTTACAAACAAAAAACAGATCCATGTGGTGCAGCCATTTTTGTGTGGCTTATCCAAAGAATGAGGGGATTTGAAAAGCTGTGCACCTCTTCCGAGTTAGCTGTGACTTGACAGAGAAAGGGGCTGTCAGCCTTCACACTGATGTCTGACTGATCCCCGGGTGACACATTGCCATCTGGTAACAGTGTGCAATCCCTGGCGTTTTTTTATTCGTATTAATTAATACAATGACGCATGTAATTCTGTATCAGGAATGGTGACCTGCTAACCACCCCCCACCTTTCTTAAGCTCCATGCCAAAAGCATGGTGTTCCCTTCTGGATCAGTACCCTCCCTTTCATACAGTGGCACAGAGCAGGTTCAAGGGCAACATGTGCCACCTTAACAGCTGCAGCAACAGCCAAGTCTCTGGAGTGAAGGGGCTGCATTTAAAAGCACTTTCCCAAAACTACATAACTATTAGAGTTACTCCCCTGGTGGCAGTTATACACTCTAAATATAAGCTGTACCTGAGTTAGAGTACGGCATGGCTAGCATCTCTCATAACATGTGTGACATCAATTTGATACCACACATGTTTTAGCACTGTGAGCTCATCTCAGCTATGTAAGGGTTATTTGTAATCTGGTAAAACAGCCAGGCATTGCAAAGTGATAGGGCAGGAGACTCAATGGCTATGCCTCTCCCGTTCCTCCTTTGTTAGGTCGACAAATCCTTTTCTCCAGGAGCCAGCCTGCCAACAGGAGCTGTCCAGGGAATCCGGAATTAAAAGCCACACCCATCCCAAAAGGACTATCCTCACACAAGGGTGCTGCATACCAAAAGTATCTTTGATTCTATTGACAATGGAAGGGGAGGAGTTCAGACTAGCTGGAGGAAAATTGCACAATCTTGTTTTCTTTCATTAACTTCCTTCCTGTCCCTTCCAATTCCTTTAACACAAAACACTTTGGGTGTGATTACAGAAGGTGTGACAGTTTATTGCACGGCACACGCAAGCCAGGGAACTCCATCCCCTACAATGCATGTGGCGTACAATAAAACACGTTTTATTTTTTAGTATACTACAGAATCATTTTGAGTAGGCCTCCAACCTATCTTGAACCCAACCTCCACAAACATCCTGTGTCACAATGGACTAGGAACCAGGCCAGTACGTATCAATAAGATATTTATTATTTAATGTCAAAGGAAATCAAACAATTACAACAGCCACCAATGCTGTGGCAACACAAAATGCAATAATCTCTACAAAACAAACAGGTTGATACACTGTCATAGTTACTTCCTTTTTTTAATGAAAGAACAGAAAAAGAACAATTCACCTCACTATGATAGCACTATCGTTAAGCACTCCCCCTGAAACGCTCAACCCCCCAAACATCAACTGGACTTGATTCCCTTGAATGGAAGGCAGTGGTAAGGAGTAGGAATACATGATGGAAATCGGTTTTGGTGTGGTGCCCACAGGACCAAGATGGGGAGCCTGCAAAGTAGGGGAACATCAGTTTTTGGAGCACCAATGGAAGAATGTTTTTTTTTTTTTGTATTATTTCTCACAACTGCTAGGGGAAAGAGAGGGAAAACAAAGAATGTGTTAGCTTATGTTTAGAAAGACAAGTAGGGCTTTTAGGGAATGCTAATCAGCACATACAGAGAACATTGATTTTTTGAATATGCAACACACGGGCAATGGAAGGGGAATGCAAATGAAATTTATTTTTACCACACAATAGGGAAAGAGGAACAGGAGTGGAAAATCCATTTTTGGAATGTTAAGCTTAATTTCACTGGAAATGAAAATGCACATGGAATTGGTTTTTTACTTGGGTTGCAAATGACAGGTAGTCTCTGGGAAACGGGTTAGCTCACAGAAAGAAAAATCGGTTTTGGGTTAGGATAGCAATTGCAAAGAGGAATGACAGTGGCAAATTGAAATTCCTTTATCGGGGCCCAATTTAAACACAGGGACAAAATGTGTTTCCCAGATCACAATTGATTAACTCTTTTGGGCAACACTTTATACTATAACAATTAACAACAATAGTGGGAAAATGATTGCTGGTTTCGAATTCCACAAATCCAAATCCCTTTGAATTCAACTTCAATGAGGGGGTGACATAAATGCACTGGCAATTGGGGTTTTCCATGGAAAATTTTCAATGGGGAAATATTGGATGCAATGCTACAAGAATGAAGGGCTTATGCATCCTTTCAAATGTTTGCCAAAAACTAGTTATGTATCACACCTTCATAATTGTACTAGCAACTGCCATAATAAACATATTCTCTGTTTTAGCTGATCATGGGAAATTAGATAAGCCGACCCCCAAATCCGTACGATGTAGCATGGCCATGTGTCACATTTTTGTCATTTAGATAAAATGCAAAACAGTTGTGAAGATGTAAGTTATTAAGCATACCCCTAATTTCATTTTCCACCTTTTCACCAACTCTCACATTTGTAACATGTTCGGATCAGCCAGAAACCTAGTCTGACCATTACAGTTCCCAGAGTCACAGGTAGATGCATTTTATATCCCCAATACTGCCTGGAAATGACATAAACATGGTATAAAAATGAAATCAATCCACTGTATGGTTGCTGCGCAAAATGCCTAAAATGAAAATAGACTTTTAAATTATTTGTGAGTGTTCCTGTTCAGCAAATGGGAGGGCTGCTTCATCCAGCACAGCCATTTGCTTCCCTGGGCCAGCCTGTGACAAGAGGTTTTTATGAGGCTCTTTGAAGTTAGTGTGTGCTCTTTATAATGGGTGCAACAAGGATTCATACTTTTAGTCATGCTCCAGCAAAGAATGGCTTTCTCTTGAAGTCCCTGCTTTCCTAGTCAGCAGTCTGGAGGATACTGAATTTTGACACCTTTAGCAGGACCACATTTTACTGCGGGTGTATTAGATGTGAGATGTGACATCCAGCTGGAAGTGGGGTTTTCTTTTGTGAAGTTTTGCCCTGAGCCAGAAACATGTTTTTCCTGAAGACTAAGTGTCTCTTCAAATGTCACTGGAGTTTTGTTGGTGAAAACTATATACATTGCTTTGGTGAATCCATCATGTTTTGCTTTCCCGACATCTTTCTGTGAGCAGTGTTATTTTTTTCCATTGTGGCTTTTTAAAGCCGTCTTTATTTGCAAACACATGGGCAGGACGTTTTTACGTTCAATGTTTAAAAATCCTGTTTTCCATGTCACAGGATTCCTTGATTCCTCCTTCTTTTGTGAAACTGATGCTTGTCCATTGATAATGACAGGTAGGCCCCTTTCCACATTGCTCTTTAACATAGGCAGTATATGTGCACAGACCCATTGCAGACCCAGCACATCCTCTTACACTCTCCCCTTCAAAAAAACATCAAGGGGAGAGAAATCATTATCTTTGGAAACGAGAAGTAGAGTAGCATTGGGATCGCAAAAGAGTAACAGACGCGGCAGCCATTTTCTCTTGACATCCAAATTCTGAGGCTGCCTGAATGAGTGGCTATGGCTCAAGGTTGTAACCACTTTAATGTTAGACTTTGTGTTGTGAAAATAGAAATATGCACCACTTCCAACCGTAATTACGTAGTTAACAATAGAACCAATTTTTATCAAAGACACATCTGTCACATGTAAAGAACAGTAGTTAATGTTATGTTAGGAAAATACTCTGTAATTCCATTCAAAACTGCCAGGAACCCTCATTGAAACTTTTTGTCCATTTCCCATTTCTCTTAGGGGTATTTTGTAAAGGTATATATGTAAGGAATGTATTTGGATTTGCCCAGGTGGCAGCAGAACACATCTCTTGTGTGGACGCCCCCCCCAAATCCTTGCTAGGAAACAGCAACCCCTTCAAGTGGATCTTCCCTTAATTAAAGAGGGCAGTGGGAACCCACATTCTCCTGCACTGTGTGAATGACATGCTGGATCCATTTGATCCATGTTGAAGGAGAAAGCCAAAGAGGGAGGTAGAGACTCAGTGTAACGAAGATTACCAGTACGTGCATGGGCCATTCTGGGTGGTAACAGGCGTAAACAAAGTGACAGCCAATGAATCAGACAGTCGTTGCCACTGGGTACACCCAGCCACTAGATCTATAAATAACTTTGCCACCCCAGAACATTGTTTACGCTGTTAAACACTGCTTTTTATTGTGCTAAATAAATATGTGCAGTGCTTGCAAAGCTTTTTCCTCTAAAAATTAACTACACTCAAAATGGCCACAAACAAAATGTTAAAGGGTGCTCTAGCAATTGTTCACTTTCCATTTCCATGATAGCTTGAGAGTATGCAGGAGGCAACGAAGATGCAGGATAGAGGCATCAGGAAAGTTAAGAGACATGTTTTCCATCTATTTTTGAGAATGAGGAATGGGGACGTGGGTAAGCTGTCCAAAGCGAGACAGAGCAGGCAAAAGTTGTCTCAGAACATATGCTTAATTTGCGTTTTAAGCTGACTGGCTGTTTAATCAGCCCTGGATTCTAATTTTGCAAATTCTTGATTTAAGGTACCTTTGAGCTCTGAACGCCGAGCATGTGACATTTGCCATATGTGTGCCCTCTGTGACCATGATCTTGCAGGTCAGAATTAATCTTACCTTGGTGTTTTTTAAAGGGCTGCATCCAGACTTGTCTACATTATTAAATCAAAAAGTCTGAAGTTTCTATCCCATGCCCTCCGCTCCCCACTGTCCGCATATCGCCACCCACCCAGATATTCTTCCAGCTCTCATTTTCTGTCAATTCTCCTATCCCTCTCAAGCCCACCACCAGTTCGGTGTCTGGAACCCCTTGGAACTCCTTTCTGATATGTCGCATCCACTTCACCGCTGATCCACTGTCTGTCCATTCTCCTGCAAATCGGTCCCCTTTCTTTTGGACCATGTATTCCTTCCTTGTGCACTGTAGCATACTTTCCAACATGACCCATTCCAATCTGTAGGTGCTTTTCCAGTCCTTGTTTTTTCTTTGCTTTCTGGAATCTGAAGTGCAAGTTTTATAATGGGAAAGGTGGAACTACAAATCGCAGAATGCAAAGAAAAAGAACAGGACTGGATAAGCACCTACAGTTTGGAAAGGGTCCTGTTGGCAAGTATGCAGTAGCTCATGCTTCTGGCTTGGCTTCTTCATTAGTAACACATCTTTTGCATGCACCAGAGCTTGGCAACATCTGGCATAGACGACACAGCTCTGAGAGCAGAACCAACTCTGAAATCCGCTGTTCCGGTATTTTCAAGAAGACGCAGATGTATATTAGTTGTGATGCTATCCTCTGTAGACCCAAAGGGGAGTAGGAAATCCCTGAGACTCCTGGGAAAAAATAAAGACTACGCACTTATGTGCTCTATGCAATGCCAAGAGCAGAACAGTCCTCGAGTTGTTCTTTTGCAACCTAGGCACAGGACCTCAAAAATGTGGCTCCTGGACCTCCCTACTGTCACACCTCAAGGGTGATGTAGACAGGCGGCTATGGCCTACCACAGTGACGGGCCTGGTACTTGAGATCCTACTGAGTACAGCCAAGAGCTGTCTTTCGGAAGCACATGGTGGAAACTATTATTACCCCACAAGTTCTATCATCAAAACCAGAAAGGGGCGTTGAGCAGCACATGCTATGTCACCTGGTGACTCCAACTTCTCCTTGGTCGGTAAGCTCCTGTTAAGCCAGTTAACAGGGAAAGCCCCATTGAGCTACCTGAAGCAAGATATTATAATTGTCATTGGAAGACTTCTGGTGTGTGTCCTTATTTTGGCCACCTACACACATAAGAAGTTAATGACAATTCTTATACAATATATACTTCCAATTAAACCTGTTTGGTCCATCTACTGTTACTTGACCTTTCAAGTAAATCAGAACTGAGAGATGGTGGCAAGCTTCTACTTGGCCACCTACTATGATATGACCTGTTGAGTGAACCATGGCCGAAGTATTAGGCAATTAATACCAAACCTGAAGTAGGCTTCGGAAATCTAATCATCCAATAGTACAATAGCTGTTCCTAATCACTCACTTACTGCTGTGCCTGCAGCCATGTCAGGTTATTTGCACTTTAAGTTTCTTAAATACAACAAAAAGACATGCCATAGCAAAGCACTTCTGAACTCAGAAGGTTTTCTCCAAGTCCTGGGAACAGGTGATCACAGAGGGTGCAGACAGAGTGTGTGATCTCGTGTGCAGGCTTTTTGTTTCTCCGGATTAGGATCAGTGGAGACAATTGTTCATGGTTTCTAAATCCAGGGAAATTAGGCCAATTCCACCATTGTACCCTGCACATCCTGCCACATACTGGCGTAACAGGGGCCCCCGCATCCCCTGGTGTGTGGGGCCCCGTGACCACGTGTCCTGGGAGGGGGCCCCATTTGGCATAAAACAAAATATACATATTTTGATTTCTTTTTTCACTCTGCATTTTTAAAGACCTTATTTCTGTTACAGAGTGAATACAAAAATAAATGTTCTTTTTGAAGTCCGGGTCTACCCCCACCCCATGACATGAAGACCCTAGGCTGGAGGCCTCCATGTCATGGGGTTGGAGAAGCCCTATGACTTCAAAAATAAATAGTTTATTTTTGAAGTCACTCTGCCTTCATAAAGAAATGATTTCCGTTATGGTTCAGTCCTTAACGTAACTAATTTCATCATGAAGTCAGAGAGACTTCAAAAAGAAACCATTTATTTTTAAGTATTATGGCTCCCCTCAACCCCATGACATGTGCGTGTGTAAGTGTATGTTGAAAGAGTGCACACAAATGTATGGGTGGCTGGGTATGCGTGTGTGCATGTACGGTTAAAGGATGCACACTTAAATGTATGGGTGGCTGTCTGGGTGTGCCTGTATGGTTAAAGGGTGCACACTTAAATGTATAGGTGGCTGACTGTGTGAGTGTATGGTGAAAGGGTGCACACTTAAATGTTTGGGTGGCTGCCTGGGTGTGTGTGCATGTATGGTGAAAGGTTGCACACCTAAATGTATGGGTGGCTGCCTGGGTGTGCCTGTATGGTGGAAGAGTGCACACTTAAATGTATGGATGGCTGGGTGTGCGTGTATATATAGTAAATGTTGTCTGTGTGCTTGTATTCAGGGTTGCAACAAAACCTGCATTTCAGGGGAGCTAGCCCTTCAAATTTTGGGAGAGGCGCTAACTTCACGTATGGTGGGGAGGATCCACATTTATTTGTGTGGGGGCATCTAAATTCTTTACGCATTTTAATGAGACTATTCTAGTGCAGCTTCAATGTTGCAAGCAGTTAACGCTCTCCTTTAAGTGTAAAAGCACCCACTTATGGACTGCTGTCAGAACGACTGGTTTCCTGTTCCCTCTCTACCCTTCTAATCACTCCCCTGGCATTCAAGTACTAAACCCACATCACAATTTCAATTGCTTAAAAAGTTTGGCAATCGAATACAGGTACTAACAGTGAAATGCTGTACATTAACAAGTGCCCTTGTTAACAGCGAAACCCAGGTGCCGTTTAACATCGGTGTCCTTTTCTGCTCTGTAGGTCAGCCAGGTCAAGTCAACATAGCCCACAATTTCAGGAGGGCGGGGGAGTGGTGAAGACCAGTCAGCTCAATATTTGTTGCACCACTACTTGTGTTTAATGCCTTGATTACTTATTGGTAATTTTCATTACTCCTAGCCCTATTCTTCCTCATCCCAGTACTTGTGCATTAGGCAGTACTTGTGTATGAGGCAATATGCCTCTTACACAAGTACTGGGATGAGGTAGAGGTACATGAAGGTAATGCCTAATTTAGCTACCTGTAATCTTCATTACTCCTAGTACCACTCTTCCTCATCCCAGTACTTACCTATGAGGCAAGGAGCCTAATACGTAAGCACTGGGACAAGGAAAAGGGACGTGGAGGTAATTCTGGGTCAATTAACTGATTTTGGAGGTTAGGGTAGGGGGTGGGAGGGAGAGGGGATGTGTGGGGGGGTGAGATTGTGCAATAAATCACAATGATCGTCGATGTCCTTGATAAGCAGGCATGATATATGGTTTTAGTGGCTAGAGAGGCATTTTGGTGCAGCCAGTCTAGTCATTACTCAGTTTGGTATGACATTTTTTTAACTGGGCATTTCTGATAAAGCACTCCTGCTAAGTGTAATTACCTGGCTAGACTGGCATTTGGGTTCTGCCAGTCTAGCAGTTTCTTACTGTGGCACTGTATATTTTTCTGGGCATCTGTGATAAAATTATATGATATGATATGCCATATATAACATGCCTGTACACAAGTGTTTTTAGGCACGACAAGTTAATGGAAGGAAAACAGAGGGGAGGACAAGACAAATTATCTTACTAAGCCTTGTGTCATTCAGATCGTGCAAGTGCGAGAACGAGAAGTGCAAGGGGAAAGGGAGGTGGGAAGTGCAAGGGAGAGGGGAGGGGAAAACATGACAGCAATACTCTGTGTAAGTGCAGCCAGGTCAGTGCAGGTCTGGTGAGTGCAAGGTGAACAAGGGCCTGTAGGGTTACAGTTACAGCCCCTAACTGTGTGCTAGGCCTGGATGCAGTGCAAGGTTGACTGATCAAGAAAGAGCCTGGACTCAGTGAGACTGAGGGCAGTCAAGCAACCAGTTGGTACAGCAGACAGGTAGGTCAGCACTGAGGGGGAGAGAGAAAGCAGAGGAGAAGAGGAACGCTTTGAGCTTCTTCCGGAACTTCAGGTGGTCCGGCTCAAGTTTGGTAGGGGTAGAGAGGCCTTCCAGAGGGAGGCACCTGCAGGGCAGAGGCATCTACCGCCACCATCTGTCTGGAGAAGCATCTAACCATTAGGGCTTGAGAGGAAGGTATTTTAGAAGAGAGCTTTGGATGTAGTGCAAATCCCAACCCCAGAAAGTCTTGTAGACAATGCAAAGAGTCTTGGACTTGATCCTTGCAGCCACCGGGAGCCAGGGGAGAGATTTCATGGCTGGAGAGATACGTTCCCTGGGCTTGAGGCCAAGGATAAGTCGCGCAGTCCTGTTCTGGATTCGTTGCAGAGGGCGGAGTGTAGAGGAAGGGATTTTGAGAAAGTGAATGGTGCAGTAGTCCAGCCTGGAGAGAGCCTGGGCTCTGGAGACAGTGAGCTTCTGGGGGAAAGTGAGAAAGGGAAAAGTCCCTTTTAGGAGGTGCAGCTGGTAGTGGGACTTCTTCGCGACGTCCGAGATGTGAGGAGAGAAAGAGAGAGTGGAGTTGAAGATGACACCAGGAATAAGCAAGAGAGTAGAATAGGCTGAGGGGAGCATAACACTGAAAGTTAGAGAAGGTAGAGATCAGGTGGGCCAAAGGGGCCAAGTAGAGGTTGAAAAACCAGGGTGAGAGGATAGACCCCTGGGGAACGCCACAGGTAGAGAGAGGTGGCGGAGTGAAAGGGACCAAGTTGGACCTGGGAGGGGCGGTCCAAGAGGAAGGACGTTAGCCACTCCAGTGCCTGATCCATGATGCCCAGGTTCTCACAGAATCGATTGATCAGGGTGGCGTGGTTGAAAGCAGAGGAAAGTTCAAGGAGGATGAGGACAGAAGGAATGCTAGAATCAAGGTAAGAGATCAGATCTTGACAGGTGTCCAGGAGAGCAGGAGATAGTGGACAGGGTGTCCTGAGTTTTAGCGAGAAGCGAGAGGCCAAAGCCGTACAGAGGTCCTGTTGACCGCAACAGGATTGGCCAGTTCCTAGCAGATTTGAAAGAGTTTGGCTGTGTTGTTAGAGGCCGCAGAGAAGCAAGCTTGAATGGGTGCTCTCTTCTTGATGAGTCTCATTGCTTTGACTGTCATTTTGGTGCAGCCAGTCTAGGTATGTCTAAATGTGGCCTGGCATGCTTTACTGTAATGTTATTATGTGTCTACACTGGTCTGCATTGTGCAGCCAGTTGGACATGTTTTCATTGTGGCAGGGCATTTTTAATAGCAAAACCTTAATGTTCATGTGCACTGTTGGTGACTTGCATGTATTGGATTGGTGTTACCCTACAAAACAATAGCAAACCCTGTTGTTTTTTAGCCAATTTGTCTAAGAAAGTGTGCTGTATACTGCATTAAAATACATATTTACATCTTTTTCCTAGTGCAGTGTGCGCCATACCCCTTCTCCAGCACGTTTGTGCGTATTATGCAAGCGTCAAAATCTAGGCCGGTCCAGAGTGGGGCGTGACCTGTGATTTGTTGCCGAGTTGGAGGGGGCCCTCAGTATGGCTCGCAGGTGTGGGCCCCAGATCTTGTGTTACGCCACTGCTGCACACACTACACACCATCAACCATGCACCACAATCCCACATTCTCTATCTGCTCACACTGCTGTTTAATTCTCTCGAGCCCTTATTATATGATATCATTTCTGGACTCAAAAAATAAAGCCACTCGCTGCTCATCCACTGCCATACTCTATGGGCCCTTAGTCATTCTCTGCACACTATTAGCCAGGCTGTGCACTCCTTCCCCTCTCTGCCTATGCATAGACAGGCTGTACGCATCCGCAGCCACATTCTGAATATGCTTACCTATGCCTTCGCGTTTGGTGCACTTTACAAATGACAACATAAATAAATAATTAAAGGCACTAAACATTTTCTGCCACATTTTTCACACCCTCAATTACACTTGGCAAACCTGCAGTCATGAAATGAATTTCCTAAGCAGCCCTTCAAAAAATAAATTTTCCTCCAGCCGCATTCTACACACCCTAAGCCACAGTGGCATGTACAGACTCTTTTAAATGGGATGGTCCAAGTGGGGCACTGACTTATGTAGGAGTGGCATGAAGTATGAGCACACACACACATAATGACCATAGTTTAGGATAATGGGCTGGCACCTGGGGCGGCTAATCAGATTCCATGGGTAGCATGTGCTATGCCAGGCCACTCACTGGACACGCCTATGCTTAACCATGATGCACACACTGCCAGGTGTTCTCTGTATATCTTCAATTACATACTCCAAGCATAATCTGAGATAGCAGGGATCTTAATTCCCTACCAAAGCCTCACACTCTCAGTCGTGTGCTACACATGTTCAGTCACTTTTCGTGCTTCCCCAGCCAGGCCTTGCATGCCGCCAGGAACCCAGTGGAAACCCTCGGTCTGCACAACCTATGCCACCATCTTCATGTCTAAGTCATGCAGTTCCAGGATCTGCATGGAACCGCAGGACACCCTCCAACACAGCTACACCCTACTGATGAAGTTCAACCAGACTGAAATACGTGTCTGGGGTTGGTGTTGGTACTCTTGTTCAGAGGAGAATTGCCCAGCATTTAGGTGCTGGACTGCCGCAGGGCAGGACAAAGACTGATATGTTTGGGATATTTCACCTCTGTGAAAGATAGTCAGATAAAGACTCTGGGTAAGGCTCTTGTAACCAGGACTCATGTCTGGCAGAGAATCTCCCAGGACCCCCTTGTTAACTGCACACATTCAACCACACTTCTGAATTGTCTCAGGACTCAGCCCACATCCATTAACATGCCCCAGAGGCTCAACCCATTAGTCCCTCATTTCTACACTGTACTCACAAAGCCATCATCCACCATCCCCCATCAATGAACTTCACATGCATGCATGTCACTTCCTTTGACATACTGTGAACCCCATCATCCATGGTTTATTTGTTTCCCAACGCACTCTCTCAACACACAACAGTTTTCAAATGTGCCAACATGTTGGCAAACATGTTCAGCTACATGTAGCGTACACTGATCCATACTCTGCAGACTCACCGTGCACACTCTCACATCCCCAATGCATGCCACAAGCCACACTCTGCAATGTCTCAGGCATGCTCTGGACACCCTATTCTATGATATGCATACCTGAATGCACACACATATGTGCACATATATGTGTTCAGTGTCAGTACATTCACACGCAGTGCAAGCTATTCACATGAGGCCAGAAATTAGCTGGCTTTGGAGACACACATGTGCCACAGATCGTTTATAAAGATTTGATGGATTAAAATCCTGTTCAATTAATGACATTTAGCAGCTGCTACATCTCCTCCATCCTTATTACAGGTCCTGCGGTAGCAGCCCTGTAGTTATGGTTAAATTGCTCAACTCATAGGAAGAGCCCGTTTTGAGTGGCTTATAACTCTGCTCTCCCTGGACGAATCCTTACCAAACTTTGCAAAGAAAGTATATGTCCCCCTGTAAATACTTTTGACACGTATGGTGAGGTTTCATCAAGGGGGGCAAAGTTGTAGGTGGTGCCTATTTTTATTTTATTTCCTATAGATGCCAAGTAAAAAAGAATTTGCTCATGTCTACAGCCTAAACTGCTGGATGGATTTTCACCAAATTTGTGGCAGGAGAGCGGCTTGGTCCCGAAAGCCTGCTTTTTAAAATTTGGTGTAAATCCGGCCGGTAGTTCTTTTTAAAATGGCCCAAAAGTAGGTAAAAAAACTGTGATTTCTGGGTTCGGTCCACAGTCTCACTTCCCTGTTCACACCGCGAACTGGCCTCTGATTGGCTCAGAAGGCGACATGAGGTCTCCGGACATTGGACCTGCCCGCTGATTGGATGGTGAAAAGCGTGAAATGTGTCAGATTTTTGGAAACGTGTCTTTTGACGAATCCACACAAAAGTTTGCAAAAAGATTTTATATCTAGATATACATGAATATGTAAAGTTTGGTGGGATTTTGTCAAGAAGGGCTAAATTAGAAGGGGGTCTCATCATTTTTAGATGGCTTATAACTTTGTTGCCATTATGACGAATGTGGACAAAGGTTTTCAGAAAGATTATAGACCCAACCTTGAATGTTTATGTAAAGTCTGAATGGATTCTGTCAAGTGGCGGCTAAGTTACATGACTATTGTATGTACATATATTTTGACACTTTTGAAAAAATAAAACCCGGGCGGATATCCATGCAAACTCGTGTAAGGAGCATTGGCGATGACCTTAAAGGATAGTTCCGGGACTTTTTTTTTATTGTCCCTACGGTTCGGCCATGTGTTTTTAAGCATAAATCGGTAGATCGTAGAAAACTTTCCTATGGACCATACCCGACTTTTCGTCCATTAACGCACTCGAAATCAGCCGCCATTTTCTGATAATCCTCTCACTTGCCGCATCGCCCTGGCTCACCTGCTTTTGCGGCACTAAATCAAATCCCCCGCCCCTGAAACAGACTTTATCAAAACATTCATATTCCCCGCCTCTATCCGTGACGTGACTAAGCTGCGTAGGCAAACGCGCCCAGGCGTCTTCTACGCGACTCCACACAGAACCCGGAAATCAACACAGATGAGCTCACACAACACAGCGCGCCACAATTGGGAATATGAAACTGTACTTTTAAATTAAACTTCAAGATTGTAAATTTGGTAAAGTACATTTATTTGACATCAAATGTTTTGAGAATATTCAGCGATTTTCATTTTTATTTGCTCACGTTCCAAAAAGTTCGTTTTGAGGCACGCGATGTTCCTTTGCTGTACACAGGGTCTTAGATCATCTCACAATACAGCGCCACAATTTGGAATATGAAACTGCGGTTTAAAAGCAAACGGCAAGATTGTACATTTGGCAAAGTACATTTATTCGACATCAAATGTTTAGAGAATATTCTGGGATTTGCATTTTTCTTTGCTCTCGATCCAAAATAGTTCGTCTTGAGGCAAGCGATGTTCGTGTGCAGTACACAGGGTGTTGGTTTACGATAAAATAAGCTCTTCGGTCGCACTGATAATTGCATGGCTGTTCCAACAACGAGGCACTAGGCCACCACAACGGTCTGTATGTTGCATCTAGCCGTTAGTACCGCGTAAGGGCATACTTGTACTTGGCGATCGTCCCATAAAATGGTCAGGGTGGTAACGTTGTTCACGCGGAGAAGCAACTGGCGGTTAAAAAAAACATCCGCCGGTGTCTGGTACTCGTGACACATGCAGTAATGCATGATGTACCTGTTTGAAAAACATAAAAAATGAAATTAGTCTCACCATCAGATCTTTATTAAAATTATTCATTTTATATATTAGGTCGGGAAATTATTTCATAGCTAGGACAGTGCAACTGGGTATTATACATCAAGGGGTGGCTGTAGGATACTGAGACAGTCCCCCAGTGCAGGGGTTGACAGGGAGGCAGTGCAGGTGGAGAGTGGAAGGGCCCAGGACCGAGGTCGCAGACAGTGGACCAGTTGTAGCAGGGGAGAGGGAGAGAGAAAGCAGAAGCAAAGAGGAAGGTTTTGAGGTGCTTCCGTAAAAGGAGATGGTTCTCCTCAAGATAGTGGCGGTACAAAACAATATGCCACATAGAACGAACAAGTACAACTTAACCCGTCTTTAAAGCTACTGTATAGTAATTACATTGTGGTATAAACTCATCTAAAGAGTTACTTACATTATATTAGCATTTTCCATTGTGTCTGTGCGTAGGGCAGCCCCGAAATACCACTCCTTCTATGCCGACGTTATTTCTTCTAATGAACGAACATGAAATGGCTTCATTATCGTTTCTTACGTTATTGCCCCACACCCCCAAAAAGAAGTCTTTCGGGATGGTCCCAGCCTGTCAAGGTCAAATAACAATACAACCTTATACTGAGTCGTGGGCCATTCCGGCACCCGAGCAAAAAATCAAAGCAGCTGACCTTCACTTTGAACGAGCGCACATTCCTATTTAGCAACATTCAGTGTAAGGCCATCTCACAGGACTTGAAATTTACACTCCATTTTTGCATTTTGTATGCGTGCTTTGCAGCCCCAGAGAACCATAAATACGGAGACATTCTATATTTTTTGAAAAATGATTTATAATACTGTTTGGTTTAATTTAATGCGCAGATGAACAAGGTTGGATAGACACATTGCATGTACACTGAGCAATCACTTTAATTTACACATTACATAGATACACATATTCAATGGGCCTGCGACATGAGGAGACTCGAGAGAACAGACAATCAAATTACAATCATTTAAACCGTGATGTGTATTTCTCAATGAGCTCTTCTTTAGGTGGACATGGAACAGAGGCAATGTTGGGTGGAAATGCAGTTGTCCCCTGCACAGGTTCGTTCACAACTCCATTTATGTGCCTATCTAGGACGTCAACAATAAGTCTCTCAATAAACTCATATTGCATATCCTCAAACACTGGTTTGATCACCCATTGTTTACTTCTTTTAGTGAAGGCCTTATTGTAGCGAAGCGTCCCTAAATTTCCGGTCGTCCTACTTTGTTGACGTCCAACATTATGGTTATGTGCCAAGACCGCTAGAAGAGTCTGATTTATCATGCCCTCCATGCCAAAATGCAATCGTTTTGGCCTGTACTTTAGGCACATATTGTGGAACACCTCCAAATCTCCTGTGTGGCAGAATTCCGTGAGTCCCCTCAAATCTCTTGTTATAGTTTTATCAAATACAATCTTTTCAATGGCTTTGTGAGTGGGTGATGAAGGAATCAACCACTTCTTTTTCCGTGCCTCCTCTGTGGACAAATGGCCATCTTCACAATTGTGGAAATGTTGGTTTGTGTTCCAACGGTGAACGTTTGTGCAGTGTAGCATTACTGACCGCCATTTTTCCAGTAGAATTTCCAACGACCCTCCACATGTTTTTGAGCTCCACCAAAGATGATTGCTGATTGACTTGGACCACTGTGAAATACCTTGCGTTTCTTTTTTTTTTACCTGCAGCAGACATTTTTTTATTGATTGTTTTTGCAAGATGCCAAACGTCAAATTGGTGATTTATATTTTTGTACTCCTCTCTCATTGTCTTGCCAATTGAAACGTGTCTGTCCGTGGCTATCAGGTCGATCACCATTCTCCGCGATTGTAGTTCTTGCAATGATGCTACAAAGCCAACTTTCTCCATGGCCACTGAGGATGTACTTTGTGACACCTGCACGACCACCGAACTCACAATTTTCTTACTTTCCATGTCCTGAAAGTGGTAGGTGCAGTACTTGGCTGAAAATCCTGGGCTGTCGCACTGTCCATCACCGGCTAGCCTGAACCGTTTGCCCGCGAATGTACTATCAATAGACATTTTTTCCATTCTCCAAGCTTTGCTAATGGCTGGAAATAGATAATCGGTTTGGTATTTGTAGAACTGAGTTTTCGCAATGAAATGGATTCCCACAAACTGAAAGAAAGACTCTAATTTTTTAAAACTTGAACCACTAAAAAGTGCAGCCGCTGCACAAAGTAGATTGCCTGCTGGCAGTTGCCCCAGCATGGGTTGTGCAGACCATGAGAAAGGATGATATTTTGTACATGTGGCATGTATTTTAAGGTTAGTGCCGCGAATTGCACGAGTCACATTAATCAATGGCTCCCCACATACTTCCCCACCAACCGAATGCCCACATTTCATCCGAATAATAATATCAATCAAACAACTATCGAATACAATGAATTTGGCCTCTTTCCTTATACTGTCACTCTGCATCCCAGCTGGTTCGGCCTGTAACGTTGAGGACATGTCACTCACATGAAAGGTAGAATCTATGATATCGTCTTCCGCTATGTTCAGTGATATTGATAGTGTTTCATTGTCGTCCACTTCATTCTCTTCCATTGCAACATCTGTTCCTTCTCCGGCGATGGGCGAATAAGACAATTTCTTCAACTTTCTCGCAGTCTTAGTTTTTGCGGGTGTGGATTCTGTGAACTGATCTCCGACTGCATCCGAACTACCAGGAGGACATTCACTATCAATGGCTGGATGTGGTATAGCTCCGTTGTCAATCACTTCATATTCTTCCCATTGGCACGATGCATCTCCAGTCTCAAGTCCCTGCCAAAAGGTTTGACAAGCAACATCTCTCGTTCGCTTCACTGTCTGTGTAGATCTAGTTCGTACACCCACTCGCAACTAGAGGACAGATTGGAAAAGGGATGTTCAGTTTAAACACAACTTACAGTATTGAACTATTAACAGTGAAAAACAACATAATATAGTGACCAGGACACTAACCTTCTTTTGCTTTCTTTTCTTTGAAACTTTCTTGCCTCGAACTTCAACATCAGGACGCTGTTGCTCCGACTCGTGTGCTTGTCTCCACTTCCTCTTGCGCTGCAACGACTATATTTTCATGATAAGCACATCCATCACGCACTGACGCTCCATCGACTCCCTGAAACATAGAACTTTCATTAGTATGTATAATAATATCGAAAACACAAAATGTACTTGGGGACCAATACCCACGTACATCTCAATAGCAAAACACGAATGAACGCTTTGTGTAGAACATTCAAACGACAATTATTCACGCATTGTTGATCATCTAGTTAGATGGAACTGTCAAGATCCATACCTCGGGCTCCTCATAGACTTCCATTGATGATATTATTGAAGATGATGCTTCAGTAACTCCCTGAAACACAGTAATTGCATTAGTATGGTTTTCTATTTTGTTAAAAAGAACATAAACTTTGTGCAGGCGTCAACGGCTCATCTAAATAGACCTGCACAAATGATCAGTTGTCTAAAATAAATAATGGATATGTAAATATGATTCGATTTGCTCGATCGTTGGAAGTGTCACCACCCAGAGATCTGCATCAACTGCTAGGGGTGATGTTCTTGTAGAAGAAGCTCCGTCATCTCCCTGAAACATAGTACTTGCGTTAATAAAGAAGGAAGTATAGCGGATGTAATCACGTCATATGATTTCGCTTGATCGAACTGTCAGTATCCATACCTCGAAATGCATAAGAACATCAAGGGACGATGTAACTGCGGTGCACACTTCTGCAAGCTGTTGCGCCGACCCGTAACTGCATGCTCCCCCTTCTTCTTGGACTAATGCTCCATCGACTCCCTGAAACATAGGACTTTCATTAGTAATGAACACAATATTGAAAAAAGAAGACACATAGGAGGGCGACGACAGAAGGACATATCAATGGCTAAAAACGAAAGAAACATTGTGTGTAACAATCACGCTACAAGAATGCAAGATCTGATGATCTCCATCGATGGAACTGTCCGGAAACGTACCTCGAGCATCTGAGTGACATCAACGGTTGTCGTCAATACGTTGGACTCCTCAGCATCCCCCTGAAAGACAGTACTTGCATTATTTTGGATAACAATAATTATAATTGAAAACAAAGACTAGAGGACGAGTACAAGGGTGTACCATTAGGTAAAATAATTACACGATCAATTAAAACTATTGATTTACATGCCTAAAAGAAGTCAGTGGCAGAATAGCCAAGTAAGATTACCCGATAGGCGCTTGAAGTGGCTGATGACTGCAATAACGACACGGATGGAGAATCTTCCGCCTTCATATTGAGTGGATACATAAATGGGGAAATTATTGTTAGCTACCGCAAGGCCGAGAGATAAATACGTAAACTTGACTCACCAGTGGAGGGATGTGGACGAATAGAGTGGGAATAGCGGTTGAGAGCAATTTTCGCCTCGCTCGCGGTGTGTTCTTCTTTATTAGCATTGATGTGGAGTACATGTCTGAGCTAAAGTGCCTGCTGCAGATGCGGTATCGATCACCCCTCTTGTCTGCAAAGACTTCTAGGACTCTACTTTCAAGCTCAGACGGTGGATATCCGCAATATCGGACCCATTCTCTTATCTGATCTATTGTCTTAGGGAAAACATGCATTATAGTACCTTCAGATTTATTATGGGTCTTCGAAGGGCAACCGCCAATGGAACAGGCAGGCATTGTGGAAAGTTCTGAAAAGTAAAGATCAACAATTCTCTATGAATACCAATGTGTTAAAAATTAAATGACACATAAAAGGTTCAATGCAAGGTTCGTTTTGGTTCTTGGAACTATACACGTTATTCACATGCGGATAAGTATTTGAATAACTTTAAAAAAATAGAAAGATAATTTGACTAGACTCACAACATGTGACTAGTTCCTTGCATGTACTGTCTTGAACGAAAAGAAATTGGACGCAAAATGATTATGGTACATGGCCTTACCTTGACGAACAAACAGTTAGATGCAGGGATCAGAGTAGTTTCTTGTCGTAGAACAGGGAGCAGTTCACAGGTTGCAAACTGACGAGTTTCCTCGAAGTGGTCACGGAAGTTCACAGAGACGAAGAGCAGATAACCAGCACCTTCACGGGTTGACTAGCAAAGCGCAAAGAAGTTCTCATTAGAAATATGAAGTGGGTTATAAAGAATTCGAAACAGGGGTGTGTTTGTGAATGAATGACGTGTATATGTCGTGGCATTAGCGGTTTGCAGGGGGCCGCCCAGCGTGAGGGGGGATGCTTGGCAGGAGACACGGGGTCTGGAGGTAGACATGGGAACAACAACCCATGCTCTATAGACCACTTTGAAGTGTACATGGTCTTTGGCACCTCTTGGCCTTTATCGCTCCCTGACAGCTCCACTTGGCAGCACAAGTACCCCGGTGCGAACTGCCTTTGATAGGGCGGGGGGTGGATTGGGGCGCTGGTCGTGCAGACAAGACACAGGAAGACTCGTGAATGGAGACACACTTATGTGGATTGCAGGGGGCCGTCCAGCGTGAGGGGGGATGCTTGGCAGGAGACACGGGGTCTGGAGGTAGACATGGGAACAACAACCCATGCTCTATAGACCACTTTGAAGTGTACATGGTCTTTGGCACCTCTTGGCCTTTATCACTCCCTGACAGCTCCATTTGGCAGCACAAGTACCCCGGTGCGAACTGCCTTTGATAGGGCGGGGGGTGGATTGGGGTGCTGGTCGTGCAGACAAGACTCGTTTGCCGCAGGGCCTCACCAAGGAGAGGCCAACTAACTGCATGTAAGAGGCAGGCTGCAGGATCTAGTACATGGAAGGCAGGGGGGTGACTTTATAAATACCTCACCCTTCCAGGAGAATATATGGGTGCAAAGGTTATGTGGATTGAAGGTGGGCGGCCAGCGTGAGGGAGGATGCTGGCCGGAGACATGTGGTGTGACAAGACAAGGCACAGGAAGACTATTCAATGGAGACACACTAGATTCATTTAAAAAATGAAAACAACCATTGTTAAAATATATGTTGGGTTTTATTTTAGATCTTAATTTCAATTGAACATAAATAATAAACATTACACATTGTAAAGTTCCGGTTGCAGCACATCCAGGGAAAATCTGCGGTATTGTCCACTGTCGCTTGGGAAATGTTGTCTAATGGCAAGTACCGCAACGGCAGGTATTACTCTCCGAACGCGGTGTCCGAGCCTCCCGTGAAGCCACCAAGTGAAGCAACGATAGGCCACCAGCCTGTACCACCTGTGAAAATGAAAGATGCAAACTGTATTAAAATGACAAAACTTTCTTATCATTCTGCTTTGAAAAAAATTCTATCTAGAAAATGCACAGTATGGACCCAATTTACATGCATTCGAATGATATGTAGATGTAATTTTATATGTGGGAGACGACCATGACATAGTAGTGGCATCACTGACATCAAAACCAGAGTATACTTACTCGTTACTCGGATTACGCGGACGAACAGTGCCGCGAAGTTCGTGCATAAGCACCATCATCATCCTCAACACGGTCCGTGAGAGGCAGGCTTCCCTGAACTCTGGCAGCTCGGTGATGCATTGTGGACTTGGCTCACCTTCCGAAATGTAGGCCAAGCACCCGGAATTTTCACGGCAGCAGCAGTTCTCCTCCTCAGTTGGCATTAGCTCGCACCGATTGCACGTGCACCAGGTGGAGACGCCGTCCATGCGACATGGTCCAGGCTCTTCATCCGTTGACTGGTCCTCCCAACTGCCGTCCGAATCCCCATCGTTTTCGCGTGCTTGCCTTTCCAGTAGTTCTTCCTCGGTGTACTCGGTCTCGTACATATACGGCATTATTGTAGCCATTGTGTGGTAAAAAAAGTAAAATAATTTACAGAGATGGTACAGGTGTTCACAAGGCCTAGAAGTGGCGAAGGTAGCTGACCAGAGCACAGAAACGAGTCACAGAATACTCAAAGTAACACAGAGAGAGGAATGGAATCGAAAATCTGCTGCTGTGTGTTGTGAAACGGTGTGTTTATACTTATTGAGGAAAGAGGCGTCCTGCCATTTCCATGGCGACACCTCATTAGCTGAGGCGCAGCGATTGTTGACACGAAACGTGCTTTGGCGTTGGGAAATGGGCGGTACGCGTCTGCTGATGTCAGGCTCAGGGGCGGGGGATTTGATTTAGTGCCGCAAAAGCAGGTGAGCCAGGGCGATGCGGCAAGTGAGAGGATTATCAGAAAATGGCGGCTGATTTCGAGTGCGTTAATGGACGAAAAGTCGGGTATGGTCCATAGGAAAGTTTTCTACGATCTACCGATTTATGCTTAAAAACACATGGCCGAACCGTAGGGACAATAAAAAAAAAGTCCCGGAACTATCCTTTAAAATATGGCTTTGCAAATGTGCCTGTGTTTTATTTTTTGACAAGTGTCACAATGTAGGTACAAAAAATAGTCATATACCTTTGGTGACTGAGGTATAGCCTGTGGCCATGGGCAGTGGCCAGATTGTCTGGGTCATGGCATAAGGTCATGACCCAGACAATCTGGCTCCTGGCCATGACAATGAGAGATGACAAATGTGGTTAAAGTGGCCATGTCAACCAGGGCCGGCTATGTGTTAAAGGTATTTGAAAGTGGGATAGGTTTGAAAGGGAAAACAAATAAATATGCTTATCGTAATATGGTCATAGTGTTGTCTCTTCACCTTCTGCAGGCTGCCATGGAATGGGAAGAGGGGTCTGTACAGAGCCCTGCCTTCCCTTTCCATGGTGGCCATCTTGAAAAAGGAATTTCATTCCTACATCGGGATGCCACAGGTGTCCCGGTGTAGGAAGAACAATCCTTTTTTGTTTAGCACCCCAGGTTTCCGCCTTGGGAACCGAGGGTGATAATGGCTTTCATCCCCCATTGCAGGGGCTGGACTGGTGGATAATGGTCTGTAGCCCTCGAAATCCACCCTCGCTTTGCTTGGGCTGATAACTTGGGCTGGTGGGCCGTTATCCGTGATTGCCACATTATTCCCATTAGCATAGTACAAAATGCTAATGGAAATGTTGGAAAATCTTATTGAGTCTATGTACTTTACTGAGAAATGAGAAGTAGATGGAGTGTATAAGATTTTTTTTTTTCTATTTTTTAACTGTGAAAGGTGGTTCCCAAAGGAACCTTTCTTTTGTTGCTTTTTGATGTATTTTTAGCAGTAGAGGTTAGAACGAAAGGTGGGGAGGTAAATGAGGGAGGAGGCACCAAGCACTAATATGGAGGGGGCAGGTCGACAGGGGAAGATGTTGCACATGTGTTACTTCTAAGGTAGGGGGAAGTGTTTCTCATGCTCCTTGATTACAGCTTCAAAGGCACTTCGAAATTGCTTCCCACTGCAGAGTGGTGTGCTGCAGTATACGCAGAGGACTGTTGTCTTTGAAAGATATGGATCAACAGCCTTGTTTAATGCTTGCAAAGTGACTTGTGGGATTTTGTGTCTCAGAGAAGTAGGCTGTGTGGTTACAGTATTGGTTGAGCAAGATGAGGTGGAGGAAGACAGCCTACTACTTGCTAAGAAAGGAACAACTTTTCGGAGAGCATTGCAGTGGTTGAATTTGGTGTGGTGGCGCATGGAGGTGGTCCCATTCGTGTATTGTCCAGGTAGTCTGTGACTGATTACAAAGTGGCACTCAGTGCATTTCATTTTGGTAGCTTTAGCCTATCGTACATTCCCAACAGTGGTGAAGAACTGCCCCACCCATGACTCTCTCTGGGTGCTAGAGGTAGGCACTTCCTCTACCACATCTCCTTGGTCCTTTTCATTTTCTTTAGAAGTGCTGCGCTTTTTTCGTTTGTAGGTCCTCCAGTTGGTGGTGCTGGTGGCTCTTGGGGAGGAGGGATGGCAATAGCTGATGCCATGTTTAAGATAAACAGCCGTTTTGCTAATATTCTTACAAGTATGTGCTTTGTTCTAGATTGTTAATGGATAATGAGTAAGAATAGGTGTAGGAGCTGTGCAAGGGTACATTTTGAGCTTGAAAGGTCCTAGATCAGTAGAAAATGCAGTTCTGAACTGTCTTTGAAGCACACACTCGATCGCGGACGTGTGCGGACGGGTATGCAGACACATCATCATGACGCGCGCTACTGCATGGTCACCTTCCACTGTCCGGAAGGTCCGAGATGACGTCAGAGGTTCGCAGACGTCGACGGATGCAAAAACAGTAGAAAAAGTTGAAAAAATTGTACAGAAGTGTTACAAATTATGATAGATGGTGGGAAATTGCAGAGTTTTATGGGGACACTTTGTAAATTGGACAAACATGTTGCTATATTGGGGTAAGTATGATATTAGTAAGTTGTAGGAAAATAGCATGCACTGGTAAAAACCGATGAAATTCACTGACAAAATGTTGTTAAAAGGGACATTATTGTTAAGTTACACTAATAAAAACCTATGAAATTCACTGAAAAACTTTCTTAAAGGAACGTTATGGTTACAAGTAAAACCGAAAAACCTCAGAAATTAAGCAGTTATGGTAAGCTAAGCAACCATAACTTGCACCACCATGTGCACTTCTAAGACTAGCACCCAGGACTTCAATGATAACATCACAAATGCTGGTAACAAGATGTCAGGGGTGATCGGGAGCCCTATCATGAACTACTTAATCTATTAAAGAATGTACTCATCTAAACAAAATTGTTTTGGAGTGTTGTTGTTAATAGTTAATATAGGAACCTAATCATACATAAACATAGGCAATGGCTGCTGAATGCACCATAGAAGTGCACTATTTATAATCTTGTAATATTGGATATTACAATTAGGAACCTCGCTCAGGTGAGGACCTTGATTGACAGTGGGATGTCCTAGTTAGCAGGTTTGCTCCAGAGGTAGGGCGGGGGTGGTAGCTCCTATCTTTGTAAATAACTCTTTGGCCTGTACACTACCAGAGTTTCATCTTCTTTCTTGGAACATAGCAGGGTCAAGGGGGAAGATTGAAATGAGAGCCATTGCAGAGTTCCGTCAAGAGAATGAAGTGATCCTTCTACAGGAAACTTGGGCAATGGAGATCCCCAAACTGGATGGCTTTGTTTCATTTGGGATCCCTGCTAAGAAAAACACGAGGGGAAGATTCTATGGGGGCCTAACCACTTTGATCAAAACATCTCTTGAATGTATGGTCAAGGTAGTTGAAACCTGCATGGATTTCCTCCAGGTGGTCCGTTTTTCCACTATGAAATGCGAATCGTATTGCATTATTAACTTTTGAATAGTCCCCATAGAGCGGAAGTGGATAGACTAGCCAGGGTGAAGAGGTTTATTGAGGACCTGCTGCCTTTGGGGAAAAGTAGAAATGCATTATATATTTGGGGAGGGGATTACAATCTTAAAATGGGAATGAGGATGGCTAAGGATTTATTAGATCCTTTAGAGGACATTCCAGTACCAATATTGAGGGACCCGAGGGTTTACTCTAAGGGACTCAAATTGTGTTCTTGGTTGACCGAATGGGGGCTACGGACTGTTAATGGTCGCTTGGCTCCAGATATTCCAGGTCTTGTAACTTTTAACAATGATATGGGCTCTTCGACTATTGATTATTTTTGTATCTCTGCAAGTCTCTGGGATTGGGCCTTGAGCTTTGAAGTGAACCCGGATGTGAATAGTGACCACCATCCCATCCGCCTATGTTTAAAGGGGATGTTGGGGGTCGGGGCTGCTACTGACTCTGTAGCTTGTCCAATTCAGGTAGTGGCTCCTGGTTCAAGAAGAATCAAATGGGGGACAATTAAGGAGGAGAAACTGCATATAGAAACGATCTCGGAGAATGCAGACCTATTTTATGGTATATTGGAGGGTAGCACTGCGCAGGAGCTAATTGTGGATCAGTTTGTTGAATTAGTTGGAGCCCTTTCTAAAAAAATTAATGATAGTAAATAAGGTTAATGGAAGAGCGTCTTGTAAGGGATGGTTTAATGAGGATTGCAGAAGTGCAAAGAGAGCATTACTGCAGACATTGAAGACCCCGAATACTAGTAGAAGATCGATTGCCCAGGCTAGGGCTTCATATGAAAAAAAGCTCAAGAGAAGGAAAGGGCATTGAAGGGGCATCCTGGAAGGCTTTCTGGATGCAGTTAAACGCAAGAACCAAAGGGCCTTCTGGGAGTTTGTGAAGGGGGAACCTTTGGGCTGTAGGACCAAGGAGGCCAGTGGTACTTATGCGGATTAAGCTGCCTGGATGGCGCACTTTGGGAATCTGTTTAGAGGTGAGAACGTTAGGGGTTGTATAGCCCCGATTTCTTCTTGTCTAAAGTTTGGGCTGGATGAGGTAACAAAGGCCATAAGGCAGCAAGCGCATAATCGCGCTCCAGGTCCGGAGGTGATTCCATCTGACCTCTCTTAACAGTGGTGTTTAATGCCTACATAGAATTGGGTTTATATCCTCCATCTTGGAAAGGGGCTATTATATTTCCTATTTTCAAGAAGTGGGATCATGCTAGCCCAAGTGCTAATAAGCCTATATCATTATTGGATTCATCCTTTAACATTTTTGTGAGAGCGCTTCTTGGATGCATTGAAACCTGGTTGTCGGAACAGTCGATCTTATCCGACATCCAGTTTTGTTTTCATCCAGGAGTAGGAACTATGGAGCATGGCCTCAATCTGTATCTCCTAGTGGCAAACTCAGTTTTTTGCAGAGGAGAGGTGGTGTATTTAGCCTTTATGGACCTGAGCACCGCGTTTGACAAGGTAGACAGGTCAAAACATTAGGCTGTGCTTGGATCCATGGGCTGCCCAGGGGACATATTGAGGGTCCCGGTGGATATCCATAGTGACAATGAGGCATGTGTGTGTAGTGGACCCGGAGGACACTGCACAGCGTGCTTCAAGGTAGGTTGTTGCGAGACCATAATACAAATCTGCCTTTGGACTGCCCCTAGTGGGTGACCATGTATCAGTCTTAGACAATCTCCTAGTGGGGTGTGGATCACTATGCCCCACACCCCCCCTGCTCTTGTATCTCAGGGCCTTTGTGCACTGTGTTACTCCTAGATTACTCCCAACTTACTCCAATGGACACATTGACATAAGACACAAAAAAACACATGAATCAATTCAACAATAGAAACCCTTTTCAATGCATGATGCAAACACTACTATAATGCAAATCTCGACTTTGCACCTTTTATGCTTTTGGTGCAACTCTAGCATGCTTTGCAATGCCTATAAACCTTACAGGCTTCTAATGCAAGCATACTTCACACTCTCTCTCTAAGACAAACCCTGTCTGATTACCCCATATATAGCTCTGTGTGAGTGTCTGTTCTAATTCCCCATGCACATGTCTTATTCATCAATACTCCCCTTTTCTCTGTGTTTTGCTCTGTCTCGCCTCTCCAGCTAACTTCTGCAATCAGCCAGTAAGTGTCAGGGCCAGGCCTCTCTCTGCCAGGTCGATCTCATCAGCTTGGCTCAAAATGTTTCCCCAAGCTTCCAAACTCCCAAAGACCTTGGATTCTGCTGCACCAAAAACACTTTGCCCTCAATGGCAACTTCCTTTCATTCCCCTCTCGACCTCATGCCAGCCAAAACGTCTCTCTCCAAGTCATCTCTCGATCTACATCTAAAAACTACAATCTCCTCACCTCTGGTTATACTATTCAATGATGTACATAAATCTCTATCTCTATGGCTACACTTGTTTCTAAGCTAAAATGCCTCTCTTTCTCATCTGTCAGCATTTCTAAATATGAGCAGTGCCTAAATGTCTGTGTTGCATGTACTTGTACTTTGCAATCACTGTGTGTTCTGGGCAATGTGACATTTTCTACGTATCTATCCCATATCTATCTTCTGTCTGCCTGCGGTACACCATTTTACCATCTTTCAATATTCAAATCCCTCTATTCTTTTGCATGAAAATCTCTCCCTGCAAAGCTTATCTCCCTCTCCATGGCGCTGCCTGGCTGCCCCCACCTTTTCTCTCTGCCTATGTTAAGCACAACCAAGCTGATAAGGCCAGCATTCCTCTCCTCTCGGACAAAGGTCATGTTATCTCTCTGCCAAGCAACTGTTTACAAATACTTGTACACTAACGCATAACAATCTCTCTGCACTCTGCAGAATGAACAGCTTCTGTGTGTCTCAATGGAATGGCTTTATAATGCCACAGGCCTCATTATTTCTCTATTCTTGAGTGTAGTGCCTAACACATTCATTCATACCAAGCACTATACTCAAAGCTCAATGCATATTCTAAGTGCCCACTCAGTGCGTGTCTCTCTACAATGCATACATAATACTTAACAAAATATCTCTTCAAATATAACAGGCCTCATTCTATATCTCTGCAAATGCATACAAAGTGGTAGAATAATGTGGATAGTCTAATGTTATTATTTCATGTCACTACTAATCTGTACTAATCAGAATGTATGATGAATAACTAAACAGGATGCAATGGTGGATAACTAATTCCTAGATGAATAATGATTCTCCAACAATGGGTAATGATTCTATAATGATAACAAACCAGACCTCTCCATACTATCAGGTTCTACAGTGAGGCGTGCTGCAGGGTTGCTTTATGGCCCCAATCTGTTGTTGTTTATATATCAATTGCCTCTCGAAGGATTTGATAAATACATTGGCAGATTTTTGGGTATTTGGGGGGGGTGGGCTTTCCCTGTCCTAGCTTATGCGGATGACAACGTATTGCTAGCCAGGACCCCGAGAGCACTCTAGATTCTGATTAATGCATATGAAGCCTTTATACGCAATTTAGGGCTAAAAATTAACTCCAAAAAATCGGCCTTTATGGCATGCGTGGGTAGAAAACGGCCAGTCACAATGCGTCCCATGTTTTGTGCCTGTGAAGTTATCCCTAGGGTCAAGGCTTTTGATTACCTAGGGATTCGTTTTTCGGAAGCTCTCACCGGGAAGTCACACCTAATAAAACAGTCAGCTAAAATGAGTCAACAAATAGGGTGTATTTTTCGCTTTATGACACGGTGTGAGGGCCAACCGCTTCATGAGGCATCTAAGATCTACGTAGTTCAATCAAAGTTACTTTATATGGTGCTCCAATATGTGATTTCCAGAAGGCCGATGAGTTGCAAGCCAAAGAGAATCAATTTTTAGAAGGCTTTTAGGGCTCCCGACCTCCTCAGCGCGTTTATCTATTCACAGAGAATTGGGCCTGGAATTCTGGGAGGATCAGTGTGCGTTGGCTCTGATCTTTTTTTGGATTCGGTTGTGGGCGAATGCCTCTCTTTTCCATTTCATTATTAGATCTGTATTGGGTAGGGTGGGGTGGCAAAGAATTCCTTGGCTTGACTATATAGATAAAATCCTAGTAGAGGCCAATTTAAGTATTCTTTTTTCTCCAGTTGCCTTTTAACAAAGATTGAGGTGAATAATCAAAAATGTGCTCTGGGCTAAGTGTTTGCTAGGAAGAGAATGCTCTCTGAGAATGAAAATAATTTGGTTAATATTTATGCAACGATTTGTCGGCCACATGAGATCCAACCCTTTTTGATTTGGGGCTCTTATAAAAAAAGGTTGCCGGCTAATCACACGGCCGAGGTTTGATTGCCTCCTCCTGCAGGGGAATACAGTGAACTGAAAAGGTTATCCGGACTCCGTGGCATGCCCAGCGTGCGGACATAATAAAGAGGACTTGGTACATTTGTTATTGTTCTGCCCGCAGTATATTGGGATTCAGAGAGCAACGATAATTCCAGTTCTTAGGGAGACCAAGATCCGTCATCATAAAGCGGCTATCTCATTTCTTCTGGGTGCAGACTCTGTTCTGGGTTCATGGGAACTGCTCTCCTTTCTGAAGAGATCAATGTATTTTAGAAAGGGGATATTGAGGGCACAGGATGAGGGATGATGACATTTACCCGGCAGAACTGTAATGTGAAAAGGCAGATCGTTTTTAGACTTGTTTTAAACTTTGTCACTACATTGGTAGTATTGTATTGTATTACATATGTTATTTTATTATTGGACTGTTGTTTGAAGTTGTATAATGGGGTTTCGGTGTATACTTTCAAGGGAATGGATTTTATTTCTTGTAATTGTTTGGTCTTACTTTTTGTAATTGTTTGGTCTTATGTGTTTTATGGATTTTGAATCCGAAAGAAACTTTTTTTTGACTTTTGACAATAATGAATGCTATCTTAACAAAGTTTTGAGTAATGTTAAACATGTAATAACTAGCTAACAATTCAAGACTCAATATACACTTGTGCTAGTACAAACAATACATATGAAGACCCACAATGCATACAAATCAGAGGCACATTCAGGGAAACTAAAGTAAGGAAGAAAGAAACAGCATCATCAGAAAATGTTAATAACACTAAAGTTTATCTTCTTGTAAGCCAAATGAATTGTGTGTTTGAGGCCTGCTTATTTCCCCATGTATGTGCTCCATGAGCTGAGACCAAACCCTAAAGAAAGAACTTTAAGAACATATGACAAGGTTCACGTCTAGAGATATAGCACCTTTTGAATTTTAATATTCTGACTTTCAGTGAACAAAACCACAAGGCCTACATATATCAGTGAACAAAACAAATGGCTCAGATATGTGATGTCATCAGTGATGAAATCAATGACATGTGTGATGTCATCTTTGATGTCCTGGGTGTTAGTCTTAGCAGTGCACAGTGGTGGCACGCGTTTTAGTTGCTTAGCTTACCATACCTGGCGAATTTCTGAGGTGTTGTGGTTTTACTTGTAAACATAACATACCTTTAGCAAAGCTTTTTCGTTGAATATATAAATATATGCTGTGCTCCTGTGACTTCAAGTTGCATACATGTTCCTTCCTGTAACTAGCACCTAAATGCCCATGGGTTACGTATGCTCCTATAAATGAATAAATAAATAAATACATTAAATAAAAGATCAGGAATGTATAGGAGGATTTTGTGTAGGCTTTTAGAGCCTGGGGGAGGAAATTGAGGGTGTCAGAGCTCTGAACAAGTAGCAACAGTCTGAATAACCTCTGTAGGAAGCATGGCGATACTTACGGGTTTGGGCGCTGTCAATAAAAGCAACAAATAAATAAATGAATACATGGAGACACATAGCACTAGGCAACATTCAGCTATAACAGAGAGATGACAGCCAATAAATCCATTAGATACAACTGATGCAAACAGTACACACAGATGGACATCAAAGGGATGGTCTTGAAACCGTGAAGGTTGGGGAGTGTTGCCATGGTTGGAGAAACCATTGTGAATGAGATAGAAGGTTTCATTTGCTGGGTTAGGAACGAATCTAGCAGTTAATCTGAGAAAAAGGTGAGAGCAGTTGCACTCCTGTGACAAATAGATAGACTGGCAGAACTTTGATGGGGTCCTTTGCATGATACTTAGAATAGGGAGGGGGGCTTGGAGAGATGAAGGTAGAGTGCCGGGCAGAATACATTTGATGTGCAGGGAGGACAGGGGGAGGGGAGTCAAAGTTGACTAGGGTACAATCTCCTAGTGCAACAAAAAGGGCATAAGCCGGAGAGAACTATGCATGGTGGACATGAGTGAATAGTAGTTTTAGGAGTGATTCCACAGGTGTAGCGCATAACGGGTTTGTTGCTGTCTGCAAGGTTCGTCATGAACAGGCAACGTGAGCTTCTTATGGTTGGCGGTGGCAGATTGCAAAGAATGAGGTTCATTTCAGATCCCTAGGGCAATTATTCAGAGATTATTTGACATCTGGGTATATTTATAGACATAGGTTCTCTTTGCTTGAGTTGGCTCTATAGGTAGACAGTCTTTCAGGTGTTTCCTGGACCATGGAAGAAAGATATTATGCATAGGGCCTCTTTGTCAGAAGATGCTGAGAGCCAGGGAATTGTGTTGGACAGCAGGATGATATGTTTGAAGCATGGTATTCCAGAATGAGACGCATGATGTTAGGTTGCCCAGCTTTCAGCCGGGAGGAGGGTGCTCACATACTCTGGAGATGACTAGAGCTTCAATCAAGAAATGCAACACTGAAGATTGACCTCTTCTCAGCCAATCAGAATGTTTGGATTTCAGTCCATACTACTGGCATTGATTGCAGTCTATACATTCTAACTACATAGGCGGACCGGGCAACAGCATAAAGCATTATGATGGATTGAAGAAAGAGCAATATAGTTTCTTAGCACAATTTCTTTCAACAGGACACTCCAACCTAATTTAATATATCATAGTGAAAGCGAAAACCACAGGACAATGCTTTCCCTTTTGAAAAGAAAGAGTGTTGGCTTTAAAATTGCACTGAATGCAAGATCATGCCAAAACTGTTCCAGTGTATCCAAGCTCACAGTTACAATGCTAATCTTATGAAGGCAACCACGTTATATAGATATTGCATAATAAATCCACATTTTATGTATTATCCCATAATAATGACCACACTCTTGGGGTACTAATAATGATCATCACCCTCCAATAGGTGTTCAATATTCTTTAATATACAGCATCCTAATTGCCCTTTCTTGGCCACATTGTTGGTGTAGAAGTCAAACCTGAAGCCACATTCTATTGAACAAGACATGTTGCTGACTGCTCTCATCCGGTTTCCAATATGGATGCCGTAGTGTTAGAAAGTGAAGTGTGGGAACTCAATTTGGAAGCTTGTTGTGATGCCCAGTTTTGATGTGAACAAAGACTTGGCTGCAATGTCTTGTTCCAGTTGTAGCTACTGTATAGTCAGATGGGTTCAGCATGCACCCAAAAGTAATACATGAATATAAGTCAATATTAACATCTCACAATGTGGTGTAATTATGAAAGAATGGGTAAAAGACTTGCTATTTCTGTACGCCATCAGTACTTGTCATGCTTTAACCTCTCTTTACATTCCTCCTTAGACCAGCTTTATAACAAATTGGATTCTGACCCGCAGGAGTACAAGGATGACAAGGGTAACATAGCCCACTCAGCCCTCACAGCTCTACAAAGCAAAACCCAATACAATCAAAAAGGGTAAACCATGGCAGTTAAGAGATAAACCTCCTTTGCCTTTTGTGGTAACATGGGCGAAGGGAAGTGAACCTGTAGGCCCTTTAAGTGATGTAACGATTTATCGAATTGATGGGGATGCAGAATGTCCTCGTACACCAATAATAAGACTGACTCAGGAAGTTGGCAAAACGTAGCTGCTTTAATTTCAATTATCTAAAACAGGAAGTACAACAGACTTCAACAGACGTCTCTCAGTATTTCTCTCAATGTGTTTCATGAAAAAACACAGTTATATAGTAAAACCTTGTCATCAGTGATGTCACACTACGTGGCAAAATAAGAAAACCTAAGTTGGATTGGGGTTGGTCTACGGGGAACATCTAGGTATACTTTCTATGGGGAATATGATTGTGATTGGTTCTCTACAGTGAGGTGGACAACTATGCCCACCCCTAGTGCAAGTCATCCCCACTGTCATAAAGTAAACAAAGTTTCATTGGCTTTCAAACTATATGACTCTTTCCTACATGGCCCTCTATAATTGGTTGTCACGTTTGTACCCTTCTGGAATATTCCTCTTGCTAGCAGCACACAAGCTGGTAACCCAGGTGCTTGTGGGTAGACTTGACCAAGCCTTCCCACCCAATTATCCCATCATCCATCATCACTCCTGCTCTCTGCTATTCAAATTGTCTTTGAACTTGGCCTTGCAAAGTATCACTGCGCCTGAGAATAAAAGGGAGTGGCAGCACAGTCTTATCTTCAATCTCAATGTGGCAGGAGACTGTGTTTTAGCTCCTTCTTCTCCTTTAATACTATTAAATGAACAAAACTTGACACTCATAGTGTTTTTCCATTGCACCTCAACAGGAACTTGCCCCGCTTCTCACGTCCATTGTATCTTCTAAAATAGATAACCAGTTTCTTGGCTTGACACTGGGCCAGGCAATCCTTCTCGAATCTTCCTTCATTGTTAGCTGTATTTTTCTACTGTGCCACACTTTCAACCTTTTTGCAACTGAAGTCTTAGTTAGCTAAAATGCGACGTGGATCATCCAGATTCTATATACATATATAATGGTGACACCACCTGCAGTCTATTCGCTATGTATAGCCAGCCTTCATGGTTACTTAGTCTACTTGCGTTTCAGCATCTGTACAGTTATAAAGCGATTTTGCATTTTCTTCAGTGCCCTTCACACGTGCAATCTTCATTCCTGCACATGAAATGTTACTCGACTCTTTACTTCGTCATCAGATTCTATAAGGTTTATATACTCTCTTTCTTAGCATCTCTTCTTGGAGCGTCACCTCGGCTTCATGCGACGTCATCAGTCTCTTGCCTTCACTGCTTCACACTTCTTCAGGAACTTCCTTTAAGAGACATTTTTCCGCGGGTACATCATATAAGGCTTTCTCAATGTATACCTTGTTTCGAGAATTCTTCGTGGGATAGGGACCATTATTGGTGTCATGCATGTTGCAATTTCCGGTTTCCAACATATAGGAAGAATGGGGGCGGCACTTCTGGTAGAGGCATTTGGCTTCTCTTCTACAGAAGGCTCTACTCTTAAGAGGGGTGTGAATGTGATCTAGTAGTTACCCAAACAACAGAGTATCACAGTCCAAAATAAAGCAAATGTCCAATTAAGGTTCTATACTAATATATATATATATATATATATATATATATATATATATATATATATATATATATACCTGAATTAGGCACACCATCAACAAAAGAAAGAAATAGAAACATTTTACACAAACCCACACTTGTGGATAGACAGAGCGGATGCAGCAGACTGGAGAAAGTAGCCCTCTGAGCTTGAGTACCAACCACAAAAGGATATGTCTTAGGTGAAAGACTGTGCTGAAGTGGCCTAACCAGCCTCTAGAGTCCCAGTGGCAAAATGGGCAATTTTGTGGTCAACAGTACCTGGTTCCAGTTCTTGGTGGGTTGAAGATGTCGAACTCAATGTCGATAATGGGTTCAAGCAACATGTTGAATGGTGTGGGCTCAATCAACAAGTGGGTGTTGAATATGTGCCAACCGCAAGTCTGTGTATCATCGGAAGGGGACTCTCAACGATGCAGGTCAGGGAGGACCCAGGATCTGTTTGCAGTTGGGCCATGCTGAGTCGGGCTTCTAGCCACTGGGAGGGGTCGATGTGTGACACTCCAGTGGTTGAGTCGAGAGGCAATGGTCATCAAATTTGGTGATCTTGGGTGTGTTGATGTGCAGGTCGGTTAGGTGGCTGTTCAAGAGATAGCTGGGCTGAGCTGCAGTTATAACACCTGGCCAGAGTTGGCATGTGACTCGCCAGTGATTCGGGTAGGGCCGTTGCATGGAACAGTAGCTTCAGGCCTAGCAAGTGATGGGCACAGCTAAGGCAAGATGCAGCCTCGATCTGGATGAAGAGCAAGCATGCAAGCAATAGTTCAGATTGGTGGCGAAGCACAAAAGCAAGCTCTCCTTGAACTCTTGTTCAAGGTGAGAAGAAAACAGAAAAACCAGTTTGTTGCTGCAAAACAGGGAGCTTCAGCTGGTCTGGTCTTCTGGTTGCTAGGAGGCCCACTCAGATAGACGAAACAACAGGGGAGTTTCCGTTCAATGTCTGCTCTCCCAGCTTTTGGAGATTCTGGAGCAGGGTATCCAGTCCTGATCCACAGCAATGGTTCACCCCCAATATACCCTGAGAGTGGGTAGGAAGCAGATCTTGGATGGCTCCTTCATCACCTCACGCTTAGATTTTTGGAAAGTGCAACTTTCCCAAAGGAAGTGCAGTACGTTTTTCTCAGGTTGTTCAGACTGAATCTTCCTGTCTTAAGAGTGTCTGATGAAAGGGTTGGAGACCCCTTCTTTTAAAGGCAAAAGTCCCCGGTGATTGGACTAACGATAGCATGCCTTAGTGGTCCAATACCTGCCATTGAAGAAGTGGTCTTTGTCCTTCTGACATCACACCCAAGATGCTTTGCTCGAGAGGAAGTGGAGTGAATAGGAAAGAGAGAAAGAAGCAGAGAGAAACAAAATGGCGGCAGTCTCCTTCCCATGAGCATAGACCCGTCTACTGTAATCCGCCCCATCCCTTCTCATTAAGAACAAAGGTCTTTAGAGATGCAGAACCCTGGTCAGAGGGTACTCCTTTTGTATGGGTGTGCCATAGGACAGCTGCCTGCTGTTCGGCTCTCATTGGCATAGGGTGTTAACCTGCCCTCACAAAGAGATAAAAAAAGAAGCCTGGTCCTCCAGGATCCCGACCCACCTTCCACAGCAGAGTTAACTCACAGCAGCTGACAGATGTGCAATATCAATTGGTATGTGACTGCCATGATTATACGTAGAACCATGCACTATGCCTAAACTCAGGTAAAGCTTTAGTTTAGAGATTATTCTGCCACTATCATGGGTTATATTTTTGGTACAGGGGCATATCTTAAATGCCAACCCTGAGCCATTGGAACTCAGCTGTCGCTGCGGCTGTCGAGTGGGCATCTTTTGAGCTTTGAATCTGCTCTATACCCCAGGTCGAGCAGGTGCTGTGGATGAGGCTACTGATACATCAGGGCACAAGTAAACAACACTTGTGGCATGGAGTTGACGGAAAAGGGGAATCTGGTTAGCAGATTAGCCTTTTGGAGATGCAATTACCCTCATCATTCTATTTATTAATAAAACAAAAAAGGCCCCTTGCCAGATGACACTTCTTCATAAGCTCCATCCTAAATTCAGGAAGGAAACTGAATGAGAAGTGTGATTACAAAAATAGAAAAGGGTTGTTACAATTGTGTGCACAATATACCACATAGGGAAACTACTTTATTTTTTATTTCACAATTGGTAAAACCAGAGCTGGATGCGACTCTGCCTACACACTGGGCCTGTTTTTGATGTAGAGTGAATTAAAGCAAATGGCTTGTCAGCAAGTACCTTCCCCTCCACTACCCCCTCACCCCCCCTCCCACTGGCCCGGCTGATGACCCAACGTGCTGCGATTGCCCTGTCCACCCTGTGATTAATGGGGCTCCACCACTGTAATTCAGTCTCTACTGATTAGGGGCAGAGACGGGGCTGTATAGCTTTGAAATATGTGTACTGAGACCCCCCTCCCCAATCCGCTTCCGCTGACACCCCATCTACTCACATTGAAGTCAATATCACATCCCATTATTGCTAGTTTTCTGTCTCTGCAGCTCCATTAGGGTTCCATGAGTTGCAGCAAAGAGTTGCAAAATGGTTTGCACCTATCCATGATCACCCCAACTTGTGCACACTCCTGTTTAGAGCCCAATATTTCCCTTTCAACGACTACAGAATGTCAGCATTGGGCTGTGGAATGTAATTTCCGTAATACACGTTTCTTTATTGTTGCTTTTTCTCTATAGTATCCAGTTGTTAAAATTGAGTAGGTTGCCCAACACACACTAGGGGTTGTTCATGCAAATTAATGATGACTGTTTTGTAGTTGTATTGCAATGTGGTGCGAGCTGCATAAGTTCCCTCGCTCAGAAGATGAAGACAGCCATCATGGCAATTCAGATTTGTATCCTTCTTAGGTCATTGAATCCAGCACCAGTAAGGTATATAATGGCATATTTTGCTATATTTAAATTTTTCAAACTGCAAAACTGTGACATATAGGAATAAACACAATATTAGAGTAGGAGCGGCTTTCAGTTCCTGCCTTACCAGCCTCTCCCACCTGCAAGTGTTCCAGCCAGACCAGTAAATGGACAAAAAGATTACCATCGCCCAGGTAGTCATGTTGGCTCAACTATAGTAAAGCGGCAAATGCCGGGCTCCTTGCTGCAGCTCTGCTAGCTCTCTCACTTATTTCCCCAGCCCTGAAGTCACTTGGCTTGCCACTGGGGAAGCATTGTGTCACAGTGGAGGCACTCTAACCAATGCACGAAGCACGCCGTGATAATGCGCCACCAAAGTTCTTGAGATGCATCAGGTTGGTTCCCTGCAGCAGCTGATCTAAAGTCAAGCAGGGTACAACAGGTCTGGGGGCAGTCCTCAGCATCAAGACCTTTCCCGCAGAAATGTCCCACCCCGTTTCGCTGACACTGGAGTCTAAAATCATGCCTTTTAGGATGCCGCTTAAGACACACCTGTATCTGATTGATCAGCAAAGTCCTCCCCTCTGCCTCCCTAAACCTTCTGACTTCACCCTTGCCTTTTTTGGAGCACATTGTTGTCCAGTCGCTTGCACCTCACCCACTACCTATAATCACTACCTCCTTCTCAGATTCTCCCTCCTTTATCCCAAGCTCTTTATTGGTTCCCTGTTCACTCTGATCCCCTACAACTATAATGATTGACTCCATCCTCTGTCTAGGGCCTCCTTCTTATCCAGATTCTGATCCACAATCAAATGATTCAACATTCTTAGTATTCTGGTCAGGCGCTGGACACAATAACAAGACATAGATTGATAGTATTCCAAATTGTTTCATATAAAAAATTCTTCTCGAAAATACTGGAATATGATATGATATTTATAACGCGCTTAATACCCATAGGTTTCAAAGCACTGGCCCCGGGGATCGAACCTGTGTTGCTTTGCACCGTCTTGCTTCCAAGGTGAGCATGTTGCCCCTGAGCTATCGTCCCTAGAAGATTAAACGCGTTACTTGTTCATGCTCAACATGCCCTTTGTGGTTAACATGAGTTTCGGCCAGCAGGCCTTTCTCAAAACCAGGCGAGGTATTTTTGTACTTAGACCAACATCTCTAATCAATAAATCCGATGTATTGTGCAATCATCGTTCTGGAATATATTCTGATGTATCTCCTTTGTCCACAAATATCCAGGATAGTTCCCATCTGATATATCCACAAGTAGCCTTTGAAGCGACCCACGTCTCTATAATCCAGCCACAATCAAATGACTCACATTCTACTCTTGATCTCCCCCTACTCTGTTCCCCACTCCCGTACTCTGCACCCTCTATCTATCCCATTTAGAACGCACTGCAACAGTTCTCTGTACCCACCCCCTCCCGTTCTCCCTCCCAGCTTATCCTATATTAGAAAATGAAACTGTCTGTAACCCTTGATCCTTACCTAAACAATGTCTGTTCAGCTCTCCAAGCCCCCTATCTCCCTCACGAGACTCTATTGAAGAAGACATTCTTGACTTAGCACAGGCCTATCCCTTGGAAACTCACTGACCCCTTCTACACCCCTGGATCTACCATCTTATCTCAAAAACTAAAGACAGAGCCATGCTCATGCAATTATCCTTCTAGGGCTCAAAGAGCATCCTTGGTTTTGTTCATATCCTTTTCCCGCTCTGTCCTGCCTGGTGCACACACTTGTGTAGGCACCAGTCTTGATCTAGTCAACTGAATCACAGAACTTCTCATCCAAACTGTAACATTCCAGAGTCCTTTATACGTATTTTCAGTCGACAATGGCTCACACTTTCTCAGCATCTAGGTTCACCAGCATACTGTGGTGTGTAATTTTTCTGGTGTAATGCATAACATTAAGAGTCTGTGAGATGTTTGTGTTGCCATTTGTTCCTTGAATGATGACCACCTAGTTGGAATGGGCTAATTTCTCCACAAACTGTCTCCACAGGGCAATCCATATTCTTGTCAGAATCGTTGAACGGGTTTATCAAAGAGATGGGTCTGTCATTACAGCAGTTGACAGCGTCTTTCATGATCATGTGTTCTTTCATGGTGGTGGGATAAACGCTGGTTTCTGCTGAATGATTGTTCAATTCTGTCAAAAGAGGAGTCAGATCGGACACATATACATTTAAGTCCTGGTGCTAAATTTTTTGTGAGGCCTTTAATGGTGGGTATAGCAGCAGTCATAGTACCTTTCTTGTTAAGTCACGCTTTAACAGTGCTAATTTCATATCGGGCAATTATTCTCAAAAGACTGGTGTCTGTGCACCACATCTGGAATTCATACTTGTGTATGAGCGCATAATAAATAGACAATCAATCAATCATTTGGATTGATTTACCCTATAGGATGTCCCACTCGTAATCATGTCATGACGTTGCCCTCTATCAATGAACTTGCCTTAAAAGCTGCTCGATAAATAGTCAATATTTGTCGCACGGGAGTCAGAATGGTGATGATGAGATGTAGGAACAGTGGACTATCAAGAAGATATGCACATCTGTAATTAGCAGACTCCCTGCCCCCCCCCCCCCGCTGCACGTACGTAAGTGTAAGAGAAATATTGTCTTCCAAGTCCAGTGTCCATTGCATCATAGGTAGTTGCCAGCTGCAAGGTTTCACACATGCTGATGACTGCTCATTGTCAGTTTCATAATTATACTCAAACCCAACCGATGAAAATCCTTGGTCTAGGTTAGGTCCTTCACAGAATTCAAAGTAAATCTGTCAAAGTCAAATACGATGCCCCTCACTATGATATTAAAGGAACATTTCCTCGAAGGCCCATTTGTTATTATTTTGTTACACATTTCGCCACAAATATAGGTGGCGTGGTAGGCTGAGCTATTTATTTATATGGGGAGCGGTCGCACGGGTTCTCCCCCCTGCATTGTTTTGTGGCGAAATGTCAAAAAACAAAATCAAATTCGAGAAAATGGGACCCAAAACAATTTTTTTTCTCGAGGAAATATCGTAAATCCATGAGAAATAAACATGAATATGGCCGGCATTCCCCAAAGTGGGGTAAAAGAAGGATGACGTTCCCGAGTTTCCAGCTGTCGCCAAAAGGAAGACAAATCCACTCTCCCAACTGATGGAGAAGATGCAGCTGGACACTGGCAGATAGCTGAAGTTAAACTTGTGTGTTTGTGCTAAAGTTAAAATACTGAAGGTAAGTATCCTTCCACGGATACTGTATCTATTCCGCTCACTAAATGGTAACATTTGAGTCATTGTCGTGTGTAAATATTGAAGACAGACTGAAGAACTTAGCCTGGGTGGGGCTGGAGAAGGTTATCTTATCTCTGGACAAGATGAAACTAGGGGTGGATGGGGAAGTATTGGGTTTTTCTACATTTGTCAAAGAGCCTCAGGCATGGACAATCTCAACCTCTGCCTATTGGCTCAAGAGGAAATCAGTAGGTGACACTGCCTGGATGAAGGTGGCCAATCAAGGGAAACTCTGAGCAGAGGCATGGGGCAATGGGGCTATAGCCCTGGGTCTTTTGGTTGTTGCCCCAGATAGAAGCTCAGCGGCTACAACTAAGAGCATAGCTAGCACCGAGTCCAGACAGTCCCAACATTAGCGTAGCCCCGGATCTTTTCCAAACCTAGCAACACCCCTGACTTTGAGAGAATCATGATCAGTTCCCGCAGTCTGCACAAGAAGATCCTATCACTAGTTGTGTGCACACACAGGCCAATACCCCCTACTGATGCCTTGCTCACTGATCCCCTCAAACATCTCGCTGATGGTTGAAGAGCCAACTGCTCAGTGGTCCAATCGGAATAAGAAAGCAAAACCACGAGACACCCTGACATAGAGAATGGGTGGATGAAATCCTTCAGAGGCCTGTTAATGATGCATGAATTTGCAACTGAAAAGGGCTGTGCACCCTCATATCTTACACCATTCTACCGAGCCTCTTCCACTAACGCAATGTTGAAAGGGATGATTGCACACCCCGAGACTGAAGTGTCTGCATCCTCAATCTACACAACCACATCTGAGGTTGATGAATGTTCTGTATTGGACAAGAATAAAGCAGACTTGGAATACACACTGGATGACCATCTGCCACATGACTACTGACATAACATGTACATGATAATGCAAGAGGCAGCGCCCAGTCTGCATAGGATCTGCATCCAGCCGTGCATAATGTTCAGGCTGTACTGGGCTCCGGTTACACTCCACAAGCTTGCACTTTCAGTGAGCAGCCTATGACACCAACAAGAAGACTTCTTTCACATGCTTTGGTGAAGAGTGATGGCGGTGATTGAGAAAATACATGTCTGAGGATCTGGGAAAGAGTGGTAGCCTGATACAACTGATGTATTTGTTCAATGACATGTCCACACCAGATTCAGTGACTACAGCTGACAGGGCATAGATAACTAGAGACATTATGGAGAGCGAGAAAATCATCACACAGCAACGAAAACATGATATTCGGATATCTTTGAGGAACAGGGTGATTGAGATGTGTGTGATCACCATTTTGGAGACGATGGTACATAGACATTGAGGCAGATAAAAATGGTTCGATGTAATTTACTTTTCTGCAGAATATGTCAGTGCTGAGACATGTTGACAGTGTTTTCTAGAAGGGAAGACCCTCTCCTTAATCATTGCGTGACTCTGTTCCATTGTTGGCATCTAGAAGAATAGACATTAAATTACTTTGGATTATTTGCTAATAAGAAAGACAGTTAGATGGCGTATGTATGCATTGTGTATAGGTGATTCTGGGCACCTAAAGGTGAAGGAGACAGGAGGAAGAAACTGATCCTCAAAGCCTTGTCACACCTGGAACAGGTAATGTCTAGGGAGAGGGAGAAAGGGCTTAAGTGCAAGGGGAAGGGACAGACGCGGCGTCCCATAACATATCTCAGCATATCATAAACTAGCCACGGCAGGGATTTAGAAGTGCACATTGGTGGTTTCATTAGCGTTCAGGTCTGCGATCAAGGCCACCTGAGACCCCGGGATGATGACAGGAGGGCGGAATGGAATGGCTGCAGGAGGAAAGGAACTCATCCTGTTGCTGTACAGTAATTTAGAAGCTTTTGGAAGAATACCTATAGCACAGGGGATGCAACCGGATTGGCTATGGAATAGGAGGGTTTGCTAGACTTGAGGAGAAAGTCTACTACCTGCAAGGACTGTGATGACGAAGGAAAGGAAGTTAGTAGGGTGTGCTAGGGGATCCGGAGAGAGGCTGTTCTGGGAATCCCACGAGGTGTTCACTTTGGTGCTCAAGAAGGCGAGAGGTGTCCTGCTGGCCTGTGTTCTAGCGCCCATGATTTTAAATGTACATATTAGTGATACTGAAACAGTCCTGAAGGAGACCCATGTAGATGGCCTAACTATAATCCACATCCTTATATTATTGTATGTGGATAATACAGTAACATGATCTAGAACTGCAAACGGCCAAGGAACGTTGTTAATTTTATTATCCTCTTTTTTTAACTGATAATCAGAGACACAGCACAATATTGAGCCTTGGCTGTACGTGGACATCCTTCCTAATTTGTGTTACTTGGAAAATTGATTGGTGAATGTTGAGTGTTTTGATTATTTTGGTCACAAATCGTGGAATATACACCTTTCTAACTTTAAATCACCGTTCGTGCATCAGGCCTCAATGCTCGCATTCTTTAATGCAAATATTTGTGTCAGGTAGTTTCCCCAGTGTTTGAGACCTACTGGGGGAAGGGGCAGGCAACAGAGACAAAATAATTATGCGTGCACTGTAAATGTATCAAGCATGTAACAGAAGATACAATTCACTTCTCAAATCTGCACCAAATCTATAACTCAGATGGAGATGGAGTGAGGGGAAAGGTTCAGATTGTGTCTTTCCGTCCATTGACCACTTGAGTGAAAGAACACAGCACTCCCAAAGGTGATGCTTAGCAAGCAATGTTGATAGTTCCCTTTAATCTAGAAAATGCTACTCTCCGTCAGTGGATGACACATGTCTCTAAAAAGATAACTATTGATTTGACCTTTTTTCTGCACTTATCAGACACACCCTCTCTGTTGCCTTAACCCTAGCACTTGCCACTTGCTGGCTGCACTACCATTGTTTGTTATTTTTATTATTTAGTTATTTATTTATTATTAACTTTATTCCTTTGCCCAGCATTTTCAACTCCCCCCCCCCCCCACGCTATGCACTTTTCCCTTTCCCTCACCGATGCACTTGCACCTTCTGAATGTCACTGGGCCTAGTAAGATCGTTGTTTTTGTTCTCCCAGGTTCCCCTCCCCTGCCTTGTCGTGCTCTGAAACACTTGTGTACGAGCACAAAATATAAACACATTATCAATATCAATATCAACTAGAGTACACAAAACGTCACAATTGTTTTCAGGGTCTTTGACATGATCCTTGACATATAAAAGATTTCAGACAAATATATTGTTATGATAGTAAAGAGAAATCCCCCTGTACAAGTGTACTTTCCGAATGTGGGAGGCAAGGGGGTCTAATAAGGGAGAGCAAGGCCAATCCTGCTTCATCCAAAAGCATAGCAAGCCGGGCAAAATCCATCCCATTGCTTCACACTGCGGCTGTAGATGACACATACAGGTGCTTCACCAGTGATGGGAAGAAATAGACTCTCCCATCCAAACCCATCTCCCATCCTCATCAATAGCTGCGAATCAAAAAAGGCTTCCGACAGGCTGTACTTCTTTCTTCTTTTATTTGCATGGATTGCTGCTTCTGGCATCTGTGGATTCACCGGATGACCCGGGAAAGTCTCCTTTTCCAATATAATTTTGCGGATTTGGCATGGATGAATCCGGCCCAATCAGGAGGACCTGTCTGGACATTAGAGGAATCAGCCTTCTGGGGGAGATAAGCATGTATGTTTCACACAGGAGATGGATAATGAAGAACTCAGGAAGCATGTCCAACTCCTCGCAAATTGTTGACAGGTGAGCAACTAGCAAATCAGACAAGGCTTATTACATATCTTTGTATGGGATTTACATACAACAAAACTGGGTACCTAACAAAAAAGGGAGTAATGCTCAAAAAAGAGAACCCAAAGATAGAAATCCAAGGGGAGTCATGAAGTGGGGGGGGGGGGTGAGAGGAGGAAGGAGTGTTGGCAGAAAAGCACCTTGCAAAACATTGTTCTTTGAAGAGAATTGTCTTCCATTCCTTCCTGTGGTACAGGAGGGATCAAGCCAATCTGACGTGCATTGACATATAATTCCATAATCCAAGGGAGTAATTGGAGAAGGCGTGTCTCTGAAGTCTAATGCAAGCACGAAGGGATATTTTCTGAAGGAAAGAGAGATAGTAGCAGGCTATCTGTTTCTTCTTCGCTTTCGAGGTCTTGTACGAATGGCTGTAGTGGATAATGAAACCAAATGGGTTAGTGCTGAAGGTGAGCTGAGGAGAGAATCTATCTAGTGTTTGGTAAAACCCTGGTGGATTATGAACTATTTGTGGAGTTCAGTTTCAGGTAGTACCTTGACATCTACGTAAAAAATAGCGAGAGGCAGATTTTTCATTGCTAAATGTCATTGAAGGAGTTGACCTTTTGAAAACAACTGGTTTCGTCAGCATGTTGGTCAGGCGTCGATGTGAAGATTACAACAGTGTTGTCCCAGTGGTTGAGGTTGATGATATGTGATAATAATAAAGGCCCTTGTGGGAATTCACAGGTCAAAGATCAGGGTTGGGAATAGGACCTAGCGGGATAAACAGATCTCCGGTCATGGGGTAGACCACTGTGTTTTCAAACCTCTAGCAGTATGTTAAGAGGCAGTTGTTAAAGTCAAGAAATAGAACAAACACAATCCATAGATAGAGGTCAGCTTTATCCAGGATGATTAGGGCATGTTGGCAGTGTCAGTGCTATCTGTAATGGTTCCTGGGAACGGTTAAGGGACAGAGCTCACATCTGCCTTGGACATTTAGTCTTCACCTCCCTGGTGGAGGATAAACTCTCCCAGTACAGGTCCAATGATTTGTTCTTTTAGTGTTATTCCAACATTGAATCAAAGAAGTAAAGAGGCAAAGCCACAGGTGATTTTCCTAAAGCTAGCCTGATTTAGGAGTCCAATCCCAGTGCTTAGACATCACACCCAAAGTATTTTGTGCTACAGAAAGTGCAGGGGACAAGAAGTAAAGATAGCGACAGAGAGAAACAAGATGCCGGAACATTCCACCATTGTTAAGGATCTGCCTCATTCTACAGTAACCCCAACCCCTTCCCTTCTCAGTAGAATCAATGGCCTTTTTTGTGTGCAGCACCATGTTGTGAGGCCATGACATTTGTGAATGTGTCTCCACTTTGATTCCTGATTCCAGGAGAGATTCCTTTGGAGTGGATTATTACCTACCCTTAGAAAGGGATAACGAGAGGCATACCCCCCAAATGATGCCTTCCTGTCAGCAGTGGCAAGATCCAGCCTATCTGGGGAGAATACACATAATCCCTTCAGAGTTGGGCAGGCTCATCAGGCTGACAAATGTGTTATATCAAATTGCTGTGGCTATGATAAATATGAGAATAGCATAACTCAGGCATGGCTTATATTTAAAGATGTCTTTGACACCAGGAGGGTAGACTCATAATTATAGGGTTTTGGTACAGGGGTGCATTTCCTAAATTCAGCACCTACGCTGCACTGCCTAAGCTGTCACTGCAGCTGTCAAATGGATACCTGTGACATCTGAACCTGCTTTGTGCCACATGAGGATAGGTGCTACAGATCAGGATACTGATGCAGCAGGGCACAGGCACACACTATGCTTTTGGCATTGATCTTAGGAAAGAGCAATCTGATTGATAGATTACCCTTCTAGAGATGGAATTACTCGTATCATTCTATTACTGTAATACAATTTTTTTTAAAAAACAGCACTTATACACCCTTGCCAAATGGCAATCTGATCATATGATCACTTTGCTGATGGGTCGCTCAGCATATACTTTGGCACCTCTGCATTCTCCTTTTAACTCTTCTGTATGTCTGATCTTCATTTGCTGTGCATGATTCTATTTCTTCTGAACTTGCTTCTCTCCATAGACTTTCTTTTGAGTCCTAATTATTGTTTAACTTTTTCTGTATCGTCTATACATCCATTTCTGGTGTGACTCCTCCCTTTCTCTCCTATCTTATATCGTTATCCACTACTTCTCATTCTCTTTGCTCTCAACCTCACTTTTTTGTTACTATTCTTAAACCACATTGTGCTCAATCTCTTACTGGTTTCTAAACATTGGAACTAGCCCATAGACACTGTGCTTGTCACTATCACACTTTCATTAAAGAAGCCAAGCAGAATTTTTTTACCCAACAAATTGGTGTAGCCTTAAATCAATCGAAGGAACTTTTTTCTGTTGTTAGATCACTGTCATCCGCCTCATCAGAATACCCAAGAATTGTGTGACTCCATCTTGCTTCATTTTGTCACCAAGATTGAGACCATCCGCTCCAACATTAGTTCAGCCACTGCTTCGTGTGCGCCCACCACCCCACCAATGACGAATCATGCCACGAGTGGTCATCTTTTCCTGTTTTCACTACAGATGTTGTTAGTAAGGCCATTGCACGGCTGAAATCTGTGGCTCCCTCAGACCCCATCCCTCTGTCTGTCATTAAGGCTGTATCTCCGAGTCTTATCTCCTGGATCACTCAAGCCATTCATGTGTCTTGCCAGTTGGGTCATATACCAGCAAAATTTAAACATGCCGATGTTATCCCCTTGCTGAAAAAACCCTACTATCTGCCTAGTCGCTCGCTTTAGTTTGCGGTATGTCCCTTCTTCTCGGGTTATTGATATTGATATTGATATTTTATTTTTATCGCACTCATACACAAGTGTTTCAGAGCATGACAAGGCAAGGGAAGGGGAACAGGGGAGAACAAAAACAACGATCTTTCTAGGCCCAGTGACATTGAGAACGCGCAAGTGCAGGGTAGAGGGGGAAGGGGGAGAAGTGCATGGAAGGGGGAAAAAAGGGAGAGTGCGGAGCGAGGAGGAAAAAAACTAAATAATAATAAAATAATAAATAAAAAGGCAACAAACAATGGGAGTGCAGCCAGCAAGTAGCAAGTGCTTGGTTTATGGCAGCAGGCCGGGTAGGTCTGAAAGTGCAGGAAGAAAAGGGGAGGGCTGTATGGGTACAGATACAGACCCCAGTGCAAGGGGTGGCCCGGAGGCAGTGCGTGAGGGTGGCAAGATGAGCAGGTACCTGGGCCTGGAGGACAGAGGGTGGCCAGGTGCATGGTACAGCGGGAGAGTAGAATCAACAGGGGAGAGGAGAGGAGAAGGCAGAAGAAAAGAGGAAGGTTTTGAGGTGCTACCAGAACCGGAGATGGTTCTCCTCAAGTTTTAGAGTTGCAGGGAGGCTGTTCCAGAGGGAGGCCCCAGCTGAAGACAAAGTTCTACCCCCAGCTTGTTTCTTTGAGAAACGACTGACCCTGAGGGAGTTAGAGGTAGAGGAGCAGAGTGCTCGAGATGGGAGGTATTTGCAGAGGGATAGCTGAAGGTATTTTGGACCCAGGCCCCGGAAAGCCTTGTGGACAATGCAGAGGGTTTTGAATTTAATCCTTGCGTCCACTTGGAGCAAATGGAGAGAGCTGGAGAGATACGATCCCAGGGCTTGAGCCCAAGGACAAGTCTCGCAGTCCTGTTATGGATAAGTTATAAAGGACGGAGAGTAGAGGCAGGTAGATTAAGAAAGAGGCTGTTGCAATAGTCCAACTTAGAGAGAACCAGAGCTTGGGAGACAGTGAGGGTTAACCAGGGTTGGTGACCATGCTTTTTCGTGGCAGCAGCCCCATTTTGGAACGCCTTGCCATTTTCTAAAAATCTCTAATCATCTTGAGTTTAGGTGTTTCCTGAAAACTCTTCTGTTCTGAACCTCTGCCTTCTGCTTTACCCAAGTTCTGTCATAGCGCCTTGATACCTCTGGGGGATAGTGCGCTCTATAAATCCTGATAGAATAATATAACTTGTTTCCTCATTCTCTGCATGAGACAGATTTAGTCCTACATTTTGTATTGTATGCATAATATATTTGCAGACTTTACAATTTTAAAGGGACTTATATAAGTAACTTCATATTAAAACTCCATGTACGTGACAACTGTTTTAAAGATTAGAGCAAACATTGTGCATCTAAGTAAGAGTGTGTCTCCATAGTTGTTCCCTCTCCTCATCCACTTTGTTCAGGTGCCACTCAACAACAATTGTGATGAGGAGGATGTTGAGCAGTGCCTCTACCCCTCCCATTCTACTTCTGATATGGGGGCCTTGAACCACATGAGTCGTTTCTACAGATAAAACACATTTGGGGCTGCTCAGCCTCACAGAATTGACATGTGCTGAAGCATGTAACAGGTGGAAGATAAGAAGGAACAAGGAATGTCCACATATCATATCATCAGCAGTGGATACAGGTTATAAGTTACAAGGAAGGCGCATGTATCTGAACATAGATTGAAAATAGAAAAGGGCTGTGGATTCCAACGGATGAAATGGGGGTTATCGGGCCAGCATCTCAAGTCATCAGCCTTAGTGAAGCAAGGGTGGATAATGAGGGTCTGGGCTCTTAACCCCTGTTCAAGTCCTTGGAATGGGGGCTTAAAGCCATTAGCACCGCAGGTGCTGAAGCGGTAAACCGGGGTGCTTAAAAAAAGTATTTTGCTTTGTACAATGGGACGCACAGCGCATCCCGTTGTACAAATGAAAATACTTATCGAAGATGGCCGCCATGGACAGGGAAGCTGGGTTCCAATACGGAGCCCCTCTTCCAATTCCATGGTGGCCTGCAGGAGCAGAGAGGAAGGAGCGGCTGCGGCGGGGTGTGCTGCCTGCGCAGTAATAAGGTAAGTGGGTTTGGGAAGGGATGGAAACTAAAATAATGGGATGGAGGGTGGGGGGAAGAAGTTAAGCGGCGGGAACTGGCCATCATGTGGAAAGAACGCAGGCTTTCCCCTGCGGTTCAAGCCCCCGTTCCTAGCCACCTGAATGGCTGGCTCACCCCGCCAGGGTGCTAATGGCCATTGAAATAATATATGAAACACTACACTGGAGCCAGTTAACCCATAAGTGAGGCCCTCCAAATGACTGACAATTTTGAAATGTTTATGTCATGGCATTTATAACAGGGTAGACACTGAGATTAAACATGTTGGCCAGGACAACACACTTGTGTCAATGGTGAAGCTGGGATTTGAGCCCAGTTCCTTGACTACATTATTTCCAAGTTCTTGTCCTACAGCAAGATTCAATTATTAGTGAATATTTGAGGTCCATGAACTTGAAGTCCATGAAGTAAACACTGTGTGTTGTGGACCTGTCATGAAAAGTGCTCAAATGACATGCCAAACCAACATGACAGTAAATCATATCAGAGACGTATCATACAATAGGAGGATATTTATGGTTTTATTTCTCCATTATAAATGGAACTCCACATAGATACATAAATACATAAAAGAAAATACATCTGGGGTCATTACGACCCAGGCGGTAGCCGTGCTGGTAAATACCGGCACGGCCGCCACTGGAGTTATATTTTTCCAGCGCCCGGCAATGGGCAATTACCGGGGCATTACAGCTGCGGCGGACTCAGTAATTTCCCTTTTCCGGGCAATGGAAAACATGACTCCCCATTCCCACTTGAGTCCCGAGGACTCAATGGGAATGGGGAGGACAGATGCACCGGCACCATTATTAACGGGGCCGATGCATCCATCAAGGTCTGCGAGCAGGTGCTGTTCTGCTCGCCAGGTCAGACCTGGTGAGCGGGAGTGTGCCCACCCACAGAACACGTAATTTGCTGGTCTGGTAACAATGGTGCTGGTAGCTTCCCGGCACCGTTGTTACCGGACTGGCAAACTTGTAATGAGGCCCATTGTGTGATAAGGCCACCTGCCCATAGCCATTGTTTGGCACAGGCTTGCACATTGCTGTTCATGACATGAAGAAGAACATTTGATATTCTAGAAAAAGCAAAGAGTTGATGTCATATGAGAATCCCTGTGGCAGCGGAGGACCTTGCAGAAGAGCCGTAGGAATCAACCGGTGAGTGAAACCAGAAGGGGGAACACTGGCTGGCTGGCACATATGACGATCAGGCAATAAACAATGTTTAGAATTAACTGAAAGCTGAATAAGTACTTTTGAATACTGAATGAAGCAAACAGCAGAATAAGTACTTTTGAATATCAAATGAAGTAACAAGCAAACATAAGCACTTGTGAATGCCGAACTGAGCAGATGCAAGTTGTTGAACACTGAGCAGAGTGAACGATAGATTGGGAATCTGCCTGATACAAGGAACTGCGTATTATATGAGCAAACAAGTAACCCTGGCCAAATATGCCACAACAGTGTCAGAGGAGTGTGACACAGATGAATGAGTGAAACCACACTATCATGTTAAAGCTGTTAAAGGAGTGTCATAGAGTTGATGGAAAAGGACCAAAGGGGTATCGGTTGCGTGACCTGTAATGGGTTGACCATGTAGTCTGACAGCTGCGCCTAGATCGAGTACACCTCTGTGTGAAAGAGCCACTGAAAAGAAGCCTGTGTTTTACAACCTCTTATGTGTTTTGAAGTTCAGGAACTGAACTGCCTACATGAATTAGTGAACAGTGACAATCCCTGAAAGGTGGGGAGTGTCTCGCGGGATTGTGTTGTTTTAAAAGCTGGAAGATTTGAACTCTTGGCAAAGGGAACACCTGTACCTTTTGAACTATTTGAACTTGGGGAAGGGGAAACTAATTACAATATTTGAGCTGGAAGAAGCTCTGAACTTTACTTTGAAAACCTTTTGTTTTGATGCTGACATCCGTACACTTTGTATACAGGTAGACGTGAGGGCAAGTATTAGTTTTGGAAACAGATAGACTTTTACGTTGTTCCTCCTGACACAGACTATCTTAAGTTTATTTAGATAGGGAAATCCCACCTTAGTATAGGGCAAGTTAGGGCTTATCCAACCCTGCATCTTAATTTAATAAAACTCAGTGGACCAAACTTGAACCTGTTGTCTGTGTCTGCTTAACAATGCCTTCACAGCACAAATAACCTCAACTAGAATAAAGGCTGATTATGCAGCATATGAATAAAGACCTCTGAAACAAGTGCTTAACACACTGAGCTATCTTCTTAACCATGGTGTCACTCAAACCCATCCATGTGCCTTTCAACTTTGGCTATTGCATGTGAACTATATTATTACGTATGATCAAAAAATTCAAAGGAAAGATGAGAAATCACTGTAGGCTGTATAAAAGTGAATGGACAAACACAACGTAATGCAGGGACCTAGGAATTCATTACATGCTCGATGAATGGAATTGAACTTAGTTGCCATACTCTCATCTTCACAGAAAACATCATCACGACTTGTTGTTTAGGTCTTGTAAATAAAGTTCAACAACTTCTTAGGATGTGACAGCCAGTTCAGGGCATCGCCCAGGGTGGAATATCGTTGTGTATTCAGCCAAATAGTCTAATGGATTGCATGATTTCAGTGTGCAGAGCTAAGCTCATCACCATGGGAGCTGCCTTTAATTACACCTCTAAGATAGTCAGCCAGCGCCCTATTTATTTATTTATTGTGCAATTGTAAGGCACGTATACATCAAGTAAATTGTGTTTCAAAGCGCCCACAGGGAAACAGAGAGGGAACATGGGAATGATAATCAAATATAACAATGAAAGATAGAAGCAGACAGACTGGTCCTTGTGAGTTAAAGCCAGCACTGGTACTGCTAAGCGGGATGACCCCTATCGCCCCCATAATGTGTGTGCTGCAATGCACACCCACACAGAAGAGTAAAAGTATGTGTTTTTTTTTGTATGTGACTACAGATGTGGTGAACTGGGTAAGTCCTGTGATGGCGTGCGGGCCCCCCAGGGTCTGAGCACTAGCGCGCGCGGGCGGGCGAGTGCGCAAGAACGCACGCCGGAGACGTCTGGTTGTTCCGGTGCTCCGGCGCGATCTGCCCGGGCACCGCCTTTATTATTTCCATGCGCATGCGCCGGCCGCTGGGCCGCGCATGCGCACCTCGTGTACGACGTACACAACATCCCTCCTTTCCCCCCAAACAACAAACACATTAAAAAGTGGAGCCAACGTGGCTCAAATCAAACTGTACTTAACAGGGCTTGTCACTCATGCCGCTGAGTCCATGATGAAATCCTGGAATCTTTGCGGCGGACGACGTCCTTCCCTGCGCGGGTACCTGGGTGAACCCTCGGGGGTTCTCTAGTCCCCCGGGGTCCTCTGGCGGTTCACCGCCTCCATGCGGTGCCTCCGCTGTTTGTCCTTTGTTAGGATTGGTTTCTTCTTCCGCTGCCCTTTCTGCTGTCACCCGTGCGCTATCGATCACTCCTGGGTGTCTGTCTCCCGCTTCGGGTATCAGCCCTCTGGGTATTCGGCTGAACAGCGCCTCGGCGGGTGCGATTCCGGTGGATCGATGTGGGGTGGACCGGTATTCACGAAGAAAGTCAATTAGATTGTGTCGTAGGTCCTCCCCTCCATTGACAGAAATTCAAAAATCTTGTTCAGTGTCCGCATGAATCGCTCAACCTCTCCATTGGCCCTTGGCCATAGCGGGGTTACCTTCCGGTGCTTTATACCTCGTTCTTCGCAATACCTAGCAAACCGCTGTCCTTGGAACGGCGCTCCGTTGTCTGAGCAGATCTCAAAGGGGAACCCATGGGTGGCGAAAATGTTGTCCATTGCCAGGATGGTGTGATCACTGGCGGTGGATTCTACGAGCTCCACCTCCGGATACCTCGACCACTGGTCCGTGACCACCAGGAAATATAGGCCCCTTCCGGTCGAGCCGAAGTCTGCGTGCACTGTTCCCCATGGTACGTCACTCCGCTCCATGGCCTGAATGGGTGGGCCCCTTTCCACAGGACTCGTAGCTTGGCAGGGAATGCAGGTCCTCACAAACTCGGCCACCCTGTGCTCCAGATCGGGAAACCAGACCTTCAGCCTGAGGCGTGCCTTCATCTTGGCCATGCCTTGGTGCCCTGTGTGGGCCAAATGGAGGACCCTCATGACCAATGACCTGGGGATCACGATCTGGTGCCCTCGCAGTAACAGACCGTCCGTGGACACCGAGAGCTCATGTCGAGCTTTCCACAGCAGTTGCAGGTCCCTTTGCACATCCGGGTTCCTTCTGGCGTTGTTCAAAAGGATGTCCAGCCACTCTCCTGTGGCCACCGCCCTTTTCACCCTCAGGAACGCCTCGTCTGAGTTCGAGTCATCCGCAATGTCCTGTCTCGATAAAGCCACGGGCAGGGCCGATTCAATGACGAGGTGTACGGCGTCCCCAGTGTCGGTCATCTCCACGGGACTCTGGGTATCCCTCGTGCCTGGGTGACGAGAAAGATAATCGGCTGGGTTATGTGTACCTGGGCGGTATACTAGCTTGACGTCGTATTCCATGAGGGATAGCATCCATCTCTCGATGCGGGGTGGCGGCTTGGATGATGTTCCTAACAAAATAGGAATCAGGGGTTTATGGTCCGTTATCACGACGACAGGTTTGCCGAGGATGTAAATTCTGAAGTGTTTGCACCCCCACAGGATGGCAAGGGCCTCCCTTTCTATCTGGGAATATCTCCTCTCCGTGTCAGTGAGGGCTTTGCTGGCATATGCTATGGGCCTCATGACCCCTAGTTCGTCAGCCTGCATGAGGACCGCCCCCAGTCCCACCGGGCTGGCATCGACCACAATCTCCGATTCCCGGCTGGGATTGAAATAGGCCATTGTTTCCTGCTCTGACAGGGCTTCTTTGATGGTCCTGAAGGATCGTTGTTCATTCTCAGTCCACTGCCAGGCTACGTCGTTCCTGGTGAGTGCCCTCAGTGGTTCCGACAGAGAGGCCAAGTCCTTGATAAAACGGCCGCAGTAGTTGACCATTCCTAAGAAGCTCCGTACTTCGGCCGGTGATGTGGGTGGAGGTGCATCTCTAATGTCCTTGACTTTTCCAGGATCCGGGGATATGCCCCCAGCATGGAAGGTGAACCCAAAGAATTCCAGTCGGTCTTTTAAGAAGTCGCACTTTTCTTGGTGCAGGGTTAAACCCACCGCCTGTAGTCTCTCAAAAGTGTTCTCTAGCCGTTTAAGATGTTCTATTTCCGACCTGGCAAAGACCAAGATGTCGTCGGACATGTTTATGACTCCTTTCAGTCCGGACAGGGCTCCTCTGATGTCGTTTTAGAAAACCTCCGCTGCGGACGAGATTCCAAAGTTTAGTCTTTTGTACTGATACAGCCCCTCGTGAGTAGTGAATGTTGTAATGTACCTCGACTCGGGGTGTAACTCTAACTGGTGATACCCAGACCTGAGGTCCAGTTTAGAGAAGACTTTGGCACCTTGGAGTTCTCCGACGATGTCATCTAGAGTAGGTGTGAGGTGACGCTCCCTTTTGATGGCGGCATTTGGGAGCCTCATGTCCACGCAAATGCGTACTGCCCCCGGTTGCTTCGGCTTTGGGGCCACTACGATAGGCGAAACCCAAGGGGTGGGGCCTTCCACTCTTTCAATGATGTCTCGGTCGACCAGCTGCTGCAATTCCTCCTCCACTTGGGCTCTTAGGTGAAAAGGAATCCGGCGATGTTTGAGGGCCGTCGGCCTCACGGACTTGTCGATATGTAAGCGTATGGGCTCTGCTTTCAGCTTTCCAATGCCCTTGAAGAGAGTTTTAAATCTGTGTAGCATGCTTTTCAGATCGGCATGGTATACTCCAAACGAGAAGTGTACAATGTCGAGTGCTTCTGATGCCGCACAGCTCAACAGGGAATGTGGGCTGACGCTGGTGACAAAGAACCTTGCTTTGATAGTGTTCTGTCCATGAGAAACCGGGGCTACAAACACACCTTGGATGGGTAGAGGTGTTTCCCCTCCGAAAGCATATATTCGCGCCATGGACGCAGACAGCTCCGGTGGGCCTGGCAGGGCCTCGTAATGTTTGGTGGCCAGCACACAGACCGATGCCCCAGTGTCTATGAGAATGGGGGTGGGGACGTCATCGATGTTAACAGTGCATGTGGGTTGGCGTCTCGTGCCAGGACCTTTCACAATGCTGGAAATGAAGAAAATGTCTTCCTCCTCCTCCTCCTCTTCTGCGATGTCCAGGTCCTGCAGACCCTGATCGATCGATGAGATGCCTCTCACTCTGCGAGCGCCTCCACGTCCAACTCTCTCCGGTCCTCTTCCTGCCACTACAGGGGCGGCAGCCCGGCACATCCTTGCATAGTGCCCCGGTGTGCCACACCGGCCGCACGTTCTCGATTTAGCTGGGCATTCACCTCCGTGGGGAAGATCATATCCACAGTAGGAGCAAGATGAGGCGTTGCCTGGTGTGGGCGGGGCATCAGGCCTTCTCGGCACCCATTTCAACCTTCCCGTTGCTGAACGTCCCACAGCAAATGCGTCTTCATCATTCTTCGGTCGCGTGGCAGCGTCCATTTTCGTACCTCTGGCTTCTGCCAGCTCATGTGCCCTTCCCAGGTCCAAAATTTGCTGGAGGGTCAGACCAGGTTCTCTCAGTACTTGCCTTCTAAGTTTGCCGGAGCTGCACCCCTGCAATAGCTGGTTGCGGACCATTTCTTCCTCATCGACCCATCTGCAGGAGGTCGCCAGGTGCCTCAAACGGGCACAGAATTTGTCTAGAGGCTCGTCGTCTAGTTGTCTTTCGGCGCCCATGACAAATCTATCAAAATCCACATTTGCCATGGGGAGAAAATGGTCTTTGAGTGCCTGCTTGACTGCGTCATACGTGACCACGGGGATGACGAGGGAATCGTAGATCTTGTGGACTTCCGCGCCTGCCGAGTAGATCATAGTCGCGATTTTGGTGTCATCATCGTTCACCCCAGATGCCCTGAAGAACATATCTAGCCTCTTGACCCACAGCAGCCACTTCGGGCCCAGTTTGGAAGGGGGGCCAGTTGTATCGAATTCAGGCATGGGGGCCAGGGAGCTGCGAGATCTGAGCGAAATTGGGGCTATGGCACCCTCATCATCAGTCTCTTCGCCCATTTCTGCGTCACGTACTCACAGTTGTCTTTTCCTAGAATGATGGGCGGCTTGTCCTGGGCTTGTAGTAGTGCTGGGGTGTAGAAACCCACTTCTTTCTTCTTTGATGCCACAGCCCTGCGCCTGCAGGACTGTGGGAGTTCCAAAAATTGAGTAGTTTTCCCAAAACACAGCTGGCAGGTGGCGCACGAGCACCCTCTCGGGCCGCAACCACTGCAGCTGTGTGTGAGGAGAGGAGCGAGCGAAAACAAAATGGCCGCCGGCACTCCGCGGGTCCGTAATACGGAAGAGCTTTCCGTCTCTCCGAGGCTGTCGGAGCAGGGAAGTAATCCGTACCTCCTCGTCGCCAGTGTGGTGACCTGGGTAAGTCATGTGATGGCATGCGGGCCCCCCAGGGTCTGAGCATTAGCGCGCGCGGGCGGGCGCGCAAGAACGCACGCCCGAGACGTCTGGTTGTTCCGGTGCTCCGGCGCGAACTGCCCGGGCACCGCCTTTATTATTTCCACGCGCATGCGCCGGCCGCTGGGCCGCGCATGCGCACCTCGTGTACGACGTACACAACAACAGACAGATCTGCAGTAAGGCACCTGCCCAACCCTGCGGGGCGCCTGTGTCCTGCCAGGCCTGGGGCAGTTTGCCCCCCTGGAACGTCCCTGTTCATGTGGATGCAGATCACATCAATATTAAGCAAACTTGGCCAGCATATAGAGGTACCCAATATATGCCTTCAAAAGCCACACACCTCGTAAGGCTGTGCCTAAAGGATGCACAGCAAGGAACAAACACATTATTAATTGTGGTATTTATTGAGCGCAGCTCTAGCACCGGGAATCAACAGAACGCTTTACAATCATAGGGGGGAGAACAAGGTGATGGAAACAAAGAAAGTAGGAAGCAGGGAGTTAGTCTGGCAGTAAGGGATCTTCAAGCAACCAGGAGAGGAAACTGTGGGGAGCAGAACACCCACTCTCAAGTTGTAGAATCATTATAGCACATGGGAAGTGGGAACATGTTTGCAAATATGTGCTTACTAGCATTGTTGCATAGAGCACATTGCTGGTGAAAACATATATGCACAGCTCATGTATGCCAGAGGTTTATGAATAGAACCTCTGCATACTGTATTATGTAGAAAGGACACACTAACAAAAAGTGAGCTCCCATCACTTAGATTACCCGGTGCATACTGCAGCAAACATTACACCTTGAGCGTGATTGTTCTGCTGATTGCATGAAAGATGACAGACGTGACATCAAGGGTGGTGATATTAGTGATGTCATCAATGATATCACCTGTGATGCCATATGTGATATCAGCAATGGTACAATATGCTATGCTAGGTGTGAGGTCTTGTGCAGAAGGAGTTATATTTGTCAAACCTGTTTTTTTTTTCTTTCGTGCTCATTTCTAGGCTGTGTAGCAGGCTCCATGATCCTGGGAGATGTTGCAATGCCTCTACCCCAATTAGTTTAGTGGGTTTGTGTACTTGTTTCAGAAGTCTGTTACTGTCCACAAAGGACTAATGTGCAGACATAGCAATCTGCATCTACGGAGTCTGTAAGTGATTTGCAGGTCAGTTTCCAATGTAGGTCAGTAAATGTGCCAAATTTGATTGGAAGAAAATTGTTGCATATAAAGTCTGTTGGTTATATATATTCAATGGAAATACGTTGTTAGAGTGAGGTTATGGTTACAGGTAAAACCAACAACCCCCATAAATTCACCCGTTATGCTAAACTAAGCAACCATAACCCGTGCTACCACTGTGCACTGCAAGGAGCAACACCCATGATATCAATGATGACATAAAAAATGTCATTGATGACATCAATGATGACATCACATATCTGGCTCCATCTATTTTTGTTCACTAACATATCTAGTCCAGGTGGTTTTCTTCACTGACAGTCAGGAAGTAAGAATGCAAAAGGTACTACGTTTGCAGACCTTACACTTTTCATATGTTCTTACACTACTTTCCATAGGGTTCAGGCAGATCATATGATACATGTACATAGGGGAAGAAGGCAGCCTGAAATACAGCAATCATTTCTGTGCATGAAGATAATCAGTTAGGTTACGAACGTTTCCTGGTAATACTGCTACGTTTTAGCTTACTTTACTTTCCCTGTATATGCTCATATGTTTATGCGTTATGGTCTCTTTATGTTTTGTGTATAGTAGTACAATTATGTAGTAAGTGAGGCTTTCTTAGCTACTTATTACATGTTTCACAGTACACAAAACTCTGAAACGAAAGCATTCATCATTTTACTATCCAGCATTGGAAGATTTTAAATATTGCACCTCTATGATGCATCCTGCAGACAACGGGGGTCATTAGGACCCTGGTGGTAGGGGGTCAACTGGGCTGGTAGAGCTGCCAGCCCCGTTAACCCCCTACCGCCTCATTACGAGGTCTCCTCGTGGGACCCGCTAAGGACGCCTGATTTACCAGGCGTCCTTAGCGGGTCCCGCAAGCAGGCCAGGATGCAAACAACAGGCCCGTCATTAACGGGCCCGTTGTTTGCATCCTCCCCATTCCCATTGAGCACTATGGGGGCACGAATGGGAATGAGGATGTACATGGTCTGGGTTCCTGGAATGGGGAAATACCGGGCCCTCCGAGTTCGGAATGGCCCAGTAATTCCCCATTCCAGGAACCCGGACCCGGTACCCGGAATGGGGGTAGCCATGCCGCAAAATAGCAGCATGGCTACCTCCAGGTTCGTAATGACCCCAATGCCTATGTATCTACATGAGGTGGTTCATGTACTGGAAAGAACTCTGTAATGCAATAGTGTTTATAGCAATGCATTGTTTAATGAACTATTTATGTCATGATAGTTCTTCCAATGATCTCTGATAGTTTTCTACCAACATTACAATGACATTCCCTTGTGGAGGCATTTTATGAAAACTAAATACACATGTGATGCCAGCAGTGATGTCATAAAATGACATTTGTGATGTCATCTTTGATGTCATGGGTGTTAGTCCTTGCAGTGCCCGGTGGTGGCGTGTGTTTTGGTTGCTTAGCTTACCATAACTGGTGAATATCTGGGGTTTTTCAGGTTTTTACCTGTAACCATAACGTCCCTGTAACAATGTATTTCCATTGAATTTCATAGGTTTTTTCTAGTGCAACTTAACCATAACGTCCCTTTAGCAAGAATTTTTCACTGAATTTCATAGGTTTTTACCAGGATACCATTCATTTGTAAAGATTTACTGTACAACATACTGAACCTGCTGGCACCATGTTAATGCGCACAGCAGTCACAGACTGAGCGTCTGGTTGCGGACTTCGGGTGGCACTCAACCTGTTCAGAAAGGCTGGGGCTCTCTTACGTAGGGGTACCATTCAGCAAACACAAGAAACATATACAAACAACACCATGTACATGAATTGCAAGGAAAAATCGAGTAGGTCTGCAAACTGTGTACTTATGAAACAAACAGCACAAAGGCATAGGGACTACAACATAACGGAATGCACCAACAACAGAAGTGACGCCTGCCTACAACAATCTTACCACAATGCTACTTTACATGGTAACAAAGAACAAACAGGCAGATTAAGAACTGGAAAGTACTAAAACCAGAACGTCACTACAACGTAGTAAGCACACTAAAGTCTGTCTGATAATTGCACAGGTGGTGCAGTATACAATAGTAGAGAAGCATAAAGTTTCTTTTTTTTACGCAGCAATGGCAAGCACCTTAGAGTGGCTGGAAGAAAATGTACCCCATGACGCAATGACGTACGATAGTAACCCCATTGGTACGCACCACAGTCTGAAATGTAAATATTTAATATGTATTGCTTCCTGTACACCTAACAGATTGTTTTCCTTTTTTAAGAGAACCTATCGGAAAGGAAAGCAAGGCAGCACAAGCGGCACCCCTTCCACAACAGCATACGGGCACAGGAACGGAAAGAAACTCTGTAAATAGCAAACTGGAAAGCCTGGAAGCAAAATGGAAGAATTGGTGAACAATTTTACCGCCTTAAAAGATGACGTTTGGCGCCAGGCTCATAACCATCATGAAGACCAACATTAGAATGGGACTATTTACTTGGGATTATTTAAATTGGGGGGGGTTCAGACAACATGGAGGCATACACATAGCTCAGTTACAAGGAACTGAGCTATGCGGTCTAGTCTTTTGGGTGGGAGGAAGGATTTGAGGTCAAGGGAGGTGGGAAAACATAAAGACAATCTGGTATTGAATCCAGCTCTCCTATATTGCAGACCCATCTTTAACCAGAGGCCTTACCAAGGGACTGTGAGAGGGTTCGAGAGTGCAAATCATCCAACCAGGGCTGGGTGGCATCCCCGTGGATAAAAGGTGAGCGTAACAGAACGCAAAGCCTCAATAATATTATCCACCTGCGCGTCATGGAGACTTCAGAGACTGACCAGTTAGTTCACTTGTTGGGACAGTTACACGCTGAAATACATTCAGCCAGGCAAGAAACCAACACTCTTAGCAAGGATTTGAGGGATTTGACTGTTACTAAGGATCGTACCGACGAAATAAGTAGACAATTGCTCCAATCACAGGCAGGACAGATCCCATTGCCTGGTAACATTCCTCCAACACCTGTACCAACTTCTTCCACCAATCCAGTACAAATAACCCTTTCTGGGGCAGTTTCTTTACCTCCACCTGAATGATTTACAGGGGACCCCAAGAAGTATGCAACAGTCATGAACCAGTGTCGTCTTCATTTCCTTTGTAGACCTGGGGCTTTTCATAACGACCAAGCGCGGGTTGCTTTTGTCTTGTCATATCTGAGTGGCAGTGCTGCGGATTGGTCGGTACCATTGGTAAGTCAGGATAACCCGTTGTTACATGACTTGGGGGTTTCCAGATGGAAATGGAAAAACCCTTTGCTCGTCATACCCAAGGCCAAGCAATAGACAACAAACTTTTGTGAATCCATCAAGGAAGTCAAGACTTGCTTACATATATAGCAACATTTAACAGACTAGTCATTGAAGCTGGGTGGCCTGAGGAAAAAGGGACCACACTATTTTGGGGTCTTCGAGGGGAACTAAAGGATGTCCTTGCTCAAGTGGTTAACCCAGCTAAATGACTGTGGAGAATTCATCAACCTTGTGGTGCAATCAGATCACAGACTACAATACCGAGAAGTGGACCGGATAAGTTTAGACACGCAAGCTGTGTATGTCCGGTTAAAGGATAATGTTCCACGTACATTGGAAAACACGGTACAAACCATGCAAATCGGAGGTGTACGGTCCCCTTTAACTAATACTGAAAGAGACATGAGTAGGCAACAGCAATTATACTCATATTGCAGAAAATCAGGCCACTTCCTCAAAGAATGTCCAGTGAAACCACCAAGGAGAACTGTTGGAGCCACAGAGAAGGAAGATAATAACAAGGAGTTAGAAAACTACCAAGCCTGGCAAGCGGAGAGGTCCGCTGGTCGAGCGAGAAGGATGAGCCACAGACCTCACACTTTGCATTACCAGTAATTTTGATCAATCACCGACATCTGTCTCGGATGCATGCTGTCGCAGCATACATAGACAGCGCAGCAGTTGGGAATTATGAAGACCAAGATCTGGCAGCAGAGATGGGGCTTCCCTTATGCTGTAAGTCGACTACTGAAAAAGTTACTACTGTTGATGGGACAGAAATAGCTTCCAGACCAGTAACCCAATGCACAGCAGCACTAACCCATCTGTGCGAAGATGGACACCGATATTCTATTCCGTTCGATCTCATCAAATCTCCTCAGTTTCGACTAATCTTAGGGATGTCATTGTTGGTAGCTCACAACCCTCTAATAGATTGGCGTGCCAAGAAGTTGGCCTTTTCTGATGATTGTGTTCGCACCTGTTATTACCAAGAAACGGGGAAAACAGACGTATGTACATCTGCTACTCCCAGTACGGCGGTGATTGTACTAGGTGTGACTCGTACTCTACCAAATGAATACCAAGATTTTCAAGACATGTTCCAGAAAGAACAAGCCAATACTCTGCCACCGCACAGGCCCTACGATCGTCAGATAGACCTCATACCTGGTGCGAAAATTCCTTGTGGTCGAATCTATGCACTTACTGAACCAGAAAACCTCCATTTGAAATCTTATCTTGATCAGTACCTGGCAAATGGATTTATCCGCCCATCTAAATCACCAGAAGCCAGTCCCTTATTCTTCGTACCAAAGAAGGAAGGAGATTTGAGGACTTGCATCGACTAACGCGCATTGAACCAGATCACAGTAAAAAAATGTTATCCACTGCCCCTTATTCCTGAATTATTGGATCAAGTCAAAGACGCCCAAATCTATACCAAACTGGACCTTAGGGGGGCGTACCATCTTGTTCGAGTGAAGAAAGGAGACAAATGGAAAACCGCCTTTCGTACCAAATATGGCTTGTATGAATACCAGGTAATGCCTTTTAGACTTTGCAACGCTCCTGCTGCATTCCAGTACTTTATGAATGATGTTTTATGGGAATTAATCGACGTTTGCACCCTGGTTTACATTGATGACGTCTTAGTGTATTCTGCTACAAAAGAAGACCATGTCAGGCATGTCCGCTCCGTCCTTACTAAACTCCGTCAACATAAACTGTATGCTAAACTTGAAAAATGCTCTTTTCATGTCACCGAAGTGGAGTTCCTCGGTTTTATCCTCACACCAAAAGGTATCAGAATGGATATGCACAAGGTAGATGCCATTCTTAACTGGCCGTCACCAACTTCATTTATTCATTTAAAGGAATCCAGAGTATGTTGGGCTTTGCAAACTTTGCAAAAGAGGAACCCACTGGAGAATATAATGCACACTCTCCAGTCTTTTTAATAGACATTCCTGCACCTGCCTCACGGAGAAAGCTCATTAAAGATTTTAGAATTTCATCCGGAAAATGGCAGACACACATATAGTCGGGAACGGCTTTATGTGTTTTTTAGCACGATAGAGTGTACTTACTTGCATTTGTGAGTTCAGTGATAGAGATGTATCCATCCCTACCCACTTCACTAAAAAAACTGCGAGTTCCTAGTGTGACCAGAGTATTGGGCAACCCACAGTCGGAATACCCAAAACAGTCCATTGTGTTTTACATAGTCCAATATTGTGTGTGCACAAAACAAGTCCCAAAAGCAGAAACCAGCTGGTCTTCTCCAACCATTGGAAATTCCTCCCACACCATGGCACAAACTGTCCCTTGATTTCATGACAGATCTACCTCCCAGTCAAGGAATCAACACCATCTTAGTAGTTGTAGACTAGTTCACTAAAATGGCACACTTTATTCCTTTTAAGGGTCTTCCAAATGCATCCAATTTAGCAAAAGCATTCCTGGAGGAAATTGTATGGCTACATGGCTTTCCATCGGTCTTGATCTCAGATCAAGGTAGCCAGTTCATATCCAAATTCTGGAGGAAATGCTGTTCAATGGCTCAAATTGACATTCGACTATCCACAAGTCACCATCCTCAAACAGATGGCCAAACAGAAAGAACAAACCAAACCGTCATGCAATACTTAAGTTGCATGTTGCATCAAGTGGAAAGAAATTGGAAGGACTTGCTATGGATAGCTGAATATGCCTATAATAATTCATTACACACCAGCACCGGACAAACCCCTTTCTACACTATATATGGTAAACATCCATGTACTTCAGAATTGGATCTGCCAGCCCCTTTGGAAATGTCAGCAGTTAAAACCCTACATACGACTTTTTCCCAGTCCTTCAAAGAAGCAGCAGAACATTTACTCCAAGCCAAGAACAGACAAAGAAATTTGCTGACCAACATCGTAGTAAAGCCCCCGACTATCAAATTGGAGACAAAGTCTGGTTAGCATCACAATATGTGCCCATAAAAGGGACCTTTCGTCCCCGATATCTGGGACCTTATCCTATTGAATCCATAATAAATCCAGTGGCAATTAAATTAGCTCTACCACCCACTATGCAGATTCATTCTGTGTTTCACGTATCACTCCTGAAACCGGTACAACCCGGTACTCGGGTTACAACACCACCAAAACCAATATTAGTTGACGGAGAACCAGAGTTTGAAGTAAAGGATATCCTAGACTCAAAATACACCAGATCCAAACTATACTACTTAGTTGATTGGAAGGGATACGGCCCGCAAGACAGATCGTAGAAACCAAGTGAATACATCCATTCACCTCGCTTAATTAAAAAGTTCCATCAGAATTACTCAGCCAAACCAGGACCAGACAGAAGTGCCACCGTGAGAGGGGCCTTGGGGGGGAGTGCTGTCATGACCCTTGCCCCTGGCCCTCACTGGCAAGTCAGCCTTCCAGTTAGGGCCAGGTCAAAGGCCTTAAAACCTCATCCAAGACTCTCTTGGAGTCAGTCCTGGCGCCTTTGGTGCCAAGCTCATAACCATCATGAAGACCAACATTAGAATGGGACTATTTACTTGGGATTATTTAACTTGGGGGGGTTCAGCCAACATGGAGGCACACACATAGGAACTGAGCTATGCGCTCTAGTGTTTTGGGTGTGGCAGGCCTGGGACTACTTTACCTGGACTACTTTGGGTGTGGCAGGCCTGGGACTATTTTACCTGGACTACTTTACCTGAGACTATTTAAACCACACCCAAACAGCAGAACATGCTTTGGGTTATTCTGCTGTGGGCAGCGTAACGCTCACTGTGTCCAGTTCTTTGATGCCAGCTTACCTGAAACCAAGGACCTGCAGAGAGAGAAAGAACACTACGAAACTTACCTGGAACAGTATCCTGTCTTCAATCCATCGCCGACTTCAGTTCCACTCACCTGAAGGTACGAACTCCATCATCCGGCACCACATGCATCCTGGAATACCATAACCTGGAAAGAGGAGAAAGAAAGACAGCATTAGTAAGTGTTTACTCACGTTTCCGCCCGAATGAAGAAAGCCACACAATTCTTACCTGGGTAGTCATCTCCTGGTCAGTAATATTGCTGGAACATTACGGCACTCAGCGAGGAACATCACAACCTGCAAGGAGAGAAAAGACACAGGTTAGCAATATAAAAGGCGAAACAGCACTGCGCATTGCGCATTACTCACCGGACAGCATCGCGCACACCGCGCTTCCGCCTACCGGCCCATGCTCATCTTCAAACTGCATGACAACACCAAGATACCTTTCCATACCTAAAAGGAAAGAAACAAGAGATTATTATTCTAACTAAGTGGAACATAAGAACTGCATATAAAGACTGTAAAGCAGCAAACCTATGTAGTCGCAGCAGGCCTGGATTCCCACAGGGGGGCTTGCACCAGTGAAGTAACTTGGTCGCTGCTCGCCCCCCACATCTACGCACCCCTGCGTTGAGGAGCAGCACGGAGAATCTACCTTTTACAATATTAAGGTGAGGAGAGGGCCCAAGGGGGAGGAAGGAGTTGAGACCAAGGGAGGTGGGAAAACATAAAGACAATCTGGTATTGAATCCAGCTCTCCTATATTGCAGACCCATCTTTAACCAGAGGCCTTACGAAGGGACCGTGAGAGTGTTCGAGAGTGCAAATTATCCAACCAGGGCTGGGTGGCGTCCCCGTGGACACCAGGTGAGCGTAACAGTGTGATTAGAGATGTTACGCTGATACCTCAATCTCTTCTTCCCCTCACGACCTACTTGTGCAAATCCCCAATTCCCCACAGTAAGTATTCACTTCTGCTACCCACTCCCTTTCCTAACAGTATGTATGAATGTGTGGAAGTAAATGTCGATATTTACATTTTTGCTGAGTGTATATGTGGCTTTTCCTTTGTTATTAAAATGCTGTTATGACTCAGCGGCGCACACTACTGGTGGGAATGACTGCAATTAAGCAAATGGGAGGTATCCTACTAACACTGCACCTGCCCGGCCTATCCACAATCACAATGGAGGCATCCGTACCATGCCAGTACGATCTGCCTGTCCGCACCTTGTGAACCACATATAACTAGTTGTGGGAGCGACGGTTTGTCTGTTGCACACGTACGTGCATGCGTATCTCTTCCTCTGTCTCCTGGTAACACTGCCCCTGTCCAGCATATGTGAAGAAACGTGTGACGAACGTATGTGCAAAAAAACTTGTAATGAACTTTAAGTAGTTCAAGGCACCCACCCACGTCCTACGGTAGCTGTACACATAAACATCCCACCTACTATACCCTACAAACACCCAGCATGTTCCAAAATGGTCGGCGCACATGGGTCGTCCTATTAATCAGTGCAGAGATTCCAACGATGTGCATGCGCACAAAGTATTCCACCTAAAATCCGTCCTGCAGACAGCTGTCCCAATCGAGAACATGCGCGACATCACCATGGGACCACACCCACACTGCACGTGGACCCTTATGTCGCGGACATGATCCGGACCCTCGAACAGTGGAAAAGTACAACGTTCTGCAATCAACGGAGTGTTATTGGGATATTACACGCTTACAAACTCCCCACAATGTGCCATTGCACATGTATGTGTTTGGTTCAACAATGTAGGCCTCTCTGCTGGTTGCAAGGTCTCCGCAGCAGCCCTACAAAAGGTCACACCCCAGAACTGCTCCACACTCTGTTTGTAGCTTTTCAGAACACAGTAGCGGCCCACTTAGCTTTCAGCTGTAATTGATTTTGGAACAATTTCTGCTATGCTACATTACCTTTGCAAGGAATGGCAACCATGTCAGCCCGGCTCACTATGCACAGTAATAGAGAAAAGTATTAACGCCCCTTCCTGTGAACCACACCCTCAGTACCGATAATCTGCATTATCCCATTCCCATGGGCAGCACGCTGAAAACAGTAGTACATACCGCGAGGGCCGTGCCCCCGTAATGAAGTAACAGCCCTTCTTCCCTTTCCACTATCTTCTTTCCAGCGCCCCCTCATCCGGTACAGGTAAATAGTCACAGACGCATCCACGTGGGCATACACCCAAGAGTGTGGCCTTGCCCACACCCACCACAACATAATACAGCAATGATTGTGAACATGTGGCCACGTACCACAATCCACAAATGCACCATATGAAGGGTGTTATAAGGGGTAAACCATAGCAAATGTACATGGTCACATGTGGCTCCCTAATGTGCAACACGTGCAATGACCTACACCATATGGTAATGTGCACATATCAGCTCACTTCTGCTGTTCTACCACATCTAAAAGGTCCTCCACAGCAATTCTTTGAAAGTCACCACCCTCGGAGAGATGCAGAGGTAAAACTGCATGGCTGCATTATGTTTTGGTGGCTGTGGTGAAGGCCTAGGCTCTTGGGTGCATGGCCTACAGCCTATGGCCTTTCGCCATGCACCCAACAGTGTAGGCCTTGCCCACACCCAGCACAACATAACAGAGCCATGCAGGTGAACTCTTGGCCAGGTACCACAATCCACAAATGTAACATAGGCAGCAACACTTCTACCCAATCCCCACACCATAATACAGCAATGCATGCACACATGTAACAGCAGAATCCACAAACATACCATAGGGTTCGGCACCCCTACCCACTTCTATTCACATAGCATTGTATTACTGCCAACCCAACCACACAATCTTCACAACAGTGCCCCTGCTCCCAGCACTCTGATAGGTGCACAAAGTCAAATACTTCATGGTGCAGTACAGTAGTCAGCACTCTGCGCAATGGACAGTAACGAAGCAGATACAATATGCAGCGTCCAATGTTCGTCGACATCACGATGCACTGCAAGACAATGAGACTTTTGTCCACGGAGCGAACAGGGAAATGAGTCAGCGGAGTGAAGCCAGATATCACAAATGTTTTGAGACGTACATTATAGTTCTTTGCAACAAAAGTACTGGATTTCCACCAAACACACAAAAGCATGCTTTTGGAACCAATCCCCTGCTCGTGCTGCAAATTTGGTTAAAATCAGTCCAGCCGTTCAGCCTGTAGGGGTGCACAAAGTTTTTGCCCCTTTGAGTCTATGGACCCCCCCACCCCTGCCCTCCACAAAACCTCACCCCAAAAAGTTCAGTGGGACCCGTATACTTTTTTGGCAAAGTTTTAGCCCAATTCGTCCACAGGGAGCAAAGTTAGAAGCCTCCCAAAACGTGGTATTCCTATGGGTTTACCAACTTAACAATAACCATAAATGTAATGTAATATTCTGTGGAAAAACGTTGTTAAAGAGACGTTGTGATTACAAGTAAAACCGAAAACCCACTGGAATTCACCAGTTATGGTAAGCTAAGCAACCATAACCCTTTCCACCAGTGCGCACTGCAAACACTAACATCCAGAACATCAAATATGACATCACAAATGTCATTGATCACATCACTGATGAAGTCATATAATTGGGCCACCTGTGTTTGTTCACTGGCATTTGTATGCGAGGCAGTTTTGTTCGCAAATGTCTGACATCACCGCAGACTTTCGGGACAGTATTACATGACTGTGCGTGCGCCCGCAGCATGATGGTGTTCGTAAACGGGTCGGCGCTTCCTGTATGGGTCCGTGCTTCGCAAACCGTGCAAACCTGCATTTTTAGCTGGTCTAGGAAGTTTCAAGCAAAAAATGTATCTTAGCATAGCTCCTACCCCTATTCTTACGTATTATCTATTTGCAAGCTAGAACAGAGCACATACTTGCAAGAATATTAGCACAACCATTCCACCTCCCCAGGAGCCACCACCACCAGCTGGAGGGCACAGACAATGGAAAAAGTGCAATAATGCAGAAAACAATCGTAAAGACCAGGAAGATGAGGTAGAGGTAATGCCTACCTCCAGCAACCAGAAAGAATCATGGGTGTGGCAGTTCATTACCGCCGTTGGGGGTGTACCAAAGACTAAGGCTACCAAGGTGAAATGCACTGAGTACAATGTTAGTCGCAGACAACCTGGGCAGTACTCCTATTGGACCACCTCTATGAGCCAATGAGCCACCACACCAAATCCAACCACTGGAATACTTTCAGAAAGGCTGTTCCTTTTTCAGGTGGTAGTATGCTGTCTTCTTCTACCTCATCTTCCTCAACAAATACTGCCACCAAACAGTCTACTTCTGTGGGGCATACAATCCCACAAGCTACCTTGCAAGCCATAAAAGACACTGTTGTTCCATATCTTTCCAAGACAACAGTACTTTGTTTATACTGCAACACACCACTCTGCAGAGTGGAGCAGTTTCAAAGTAGTTTGATGTTGTAATCAAGGAGCATGTGAAACGCTGCCCCCTACCCGAGATTTAACACATGCCCATCATCTTCCCCTGTCTACCTGCCCCTCCATTTCTGCGGTTGGTGTCCCTTTACTTATTTCTCTCCCCCACCTTACTTCCTAAACTCTCCTGCAAAATAAAAAAATAAAAAAACAAAATAAAAAACACCAAAAAAGGTTCCTTTAGGAACCACCTTTCACAGTTGAAAAATAGAAGTAGAAAAAAAAGCTTATAGACTCCAGGTACTTTACAATTTTTCAGTAAAGTAGTAAGACTCAATAAGATTCTCTACTTGCTAATAGTAATAATGGACAATTATATACTAGAGAATAAGAAAAAGCACAGAAAAATGTTTCTGTCCCAAACACTTTTCACTTTCATACAATAAGGGCCATAATCCATGGACCGCTATGACTATCCGCAGTCTCCACCCTCCCCTCTCCACGCCATGCATTATTAAAAAACATGGATTGCTCGTACACAGAAGCCCTTCTGCCATTTTGACTGCTATGTTTGTAACACTCCCTCATTGCCTGCTTACAAACAGTCACACATACATCCACCAATCAATTAAATAAAGTCTACATATAACCCTATCAACATATTAAACTTCCACATACCAACCGACACTTAAATGTTCTAAAAATCTTTTGCATATGCATTTCCCTTGCTTATCACCAACAATTGTACACACTGCTGCTATACATAACCATATGTATTGTGCATTAAAACATGTGCATGAATGTAAAACGAAGTATGGATTACCAAGTACTGATAGCAGCCCAGAAGGAAAGTGGCAGCACATGCCAAGGTGGGATTCCCAAAGGTGTGGCACACATCCGCCAGGTGGTAGACCCGCAAGGACAGTGCTAAAGGGGGGGGAGTTTACTGGGGTTAACTAGATATAGCACCTGCAACCTGTGAGGTTCATGAGGGACCAGTATTTGTGGCAGTGGTATTCGTTAGCAGGGAAGGGATTAAGTAAAACAGGAACTGAAAAGCAGAGTTTTCAGAAGTTTCCGGAAATTAAGGAAGTCCAGCTGAAGTATAAGAAGAACAGGAAGGCTGTTCCAAACAGAGACACCGGCTGAAGTGAGTGACATGCCTTCTGCTCTCTGTTTCAAAAAGCTTTTGGCAAGCAGAATATTGGAGTTACAGCAGCCGAGGGCTCCAGCAGGGAAGTATTTAGGGAAACAAAGTTTGACATATTGTACTCCCAGGCCCCAGAAAGCCTTGTCAATTATACAAAAGATCTCATATTCAACCTTACAATTAGTAGAAGCCAATGTACACATTTTAGGGCTGCAGCGATATGATCCCTGGGCTTGACACTGAGGATAACTCTTGCAGCCCTATTCTAGATTAGTCGAAAGGAGCGTAAACAACAAAAGGGGAGGTTAAGGAATAGGTTGTTGCAGTAGTCCAGCCTACACAGGACCAGGGCTCTACAAACCATTAGCTTCTGTGGGAAGGTAAGAAATGGTACAATGCTTGTAAAGAGGTCAAGCTAAAAGCATGGGCTTTCTATACAAGCTTAAAAATATAAGGAGTAAAACAGAGACAGAACTTAAAAATGACCCCAGGTTTTTGGCCTCACAGGATGGTGAGAGTAGAGGGCCCAAAGACAGCGGCCAGAGGGTAGGAGAAAAACAGGGCACAGGTGTTACAATAAGAAACATCTCCGTCTTACTGGCATTGCGACACAATGCCACACACAATGCCTCAATGGCGGTCAGAAAATCAGGGCTAAAAAATGAGGAAAATAAATAATTTCAAGGAAGTTTAAGGAAAGCTGTGTGTCATTAACATAACACTAGAAATAAGAAAAGAAAAAGAAGACCTTTAAGTCAGCCAGAGGAACAAAATAGATATGGAAGGGCCACAATCGTAGGATAAAACCCTTGGGTACTTTTCAGGCAGTGAAGTGGTGCATTACAAACAGCCCAGTTGCAGCTGGTAAGGGCAGTTCATAAGGAAAACAGATTAGCCAGTCCAGTGCCCAGTCCTATATGCTAAAGGTATCATGTAACCGTTTCACGAGGATACAATTGTTGAACGTGTGAAAGGCAGAGGACACATCAAGGAGCACTATCCTCAATTGTGCTATGATCATAAATACCATATACACTTTAATTATATTATTCCAACTTATTACACAAACTGTATACTCCCTCTACAGTATCTATAACTACTATACACATATTACTATACTATGGGTTGCCAGAGGCTCAATTATTGCCTCAGAATCTGCCACTTGCCATAACCACCTGTTGGGTTTCCTGACCCACGTTTGAGCTATCATGCTGCAACATTTGATGCTGTGGGCTTAGAAAATCCAAGATGGGCAAAAAGCCCACATGTGCGCCAGAATCCAGGAGAACCACATAGTTTGTGCGTACACCAAAATGGCTGCCTAACTTGCCCCCCACCAGTGCGAGCATGATGGGCCAGGGTGCCATGAGTGGAATGGGTGCCAAAGGTAAAACAGCAGCGCCTGTTAGCTCAAAAACGCTTTAAAATTACCTTTGGTTTCTCTGAATGCCAGCTCAAAATGCCTATTTTCAAACATTGCAACACATCCAAAAATCTCACTGAACACCAGCGGACATCTGGCAGAATGAAGTATGTGTGCATACAAAATCTGGGAAGATGAAGAGCCCAAAACAATGTTCATAACAAAACTGGCTGAGCTATGCATGTCAGCAGCCTAACTGAAACTGGATTAAAACCACCAAAATCGAAATGTTTAAATTAACTGAGTGACCTACTTTTGAGTGTCACATAGTTGTAACTGTTAAAATGTCATAGTTTTGAACTTAGAATCAGCATTCTAGCTGCATATGTAAAAATTGTATTGACTTAAACTGGGGAACAAAAAATGACATGTAGCTAAAAACTGGCTTAAAGAGATTCCAATTCTGCCTGACAGGTTCCCAGGCCTGGCTGCATTCTGTTGCCCCTGCCAAAAGGAGGTCACACACTCTCTGAGTGAATTACCAGGGGACTACAAGAAACTAAACAAAGGGCCCAGGCAGATGGTTTATTTGGGGGGTCTTAAATGGCTTCCTTTTGAACAAAACCCTTCCTTGACTCAGACAGATGGTTTATAGGGGAGGTCGTAAAGTGGCTTCCTCTTGGCAGAAACGGGGAGGGGCAGCCCCCCCTGAGAACAGGTTGAGCTTAAAGAATGTGGGCAAACTGGTTTCTCAACCATGTGACCTGGGAAGACACACCCCTGTTGGCCAGAATATGATTTTAAGAAAGATGTATAACTCATGGTGCGGACTTGTCAAAATTATCTAAATGATACCATAATTCTTGTGATTTTTCTGCCCACATTTTAAGAGGTTTTAGGACCCGGTGGTATGATCTGGGGGTTTACAAGCGGAAAAGCGGTTGTTACTCTAAAGGTATGCAGGTTAAAAATCTGACACTTCCTTATCTAAATGCCCACATGCCTTGCACACAATTGTATAAATTTGGAGAAAAATCCGATATGGGGAAAGCTACTAAAAAGCACAATATGTTGCCATTTCTGAATGCAAGCCCCCAGGAAGAGCAGAGTTTGAACAGAGTATACCTCATGTGATATGTGATGGGTGCATGCAATTTTAAACAACTGCGTATCTGTGCAATATGTATTTGGGTCAAATATAGATTTGTGTGGAATTTGACAGGGGAGTGTACTTTCTGCAGGCCATAAAACAGCATCACCATGACTCACATTTCCTTTCCCCTATCAAGGAAGAGAGAAAAGCTTGACCAATGATCAGTTGAGAGAAGGGCTGGCTTAGTGATGCTGCGCACACACCCACTTTCAAAAGACATAAAAAGAGCCACTGGAAGCTAGAGAGGACATTCAAATCCAGTTGCTGCGGAGCGTTTTGCCGGACCACACAACATCCAGAAGATACCAGTTCCAGACTGACTCCAGCTACATACTCCAGAACCAAGAACTTATACTTTAGAACCTAAATCAGAGGCCTAAAACCACAAGCTGAGTTCTCTGCAGCAGGCCTCAAATCATTGCAAGCTACTCACAGCCGGGCGAGCTGCTTGAATCCCTTGCCAAGAACTTTTGCCAGGACCAGTGCAGAGATCCAGGAGCCGTGCAGAGACCACTGTATCCAGACAGACCAGACCAGTGCCAGACCAGACCAGACCGTGCAGAACCGCAGACCCAGAGACCAGATCGCTGTGAAGTGCCGCTAGCCTGATTGATGAGATCCGTGACGAGACCCAGTCCTTCCAAATATATAGTGAGTACAGCTAGGACGGGGCAAAAACCAAATATCTTAGTTTAAAGTAATATAATTCAATCTATTTAACCTAAGTAGAACTGCTTCCTAACTGTCACCTGTCATTTGTAAAGCTGCACCACTGTCACTTGTCAATTCTGCAGCTGCAAAGCTGTCACCTGTCATTTTGAGTTTACTTTAAATCCGAAAAACGACCTTTACATAATCGTTCATATCTCTAAAACCGTTTTGGTTTAACTTTCCTCTGAAAGCTTTGAATCTAAACTTTCCAACAAGCCTAGAACCGACTTCCTACTCCTTATACTTTTTCTGCAATCACGATTCACGCACTCGCGAATTTTACCGCGATTTGCGATTTGGTTAAACATCCAGCCACGTGTAACCATCAGCAGTCATTTCTTTCCTTGCTAAAAATTTATTTGCCTCTTAATCACCATCTCTGAATCATTGCTAAAGTGAGCCTGAGCTCATCCCAAGTATCTCTCACTCACCCTGAACCTCCTAAAGGGAATTGAAAGCATTTTCAGCATATTTCTCACTTCATTGCCACCACATTCAAAGCACTTGGGCCTGTGTTTTAAAACTCATACCGGTTTTCTCTAAGCTTGCTCGGGGGGAACTGAATTTCGTATTGTATTTGATTGCATTCCTGAGAACTGTGTGCTCCTCTTTCCATCTACTTCCATGTCTTACATTGCATAGGGGAGGGGGGTGAATTGCCAGAGAAAAAGTGATTATATTATCTTTTGCTAAAATCATCTCAAGTATTTCTGTACTGCATTTATTCCTCATTGCTTTTCCCTTGAAATCATAAAAGTATTTTTGCTACTTGATCCATCCTATACTAACTCCTCATTGATTATAAAGAAGTGTGCTAGTGTCAGATTACCCATTGTTGATTAACATTATATTTATAAGGGCGATATCGATTATTAATTTATTATAAAAGCGTGGTATCTATATTTTGTCTTATTTCTCAAATAAACCTTTTAAACTTGCAAAACAGAACTACTTCTTGGCTCAGTGGGGTCAGGGGGATTCTAAGAGAGGGGTGTTATATAGGGGTAGTCATCCAGAACTCATGAACTGGACATAAAGATATATCAATAAGGTTTTCCATTCAGTATCCCAGACTAGGCATTGACTTAGCTGTAGTGTTGAATTGAATCCTCTTACACACCAAAATTGAACTAAGCCATATAACAAGTGCGTACAATATACCTTCATATAACAAATCTCGCTCCGAACCCCCTGCAATTGAAATTGACCACAGACTCTGCAACATCTGCAAACCGATTTTCACCTATATCAACAACTCCATATCATCTTTCTTCTACTCCCCTGCCCTTTCCACACCCTCGTTCAGCCATCAAATAACCCCAAATGTCTTTTCCTAATTGTTTGTTCACAGTGGTGTCTGTGGACTACCGTGGTGTCCGCAGACTCTTGCAGCACTTGCGTGCCTTTTTTCACCTATAAAAACAGCCCCATATCATCTTTATTCCACCCCGCACCCTTTTCAGCATCTCTTTCAACCAAGAATAACCCCAAATGTGTTTTTCAGACTTTCTCCCCAGCGTGCTATCTGCAAACACTGGTGGCTGGTGTATGCCAGACCCTGATTGATACAGGGGGCTGTCTGCGGACGGGATCGGGAAGTGAGTCCACGGACCGGACCCAGATATTACAATTTTTTAAAATCTACTTTTCACTAATTTTTTTAAATACTACTGAACAGATTTACATACAATTTACTAAAGCACAATGTCGAAACCAAGCCGCCACTCCTGGCGCAAATTTGGTGAAAATCTGTCCAGCGGTTTGGGCAGTAGGCGTGAGCAAATTCTTTTTTTTCATTTCATCTATGAAGATTTCCACACATTTTGGGACCCCCTATAACTTTGCCCCCTGTGACAAAACTGTACCAAACTTTGCAGAATCATTCCGACCGGACTATATACTTTTTATTTGTGCAAAGTTTGATGAGGATTCGTCCAGGGGGGGCGAAGTTATAAGCCACCCAAAAGGTGCACTTTCTATGAGTTGAGAAACGTAACCATAAATACACAGCCACAACCGCAGACCCTGTAATATTTATTTTGGAAAACCAAAATGAAATTATTATTCATTCAGTTGCGAGTGAATAGCTACCATAGACTCTGGTATAAACATATGTAATTCTATTCCTTTAAAGGATAGGTGTAAAAGCTGTATATGTAGTATATGTAATCAGTTACTTTTTCATAATTATTATATTATTATTATCAATATTATTGGTAGTCAATATTAATTATGTCAAACCAATTGGTTTATTTTAAAGCTCGCTTCCCTCTACCTATATCAACATTTGGTTTTAATTTGTTTATTGGGGTCCGTGTTCCGCAGAGGCGTTGCTAGGGCGGAGGCTAACGGGGCTATAGCCCTGGTTTTTTTTGGTTGTAGCCCCGGATAGAAGGTCAGGGGCTACATTTAAAAGGAAATAGCTAGCCCCGAATCCCACCAGTCCCGACATTAGCTTAGCCCCTGATCTTTTCCAGACTTAGCAACACCCCTGGCGTTCCGTTTAGAAATAGTAGATCATCAGTTTGGAAATTGCCCACTTTGTTCATCGGTCTCAAGAATCGTCAAGACAACATGTGTGCAAGCCTTATCTGTTGACCTTTGCCTGTGAAAGGGAAAGGTCATGTTAGGTTAAGTGTACATTACTTACTCATCCTCGTCTTAACGCTGACATGGTGCGTATCGATGTTTCTTGCTTGGCCACCACTAGGCGGATAAAAGGTTTACATAGGCGAGGAATGTCCTGCATAAAATAATTGGTAATTTGCCATTTCAAGGCCACCTGCGCCGCGCCTCATCTGGAGGATGGTTTAGGATTCCAAAAGGATCTCTTGGCACGAGGCTGGCAACACATCTTTGGGACGCAAATGGAGTGCCGAGGCACCAGTAATTCAGCTCGATTAACATTCCAAGCAGGGTAATTTGTATCCATTCTCGAATTCCCATTTAATGACTAGGCAAAAATATATACAGATAAGGGATAATGGCCCGCCGAGCGATAAATCAACGGCGTCACGCGCTGCCGCTAGGACCGCCGGGAGCTGTGATGGGTCCCGGTGTTGCCAGGGGCACATAAAAAGAAATTGCATGAGACGTGATTGGCAAGCACTTCGGAAAAGAGCGCTAGTCCAGGGAAGGTTTAATAGATGAAGCAAGGAGATTTAGATGCCGCGCAGTCATGACAGACCTTCCTGCCATTTTTCAGGCCGTCAGAGTAAAAAGAAAAGAAATGCATTATCACGCTGGAAACATTTATTATGGTTTACACACCTTTTTCATATACTGTGTGCTATGATACTTTTTGGCTAGTTGAACGCAGCATACCTTAAAAAATAAAAGTAATCCTGACCCCACACCCCCGCCCTTATACGTTTTCTTTTTCGTCACATCATTTTGATATGATTTTTAGATTTGCTATAAGGTGGTGCTTCAGTGTCGCCTTTAAACTGAACCAAATGCATTGGAGTTCAGCTGGGGAGAGATCGCATATGACGAGGGGGAGCTGCTTGTAGGTGTTGTTTGGTTATTTACCCACCCATTGGCTGCCCATGTCACAGTAATCCCAATGTCCATTCCCACCCACATCCTGCCCCAGCCCACACAAAACATAGCCTCTTGGGATCCATTTGAGCTCCTTTTAACGAGCCTTAAAATCCAACGTTGCACCCGAAGTGTCTGCCATGGTTTTCTCAACGGCAGTGTTCTGAGAGGTACTGGAGTACGTGGTTCTGTAAACGCAAACATACCTTTAGCCACTTGATTTATCATCACTGGCATGCCTGACATTCATTGAAGTCCTGTTAAAAACAGCCCTTAGCAAAGCCAACAGTTTTGGCACGTGTCCATGTATTGCTACCACACGCACAGGTACGTGGATCATTTTCAAGGTGCTTCCGTTAGCAGCCAGCTTGTGCGGTTATGGCAATGCCTGGCAAATACTGTTCCCATAATTACACAAAATCCCAAACTGTTGGCACTGTCAATATTTGTTTTAGGTTGGCCGCTTGGTGGTGCAGTCACCCATTGGTATTTATTGTCAGGTACATGGTAGGGGATTGAGTACTTCAGTACAGTGTAGTATATTACAAGTGGCATGCCACCATCGGCATTAAGTGCAGCCAGTGTGGTTTTCACCAGCAGAACAGCAAAATGCTAATTCACGGCTTGGACAGCCCTTTTAGTTTCTTGAAAGCCATGAAGACCTGGCTTCTCCAGCAACCTAAATTGCTGTTTTGTAGTAGTAATGATCGGAACAGCGCCCCATTGCACAGGTGAAGCCACTCTCTTTTTCCACGTAAAATCTTGGCAAAGATGTTTTCCTGGATCTGTGTATCTGGTGTTTCATGTTGCACTTCATTGCAATAAGTATGGTCACTTAAACCTGCCATGGGAGAGCAAACTCTGGGTCCAAGATTGATAAATCCTGTAACACTAGGAAAATCAAGGTCATCAGACTGTGTGGCAATTATCACTGTGCTCTTTCCTTGTCTTAGAAGCACTAAGAGGGGCAGTAAGAAACGTTAGTAGCCACAGATTTCCCCTTGCCATACTCCTAGGGCAAGAAGGGACGTTCAAATCATGATTGAGGGCCATAGTCAAAATCCCAATAAATATATATATGGGATTTGGGAGGCCAATCAGAGAATGTCTGGCTAATTACTAATAGATGAAAGAGCAAACACGTACTGTTTAGGAAGTGCCATCGTTCAACCTAGAATCTTCAGCTTAAAGACCTCATATGACAGAGGGGGATGCCATTGTTGGAAGGCAGATGAATACGTCATCCATAGCATCTGCCCCTCCCCTGCACCAATACCTCAAAATTCTGAGACGTTACTTATTGAGGCAGCCGTTCCATCCATATCCCCCACCCATTTCACCACCGAAACCCTTTCTCCTCTACTCCGCTTCATCCTCCCCCTGCACCAACGCCTCCCTTGGCCACCCTATTGCATTCCCCTGTACTCTCCACCTTCTCTCCCGTTGTGCGGATGAGGTTACCAAGACAGTCTGCTATAAGAAAGTCTCCTCCAAGCAGGTGCTTCCCTGCTCCTCTATAAATATCAAGAACAATATTGACTCTTTCACTCCCTCCTCTGAGTTCTGTAAACATTCTTTGCCAATGGATCCTTCCCATCATCCCTCAAGCACTCACTTTTGCACACCCTCCTAAAAAAAGCTGCCTGCAGACCATTTATACCTGGATAACTACCACCCTATGACCACATCCCCCTTCTTGGGCAAATTCTTGAAGAAGTTGGTCATCTCCCAATGAATCCATCACACTAAATCCGTTGGCTGTCTTCACGACCAACAGTCTGGCTTCAGAGCAGCCAGAGGCACGGCAACTGCTCTCCCTAACACCCGTGATGACCTGCTCTCAAACCTCGATTCCAACTCTCCTGCTATTCTCATCATCCTTGATCTGTCCTATGCCTTTGACATGGTCAATCATTCCACCCTCAAAAATCGTCTACATGATACCCTGGGCATCATGGACCGGGCACTGGATTGGTTGACCTCCTTACTTTCAAATCAGCCCTCTCAAGTGCAGCTAGACTCTTTACTCTCTTCTGCCTAAGCTTCATTCCTCTTCCTCCTCTACTTCCTCTCTTATCCCAGACTGTCTGAATGCTATTCAGGCATAGTGTGCGGCTAACGATCTCTGCCTTAATGCCTGTAAGACTGAGATAATTCTCATTGGGACTCTTGGCCCCCACCTTCCCTCCTACTCTCTGTTTGTTTGTTTGTTTGTTTGTTTGTTTTATTATTTATAATGCACAACATACCCTAAGGTAACAGGGCGCAGCAGTTACATGAATATGTAAAGCTTAGTTACAGTATAGTCAATAATTACATACAGGTATTACGTTCATGGGTATATACAGATACAGCACACATCTAGGCGGATGCTAGAATAGTAAAGAAACAAATGATACATACAACATACTTGCAGCAGCAATATATACAGGTATAGGTAGTGGTAAGGTGAATATGTGCAGGTGTACAAAAGGGGGGGTTAGTGGTGGCTCCTTGCAGTGAATCCTGACTGCTTGCTACATTTAGTGATCATTCGCTTTCAGCCACAGGATAGCGTTGGTCCTAAAGTTATGGTTGGAAAGGTCAGATCTCAGTGTAGGTGGTAGGGAGTTCCACGGTTTAGCTGCTTTCACCGGGAAGCTATTGCAACCAATAGTGGAGCGATTGAAATTAGGAATAGAAAGGCAATCTTTATAAGCTGTTCTGGAGATATGTCTATGAAATCTGTTGACCAGGTAAATGGGCGCAGCATTATTGAGCGATTTGTAGTTGAGTGATAAAGTTTTTAGGAGGATTTTATATCATTGGTAGGGAGCCAGTTGATGTATTGGCTACTCTCAGAGATGTGGTCTCTTCAGGAGATGCCTAATGCTGCTCTAAGGGTATTATTTTGTAGAGTTTGTATTTTTCTAATGGTAGCTTTGGTTGACCCAAGATATAGGGCGTTGCAATAGTGCAGGCGAGACAGGATGAGGGCTCTAGCCAAGGTGGTGCAACTAGTGTCGGAAAGAAATGGTTTAGCTGTGTGGATAAGTTTGCACGTGTAGGCAGTAGAGGACGCTAGAGAATTAACCTGTTTGGTAAATGAGAGGTTAGAGACAAGGTAAAAGCCTAGTGTTTTTACCTCATGTCCTACCTTGATGCTGTTACCATCGATTATAAACGAAGAATAGACAGGTCCTAGTTTTTTTAGGCTGGAGGTAGTACCCCGGATGATGAGTTCGGTTTTATCATCATTCAGGTATAGTCCATGCGTGGCCATCCATGCCTGGATGATGATGTACACTCTGTTAACCAGATCATAGAAAAGGGGCTTAGTTAAAATGTTATAAAGTGTAGGCGAGACACAAGAACCCTGGGGCACGCTACAAGTGATTGGTATAGGGTCGGCAGCTGCAGTAGGCGAGAAAACCCTCATGGTTCTGGTCACCCTCCATGGGCCTCCCCCCCTTGTGAGGCAAAAACCGGGGTTTTATCTTTGACTCCTCTCTCTCCTCTCTCTCCTTCTCACCTCATATTGCTGACATTGTCAATAAGTCTCATTTTCAGCTTCAACTCCTCAGAAGCCACTCACCCTCCTCTTTCTTCGTCTCCCATGAAGAAGTCACTAGAGTTGTCCACTCCACAAAGGTCTCTAACAAACAGGTTACCCCTAGCTCATTCAGAACAATCAAGGACAACATTAGTTCTCCTGCCCCTTCACTCGCTGATCTCTGTAACCACTCCATCGCTATGGGCTCTTTCCCCTCCTCCCTCAAGCACTCCCTTGTACACCCCTCCTTAAAAAACATCAGCAGCCCCTTCCTGTCCAGCAAACTACCACCCATCTCCATCACCCCATTCCTACGGAAACTGCCGTAGAAGTTGGCCCTGTCTCAAATCAACTCTCAAACTAAACTTGTTGGTGGTCTCCACGACCATCAATCTGGATTCCAAACATCCAGAAGCATGAAAACTGTTCTTCTGAACACCCACGAAGAACTGCTTGCCTCCCTGGATTCCAACTCCCCTGCTGTCCTCATCCTTCTTGATCTCTCCTCTGCATTTGACACGGTCAACCACTCCATCCTCATAAAAAGGCTCCACAACACCCTTGGTATCTCTGAACTGACACTGGATTGGCTGACCTCCTTCCTAGTTGACAGCTCCTCCCAAGTCATCCTGGGCACCTTCTACTCTCCTACTTCCTTCTCCACCTGTGGTGTCCCCCAGGGCTCTATACTCTCACCTTTCTCTTTAACATCTACTTTACTCAGCTAGCTCTCCTCATCTCCACCTTCTCCCCCAACTTCAGTGTTATGCTGACAACACATAACTCTTCTTCAAACTTCCTGCTGACCCTCTTGCACCTTCCATTATCCCTGCCTGCCTTTCTGCCATCCAGGCCTGGTGCACTTCCAATGATCTCTGCCTCAATGCCAGCAAAACGTTTATCCTTCCGATTGGGACCCTTTCACACGAATTCTGACCTTTGCTCTGGCCTTCTTTCAAGGGCTCTCCCTCTGCTCTCTCTTCTGAAGCCAGAAACCTCTGAGTCATCTTTGACTCCTCTCTCTCCTTCCTACCTCACACTCAGGACATTGCCAATAAGTCCCACTTTCAGCTCTTCCTTCTCAAAGTAATTGTACCTTTTCTCACCTTCCCCCAGAATCTCAATGATTCCGTCGCCCTGGTTCTCTCTAGGCTTGACTATTGCAATAGCCTCCTCCTGAATCTACCTTCTTCCACACTGCATCCTCTCCAGCTAATACAAAATAGGGCAGCAAAATGTGTTATTGCCCTCAAGCACAGGGGCTGCATCTCCCCTTCCCTAAAACGTCTTCACTGGCTCCCAGATGCTTCACGGAATACATTCAAATCCCTCTGTTTCATCCACAATGCTGTCTGAGGCCGGGATCACAACACCTGCAACTTTCTCTTACAAAATATTACCCCTCTAGACCTATGCGGTCCTCTGGCACCAACTCCTTGTGTGTAAATCATTTCGCTAAACAAATGGGAACAAGGTCAATCGCTTTCCTCAGCTGGCCCCCTTCTGTGGAACAACCTCCCCCTCCCTCTTTGTCTTGAGCATGACTTTCTTAAATCCTGGAAGAACCTCCATACCTTCCTCTTTACCTCCTTCTTCCCTACCTCTCTTCTCTGCTAATCTCACAGTTGCTTGTTTGGTGTTCAGGTCCCGTATGCATTCTCGGGGCCCTGACCTCCCACGTCGAATCGTCTCTACTTCTGTCTATCCTCAGCACTTGCCTCAGCTCACCCACCACCCTTGGAGGCTCGCACTTATCTTAAATTGCACTTCACCTTTTGCTCACCCATGGCAGACCAGCACCTATCTCATTCCCTCTCCCTTCTGCACTTGCATGCTCTGAATACTCACAAGGTATAGTAGGTTCACCCCAATGTATTTAATATATGTTTTATGTATTAATTTGTTTCACATCCCTTGTCTCCTCAATGTTGCCCTATGGTAGATTTGAAACAGTATTTACTTCCTGTATAAGCGCAAAACAAGCACACAATAAATACATAAGTAAGAGGCATTCTCCCTTTCCTCACCTTTCCCCAGAATTTCAAAGTCTCCAGAGATCTGGTCCACTCCAGGCTGGTCTACCCTTATCCTGCCTCTTTCCTTTTTTTAAATTTTTTTATTTTGTATTTGTTTTGGCTCAAAGAGCCTTTACAAAAAAGAAACCAAAAGGACAGACAATGATACAAATTATTTCACAGTTTTACAAAATTAAAACAATCCTTTCCTTTACCAAAAACCCTGCCACTTTTCAAGTACCGTCAAGGTGCATATTATTGTGATGATCTATTTCCTGAATTTTTCAAATTAAATGACTATTTCACAATTTTTTAACACCTGTAGAGCAGCCAATGACAAAGCAGCGCTTGTGCCAGAGACCAGTCTGTCGCAAAAAAAGTCTGATATGATGTCTTCCTCTCTGCGCACAAAGTTCTTAAAGAGTCTTAGACGATGTGTCCATGAACCTTCGAAGTCCATTAATAGATGTTTTAATGTTTGCTTGGCAGGGTTTATGCAGATGATACACATTTTTTTGCTTTAGTCCCTTGTTTTCGCTTTTCTAATATTGCCCCGCAATGAATCAGATTTAATCTCATTCTGAGAAGATTTGAGCGGAGCTTTCTATTAGGGAATTTCAATAGATATCTCGAAAGACAACCAAGCTTTTTTTCCCCCATCCAAAAAGTACTTTGGAATGGGTCCGATCTGACATTTTCTATCGTTCCAATCCAATCCAAATGTTCCAACTTTCTTTTAATTTTAAGTGGGTTTGAAATCAGAGAATCCACATCAAGCTCTATTTCTGACAGTGCCTTTGAAACTTTTTCCCCCCAACAATATGGTCAAGAGAGAAGACTTACCCTGTAGTTTTAGAGACCTTAAATCTCGATATAGGGTTGTCTCCTTGCCCATAATTATTTCTCGAAATAGGGAAATCAGTTTCCAATCTGCCATGCACTTTAGTGACTTCAAACCCAGCTCAAATCTCAAGCTGTTTAATAGCTGTGCAACTTGGAAGACCCAGAGCTCTTTTCCAAAGTCAACCCTCATACGTTTCCCAGTTTGCTGCCCAGAGGCCCGGTTTGGCTTCCAGGCCATAAAGTATCACTGGTACCACTTTTGCTAGGTAATACTTAACTAAGGGTAGAATGGATAATTTACAAAATTTGTAATTCAATTTAACCATTTGGGATCCAGCTTCTGTTACTTTATCCATTACCTCAGAGTCTGTCTTGTGTTCGGCTGGGTGGGCATGTATATTGTATCCCAGATATTTTATGGATTCTACAACTCTGATGTATTCCCCCCCCCCCCCCCCTAGTTTCCAATTGCTGTATTTGGCTTTTGTCAGTGGATGTTTAAAGATATGAATATTTGATTTAGCAGGGTTTACTGTAAGTTTGTTTGTTACAGTGTACTCATTCAGTCTCGTTAACAAATGTTGCAGACCGATTGGTGTCCTATCGAGAAGCACTATATCATCTGCATAGGCCAGCAAACAGATCTTCCTCCCATTTAAAGTGGGACTGACCAATGCAGCAGATTCCAGAAAAGTTCCCTTGTCTGCCAGAAACAGATTAAAGAAGAGTGGGGCTCCTAGGCACCCTTGTCTGACCCCTCTGTTTACCTCTATTAGTTTTGATAGGTGCCCTATTACATCAAGGCGGACTCTTAGATTTGTAGACTTATGTAGTTCCACTAAGATTGATAGTAACGTTTCTGGCATTCCCCACCTTCTTAGTTTTTGCCAGAGTAATTTAATGCTCTTTCAATTTGGTCGAAAGCCTTCGAAAGGTCGATCCAAGCTCCATATAGTGGGGGCGATTTTTTACTCTGTTTGTTCATTCAATAAATTTAGGATCAGACTATTGAGGGACGTCGAATGACCCTTCCGAAATCCTGTTTGGAAGCGTGATAAAACTTCAAATCTTCTACCCATTTTGAAACTTGCTTTAGGAGAAGTGTCATGAATATTTTGCTTTCGATGTCGAGCAGCGCTATTGGTCTACAATTTGCTGCTGCTCGCCGATCAGCTTTTTTAAAGACTGGTATTATCAGTGCCGTTTTCCAAGCAGTTGGAAATTCTCGTTTTTTAAGGATTTCCCCAAAGAGCCGAGATAGTAACTTCGACTAAAGTTCTGGTTCTTTTTTAAATGTCTGATACGTCAGTCCATTTAATCCTGAGGCTTTAGCTGTTGAGGAGTTAATTATGATCTCATACATTTCTTCTTCATTGATGTTATGTTGCCACGGTGTATCTGGAATGGTCGAGAAAAGGCAAATACTCTCACTCTTATAGTTTTCAGTCAGATATTCGACCCAGTCTTCTTCAGAGACCAGATTGCAGAGAAATTTGCCTATTCCTCCCTCAAATTGATTTAGTGCTTCCCAGAAGTTTTTGCTGTTGTTTTCTCTTAGAATATTGAGTATATGTTCCCCGTCTGCTTGCATCTGGATTTTCCTTTGCGAGATTGACCATGATTTATAATTGTTTTTTTTTCTTTTTATTTCTATTTTTAATTGTGCCACCGGATATCCTATTTTCTTAATTTCTCGCAGTGCTTTCCTGTGATCTCTTTTTCTTTTTTGAGTTGTTTCATCGAAGGAAGGCGTGAAGATGTTTTTGTTTAGCTCTCCCTGCTAGATCTTCAGGAGCCTATGTTGACCATAGGAATTTGTTAAACCTCTGCGGGTCACATTCCACTTTCCAGATGGGCTCGGGAATCTCTTTTAACCGCTTGTTTAGCTTCACTCCCTCATTCTTATACTTTCTGATTCTGATTTTTCCCTTTTTTCCTTCCAAGTTCTGCAGTTCTCTTTCTGTTTTTATTCCTAGTATATTTTGGAATGTTAATTCGAGTCTGGTATGGTCACTTCCCCCGTCCCGTTTAAGAACAAGAAGGGAGGGTGAGGCACGTAGATTTTTAGAGACAAAGATAAAATCTAGAGCAGAGGATGTTTGCCCTCTATTCCATGTTGTGTATGTTCCTTGATCACTCTTTTGTAGGCTGTTAACCATTTCAAGGTCCCAACGTTCCATAAAGTCTTGCCACAGTTTGCCCCTGCTTGTCTTCCCCGCATTTGATTGTTTTGCCTCACCCTTTTGTGGGTATAGACAGTTTGAGTTGAAACCTCCTGCCAAAATGATGTTGCTAGAGGCTGAGTTCAATTTCACTGCTTCGAGTAATAGACCCAAACTTTGCAGAAAGAAGTCCAGTGTTGAGCTGGCGGGATTCCAATGAATATTTATCATAACCCAAGTTGTAGCTTTCCCTTGTGAATATGTATTTGCTCTGCATGCATGAAAACCTATTTTATTTTTCCAAATTTCTACTATGTTCTTAAAGATCTGATTCTTAAGTGCTATAAGTAATCCCCCTGATGGACGCCCCAATGGTTTTTGTGATGCTGATAAGCAGAAGACTGTATATCCTTCTATACTCAATGGATTCACCAACCAGGTATCTTGTAGTAAGATTACATCGCCCAGGTTGAAAGGATGTACCCTCATTTCTTTTGCTCTTATTGAGCTGAAGCCCCGCGAGTTCCAGCTGAACACATTTAAGTCATCTTTTCTAATGTTGCTGCATGCCCAGTCCTAACTTCTGCAGCACTTGCGTAAGGATCTCTGGAAGAAGTGTAAGGGTGTTTTCTTTTAAGCTTGATTCCTTCTCTCTGCTTTCCCCTTCTGTTCATTCACAGATTCCCTTCCCTTATTTATTGGTGTTGGTACATTGTGCTGTTTGATGATGACGTTTCTTTCTGACTCATTACATGAGACTTCCAACCCATAGGATTCTAACTCTACTTATTCTTGTAGCAAGATGTCTTTTGCCTCTTCTGACGTTAGGACCAGCTCCACCAGGAAGGGATCTTGGGACATTGGAAATTTGACACTTTCCATGTATTTTGACGATAAACAGTGAATATTTTTCACTTTCTTTGTCATGCCCAAGATTACTGCCCGGCTTAGTGATTTATGATGCTCTGTGTTTGAACGCATTCTTAACCAGACTCTTTAGATGGCACATTTTTTTCAGATTGTCTTGATTAATATGTTCGTTGGTTTTTGATGCTGACTGTGTTTCAAGCTGGTGCCATCCAGCTTGCCTGAGCTGTTTAGTTTGACCGATTTTCCTTCCCCATTTTGAATATTGTCATCGTTGGTAATGTTTATTTTTGTTTTGTTCGAGGATAAGGCAATGATCGAATTTTTTGAAGCAGTCAGTTCCTTGCAGATCTTCTGACTCTTTTTTTCAAAGATAGGAGCCATTTTTATATTATGTGTACCTGGCTCCGTTACGATGCTAACCGAACAGTTGCTCTTTTTGCCTGATTGAAGATCTTTTTTTTTCTGAAAAATTGGGGCCCACTTTATTGCTTTTATATCAGCATTTCTTTGAAGGTTTCCTAATGGTTCTTTCTTTGTTTGTGGTTTTCCTTGAGTAGGTAGATCTTTCAAGCTGCTCTCCTCAGTTTTTGTCCTTGGATCATTGCCCTCCTCTGCCTTATTCTCAGTTTGTAAACCTATGCTTGCCTTCGTAATTGCTCCAGTTTCTTCGGGCTTGTTACAATTTCCTTTCTTGATCATTTGGGAGGTCTTTTTGTTTTGTTTCTGGATTCTCTTCTCTTGGTTAGTTTTACTTTTCCCCAAATGAGTTTGTAAGTATCCAGTATCGCTTATTTGGGAGTCCTGTTCATCACTTTTCGCAGAATGTTTAGGAGTTGCCTGCGAGTTTGATCTTTCTTTCCTAGTAGGCTTGGTTTCTTTCAGTTTTTTTGTTGTTGACTTTTCTTAGTTTGGGGGAGTACTATCATTGACCTCTCTCTTCTTGCCAGGCGTTTCCTTGTCTTTCTCCTGCCTCTTGATGTCTGGTCATTTGGATACTGCCAGTCTTGGTGTGTCTCTGTTTGCTTCACATTTGCCTTTTCTGTCTGTATTTCTTGCACCCCTTCTCCAATGTTCAGTTCTCCTTCTACAGCGTTTGCCATTCTTCGAAATTCTTCCAACACTGAATCTGAAAGCGGTGAGTCATCTAATGAGTATTCTCGAGTTTTTTCCTTGTTTCCCTCTGTTGGAGTTATTTTCCAGTTTCCTTTCAAAAAAGAAAGCACCTCTCCCAGCAGTTCATTGTTTTGTTTCTCCATTTGACTTTTCTCTTTCAGACTTTGCTGTATGGAGGAGATGTCTAGGCCTTGTTTTACCATTTCCAGTTTTAAGTCCCGGAGCAGCTTAGTCATATTAGTGTTCGTTGCATTACGAGGCCAACTAAGGACGAATCACACAATGCTTTTTCTTTTGTCATCTCCAAAAGTGTCCCATTTTGTGCTTGCACCTCCATTTTTAGCATCTCGAAAAATGAGACCAATGAACTGAGAACAAAGTTTAATGCTTTCAATGTGTCTGGGTTTGAGTCTGTTTTTATTATGTGATCTTCCTGATGACCTATGTCTCTTTTACCTTCTGTGGTTCGTCCTATGTTTTCCAGTAGTTGTCTATCTTGAAGAACTGATGTTAGCACAACGTCTTCCCCTTCATTTGGTAAGTCAGTTTCGTTCCCCGATTTTGCTGGTGAAAAGGGGATTTCCGTGCTGGAAGATGGGGTATGGGGTTGTCTCGGGTTTTCCCACAGGATGATTGATTCTCCTTCAACATCATTATGGCTTTGGTGTCGTTTTTTTCCAAAGTGGTTTTTGATTTTTTGTTGGATTCTCTTTGTTGTTGTTGTGTATTCCAGTGCCCGTTTCCATTTGTTTATGATTGCAGTGCTAAGGTTCTTTTCTTTATGACTGCCATCTAAATGTACCGGTAATTCTTCCATGTGTACTTGAGCATGGATTTGCTGAGGGGTATTAAGGTTCAAGTTGTCATGATTTAGAGTGTTGGCCATAATGTCCGGTTCCTGGCTAACACTCAGATATGACACATCCCCTTCTGTCTCCATGTCTTTTGTACTGCGAAGTTTCATTTAAAGACTCTGAGTCAACACTCAGATTACAATTGTGGGAGTGATTTCCTTTGAGATAAGGAAGTCTTTGTCAGTTTTGAGGTCTGAGTTGGTTGTATTTTACTCAGCTGTTTTATAATGCAAACGGGATCAAAGGAGTTTCCCCCCGCAGTCTCCCGCTCGCTAAACACTTGATGGTTTTGTTGATAACAGCAGTGTTAGTTGTGCTGCTTTCTTCCCCTTTTCCTAGTTGAAAATTGTAGTATTGATCAAAAATATTTATTGATATTGTCCCATTTTAAACAGCCTCCCCAACACAGTAGAGATGGCCGTTTCTGGATGCTCAATCATGCAGGGTATGCAGCTAATCCCCGGCCCGAATAACCTCTTCGCGCTAGGACGCAAGCGTCTCCCGGAGGGCCACAGGGGACCACGGGCGAGATTCCGAACGCGTATCCCCATTTTTTTTTTTTCTGACGATTTCAATCGAGGCGCCTCTCCCTCTCAACGACCAGGAGAGGTATAAGTTCACTCGGGACCCAGTGCCCAAGGAAGCTGCCAGGGCGGGGGCAAGGGTAGGGCAGGGTAGGGTAAGGCTCACTGTTCACTGTTCACTGTTCACAGGCTTACTGTTTATCCGCTCACCTCACGTCTCGTCTCTGCTAGACACGAACCTCCGTCACAGCTCCGTCGCAGCTCCTCTCCTCTGCTCTGATCGGCTCTGCAGAACGCCAATTAGAGAAGAGCACCTAGCAGGCTCACCGAGATCGCGTCGGACGTCAAACGCTTACACTTACTGATCGTCACGCCGCACTGACTCCAAACTCGCTCTCTGTGTCCTGTATCCTGCCTCTTTCCACCTTCTGCCTTCTTGAACTAATCAAGAATAGGACTGCAAGACTTATCCTTGGCCTCAAGCCCAAGGATCACATCTCTCTAGCTCTAAAATATCTCCACTGGGTCCCTATGGTTGCAAGGATCAAATTGAAGACCCTGTGGATCATTCACAAGGCATTCTGGGGCCTGGGAACTCACTACATCCAACTCTTTCCCCCTAAATACCTCCTTGCTAGAGTAGTTCGGTCCTCTAGCTCCAACTCTCTGCATATCAGATGTTTCTACAAGCAAAGAGTGGGGGTGAAACAGCCTCCCTCCCGCTCTGTGACTTGACCAGATCCCCTAAAGTTCCAGAAGCTTCTCAAGACCTTCCTTTTCTTCTCACCCTTCCCTCTACCCCTCCCCTGCTAGTCTTCAACTGCTGCTACGTCTGGTTCGCTGTATCCCTCATGAGCCTTGCTGGGGCCAGGCCCTCCTTTGACTAGTCTTCCCCTCACCCCTCATACCAGCACTTCCCTTGGGTTCCCCTCCCCGACCAGTCCACTGAGTCTGGTCCACCCCTTCCTTCACACTGGTTTACCCCCATCCCGGTTTCTCTGAGCACTTGCCAACCTGGGCTCCCCCTAGCACTTGCCCATCCCCTGGACCCCATTGCCCCTGTACTACTTTCACTTCCCCTCTTCCTATCCCATCCCTAACCTCTGATCTGCCACCTCCCCCTTCACTTCCTGTTACTGCACTTGCACAATCCGAATGTCAAAAGGAATAGTAGGACTGCTATTGTTATTTTTCTCCTCTGTCCCCTGCTTTTTTGTCTTGTGGCGCCTGGAAACACTTGTTGCTGCATAAGCACCATACTAATGTGTGTTATGTAAAATAAATAAAATAAAGGGTAAAGTGAAATACGGGAGGATTGGAACAATGAAACGAAGGCACGAGTTAGCAGTTCCCAGACGCCAATAGGATGTCAATTTATTCCAAACATGGTCCCGTCGCACATGAGCCATAATTGAAGAACACAGGCCATTCATTAGAAGCAATGAAAGATAAGGCACCTGCCGTTCTCCCAAAACATGTACATAGACAAGACACCACACAAGGGCAAGTACACAGGGATTACCTGGTCTCCTGGCCTGAGAAGGAGGGATGGTAACTTTTAATAGGAGGAAGAATGTTCTGTGGGCCTCTCTCCCCCCAATCTATGTCTGCTCATATTCTAGTGACCTGCCAAGTGTACAAGGCTGGTAAGAAATGTGTCAACCTATCAAAATCCTTGGAGACATGCCACCCCTCCAGTAGTATGCCAATCAAGCCCTTGCCATGAAGATGATGAAGTTTGACCTTATTCAATATAGGGGTGGTCTTGGTGGAGCCATCAGATGATATGTGTACCCCTATGAAAATGTTTAACACTTATGAAATCTATGAAATCTATAGGTAGCCAGGCCCACTAACCTATCCCAATTCCCCATAGGTTTTGTAAACTATTATATTTTGACATCATTGATCACACATGTGTCATTCCAAAGCAACTATTTTTGATAAGCGTGCAGTTGTGACAAGCTCTCCATATTTGTATGCTGTCTTAGCTTTGTTTTGGTGTGAATAAAGTTGGGTTTTGCCATGCACTTTGTCTACTCTGTCAACCAATCTGGTTTGGATTGACTCTGTTTTCTCTGGGCTTACCTGGGAACTTTGGGCCACCTTAACACCAGCAAGAGCCTTCCTGGACCTCTGTGGTTTCTTTAGCATCTCTAAAGTTGAGCACCTGGGTGAGTGTGGCAGCCGCAGAGCTCTTTCTTCCTATAGTGCTCCAGGTAGTTACATGGAGCGTAAGCACAGCATTAGATAGAGGCTGGTGGCCGCTATAAGAAGATGAGATACACATCTTTGTCAGAGGGACAAGCACCTCCATTCTTAACGGGATACAACCTTCCTTATAAGAACCAAGGTTTAATCGGTATGAAAAGAGCCAGGTGACCTTTGACATTTGGCTAATCCCCCCTCATCATCAAGAGGTCTTTGTCAGTTTTGATATAATCATACAATTTGACATGGATGATATCCATATTCATTTTCAGTGCCATGCATGGAAGGAGAAGGACCCACCCTTCCGAGCTGCTTGGACACCATTCCGGTCTGGATGAGGAACCCGCCCGTCTTACTCAACCGAAACTGCCCTCCTTCATGTTTCTAATTCTCTCCTCACAGCCCGTCACTCTAAGCTTCCTTCTATTCTCATTCTTCTTTGATCTGTCTGCAGCGATTGACACTTTGGACCACTACCTCCTTATCTCTTCTCTTTCCCCTTTGGGTATCTCTGGGTCTGCTCTCAAATGGTTTCGCTCCTATCTTTTGCAACAGACATATGCCATCACTTGGGCTGGACACTCTTCTTCCTCGCTCTCTCTCTTGTATATGGAGTCCCCCAAGGGTCGGTATTTGGCCCTCTTCTTTTCTCTCTCTACACTGCTCCTCTCTCCACCCTCATCTCCTCCTTTCACCTTTATGCTGATGACACCCAGAGCCCCAGAGCTTCCTCTCTTTCTCTTCCTTTGATTCCGCTCTGCACTCCACCGTCTCTAACTGTCTTTTAGCTGTTCAGAACTGGATGTCTTCCCATTTTCTACATTTCAATCCCTCAAACACTGAGGTTCTGTGTTTCCCCTTTTACTATCTCTTCCACTTCATCCCCCCTATGCCCTTCCCCATCCTCTCTTTCCTTTTCACTTGCAGCACGCAACCTGGACATTATCTTTGATTCCTCCCTCTCCTTGTCCCTTCATTCCTTCTCTATTGGCCGCTCCTGCTGATATGCTGTGTTTAACATTCCTTGTACTCACGCTTATCTTTCTTTGCATGCTACTTAACCTCTTCTCTTTTCCCTTGTTTTTCCTGCATCAACTACTGTTCGTCTTTATTTTGTGGTCTCCCTGCCTGAAACCTTTTCCCTCTCCATTCTATCTATAACTCTTCCGTGTGTCTCCTTTTTTCTCTACCCCTTTGGTCCTTTATTACATTCTCCATGCTCTCAATTTCACTACTTCCTTTCGAATTCTGTCTTTTGTATCACTTTCTCTCGATTGTCTTCAAATGCACCCAGGGCTTGGCCTTGCCCTACCTCTCCTCCCTACTCTCGTTCTATATCCCTCCATGCCCCCTGTGATCTCAGAATCTCAGAATCTATTTCTCTTAACTGTTCCTAAGCCCCCCTGTGCTTTGTCTCGTTTCTGATAATTTTCTCTTTTGACTCCTAAACATTGGAACACTCTTCCCCACTCACTTCACTCCTGTTAATCTCTTGACCTTCTTTCGTCTCTTGTTTAATAAGAGAATTTTAAAAAGTCTTTGCTGTTTCTCTCTTGATGTAACCATTACTCATTTGTTTCAATTTTATTGTACTGTTTTTGTATTCTTTTTACTGTCCAGCACCTTTGGCGAAAGACGATTTATAAATTCAATAACATACAAAATACAAATACAAATCCTTCTTTGAAATTCAGCATCTCCAAAACTGAGCTTATTCTTTTTGTGTAGGATAAAGCTGCATACTGCATGTCAACACCCCTCCCATGATCAACATACTCCACTAGGGTAAAAACATCTAACACTGGTCTTTCATGAGCATACATCTCTGGCCTTTGCAGTAACCTCTGCTCTGAACCATTGTTTTTATTTTTTAGTTTTTAGTTGAAGTTGTCGAAGAAATACATGCCCCCTGATCTCATCCAAATAAAAAAAAAACTCAGGCTGTGGCGCCAGCATTGGGTTCTAGCTTAGATTTAGCCATTTCCTTTTTTAGGCCTTCCCTCTCACCTGGTGTTGAAACTACAGAGGACTCAAAATGAGGGTGTCCTGCCTGATTTGTAACTGAACTTAAAAAAAAATGCATGTATTTGGCTATGCATATTGTAAAGTGCAAACGGAACTTGAACGCAGAGGAGCGCTAGGCATAAGGGACATAGCCTGGGGGTCACAAGTTGGGTGAGGGAGTATCAGATGTAACTGCGTTGGGTAGGGAGAGCTGGAAAGGGTGGGATCTCTATAGGGGTGAGTGAGGGCAATTAGAGTTTGCAAAAATATTCTTTGATGACTAGGGTATTCAGGTCTTCAGCTCCCCGCCCCCCGAAATGAAGGATGGAGAGAGCGAGTCTGAGCATGTGTCCTTGACTAGAGGAGTCCTTCAGTGGCTGATTGTTCAACATTGGGAAAAGTTTAAAGTGGTTTGCCAAGCCATTAAAGGTCTCATCTGGACATCACCTTCAAAACCATTGCAAGCAATTGCTCGCTCCAATCCATCTCGTTCCCGGAGAAGTTCTATTCCGCTGCTCCTCTTGCCTCCACTATTTAAACGTTTATTGAAAAGGGGGGGTTCTATGTCCTGACCCTGGAAACTAAACCTTTTCATCCCAGTGCATTCAATCATTGCCTTTCGTTTATATATTCATTTACAACCACCTGATACACCAGGATTTTTCTAACATTATGTTGTGTTAATTCTCTTTATTGGGAGTGCAAACATAAAAATAAAAGGAAAAATGACATGTTCAAACCCATGGAGAATGCAATCTCAAATACATCCATCATAACCCTATCAATGGACACGCTTAATCAACTATGACATGATTTGATATGATAATGATATGATATAGCAATTATAACGCGCCTGTACACAAGTCTATACTCATCAAGAAAGAGTATAACGTATTTTTATTTAGATAATTGACAAATGTAATAAGTACAAGAGAACATTCAAGGAGGCCTTTGGACCTCATTAGAGTTTGGTAAAGGCATATGGGTGTTGCAGCTAGACATGTAGTCGCTCAGATGCCTTAAGTGGGCCTGAATGTATATGTAAGCTATTATAATTAATTCTTTCTAACCCCTGTCAGGTGTATCGACCCACGTTCAAGTTATTATGCTGCAACATTTGGTGCTGTGGGCTTAGAAAATCCAAGATGGCTGAAAAGCCCACAATTGCACCAGAATCCAGGAAAACCGCACAGTTTTTGCGCACACCAAAATGGTCACCACCCACCAGTGCAAACGTGATGGGCCAGAAGCGCCATGAGTGAAACGTGGTGCCAAAGGAAAAACAGCAGTGCCTGTTAGCTCAAAAAGCGCTTTGAAATCACCTTTGTTTCTCTGAATGCTAGCTCAAAATGCCTATTTCAAACATTGCAAAATATTCAAAAATCTTACTGAACACCAGCAGACGTCTGGTAGAATGAAGTCGTGTGTGCATACCAAATCTGGAAAGATAAAGAGCCTAAAATAATGTTCATAACAAAACTGGCTGAGCTGTGGATGTCAGCAGCTTAAGTGAAATGGGATTTAAATCCACTAAAATCGAAATGTTTAAAATAAATGAGTGACCTACTTTTGAGTGTCACATAGGTTGCAACTGTTTAAATGTCTTAGTTTTGAACTTAGAATCAGCGTTCTAGCTGCATGTGTCAAAATTGTAAGTTTGATTTGAATGAAGAAAAATAGGAACAAAAGTGACTTTTGGCTGAAGCCTGGCTTAAAGGGACTGAATTCTGCCCGGCAAATACCCCCGACAGGAGTTGACCAGCAACTGTATTCACAGGCCTGGCCGGCCTTCTGCTGCCCCACCAAAAGGAGATTACACCTCTCTGATTGAATCAGGGGAGGGTTACCTGGGACAGCAGGGAAACAGAACAATGAACTTCCCTTTTCTACAAGCAATTGCTAAATCAGGGGGTCATAAATGGCTTCCTCTTGGAAGGAAATGGGAGGGGCACTGCCTCTATGAGCCAGCTGAGCTTGGAGGAAGTGGACAAACCAGAAATTCCCCCATGTGCTTTGGGAAACCACACCCCTCTGGGCCAGAGCATAATTTAAGAAAGATGGATAATTCATAGTACATAATTGTCAAAATTATATCAATAATATCATTATTTCTGTGATTTTTCTGTGCACATTTTAAGAGGTGTTAGGACTCTGTGGTATGTTCTGGGGGTAGTAGTGGAAAATAGGGTATTACTCTAAATGTCTGTATGTTAAAAATCTGACACTTCATCATCTGATGCCCATATTCCTTACGCACATTTGTGTAAATTCTGGAAAAGGTTAGAGATTGTGTTCTGGATGAAAAGGGCTGTAACGCTCACCTGATTCCCGTAGAGGCGCCGGTCTTGACTGGGCGTATACCGTATCTTCAAAGGTGATGTGTAACACACGGCTGGCTCTTTGGGCTGGACCTCTGTGCACTGTATGTCTGACTCGAAGGGTAAGATGTCTGCAGATAGAAAATATGGGATTAATGAACTGGGTTATTGAATGTCTCTCTCTTCTTCCCTTTCTCTTCTCCTGTAGAACCCCAAAGGTTAACGCTCTCACCTTAGGTAAGTGAACGCCGTGCTCTCCATCTGCCTCGGGGCAGGGTGCTGTAACCAGTTTCTTCACTGGATAAGGGGAGCAGGCCTCTTGACTTCAGAGGACTGCTGTCCGTCGTTTACTGCATGAACGGTAAGTTTCGAGTAATTCTAATGTCTTTAAAAGTCTTTAGTAAGGATGTCTCTTGTTTTGCAGGGTTCCGGCGATGGCGGATGACGGGCTGAAGTGAGTTGAAGATGGAGCCCGTGTGATGAATAGAAGCGCCTGGAAGCACGTAAGTAAGCGCTTGTTGCCTGCTTCAAGATGCGCTCTAACTGTCTTTTTATTTTGCAGGTACAAGTTCGGAGCGGCTGCAGGGTGCCGGAATACCCAGTGGGTTAGATGTGGAAAGGAGTAATGGCACGTGAGTATTAAAGTTTCCCAATGTCTTTAAACGCACCTTGTTTTGTCTTTCAGATGCGGGATGCAGCGCCAAAGGCCTCCGGAGCGTGCAAAGAGTTGGTAAGCTTTTGTCTTTCAGATGCCGGAATGCAGTGCGAAGACCTCCGGAGCGCACGAAGAGTAGGTAAGCCTTTGTCTTTCAGATGCCGGAATGCAGCACGAGGCGTTGGTGACAGCCGATGAACCAGGTAAGTGAAGCGCTGTCACTGAAGACCGTAATGCTAACCTGTTCTTTCTTGTCTTTATAGGTGTTGCTGAAGACTGGATTCAGGATGGTAAGCCTTTTTCCTTAGGCCCAGGATCAGATGCAGAAGACACGATGAGCGTTCTGCTGCAGAGGATGCAGAATAACGCAAAGCAAGATTCATCCATCGGGTGTGGTTTAAATAGCCTCCTGTAGTGCTTAGGTCTCTCCTTCCACAGCCACGCCTAGGTAGGAAAAGAGTTCCTGCTTTCCAGAAGAGTTCCAGTGTTCTGAACCTAGGGAGTGGCTCCTGCCCCACCCAACAGGAAAAGTAGTTCCAAACAGAAGAGGATCAGAGGCTCAACTGGCAGGCAAGTAAGCAGCATGGTCTGCTGCAGGTAAGTCCACCCAAGCATTATGAGCTTCCAGCGCTGGGACTGGGCATATTTATGAGCCTGGTGCCACTGGCGCCAGGACTGGGTCCAAAAGGTCCCAATTGGGACTGGTTGGCACTCGGAACCTGGGTTATGGATCTGCTTCCAAGGGAGTTGGGAAAACCCTGACCTTTTGCAGAATTCTGTCAGAAGTGAACACAACATCTTACAAAGACAGGGATTGGATGGTTTGGCGCTACAGAAAATATGTTAACCGGACATATAATATTAGAAAAAATGTACATAGATAAATATGCATTTAAGTCAAAAATAGATTTGTGTGTAAAGTGACAAGGGGAGTGTTCTTTCTGTATGCCATAAAAATGATGTCTCATGACACGGGATGACTCACAACTCAGTTCCCCAGTCAGGCGACAGAGAATCCTCTAGCCTATCAGGATCCTCAGAGGGTTGGGCATAGAAAGTCAGCCTTCCCACCCACTTTCAAAAGACATAAAAAGAGCCACTGAGACCCAGGTAGGGACATTCACTTTCCACTTTCTTGCGAAGCACTTTGACGGACGACATCCAAATTCAGGCACTATCCAGAGACCAGAACTTAGAATCCAGACTTCAGAACTTGTAGCAGAGAGGCCTAGTCCACAAGCTGAATCCTTCAGAGGCCTCAGAATCCAGCAACCTAACCAAACTATTCAACAGCCGGGCAGTGCTGTTTGATTCTAGCCAAGAACTTTTGCCAGAACCAGAGATCCAGACCAGCAGAGCAGAGCTGACCAAGATAGCTGTGACATCAGAACCACCCGCCAGAAGTCCCGTCTAAACCTGTTGACCAGATCTTGACGGCCTATTTCAAATTTATAGTGTGAGTATCCAGCCAGAACTGTGCAAACCAATCTCTTAATTTAAGATAATCCTATTCAAACTATTTTAACCTGTCCAAACTGCATCATAGAAATTGTGTGTCCATTCTGTGATTTCAAACCTGTGAAAGTGTCATTTGTCCTTCTGAGCTTTACTTTAATTTGAGAAACTACCTCCACTAAATGTCCGTATCTTTTGAACCATACGTGCTAGGAACGAGATTTTAAAGCTAAGATCCTAAGCTTTCCATACTCCTTATAGTTTTTCCGTAATCGCGCTCATCACACTCGGAAATAGTGCCACGAATTGCAATTTGACTCAACTTCTTCACCCGTCAAAAATAGTTGTCTTTTGCTTCCATTGCTGAAATTCGTTTTCAACCTGATAATCCCTCATGAATCATTGCTAGTGTTGACCTGAACTAATTCAAAGTAGCTGTCACCCACCCTGAATCTCCTATAGGGAATTAAAATCATTTTTAGCATATTTTCACTTCATTGCAAATCACATTAAAAGTATTTCTGCATGTTTTAAATGCATACCGGTTGCTCTAAGCTTGCTAGGGGGTAACTAGAATTTGTATTGCATTTGTTTAAATCCCTGAAAATTGTGTGCTCTCCTGCCACAAGGGGAAAAGTGATTATATTATCTCTTGTTGAAACCATATCAGTTTATCCCTGTGCTGCATTCTTTTCCATCATTGCATTTCCTTGCTACCTTATCCTTTCTATACCAACTCCTAAGTGATAAAAAAAGTGTGCTAGTGTAATATTATCCATTGTTGATCACTGTCATATTCATAAGTGTGCTATCAAATATTAATTTATTTATAAAAGTGTGATATATATATATTGTTTAATTTTTCAATAAATCTTTTAATTTGCAAAACAAACCTACTTCTTGGCTCAGTGAGGTCAGGGGGATTCAAAGAGAGGGGCGTTATACAAGGGTTTATCATCCAGATCTATGAACTTGTCATAAAAAAAATATAAATAAGGGCTTCCCTTGGGCATCCCAGACTAGGCATTGACTTAGTTGGAGTGCTGAATTGAAGTCACTTAACACCCCTTCGACTAGTACCAGCCATCTGGATCTTTACATAAAGATATGACTGCCTTGGAGCCCACAACTTCACTTATTTAGTATGTATTTGTTAAATTGTACATAGGGTACCTTATCCTGGAGGTAACTAAGATAAAACACACGCATCAGCACATTGTTACAGTAAACAGCTTCAATAGGACACAGACACAATGCAAATTCAAAAAAGCAAGGAAGAGTGAAAACATGCAATCAATCGAAGAAGATAAGAACATCACTGGAGGGGATAGGCAAGGAAATCTCTCTTATACGAGCCTTTCGAAATTCAAGTAACGTGGGCATGAGTCAAATTGAGTTGGAAGAGAGGTCTTCGAAATCCAGGGTACTTAACGCGGACAGTTTGAGCTGAATAGGGCTCATGTCTAAAGACATGAATAGTCTTAAAATGTCAGTGGTCCTGATAAGCCACAAGCTTAAAACATTACTGAAAGGGTATTCATGGATAGGCAAGAGAATCTCGCTTATAAGTGACTTTCGAAATCTAAGTAACGTGCAAAGGAGTCAAATTATGTTGGAGGCCAGGCCTTCTAGATCCAAGGGACTGAATGGAGACAGTCTGAGCTGAATAATGATCACGTCTAAAGGTATGAATGGTCAGTCTTTAAATGTCCGTGGTCCTGAGAAGCCCCGACCTTCTAGAGATGTGTACTTTTTTTCTGGATATGCTCATGAGGAGAGACAGTGGGCCTCATTACGACCCAGGCGGTAACCATGGCGATAGTAGCGTCATGGTTGCCGCCGGTATTTTACCAACTCCACCATTACTGCCCCATTCCAAGGTTGGCGGGGCGGTAATTCCCGATTCACCATTGGCCCTTCCCCATTCCCATTTTTGTCCCCATAGGGCTCAATGGGAATGGGGAAGGTGGTAATTACGGTACCGCAAATTGCGGTACCGTAATTACCTCGAAAGTCCCTTTGCGGGTTCCTTCCTTAACGGCTGGTAAAACCAGCCGTTAAGGTGGGGAACCGCAAAGGGACCTCGTAATTTAGGCGGTAAGGGGTTAAAGGCGCTGCCAGCTTTTACGGCGCCGTTAACCCCTTACCGCCTGGGTCGTAATGAGGCCCACTGTGTTCAACATGCAAACTACAGAAACTGACAATCAAAGAGAACAGTACATATTTTTAGGCTCCAAAAGCAAAGCTGTTGAGCCTTATGTTGTCATCTGCTCTCTTTTGGCAGGTCAGATGTTGACTTGGCTTTTTTGTACATGTGAACTCCATGTATCTGAGTCCAAACAGGACAGTGACCAGGGTGTTTACATGTCTTTGGGTACATAACTCTCTGGAAAAGACATGTAGCTCTTCAATCTTCATGCATAGGATTCAAAGTGACTCTTACTGGCCTACATATCTTAACAATGTCAGTAAAGGTCACTTTAAATCATATCCTTGAGGCGTTTCAGCCTTCAAAGGTTGAAGCCCTTCATGCCATAGATAGATTGTCATATCTATGCCAGTAATGGTCATTTAGAATCATATACATGAAGTGCTTCATGCATGTGATTGAAAGTGACTATTGCTGGAATAGATGTGTTGTGACAGCCGGCTCATGTATGCTATTTAGTGATCTGTGCCACTAATGGTCACTGTAAAACAAATTAATGAAGCTGCTGCTGCAACCTATCTATACTATTAATGGTCACTTTAAATGTCATGCATGAAGCTGCTTCCGCAACCGATCTATACCTTTAAGGGTCACTTTAAATGTCACGCATGAAGCTGCTGCCGCAACCGATCTATACCATTAATGGTCACTTTAAATGTCACGCATGAAGCTGCTGCCACAACCGATCTATACCATTAATGGGCACTTTAAATGTCACGCATGAAGCTGCTGCTACAAACGATCTTTACCATTAAATATTTAAATATCACATATGAAGCTGCTGCCACAACCGATCTATACCATTAATGGTCACTTTAAATGTCACACATGAAGCTGCTGCCGCAACCGATCTATACCATTAATGGTCACATTAAATGTCACGCATGAAGCTGTTGCCACAACCGATCTATACCATTAATTGTCACTTTAAATATTTAAATATCACGCATGAAGCTGCTGCCGCAACCTACCTATACTATTAATGGTCACTTTAAATGTCACGCTTGAAGCTGCTGCCACAACCGATCTATACCATTAATGGTCACTTTAAATGTCACGCATGAAGCTGCTGCCACAACCGATCTGTACCATTAATGGACACTTTAAATGTCATGCATGAAGATGCTGCCTCAACCTACCTATACTATTAATTTTCACTTTAAATGTCACGCATGAAGCTGCTGCCACAACCGATCTATACCATTAATGGTCACTTTAAATGTCACGCATGAAGCTGCTGCCACAACCGATCTATACCATTAATGGTCACTGTAAATGTCACGCATGAAGCTGCTGCCTCAACCTATCTATACCATTAAAGGTCACTTTAAATATCACGCATGAAGCTGCTTCCGCAACCGATCTATACCATTAATGGTCACTTTATATGTCACGCATGAAGCTGCTGCCGCATACCGATCTATAACATAAACGGCCACTTTAAATATTTAAATATCACGCATGAAGCTGCTGCTACAACCGATCTAAACCATTAATGGTCACTTTAAATGTCATGCATGAGGCTGCTACTGCAACTGATCCTTACCATTAATGGTCACTTTAAATATTTAAATATCAAGCATGAAGCTGCTGCCGTAACCGATCTATACCATTAATGGTCACTTTAAATATTTAAATATCAAGCATGAACTTTAAATGTCACACATGAAGCTGCTGCTGCAACCTATCTATACCATTAATTATCACTTTAAATATTTAAATATCACGCATGCAGCAGCTGCCGCAACCGATCTATACCATTAATGGTCACTTTAAATATTTAAATATCAAGCATGAAGCTGCTGCCGCAACCGATCTATACCATTAATGGTCACTTTAAATGTCACAAATGAAGCTGATGCCGCAACCGATCTATACCATTAATAGTCACTTTAAATATCACGCATGAAGCTGCTGCCGCAACCGATCTATACCATTAATGGTCACTTTAAATATTTAAACATCACGCATGAAGCTGCTGATGCAACCTACCTATACTATTAATGGTCACTTTAAATGTCATGCATGAAGCTGCTGCTGCAACCGATCTACACGATCTATACCATTAATGGTCACTTTAAATGTCACTCATTAAGCTGCTGCCGCAACCGATCTATACACTTAATGTTCACTTCAAATATCACGCATGAAGCTGCTGCCGCAACCAATCTATACCATTAGTGTTCGCTTTATATATCACGCATGAAGCTGCTGCCGCAACCAATCTATACCATTAATGGTCACTTTAAATGTCACGCATGAAGCCGCTGCCTTAACCTATCTATACCATTAATGGTCACTTTAAATATCACGCATAAAGCTGCTGTCGCAAACAATCTATACCATTAATGGCCACTTTAAATATTTAAACATCACGCATGAAGCTGCTGATGCAACCTACCTATACTATTAATGGTCACTTTAAATGTCATGCATGAAGCTGCTGCTACAACCGATCTATATCATTAATGGTCACTTTAAATGTCACGCATGAAGCTGCTGCCACAACCGATCTATATCATTAATGGTCACTTTAATGTCACACATGAAGCTGCTGCTGCAACCGATCTATACCATTAATGGCCACTTTAAAAATTTAAATATCACGCATGAAGCTGCTGCTGCAACCAATTTATACCGTTAATGGTCACTTTAAATGCCACACATGAAGCTGCTGCCGCAACCTACCTATACTATAAATTGTCACTTTAAATGTCACGAATGAAGCTGCTGCCGCAACCGATCTATACCATTAATGGTCACTTTAAAGGTTACGCATGAAGCTGCTGCTGCAACCTATCTATAACATTAATGGTCACTTTAAATATTTAAATATCATGCATGCAGCGGCTGCCGCAACCTATCTATGCTATTAATGGTCACTTTAAATGTCACGCATGAAGCTGCTGCCGCAACCGATCTATACCATTAATGTTCACATGAAATATTTGAATATCAAGCATGAAGCTGCTGCCGCAACCGATCTATACCATTAATGGTCACTTTAAATGTCACGCAAGAAGCTGCTGCAACAACCGATCTATACCATTAATGGTCACTTTAAATGTCACGCATGAAGCTGCTGCAACAACCGATCTATACCATTAATGTTCACTTTAAATATCACACATGAAGCTGCTGCCGCAACCGATCTATACCATTAATGGTCACTTTAAATGTCACAAATGAAGCTGCTGCCGCAACCTACCTATACTATTATTGGTCACTTTAAATGTCACGCATGAAGCTGCTGCCGCAACCGATCTATACCATTAATGGTCACTTTAAAGGTCACACAGGAAGCTGCTGCTGCAACCTATCTATACCATTAATGGTCACTTTAAATATTTAAATATCACGCATGCAGCGGCTGCCGCAACCTATCTGTACCATTAATGGTCACTTTAAATGTCACGCATGAAGCTGCTGCGCAACCGATCTATACCATTAATGTTCACTTTAAATATTTAAATTTCAAGCATGAAGCTGCTGCCGCAACTGATCTATACCATTAATGGTCACTTTAAATGTCACACATGAAGCTGCTGCCACAACCGATCTATACCATTAACGGCCACTTTAAATATTTAAATATTACGCATGAAGCTGCTGCCGCAACCTACCTATACTATTAATGATCACTTTAAATGTCATGCATGAAGCTGCTGCTGCAACCAATCTACACGATCTATACCATTAATGGTCACTTTAAATATCACGCTTGACGCTGCAGCCGCAACCGATCTATACCATTAATGGTCACTTTAAATGTCACGCATGAAGCTGCTGCCAAAACCGATCTTTACCATTAATGGACACTTTAAATATTTAAATATCACACATGAAGCTGCTGCCGCAACCGATCTATACCATTAATGGTCACTTTAAATGTCACACATGAAGCTGCTGCCACAACTCATCTTTACCATTAATGGTCACTTTAAATATTTAAATATCACGCATGAGGCTGCTACCGCAACTGATCTATACCATTAATGGTCACTTTAAATGTCACGAATGAAGCTGCTGCCGCAACCGATCTATACCATTAATGGTCACTTTAAATGTCACACATAAAGCTGCTGCAACCGATCTATACCATTAATGGTCGCTTTAAATATTTAAATATCACGCATGAAGCTGCTGCCACAACCTACCTATACTATTAATGGTCACTTTAAATGTCACGCATGAAGCTGCTGCTTCTGCAACCGATCTATACCATGAATGGTCTTTTTAAATGTCACGCATGAAGCTGCTGCCGCAACCGATCTATACCATTAATGGTAACTTTAAATTTCCCGCATGAAGCTGCTGCCGCAACCGGTCTATACCCTTAATGGTCACTTTAAATATTTAAATATCAAGCATGAAGCTGCAGCCGCAACCGTTCTATACCATTAATGGTCACTTTAAATGTCACACATGAAGCTGCTGCCACAACCGATCTATACCATTAATGGCCACTTTAAAGATTTAAATATCACGCATGAAGCTGCTGCTACAACCGATCTATACCATTAATAGTCACTTTAAATGTCACACATGAAGCTGCTGCCACAACCGATCTATACCATTAATAGTCACTTTAAATATCACGCATGAAGCTGCTGCCGCAACTGATCTATACCATTAATGGACACTTTAAAGATTTAAATATCACACATGAAGCTGCTGCCACAATCGATCTATGCCATTAATGGCCACTTTAAATGTCACACATGAAGCTGCTGCCGCAACCGATCTATACCATTAATAGTCACTTTGAATATCATGCATGAAGCTGCTGCCACAACCGATCTATACCATTAATGGTCACTGTAAATATTTAAATATCATGCATGAAGCTGCTGCCGCAACCTACCTATACTATTAATGATCACTTTAAATGTCACGCATGAAGCTGCTGCCGCAACCGATCTATACCATTAATGGTCACTTTAAATGTCACGCATGAAGCTGCTGCCACAACCAATCTATTCCATTAATGTTCACTTTAAATATCACGCATGAAACTGCTGCCACAACCAATCTATACCATTAATGGTCACTTTAAATGTCACACATGAAGCTGCTGCTGCATCCTACCTATACTATTAATGGTCACTTTAAATGTCACGCATGAAGCTGCTTGCACAACCGATCAATACCATTAATGGTCACTTTAAAGGTCATGCATGAAGCTGCTGCTGCAACCTATCTATACCATTAATGGTCACTTTAAATATTTAAATATCACGCATGAAGCGGCTGCCACAACCGATCTATACCATTAATGGTCACTTTAAATATATAAATATCACACATGAAGCTGCTGCCGCAACCTACCTATACTATTAATGATCACTTTAAATGTCATGCATGAAGCTGCTGCTGCAACCGAGCTATACGATCTATACCATGAATGGTCACTTTAAATGTCACGCATGAAGCTGCTGCTACACACGATCTATACCATTAATGGCCACTTTAAAGATTTAAATATCACGCATGAAGCTGCTGCTACAACCAATCTATACCATTAATAGTCACTTTAAATGTCACACATGAAGCTGCTGCCACAACCGATCTATACCATTAATAGTCACTTTAAATATCACGCATGAAGCTGCTGCCGCAACTGATCTATACCATTAATGGACACTTTAAAGATTTAAAAATCACACATGAAGCTGCTGCTGCAACCGGTCTATACCCTTAATGGTCACTTTAAATATTTAAATATCAAGCATGAAGCTGCAGCCGCAACCGTTCTATACCATTAATGGTCACTTTAAATGTCACACATGAAGCTGCTGCCACAACCAATCTATACCATTAATGGCCACTTTAAAGATTTAAATATCACGCATGAAGCTGCTGCTACAACCAATCTATACCATTAATAGTCACTTTAAATGTCACACATGAAGCTGCTGCCACAACCGATCTATACCATTAATAGTCACTTTAAATATCACGCATGAAGCTGCTGCCGCAACTGATCTATACCATTAATGGACACTTTAAAGATTTAAATATCACACATGAAGCTGCTGCTGCAACCGGTCTATACCCTTAATGATCACTTTAAATGTTTAAATATCAAGCATGAAGCTGCTGCCGCAACCGTTTTATATCATTAATGGTCACTTTAAATGTCACACATGAAGCTGCTGCCACAACCGATCTATACCATTAATGGCCAATTTAAAGGTTTAAATATCACATATGAAGCTGTTGCCGCAACCGATCTATACCATTAATGGCCACTTTAAAGATTTAAATATCATGCATGAAGCTGCTGCCACAACCGATCTATACCATTAATGGCCACTGTAAATGTCACACATGAAGCTGCTGCCGCAACCGAGCTATTCCATTAATAGTCACTATAAATAACACGCATGAAGCTGCTGCCGCAACCGATCTATACCATTAATGGCCACTCTAAAGATTTAAATATCACACATGAAGCTGCTGCCACAACCGATCTATACCATTAATGGCCACTTTAAAGATTTAAATATCACGCATGAAGCTGCTGCTACAACCGATCTATACCATTAATAGTCAATTTAAATGTCACACATGAAGCTGCTGCCGCAACCAATCTATAGCATTAATAGTCACTTTAAATATCATGCATGAAGCTGCTGCCGCAACCGATATATACCATTAATGGTCACCTTAAATATTTAAATATCATGCATGAAGCTGCTGCCGCAACCTAACTATACTATTAATGATCACATTAAATGTCACGCATGAAGCTGCTGCCACAACCGATCTATACCATTAATGGTCACTTTAAATGTCACGCATGAAGCTGCTGCCGCAACCGATCTATACCATTAATGTTCACTTTAAATGTCACGCATGAAGCTGCTGCCGCAACCGATCTATACCATTAATGTTCACTTTAAATATCACGCATGAAGCTGCTGTCGCAACCGATCTATACCATTAATGGTCACTTTAAATTTCACACATGAAGCTGCTGCTGCAACCTACCTATACTATTAATGGTCACAATAAATGTCATGCATGAAGCTGCTGCCGCAACCGATCTATACCATTAATGGTCACTTTAAAGGTCATGCATGAAGCTGCTGCTGCAACCTATCTATACCATTAATGGTCACTTTAAATATTTAAATATCACGCATGAAGCGGCTGCCACAACCGATCTATACCATTAATGGTCACTTTAAATATATAAATATCACACATGAAGCTGCGGCCGCAACCTACCTATACTATTAATGATCACTTTAAATGTCATGCATGAAGCTGCTGCTGCAACTGAGCTATACGATCTATACCATTAATAAAGTCACGCATGAAGCTGCTGCCGCAACCGATCTATACCATTAATGGTCACTTTAAATGTCACGCATGAAGCTGCTGCCGCAACCGATCTATACCATTAATGGTCACTTTAAATGTCACGCATGAAGCTGCTGCCGCAACCGATTTATACCATTAATAGTCACTTTAAATGTCACGCATGAAGCTGCTGCCGCAACTGATCTTTACCATTAATGGTCACTTTAAATGTCACGCATGAAGGTGCTGCCGCAACCCATCTATACCATTAATGGTCACTTTAAATGTCACGCATGAAACTGCTGCCTCAACCTATCTATACCATTAATGCTCACTTTAAATATCATGCATGAAGCTGCTGCTACAACCGATCTATTCTATTAATGGTCACTTTAAATGTCACGCATGAAGCTGCTGCCGCAACCGATCTATTCTATTAATAGTCACTTTAAATATCACGCATGAAGCTGCTGCCGCAACTGATCTATACCATTAATGGACACTTTAAAGATTTAAAAATCACACATGAAGCTGCTGCTGCAACCGGTCTATACCCTTAATGGTCACTTTAAATATTTAAATATCAAGCATGAAGCTGCAGCCGCAACCGTTCTATACCATTAATGGTCACTTTAAATGTCACACATGAAGCTGCTGCCACAACCAATCTATACCATTAATGGCCACTTTAAAGATTTAAATATCACGCATGAAGCTGCTGCTACAACCAATCTATACCATTAATAGTCACTTTAAATGTCACACATGAAGCTGCTGCCACAACCGATCTATACCATTAATAGTCACTTTAAATATCACGCATGAAGCTGCTGCCGCAACTGATCTATACCATTAATGGACACTTTAAAGATTTAAATATCACACATGAAGCTGCTGCTGCAACCGGTCTATACCCTTAATGGTCACTTTAAATGTTTAAATATCAAGCATGAAGCTGCTGCCGCAACCGTTTTATATCATTAATGGTCACTTTAAATGTCACACATGAAGCTGCTGCCACAACCGATCTATACCATTAATGGCCAATTTAAAGGTTTAAATATCACATATGAAGCTGTTGCCGCAACCGATCTATACCATTAATGGCCACTTTAAAGATTTAAATATCATGCATGAAGCTGCTGCCACAACCGATCTATACCATTAATGGACACTGTAAATGTCACGCATGAAGCTGCTGCCGCAACCGATCTATACCATTAATGGTCACTTTAAATGTCACGCATGAAGCTGCTGCCGCAACCGATTTATACCATTAATAGTCACTTTAAATGTCACGCATGAAGCTGCTGCCGCAACTGATCTTTACCATTAATGGTCACTTTAAATGTCACGCATGAAGGTGCTGCCGCAACCCATCTATACCATTAATGGTCACTTTAAATGTCACGCATGAAACTGCTGCCTCAACCTATCTATACCATTAATGCTCACTTTAAATATCATGCATGAAGCTGCTGCTACAACCGATCTATTCTATTAATGGTCACTTTAAATGTCACGCATGAAGCTGCTGCTACAACCGATCTATTCTATTAATAGTCACTTTAAATATCACGCATGAAGCTGCTGCCGCAACTGATCTATACCATTAATGGACACTTTAAAGATTTAAAAATCACACATGAAGCTGCTGCTGCAACCGGTCTATACCCTTAATGGTCACTTTAAATATTTAAATATCAAGCATGAAGCTGCAGCCGCAACCGTTCTATACCATTAATGGTCACTTTAAATGTCACACATGAAGCTGCTGCCACAACCAATCTATACCATTAATGGCCACTTTAAAGATTTAAATATCACGCATGAAGCTGCTGCTACAACCAATCTATACCATTAATAGTCACTTTAAATGTCACACATGAAGCTGCTGCCACAACCGATCTATACCATTAATAGTCACTTTAAATATCACGCATGAAGCTGCTGCCGCAACTGATCTATACCATTAATGGACACTTTAAAGATTTAAATATCACACATGAAGCTGCTGCTGCAACCGGTCTATACCCTTAATGGTCACTTTAAATGTTTAAATATCAAGCATGAAGCTGCTGCCGCAACCGTTTTATATCATTAATGGTCACTTTAAATGTCACACATGAAGCTGCTGCCACAACCGATCTATACCATTAATGGCCAATTTAAAGGTTTAAATATCACATATGAAGCTGTTGCCGCAACCGATCTATACCATTAATGGCCACTTTAAAGATTTAAATATCATGCATGAAGCTGCTGCCACAACCGATCTATACCATTAATGGCCACTGTAAATGTCACACATGAAGCTGCTGCCGCAACCGAGCTATTCCATTAATAGTCACTATAAATAACACGCATGAAGCTGCTGCCGCAACCGATCTATACCATTAATGGCCACTCTAAAGATTTAAATATCACACATGAAGCTGCTGCCACAACCGATCTATACCATTAATGGCCACTTTAAAGATTTAAATATCACGCAAAAAGCTGCTGCTACAACCGATCTATACCATTAATAGTCAATTTAAATGTCACACATGAAGCTGCTGCCGCAACCAATCTATAGCATTAATAGTCACTTTAAATATCATGCATGAAGCTGCTGCCGCAACCGATATATACCATTAATGGTCACCTTAAATATTTAAATATCATGCATGAAGCTGCTGCCGCAACCTAACTATACTATTAATGATCACATTAAATGTCACGCATGAAGCTGCTGCCACAACCGATCTATACCATTAATGGTCACTTTAAATGTCACGCATGAAGCTGCTGCCGCAACCGATCTATACCATTAATGTTCACTTTAAATGTCACGCATGAAGCTGCTGCCGCAACCGATCTATACCATTAATGTTCACTTTAAATATCACGCATGAAGCTGCTGTCGCAACCGATCTATACCATTAATGGTCACTTTAAATTTCACACATGAAGCTGCTGCTGCAACCTACCTATACTATTAATGGTCACAATAAATGTCATGCATGAAGCTGCTGCCGCAACCGATCTATACCATTAATGGTCACTTTAAAGGTCATGCATGAAGCTGCTGCTGCAACCTATCTATACCATTAATGGTCACTTTAAATATTTAAATATCACGCATGAAGCGGCTGCCACAACCGATCTATACCATTAATGGTCACTTTAAATATATAAATATCACACATGAAGCTGCGGCCACAACCTACCTATATTATTAATGATCACTTTAAATGTCATGCATGAAGCTGCTGCTGCAACTGAGCTATACGATCTATACCATTAATAAAGTCACGCATGAAGCTGCTGCCGCAACCGATCTATACCATTAATGGTCACTTTAAATGTCACGCATGAAGCTGCTGCCGCAACCGATCTATACCATTAATGGTCACTTTAAATGTCACGCATGAAGCTGCTGCCGCAACCGATTTATACCATTAATAGTCACTTTAAATGTCACGCATGAAGCTGCTGCCGCAACTGATCTTTACCATTAATGGTCACTTTAAATGTCACGCATGAAGGTGCTGCCGCAACCCATCTATACCATTAATGGTCACTTTAAATGTCACGCATGAAACTGCTGCCTCAACCTATCTATACCATTAATGCTCACTTTAAATATCATGCATGAAGCTGCTGCTACAACCGATCTATTCTATTAATGGTCACTTTAAATGTCACGCATGAAGCTGCTGCCGCAACCGATCTATACCATTAATGGTCACTTTAAATATCACGCATGAAGCTGCTGTCACAAACGATCTATACCATTAATGGTCACTTTAAATGTCACGCATGAAGCTGCTGCTGCAACCGGTCTATACCCTTAATGGTCACTTTAAATGTTTAAATATCAAGCATGAAGCTGCTGCCGCAACCGTTTTATACCATTAATGGTCACTTTAAATGTCACACATGAAGCTGCTGCCACAACCGATCTATACCATTAATGGCCAATTTAAAGGTTTAAATATCACATATGAAGCTGTTGCCGCAACCGATCTATACCATTAATGGACACTTTAAAGATTTAAATATCATGCATGAAGCTGCTGCCACAACCGATCTATACCATTAATGGCCACTGTAAATTTCACACATGAAGATGCTGCCGCAACCGAGCTATTCCATTAATAGTCACTATAAATAACACGCATGAAGCTGCTGCCGCAACCGATCTATACCATTAATGGCCACTCTAAAGATTTAAATATCACACATGAAGCTGCTGCCACAACCGATCTATACCATTAATGGCCACCTTAAAGATTTAAATATCACGCATGAAGCTGCTGCTACAACCAATCTATACCATTAATAGTCACTTTAAATGTCACACATGAAGCTGCTGCCGCAACCAATCTATAGCATTAATAGTCACTTTAAATATCATGCATGAAGCTGCTGCCGCAACCGATCTATACCATTAATGGTCACTTTAAATATTTAAATATCATGCATGAAGCTGCTGCCGCAACCTAACTATACTATTAATGATCACATTAAATGTCACTCATGAAGCTGCTACCACAACCGATCTATACCATTAATGGTGACTTTAAAAATTTAAATATCACACATGAAGCTGCTGCCGCAACCGATCTATACCTTTAATGGTTACTTTAAATGTCAAACATGAAGCTGCTGCCGCAACCGATCTATACCTTTAATGGTTACTTTAAATATCACACATGAAGCTGCTGCCGCAACCTACCTATACTATTAATGAGCACTTTAAATGTCATGCATGAAGCTGCTGCTGCAACCGAACTACACAATCTATACCATTAATGGTCACTTTAAATGTCAGGCATGAAGCTGCTGCCGTAACCGATCTATACCATTAATGGTCACTTTAAATGTCACGCATGAAGCTGATGCCGCAACCGATCTATACCATTAATGGTCACTTTAAATGTCACGCATGAAACTGCTGCCTCAACCAATCTATACCATTAATGCTCACTTTAAATATCATTCATGAAGCTGCTGCCTCAACCTATCTATACCATTAATGCTCACTTTAAATATCATGCATGAAGCTGCTGATACAACCGATCTATACTATTAATGGTCACTTTAAATATCACACATGAAGCTGCTGCCGCAACCGATCTATGCCATTAATGGTCACTTTAAATATCATGCATGAAGCTGCTGTCACAACCGATCTATACCATTAATGGTCACTTTAAATGTCACGCATGAAGCTGCTGCCGCAACCGGTCTATACCCTTAATGGTCACTTTAAATATTTAAATATCAAGCATGAATCTGCTGCCGCAACCGTTCTATACCATTAATGGTCACTTTAAATGTCACACATGACGCTGCTGCCACAACCGATCTATACCATTAATGGCCACTTTAAAGATTTAAATATCACACATGAAGCTGCTGCCGCAACCAATCTATACCATTAATGGCCACTTTAAAGATTTAAATATCACGCATGAAGCTGCTGCTACAACCGATCTATACCATTAATAGTCACTTTAAATGTCACACATGAAGCTGCTGCTGCAACCGATCTATACCATTAATAGTCACTTTAAATATCACGCATGAAGCTGCTGCCGCAACCGATCTGTACCATTAATGGGCACTTCAAAGATTTAAATATCACACATGACGCTTCTGCCAAAACCGATCTATACCATTAACAGCCACTTTCAAGATTTAAATATCACGCATGAAGCTGCTGCTACAACCGATCTATACCATTAATGGTCACTTTAAATATCACACATGAAACTGCTGCAGCAACCAATCTATACCATTAATAGTCACTTTAAATGTCACGCATGAAGCTGCTGCCGTAACCGATCTATACCATTAATAAAGTCACGCATGAAGCTGCTGCCGCAACCGATCTATACCATTAATGGTCACTTTAAATGTCACGCATGAAGCTGCTGCCGCAACCGATCTATACCATAAATGGTCACTTTAAATGTCACGCATGAAGATGCTGCCGCAACCGATTTATACCATTAATAGTCACTTTAAATGTCACGCATGAAGCTGCTGCCGCAACCGATCTTTACCATTAATGGTCACTTTAAATGTCACGCATGAAGGTGCTGCCGCAACCCATCTATACCATTAATGGTCACTTTAAATGTCACGCATGAAACTGCTGCCTCAACCTATCTATACCATTAATGCTCACTTTAAATATCATGCATGAAGCTGCTGCCACAACCGATCTATACTATTAATGGTCACTTTAAATGTCACACATGAAGCTGCTGCTGCAACCGATCAATACCATTAATGGTCACTTTAAATATCACGCATGAAGCTGCTGTCACAAACGATCTATACCATTAATGGTCACTTTAAATGTCACGTATGAAGCTCCTGCTGCAACCGGTCTATACCCTTAATGGTCACTTTAAATGTTTAAATATCAAGCATGAAGCTGCTGCCGCAACCGTTTTATATCATTAATTGTCACTTTAAATGTCACACATGAAGCTGCTGCCACAACCGATCTATACCATTAATGGCCAATTTAAAGGTTTAAATATCACATATGAAGCTGTTGCCGCAACCGATCTATACCATTAATGGCCACTTTAAAGATTTAAATATCATGCATGAAGCTGCTGCCACAACCGATCTATACCATTAATGGCCACTGTAAATGTCACACATGAAGCTGCTGCCGCAACCGAGCTATTCCATTAATAGTCACTATAAATAACACGCATGAAGCTGCTGCCGCAACCGATCTATACCATTAATGGCCACTCTAAAGATTTAAATATCACACATGAAGCTGCTGCCACAACCGATCTATACCATTAATGGCCACTTTAAAGATTTAAATATCACGCATGAAGCTGCTGCTACAAGCGATCTATACCATTAATAGTCACTTTAAATGTCACACATGAAGCTGCTGCCGCAACCAATCTATAGCATTAATAGTCACTTTAAATATCATGCATGAAGCTGCTGCCGCAACCGATATATACCATTAATGGTCACCTTAAATATTTAAATATCATGCATGAAGCTGCTGCCGCAACCTATATATACTATTAATGATCACATTAAATGTCACGCATGAAGCTGCTGCCACAACCGATCTATACCATTAATGGTCACTTTAAATGTCACGCATGAAGCTGCTGCCGCAACCGATCTATACCATAAATGTTCACTTTAAATATCACGCATGAAGCTGCTGTCGCAACCGATCTATACCATTAATGGTCACTTTAAATGTCACACATGAAGCTGCTGCTGCAACCTACCTATACTATTAATGGTCACTTTAAATGTCATGCATGAAGCTGCTGCCGCAACCGATCTATACCATTAATGGTCACTTTAAAGGTCATGCATGATGCTGCTGCTGCAACCTATCTATACCATTAATGGTCACTTTAAATATTTAAATATCACGCATGAAGCGGCTGCCACAACCGATCTATACCATTAATGGTCACTTTAAATATATAAATATCACACATGAAGCTGCGGCCGCAACCTACCTATACTATTAATGATCACTTTAAATGTCATGCATGAAGCTGCTGCCGCAACCTACCTATACTATTAATGATCACTTTAAATGTCACGCATGAAGCTGCTGCCGCAACCGATCTATACCATTAATGGTCACTTTAAATGTCACGCATGAAGCTGCTGCCACAACCAATCTATTCCATTAATGTTCACTTTAAATATCACGCATGAAACTGCTGCCACAACCAATCTATACCATTAATGGTCACTTTAAATGTCACACATGAAGCTGCTGCTGCATCCTACCTATACTATTAATGGTCACTTTAAATGTCACGCATGAAGCTGCTTGCGCAACCGATCAATACCATTAATGGTCACTTTAAAGGTCATGCATGAAGCTGCTGCTGCAACCTATCTATACCATTAATGGTCACTTTAAATATTTAAATATCACGCATGAAGCGGCTGCCACAACCGATCTATACCATTAATGGTCACTTTAAATATATAAATATCACACATGAAGCTGCTGCCGCAACCTACCTATACTATTAATGATCACTTTAAATGTCATGCATGAAGCTGCTGCTGCAACCGAGCTATACGATCTATACCATGAATGGTCACTTTAAATGTCACGCATGAAGCTGCTGCTACACACGATCTATACCATTAATGGCCACTTTAAAGATTTAAATATCACGCATGAAGCTGCTGCTACAACCAATCTATACCATTAATAGTCACTTTAAATGTCACACATGAAGCTGCTGCCACAACCGATCTATACCATTAATAGTCACTTCAAATATCACGCATGAAGCTGCTGCCGCAACTGATCTATACCATTAATGGACACTTTAAAGATTTAAAAATCACACATGAAGCTGCTGCTGCAACCGGTCTATACCCTTAATGGTCACTTTAAATATTTAAATATCAAGCATGAAGCTGCAGCCGCAACCGTTCTATACCATTAATGGTCACTTTAAATGTCACACATGAAGCTGCTGCCACAACCAATCTATACCATTAATGGCCACTTTAAAGATTTAAATATCACGCATGAAGCTGCTGCTACAACCAATCTATACCATTAATAGTCACTTTAAATGTCACACATGAAGCTGCTGCCACAACCGATCTATACCATTAATAGTCACTTTAAATATCACGCATGAAGCTGCTGCCGCAACTGATCTATACCATTAATGGACACTTTAAAGATTTAAATATCACACATGAAGCTGCTGCTGCAACCGGTCTATACCCTTAATGGTCACTTTAAATGTTTAAATATCAAGCATGAAGCTGCTGCCGCAACCGTTTTATATCATTAATGGTCACTTTAAATGTCACACATGAAGCTGCTGCCACAACCGATCTATACCATTAATGGCCAATTTAAAGGTTTAAATATCACATATGAAGCTGTTGCCGCAACCGATCTATACCATTAATGGCCACTTTAAAGATTTAAATATCATGCATGAAGCTGCTGCCACAACCGATCTATACCATTAATGGCCACTGTAAATGTCACACATGAAGCTGCTGCCGCAACCGAGCTATTCCATTAATAGTCACTATAAATAACACGCATGAAGCTGCTGCCGCAACCGATCTATACCATTAATGGCCACTCTAAAGATTTAAATATCACACATGAAGCTGCTGCCACAACCGATCTATACCATTAATGGCCACTTTAAAGATTTAAATATCACGCATGAAGCTGCTGCTACAACCGATCTATACCATTAATAGTCAATTTAAATGTCACACATGAAGCTGCTGCCGCAACCAATCTATAGCATTAATAGTCACTTTAAATATCATGCATGAAGCTGCTGCCGCAACCGATATATACCATTAATGGTCACCTTAAATATTAAAATATCATGCATGAAGCTGCTGCCGCAACCTAACTATACTATTAATGATCACATTAAATGTCACGCATGAAGCTGCTGCCACAACCGATCTATACCATTAATGGTCACTTTAAATGTCACGCATGAAGCTGCTGCCGCAACCGATCTATACCATTAATGTTCACTTTAAATATCACGCATGAAGCTGCTGTCGCAACCGATCTATACCATTAATGGTCACTTTAAATTTCACACATGAAGCTGCTGCTGCAACCTACCTATACTATTAATGGTCACAATAAATGTCATGCATGAAGCTGCTGCCGCAACCGATCTATACCATTAATGGTCACTTTAAAGGTCATGCATGAAGCTGCTGCTGCAACCTATCTATACCATTAATGGTCACTTTAAATATTTAAATATCACGCATGAAGCGGCTGCCACAACCGATCTATACCATTAATGGTCACTTTAAATATATAAATATCACACATGAAGCTGCGGCCGCAACCTACCTATACTATTAATGATCACTTTAAATGTCATGCATGAAGCTGCTGCTGCAACTGAGCTATACGATCTATACCATTAATAAAGTCACGCATGAAGCTGCTGCCGCAACCGATCTATACCATTAATGGTCACTTTAAATGTCACGCATGAAGCTGCTGCCGCAACCGATCTATACCATTAATGGTCACTTTAAATGTCACGCATGAAGCTGCTGCCGCAACCGATTTATACCATTAATAGTCACTTTAAATGTCACGCATGAAGCTGCTGCCGCAACTGATCTTTACCATTAATGGTCACTTTAAATGTCACGCATGAAGGTGCTGCCGCAACCCATCTATACCATTAATGGTCACTTTAAATGTCACGCATGAAACTGCTGCCTCAACCTATCTATACCATTAATGCTCACTTTAAATATCATGCATGAAGCTGCTGCTACAACCGATCTATTCTATTAATGGTCACTTTAAATGTCACGCATGAAGCTGCTGCCGCAACCGATCTATACCATTAATGGTCACTTTAAATATCACGCATGAAGCTGCTGTCACAAACGATCTATACCATTAATGGTCACTTTAAATGTCACGCATGAAGCTGCTGCTGCAACCGGTCTATACCCTTAATGGTCACTTTAAATGTTTAAATATCAAGCATGAAGCTGCTGCCGCAACCGTTTTATACCATTAATGGTCACTTTAAATGTCACACATGAAGCTGCTGCCACAACCGATCTATACCATTAATGGCCAATTTAAAGGTTTAAATATCACATATGAAGCTGTTGCCGCAACCGATCTATACCATTAATGGACACTTTAAAGATTTAAATATCATGCATGAAGCTGCTGCCACAACCGATCTATACCATTAATGGCCACTGTAAATTTCACACATGAAGATGCTGCCGCAACCGAGCTATTCCATTAATAGTCACTATAAATAACACGCATGAAGCTGCTGCCGCAACCGATCTATACCATTAATGGCCACTCTAAAGATTTAAATATCACACATGAAGCTGCTGCCACAACCGATCTATACCATTAATGGCCACCTTAAAGATTTAACTATCACGCATGAAGCTGCTGCTACAACCAATCTATACCATTAATAGTCACTTTAAATGTCACACATGAAGCTGCTGCCGCAACCAATCTATAGCATTAATAGTCACTTTAAATATCATGCATGAAGCTGCTGCCGCAACCGATCTATACCATTAATGGTCACTTTAAATATTTAAATATCATGCATGAAGCTGCTGCCGCAACCTAACTATACTATTAATGATCACATTAAATGTCACTCATGAAGCTGCTACCACAACCGATCTATACCATTAATGGTGACTTTAAAAATTTAAATATCACACATGAAGCTGCTGCCGCAACCGATCTATACCTTTAATGGTTACTTTAAATGTCACACATGAAGCTGCTGCCGCAACCGATCTATACCTTTAATGGTTACTTTAAATATCACACATGAAGCTGCTGCCGCAACCTACCTATACTATTAATGAGCACTTTAAATGTCATGCATGAAGCTGCTGCTGCAACCGAACTACACAATCTATACCATTAATGGTCACTTTAAATGTCAGGCATGAAGCTGCTGCCGTAACCGATCTATACCATTAATGGTCACTTTAAATGTCACGCATGAAGCTGATGCCGCAACCGATCTATACCATTAATGGTCACTTTAAATGTCACGCATGAAACTGCTGCCTCAACCAATCTATACCATTAATGCTCACTTTAAATATCATTCATGAAGCTGCTGCCTCAACCTATCTATACCATTAATGCTCACTTTAAATATCATGCATGAAGCTGCTGATACAACCGATCTATACTATTAATGGTCACTTTAAATATCACACATGAAGCTGCTGCCGCAACCGATCTATGCCATTAATGGTCACTTTAAATATCATGCATGAAGCTGCTGTCACAACCGATCTATACCATTAATGGTCACTTTAAATGTCACGCATGAAGCTGCTGCCGCAACCGGTCTATACCCTTAATGGTCACTTTAAATATTTAAATATCAAGCATGAATCTGCTGCCGCAACCGTTCTATACCATTAATGGTCACTTTAAATGTCACACATGACGCTGCTGCCACAACCGATCTATACCATTAATGGCCACTTTAAAGATTTAAATATCACACATGAAGCTGCTGCCGCAACCAATCTATACCATTAATGGCCACTTTAAAGATTTAAATATCACGCATGAAGCTGCTGCTACAACCGATCTATACCATTAATAGTCACTTTAAATGTCACACATGAAGCTGCTGCTGCAACCGATCTATACCATTAATAGTCACTTTAAATATCACGCATGAAGCTGCTGCCGCAACCGATCTGTACCATTAATGGGCACTTCAAAGATTTAAATATCACACATGACGCTTCTGCCAAAACCGATCTATACCATTAACAGCCACTTTCAAGATTTAAATATCACGCATGAAGCTGCTGCTACAACCGATCTATACCATTAATGGTCACTTTAAATATCACACATGAAACTGCTGCAGCAACCAATCTATACCATTAATAGTCACTTTAAATGTCACGCATGAAGCTGCTGCCGTAACCGATCTATACCATTAATAAAGTCACGCATGAAGCTGCTGCCGCAACCGATCTATACCATTAATGGTCACTTTAAATGTCACGCATGAAGCTGCTGCCGCAACCGATCTATACCATTAATGGTCACTTTAAATGTCACGCATGAAGATGCTGCCGCAACCGATTTATACCATTAATAGTCACTTTAAATGTCACGCATGAAGCTGCTGCCGCAACCGATCTTTACCATTAATGGTCACTTTAAATGTCACGCATGAAGGTGCTGCCGCAACCCATCTATACCATTAATGGTCACTTTAAATGTCACGCATGAAACTGCTGCCTCAACCTATCTATACCATTAATGCTCACTTTAAATATCATGCATGAAGCTGCTGCCACAACCGATCTATACTATTAATGGTCACTTTAAATGTCACACATGAAGCTGCTGCTGCAACCGATCAATACCATTAATGGTCACTTTAAATATCACGCATGAAGCTGCTGTCACAAACGATCTATACCATTAATGGTCACTTTAAATGTCACGCATGAAGCTCCTGCTGCAACCGGTCTATACCCTTAATGGTCACTTTAAATGTTTAAATATCAAGCATGAAGCTGCTGCCGCAACCGTTTTATATCATTAATTGTCACTTTAAATGTCACACATGAAGCTGCTGCCACAACCGATCTATACCATTAATGGCCAATTTAAAGGTTTAAATATCACATATGAAGCTGTTGCCGCAACCGATCTATACCATTAATGGCCACTTTAAAGATTTAAATATCATGCATGAAGCTGCTGCCACAACCGATCTATACCATTAATGGCCACTGTAAATGTCACACATGAAGCTGCTGCCGCAACCGAGCTATTCCATTAATAGTCACTATAAATAACACGCATGAAGCTGCTGCCGCAACCGATCTATACCATTAATGGCCACTCTAAAGATTTAAATATCACACATGAAGCTGCTGCCACAACCGATCTATACCATTAATGGCCACTTTAAAGATTTAAATATCACGCATGAAGCTGCTGCTACAAGCGATCTATACCATTAATAGTCACTTTAAATGTCACACATGAAGCTGCTGCCGCAACCAATCTATAGCATTAATAGTCACTTTAAATATCATGCATGAAGCTGCTGCCGCAACCGATATATACCATTAATGGTCACCTTAAATATTTAAATATCATGCATGAAGCTGCTGCCGCAACCTAATTATACTATTAATGATCACATTAAATGTCACGCATGAAGCTGCTGCCACAACCGATCTATACCATTAATGGTCACTTTAAATGTCACGCATGAAGCTGCTGCCGCAACCGATCTATACCATAAATGTTCACTTTAAATATCACGCATGAAGCTGCTGTCGCAACCGATCTATACCATTAATGGTCACTTTAAATGTCACACATGAAGCTGCTGCTGCAACCTACCTATACTATTAATGGTCACTTTAAATGTCATGCATGAAGCTGCTGCCGCAACCGATCTATACCATTAATGGTCACTTTAAAGGTCATGCATAATGCTGCTGCTGCAACCTATCTATACCATTAATGGCCACTTTAAATATTTAAATATCACGCATGAAGCGGCTGCCACAACCGATCTATACCATTAATGGTCACTTTAAATATATAAATATCACACATGAAGCTGCGGCCGCAACCTACCTATACTATTAATGATCACTTTAAATGTCATGCATGAAGCTGCTGCTGCAACTGAGCTATACCATTAATGGTCACTTTAAATGTCACGCATGAAGCTGCTGCCGCAACCGATCTATACCAATAATGGTCACTTTAAATGTCACGCATGAAGCTGCTGCCGCAACCGATTTATACCATTAATAGTCACTTTAAATGTCACGCATGAAGCTGCTGCCGCAACTGATCTTTACCATTAATGGTCACTTTAAATGTCACGCATGAAGGTGCTGCCGCAACCCATCTATACCATTAATGGTCACTTTAAATGTCACACATGAAGCTGCTGCCGCAACCGATCTATACCATTAAAGGATAGTTCCGGGACTTTTTTTTTATTGTCCCTACGGTTCGGCCATGTGTTTTTAAGCATAACTCGGTAGATCGTAGAAAACTTTCCTATGGACCTTACCCGACTTTTCGTCCATTAACGCACTCGAAATCAGCCGCCATTTTCTGATAATCCTATCATTTCCCCCCATCGTCCTGGCTCACCTGCGTTTGCGGCACTAAATCAAATCCCCCGCCCCTGAAACAGACTTTATCAAAACATTCATATTCCCCGCCTCTATCCGTGACGTGACTGTGCTGCGTAGGCAAACGCGCCCAGGCGTCTTCTACGCGACTCCACACAGAACCCGGAAACCAACACAGATTAGCTCACAACACAGCGCGCCACAATTCGCAATATGAAACTGTACTTTTAAATCAAACCGCAAGATTGTAAATTTGGTAAAGTACATTTATTTGACATCAAATGTTTAGAGAATATTCAGCGATTTGCATTTTTATTTGCTCAGGTTCCAAAAAGTTCGTTTTGAGGCACGCGATGTTCCTTTGCTGTACACAGGGTCTTAGATCATCTCACAATACAGCGCCACAATTCGGAATATGAAACTGTGGTTTAAAAGCAAACTGCAAGATTGTACATTTGGCAAAGTACATTTATTGGACATCAAATGTTTAGAGAATATTCAGCGATTTTCATTTTTATTTGCTCTCGATCCAAAATAGTTCGTCTTGAGGCAAGCGATGTTCGTGTGCAGTAAACAGGGTGTTGGTTAACGGTAAAATAAGCTCTTCGGTCGCACTGATAATCGCATGGCTGTTCCAACAACGAGGCACTAGGCCACCACAACGGTCTGTATGTTGCATCTAGCCGTTAGTACCGCGTAAGGGCATACTTGTACTTGGCGATCGTCCCATAAAATGGTCAGGGTGGTAACGTTGTTCACGCGGAGAAGCAACTGGCGGTTAAAAAAGCCGTCCGCCGGTGTCTGGTACTCGTGACACATGCAGTAATGCATGATGTACCTGTTTGAAAAACATAAACAATGAAATTAGTCTCACCATCAGATCTTTATTAAAATTATTCATTTTATATATTCGGTCGGGAAATTATTTCATAGCTAGGACAGTGCAACTGGGTTTTAAACGTCAAGGGGGGGCTGTAGGATACTGAGACAGTCCATCAGTGCAGGGGTTGACAGGGAGTGCAGGTGGAGAGTGGAAGGGCCCAGGACCGAGATCGCAGACAGTGGACCAGTTGTAGCAGGGGAGAGGGAGAGAGAAAGCAGAAGCAAAGGTTTTGAGGTGCTTCCGTAAAAGTAGACGGTTCTCCCCAAGATAGTGCGCGGTACAAAACAATATGCCACATAGAACGAACAAGTACAACTTAACCCGTCTTTAAAGCTACTGTATAGTAATTAAATTGCGGTATAAACTCATCTAAAGAGTTACTTACATTATATTTGCATTTTCCATTGTGTCTGTGCGTAGGGCAGCCCCGAAATACCACTCCTTCTATGCCGACGTTATTTCTTCTAATGAACGAACATGAAATGGCTTTCGTTTCTGAAATTATATTCATTATCGTTTCTTACGTGGTCCCGGCCTGTCAAGGTCAAAATACAATAGAACCTTATACTGAGTCGTGGGCCATTCTGGCACCCGAGAAAAAATCAAAGCAGCTGACCTTCACTTTGAACGAGCACACATTCCTAGTTAGCTACATTCAGTGTAAGGCATTCTCACAGGACTTGAAATTTACACTCCATCTTTGCATTTTGTCTGCGTGCTTTGCAGCCCCACAGAACCATAAATACGGAGACATTCTATATTTTTTGAAAAATGATTTATATTACTGTTTGGTTTAATTTAATGCGCAAATGAACAAGGTTGGATAGATACACATATTCAATGGGCCTGCGACATGAGGAGACTCGAGAGAACAGACAATCAAATTACAATCATTTAAACCGTGATGTGTATTTCTCAATGAGTTCTTCTTTAGGTGGACATGGAACAGAGGCAATGTTGGGTGGCAATGCAGTTGTCCCCTGCACAGGTTCGTTCACAACTCCATTTATGTGCCTATCTAGGACGTCAACAATAAGTTTGTCAATAAACTCATATTGCATATCCTCAAACACTGGTTTGATCACCCATTGTTTACTTCTTTTAGTGAAGGCCTTATTGTAGCGAAGCGTCCCTAAAGTTCCGGTCGTCCTACTTTGTTGACGGCCAACATTATGGTTATGTGCCAAGACCGCTAAAAGAGTCCGATTTATCATGCCCTCCATGCCAAAATGCAATCGTTTTGGCCTGTACTTTAGGCACATATTGTGAAACACCTCCAAATCTCCTGTGTGGCAGAATTCCGTGAGTCCCCTCAAAGCTTTTGTTATAGTTTTATCAAATACAATCTTTTCAATGGCTTTGTGAGTGGGTGATGAAGGAATCAACCACTTCTTCTTCCGTGCCTCCTCTGTGGACAAATGGCCATGTTCACAATTGTGGAAATGTTGGTTCGTGTTCCATCGGTGAACGTTCGTACAGTGTGGCATTACTGACCGCCATTTTTCCAGTAGAATTTCCAACGACCCTCCACATGTTTTTGAGCTCCACCAAAGATGGTTGCTGATTGACTTGGACCACTGTGAAATACCTTGCAATTCTTTTTTTTTACCTGCAACCGACAATTTTTTATTGATTGATTTTGCAAGATGCCAAACGTCAAATTGGTGATTTATATTTTTGTACTGTTCTCTCATTGTCTTGGCAATTGAAACGTGACTGTCCGTGGCTATCAGGTCGATCACCATTCCCCGCGATTGTAGTTCTTGCAATGATGCTACAAAGCCAACTTTCTCCATGGCCACTGAGGATGTACTTTGTGACACCTGCACGACCACCGAACTCACAATTTTCTTACTTTCCATGTCCTGAAAGTGGTAGGTGCAGTACTTGGCTGAAAATCCTGGGCTGTCGCACTGTCCATCACCGGCTAGCCTGAACCGTTTGCCCGCGAATGTACTATCAATAGACATTTTTTCCATTCTCCAAGCTTCGCTAATGGCTGGAAATAGATAATCGGTTTGGTATTTGTAGAACTGAGTTTTCGCAATGAAATGGATTCCCACAAACTGAAAGAAAGACTCATTTTTTAAAACTTGAACCACTAAAAAGTGCAGCCGCTGCACAAAGTAGATTGCCTGCTGGCAGTTGTCCCAGCATAGGTTGTGCAGACCATGAGAAAGGATGATATTTTGTACAGGTGGCATGTATTTTAAGGTTAGTGCCTCGAATTGCACGAGTCACATTAATGAATGGCTCCCCACATACTTCCCCACCAACCGAATGCCCACATTTCATCCGAATAATAATATCAATCAAACAACTATCGAATACAATGAATTTGGCCTCTTTCCTTATACTGTCACTCTGCATCCCAGCTGGTTCGGCCTGTAACGTTGAGGACATGTCACTCACATGAAAGGTAGAATCTCTGATATCGTCTTCCGCTATGTTCAGTGATATTGATGGTGTTTCATTGTCGTCCACTTCATTCTCTTCCATTGCATCATCTGTTCCTTCTCCGGAGATGGGTGAATAAAACAATTTCTTCAACTTTCTCGCGGTCTTAGTTTTTGCGGGTGTGGATTCTGTGAATTGATCTCCGACTGCATCCGAACTACCAGGAGGACATTCACTATCAATGGCTGGTGGTGGTATAGCTCCGTTGTCAATCACTTCATATTCTTCCCATTGGCACGATGCATCTCCAGTCTCAAGTCCCTGCCAAAAGGTTTGACAAGCAACATCTCTCGTTCGCTTCACTGTCTGTGTAGATCTAGTTCGTACACCCACTCGCAACTAGAGGACATTTGGAAAAGGGATGTTCAGTTTAAACACAACTTACAGTATTGAACTATTAACAGTGAAAAACAACATAATATAGTGACCAGGACACTAACCTTCTTTTGCTTTCTTTTCTTTGAAACTTTCTTGCCTCGAACTTCAACATCAGGACGCTGTTGCTCCGACTCGTGTGTGCATGTCTCCACTTCCTCTTGCGCTGCAACGACTATATTTTCATGATAAGCACATCCATCACGCACTGACGCTCCATCGACTCCCTGAAACATAGAACTTTCATTAGTATGTATAATAATATCGAAAACACAAAATGTACTTGGGGACCAATACCCACGTACATCTCAATAGCAAAACACGAATGAACGCTTTGTGTAGAACATTCAAACGACAATTATTCACGCATTGTTGATCTAGTTAGATGGAACTGTCAAGATCCATACCTCGGGCTCCTCATAGACTTCCATTGATGATATTATTGAAGATGATGCTTCAGTGACTCCCTGAAACACAGTAATTGCATTAGTATGGTTTTCTATTTTGATAAAAAGAACAGAAACTTTGTGCAGGCGTGAACGGCTCATCTAAATAGACCTGCACAAATGATCAGTTGTCTAAAATAAATAATGGATATGTAACTATGATTCGATTTGCTCGATCGTTGGAAGTGTCACCACCCAGAGATCTGCATCAACTACTAGGGGTGATGTTCTTGTAGAAGAAGCTCCGTCATCTCCCTGAAACATAGTACTTGCGTTAATAAAGAAGGAAGTATAGCGGATGTAATCACGTCATATGATTTCGCTTGATTGAACTGTCAGTATCCATACCTCGAAATGCATAAGAACATCAAGGGACGATGTAACTGCGGTGCACACTTCTGCAAGCTGTTGCGCCGACCCGTAACTGCACGCTCCCCCTTCTTCTTGGACTAATGCTCCATCGACTCCCTGAAACATAGGACTTTCATTAGTAATGAACACAATATTGAAAAAAGAAGACACATAGGAGGGCGACGACAGAAGGACATATCAATGGCTAAAAACGAAAGAAACATTGTGTGTAACAATCACGCTACAAGAATGCAAGATCTGATGATCTCCATCGATGGAACTGTCCTGAAACGTACCTCGAGCATCTGAGTGACATCAACGGTAGTCGTCAATACGTTGGACTCCTCAGCATCTCCCTGAAAGACAGTACTTGCATTATTTTGGATAACAATAATTATAACTGAAAACAAAGACTAGAGGACGAGTACAAGGGTGTACCATTAGGTAAAATAATTACACGATAAATTAAAACTATTGATTTACATGCCTAAAACAAGTCAGTGGCAGAATAGCCAAGTAAGATTACCCGATAGGCGCTTGAAGTGGCTGATGACTGCAATAACGACACGGATAGAGAATCTTCCGCCTTCATATTGAGTGGATACATAAATGGGGAAATTATTGTTAGCTAATGCTACACACTACCGCAAGGCCGAGAGATAAATACGTAAACTTGACTCACCAGTGGAGGGATGTGGACGAATAGAGTGGGAATAGCGGTTGAGAGCAATTTTCGCCTCGCTCGCGGTGTGTTCTTCTTTATTAGCAATGATGTGGAGTACATGTCAGAGCTAAAGTGCCTGCTGCAGATGCGGTATCGATCACCCCTCTTGTCCGCAAAGACTTCTAGGACTCTACTTTCAAGCTCAGACGGTGGATATCCGCAATATCGGACCCATTCTCTTATCTGATCTATTGTCTTAGGGAAAACATGCATTATAGTACCTTCTGATTTATTATGGGTCTTCGAAGGGCAACCGCCAATGGAACAGGCAGGCATTGTGGAAAGTTCTGAAAAGTAAAGATCAACAATTCTCTATGAATACCAATGTGTTAAAAAATTAAATGACACATAAAAGGCTCAATGCAAGGTTCGTTTTGGTTCTTGGAACTATACACGTTATTCACATGCAGATAAGTATTTGAATAACTTTAAAAAAAATAGAAAAATAATTTGACTAAACTCAGAACATGTGACTAGTTCCTTGCATGTACTGTCTTGAACGAAAAGAAATTGGACGCAAAATGATTATGGTACATGGCCTTACCTTGACGAACAAACAGTTAGATTCCGGGATCAGAGTAGTTTCTTGTCGTAGAACAGGGAGCAGTTCACAGGTTGCAAACTGACGAGTTTCCTCGAAGTGGTCACGGAAGTTCACAGAGACGAAGAGCAGATAACCAGCACCTTCACGGGTTGACTAGCAAAGCGCAAAGAAGTTCTCATTAGAAATATGAAGGGGTTATAAAGAATTCGAAACAGGGGTGTGTTTGTGAATGAATGACGTGTATATGTCGTGGCATTATGCGGTTTGCAGGGGGCCGTCCAGCGTGAGGGGGGATGCTTGGCAGGAGACACGGGGTCTGGAGGTAGACATGGGAACAACAACCCATGCTCTATAGACCACTTTGAAGTGTACATGGTCTTTGGCACCTCTTGGCCTTTATCGCTCCCTGACAGCTCCACTTGCCAGCACAAGTACCCCCGTGCGAACTGCCTTTGATAGGGCGGGGGGTGGATTGGGGCGGTGGTCGTGCAGACAAGACACAGGAAGACTCGTGAATGGAGACACACTTATGTGGATTGCAGGGGGCCGTCCAGCGTGAGGGGGATGCTTGGCAGGAGACACGGGGTCTGGAGGTAGACATGGGAACAACAACCCATGCTCTATAGACCACTTTGAAGTGTACATGGTCTTTGGCACCTCTTGGCCTTTATCGCTCCCTGACAGCTCCACTTGCCAGCACAAGTACCCCCGTGCGAACTGCCTTTGATAGGGCGGGGGGTGGATTGGGGCGGTGGTCGTGCAGACAAGACTCGTTTGCCGCAGGGCCTCACCAAGGAGAGGCCATCTAACTGCATGTAAGAGGCAGGCTGCAGGATCTAGTGCATGGAAGGCAGGGGGGTGAGTTTATAAATACCTCACCCTCCCAGGAGAATATATGGGTGCAGTTCACCCTGGAGACCCTGGATGCCTAGGCAGTTAGTCAGCAGCAGGCAGGAAGACTATTCAATGGAGACACACTAGATTCATTTAAAAAATCAAAACAACCATTGTTAAAATATATGTTGGGTTTTATTTTAGATCTTAATTTCAATTGAACATAAATAATAAACATTACACATTGGAAAGTTGCGGTTGCAGCACATCCAGGGAAAATCCGCGGTATTGTCCACTGTCGCTGGGGAAATGTTGTCTAATGGCAAGTACCGCACAGGCAGGTATTACTCTCCGAACGCAGTGTCCGAGCCTCCCGTGAAGCCACCAAGTGAAGCAACGATAGGCCACCAGCCTGTACCACCTGTGAAAATGAAAGATGCAAACTGTATTAAAATGACAACTTTCTTATCACTGTCGATTCAGGTAAAAAATGTCATTCTGCTTTGAAAAAAATTCTATCTAGAAAATGCACAACATGGAACCAATTTACATGCATTCGAATGATGAGACGACCATGAAATAGTAGTGGCATCACTGACATCACAACCAGAGTATACTTACTCGTTACTCGGATTACGCGGACGAACAGTGCCGCAAAGTTCGTGCATAAGCACCATCATCATCCTCAACACGGTCCGTGAGAGGCAGGCTTCCCTGAACTCTGGCAGCTCGGTGATGCATTGCGGACTTGGCTCGCCTTCCGAAATGTAGGCCAGGCATCCCGAGTTTTCTCGGCAGCAGCAGTTCTCCTCCTCAGTTGGCATTAGCTCGCACCGATTGCACGTGCACCAGGTGGAGACGCCGTCCATGCGACATGGTCCAGGCTCTTCATCCGTTGACTGGTCCTCCCAACTGCCGTCCGAATCCCCATCGTTTTCGCGTGCTTGCCTTTCCAGTAGTTCTTTCTCGGTGTACTCGGGCTCGTACATATACGGCATTATTGTAGCCATTGTGTGGTAAAGAAAGTAAAATAATTTACAGAGATGGTACAGGTGTTCACAAGGCCGAGAAGCGGCGAAGGTAGCTGACCAGAGCACAGAAACGAGTCACAGAATACTCAAAGTAACACAGAGAGAGTAATGGAATCGAAAATCTGCTGCTGTGTGTTGTGAAACGGTGTGTTTATACTTATTGAGGAAAGAGGCGTCCTGCCATTTCCATGGCGACACGTCATTAGCTGAGGCGCAGCGATTGTTGACACGAAACGTGCTTTGGCGTTGGGAAATGGGCGGTACGCGTCTGCTGATGTCAGGCTCAGGGGTGGGGGATTTGATTTAGTGCCGCAAAAGCAGGTGAGCCAGGGCGATGGGGGGAAATGATAGGATTATCAGAAAATGGCGGCTGATTTCGAGTGCGTTAATGGACGAAAAGTCGGGTAAGGTCCATAGGAAAGTTTTCTACGATCTACCGAGTTATGCTTAAAAACACATGGCCGAACCGTAGGGACAATAAAAAAAAAGTCCCGGAACTATCCTTTAATGGTCACTTTAAATGTCACGCATGAAGCTGCTGCCACAACCGATCTATACCATTAATGGTCACTTTAAATGTCACGCATGAAGCTGCTGCCGCAACCGATTTATACCATTAATAGTCACTTTAAATGTCACGCATGAAGCTGCTGCCGCAACTGATCTTTACCATTAATGGTCACTTTAAATGTCACGCATGAAGGTGCTGCCGCAACCCATCTATACCATTAATGGTCACTTTAAATGTCACGCATGAAACTGCTGCCTCAACCTATCTATACCATTAATGCTCACTTTAAATATCATGCATGAAGCTGCTGCTACAACCGATCTATACTATTAATGGTCACTTTAAATGTCACGCATGAAGCTGCTGCCGCATCCGATCTATACCATTAATGGTCACTTTAAATATCACGCATGAAGCTGCTGTCACAAACGATCTATACCATTAATGGTCACTTTAAATGTCACGCATGAAGCTGCTGCTGCAACCGGTCTATACCATTAATGGTCACTTTAAATGTCACACATGAAGCTGCTGCCACAACCGATCTATACCATTAATGGCCAATTTAAAGGTTTAAATATCACATATGAAGCTGTTGCCGCAACCGATCTATACCATTAATGGACACTTTAAAGATTTAAATATCATGCATGAAGCTGCTGCCACAACCGATCTATACCATTAATGGCCACTGTAAATTTCACACATGAAGCTGCTGCCGCAACCGAGCTATTCCATTAATAGTCACTATAAATAACACGCATGAAGCTGCTGCCGCAACCGATCAATACCATTAATGGCCACTCTAAAGATTTAAATATCACACATGAAGCTGCTGCCACAACCGATCTATACCATTAATGGCCACTTTAAAGATTTAAATATCACGCATGAAGCTGCTGCTACAACCAATCTATACCATTAATAGTCACTTTAAATGTCACACATGAAGCTGCTGCCGCAACCAATCTATAGCATTAACAGTCACTTTAAATATCATGCATGAAGCTGCTGCCGCAACCGATCTATACCATTAATGGTCACTTTAAATATTTAAATATCATGCATGAAGCTGCTGCCGCAACCTAACTATACTATTAATGATCACATTAAATGTCACTCATGAAGCTGCTGCCACAACCGATCTATACCATTAATGGTGACTTTAAAAATTTAAATATCACACATGAAGCTGCTGCCGCAACCGATCTATACCTTTAATGGTTACTTTAAATGTCACACATGAAGCTGCTGCCGCAACCGATCTATACCATTAATGGTCACTTTAAATATTTAAATATCACACATGAAGCTGCTGCCGCAACCTACATATACTATTAATGATCACTTTAAATGTCATGCATGAAGCTGCTGCTGCAACCGAACTACACAATCTATACCATTAATGGTCACTTTAAATGTCAGGCATGAAGCTGCTGCCGTAACCGATCTATACCATTAATGGTCACTTTAAATGTCACGCATGAAGCTGATGCCGCAACCGATCTATACCATTAATGGTCACTTTAAATGTCACGCATGAAACTGCTGCCTCAACCAATCTATACCATTAATGCTCACTTTAAATATCATTCATGAAGCTGCTGCCTCAACCTATCTATACCATTAATGCTCACTTTAAATATCATGCATGAAGCTGCTGATACAACCGATCTATACTATTAATGGTCACTTTAAATATCACACATGAAGCTGCTGCCGCAACCGATCTATGCCATTAATGGTCACTTTAAATATCACGCATGAAGCTGCTGTCACAACCGATCTATACCATTAATGGTCCCTTTAAATGTCACGCATGAAGCTGCTGCCGCAACCGGTCTATACCCTTAATGGTCACTTTAAATATTTAAATATCAAGCATGAATCTGCTGCCGCAACCGTTCTATACCATTAATGGTCACTTTAAATGTCACACATGACGCTGCTGCCACAACCGATCTATACCATTAATGGCCACTTTAAAGATTTAAATATCACACATGAAGCTGCTGCCGCAACCAATCTATACCATTAATGGCCACTTTAAAGATTTAAATATCACGCATGAAGCTGCTGCTACAACCGATCTATACCATTAATAGTCACTTTAAATGTCACACATGAAGCTGCTGCTGCAACCGATCTATACCATTAATAGTCACTTTAAATATCACGCATGAAGCTGCTGCCGCAACCGATCTGTACCATTAATGGGCACTTCAAAGATTTAAATATCACACATGACGCTTCTGCCAAAACCGATCTATACCATTAACAGCCACTTTCAAGATTTAAATATCACGCATGAAGCTGCTGCTACAACCGATCTATACCATTAATGGTCACTTTAAATATCACACATGAAACTGCTGCAGCAACCAATCTATACCATTAATAGTCACTTTAAATGTCACGCATGAAGCTGCTGCCGCAACCGATATATACCATTAATGTTCACTTCAAATATTACGCATGAAGCTGCTGCCTCAACCGATCTTTACCATTAATGGTCACTTTAAATGTCACGCATGAAGCTGCTGCCACAACCGATCTATACCATTAATGGTAACTTTAAAGGTCATGCATGAAGCTGCTGCTGCAACCTATCTATACCATTAATGGTCAGTTTAAATATTTAAATATCACGCATGATGCGGCTGCCACAACCTATCTATACCATTAATGGTCACTTTAAATGTCACGCATGAAGCTGCTGCCGCAACCGATCTTTACCATTAAAGGTCACTTTAAATATTTAAATATCATGCATGAAGCTGCTGCCGCAACCGATCTATACCATTAATGGTCACTTAAAGTGTCACGCATGAAGTTGCTGCTACAACCGATCTATACCATTAATGGTCACTTTAAATGTCAAGCATGAAGCTGCTGCCGCAACCGATCTATACCATTAATGGTCACTTTAAATGTCACGCATGAAGCTGCTGCCGCAACCGATCTTTACCATTAATGGTCACTTTAAATGTCACGCATGAAGGTGCTGCCGCAACCCATCTATACCATTAAGGGTCACTTTAAATGTCACGCATGAAACTGTTGCCTCAACCTATCTATACCATTAATGCTCACTTTAAATATCATGCATGAAGCTGATGCCGCAACCGATTTATACCATTAATGATCACTTTAAATGTCATGCATGAAGCTGCTGCCTCAACCTATATATACCATTAATGATCACTTTAAATATCATGCATGAAGCTGCTGCTACATCCGATCTATACTATTAATGGTCACTTTAAATGTTACACATGAAGCTGCTGCCGCAACCGATCTATGCCATTAATGGTCACTTTAAATATCACGCATGAAGCTGCTGTCACAACCGATCTATACCATTAATGGTCACTTTAAATGTCACGCATGAGGCTGCTGCCACAACCTATCTCTGACTTTACATCACATGCATGAAGGCTGAAGCACTACATGCATGTAATTTAAAGTGTCTCTTACTGACATAGATAGATTGTGGCAGCAGCCTCATGCATGCAATTTACACTGGTTACACATAAACATATGAAAAGGGTCGGTTTCACCTATACTGGTGCCTAAAAGTTATGTACAAAGTCCAAGACACGCCTTGTTTAATTGATATAAAGTATGTGTATTTCAGGGTCCAGGCCACAAAGGTCTATGGCAAAATACATAGTGTTTTGAGACATACACTTTTGACAAAGTAAAAGGACTCACACGTTTGGAACAGTCAAGTATTAAACATTCAGAAACCTACTGTTGTGTGAGGTCACAATAGGGGTTACAACAGTTATTGCATAAATAAAGCAGACCACATATAATTTACAAATTGATACAGAGTTGACAATTTGTCACTGCACTTCGAATTCAGAAAATTGTCTACACAAATGTGTTTCGGCCCTCATGGACTGTGGTGCAAGTCATTCTTGAGCAGGCCTTCATCAGGACGAAAAAAGGGAAGCCGGATGGACAGCTATATGTATGTGCTGCCTAAGTGGTAAAACAAATGAGCAGGTGTCAGTACTCAGTTATCACTGGGTAGGTGAATTTCAAACAACATAATTTTTGACTATTTAGTTAATTCTCTTACAGTGCCAGAGAAAAAATAGTCCCACACGGACTCAAAGGAGAAGCAGGACCCGTGATTAATTGTGTGGCCTCTTGATTTCTTGTTTTGGATTAGCCTGTGTGATGAAGGCAGGTGTCAGATATAAATTTAAAAAAACAGTCCCTGTTAATGTTGTTAGCTGTTGAAGAACTAGTTGGCTTATCTGTGTGGAACACAGTATCCGTGAGAGGCTGGTAAAGAATGCCAGATATTAATGTTTCCTCAGTGAAGGGTTGTCTAGGGCAGGTCTGATGTAGGATAGCAGACTGCTGTAGAGCTGAAATACCTTGATATTGGTCCAGTCTCTAAAGAATTAAAAGTAGAGAAAATGCTAAGTATCCGTATCTCTACGGTATTGGTAAAGGTATGGGCGGTAAGCGAGGCGAGCAAACATGCACCCGTTACCTGTGATAGGCTAAGTGTCAGGGGAGCAGCTGCAGTGCTGTAGAGTGGAAGAAACCTTTCGCATGTCTGGTGGCGTGCTCACTCGAATCAGCCTCTGTTTCTTTTGTAAACATCTGATGTATATCTGTGAACAGCGAGACAAGAGCGTGGCTCTGTGTTATCTCACTCGAAAATCTACAATCTGAACAGATGTTCAAGAACACCTCACTTGGTAGTGGAGATGAGGCAAGGGAAATCGTTTACCTTCGCATGTGCGTCAGAGTTTCCCGGGAGATCCAGCAATGAAGTGTTGCCATAGTGATCTCAGTGTTTATATATGGCGGCCATTTTATATTACGTGCGCTACTGTATCTTTTCTTGGTTCTGAAGTGTCATAAATGACAAATATTGCTACATGAAGCAAAAATAATATCACAGAGTTAATCCACCGCTGTTGGTCAGTCTTTGACATGGAGAGGGCGAAAAGTGATTGAGATCGATTGGTTGCCATGTCAACTGTCACGTTAATTTTCTATATGGGCATTATGAATCTAGTGGGGGAGGGAGACAGATCTAATAAAGCTCCTAAATCCTCTTCTCTAATGTAGACCGCCAGAAACACATTTTTGTTGGCAAGATGTCCCCGAGAGGGAGATTGAGGAAGGGTAATCATGGTGACCATAGATAGGTCCAGAGTGCTGTACTGAGTGTGGAGCGATGCCTGAGGTGTATGTAGGCAAAAATAATGTATTGTATACTGTTTGCTAGCTGGTTGCTAGTTGTGCACTGGTTGTGGTGTGCAGACTAGGTTCCAGGAATGTGCCTAAAGTATCATGAAGGTGCAGTGGCCATGGTGATAAACTCAGAAACTGTGGTGGGGAGGTTGAAAATCCCTGTCATCTGGTCTGTCTGGATATCATCACTGATGTTTATAATTATGGCATTTTCTCAATATAGGTCACAGAAACACTATTCCATTTGGCGGTTACAGTGTTGGACACATAGAGAGAGGGGATTGGCCAAACAATGGATTTATATATCCCTGCCATTCGATCTTAAAATGCACCTTCACTGGTGAATTCTAATTGTGGCAATTACTCAATCAGCACGTCACAGAAAACTTTTCCATTCAACTGCCACATGTAGGCCCTCCTTCACTGTATTCAATATATGTACCCATCTTTGTTCAAGTTGTATCAGGGTCTTGTTAATGTCACCTCCCCTTACTGTCAGTTTTAGTTTTTGTAGAATGAACCATTCCAGGTCTAAGTCTGTATGTTTCTTCTGTACATAATGCTCCACTAGGGGTTTGTCGGGTACCCTATTGCGGATGCATGAACGATGTTCCGAAATCCTCATCTTCACTTCTCTAATGGTCTTGCCCACATAAAGTAGGCCACAAGGACACTTGATTACATAGATCACGAATTTGGAGTTACAGTTTGTGTGTTCCAGTAGTTTCCACTTAATGTTTTTGTGTTCAAAGACTTGCGTCTGTATAGTGAATTCACACACTATGCAGTGTCCGCTTTTGAAGTGGTCTTGTACGGGAGGGAGATGCCAGAGGGTGTTGGTGGGGGCTGTCGGTTCTTGGAAGGTGTGCACCAATGATTGTTTCAGGTTTCTTTTCTTTTTTAACGTGAAACAAAGTATTTTATGAAGGGTTCCAGGGTGCTTCGCTTAGTACCAATGTGTCTTGATTGTTTTTTGGATTAGATTGCTCAGGGGGCTGAAGGTGGTCACACACGCCAGGCGGGACATATTGTCCTGTTTTTGGTTTCCAGGCATATCTCTCGTGGGGTATTTGCCGCTCTCCTCTTAGCATCTTTAATAGCTTTCTCAGGGTAGCCTCTGTGCAAAAGCCTCTTCTTCAGATCTGTGGCATGAATGTGGAATTTTTCAGGTTCAGTGCAGTTAAGCCGTAACAAAGAAATTGCTCGTAGGGCAGATTATATTTAAGTCACTCGGATGGTAACTTTGAAAGTGTAGTAGGCTGTTTCTGTCCGATGGTTTTCTGTAGAGTTCTGTGGCTAAAGTACTACCTGATCTATAGATGCAATAGTTGTTGCAGTTTCACGAATGGCTAAATCAACGAAATCAGCATATCAACCTAACTATTGAATGGAACCACCATAGTGTCAATTTTCTCGATCTACACATCTATAGGTGAAACCGACCATTTTCATATGTTTATGTGTAACTAGTTAGCCCTCCTGGGCAGAATAGGGTCTCGACCAGGAGCCCCAATATACTTCATGTAATATACACTGACCATTACTGTGGCTGCAGCCTCGTGAACATTGTATATAGTGCTCCTATGTATTGCACTGTTGGTAACATTGCATGTACTGGATTTTTTCATGTGTTACCCTAGAGATAGAACTGTACATTTTATGGATTTTACCTAATTTGTGTCCAAAATTGTGCTTCAAAATGCTACGCTCCAGCACTAATTTCAGGAAAAAAGTGGGACCTTCCAGTGAAAGCATTCTCCATCTTATGAGGGCTAACCAATCAATGGTTTTCAATCTTTGTATCTCTTCAGGAGGGATCTGCTTCGCCGGCTATTAAAATCTGCCTCCGCAACTGGAAATGGTGTTACTTGATTTTAGATCCGGCCATCATGGACCAGATGTTCATTTGTTTTTGAGTGCAGGCTTCCATATACCAGCCATGCATTTGTTTTGCAGTGCAGATTTGATGGTGGACAGGGTGTTTACTTGAATTTGAGTGCTGGCTGTCATGGACCAGACATGTATTTGTTTTGGAGTGCAAATGGTATGGTGGACAGGGTATTTACTTGTCTTTGAGCGAGCTCTGTCTTGGACCCGATATGTATTTGTTTTTGTGTGGTCAGAAATGGTGATGGACAGAATGTTTACTTGTCTTTGAGTGCAGACTGTCATGGACCAGACATGTATTTGTTTTTGAGTGTGGTAGGGGGGTGGACTGGGTATTTACTTGTCTTTGAGTGCAGACTGTCATGGACCAGACATTTGTTTGTTTTTGAGTGTGGTAGGGGGGTGGACTGGGTATTTACTTGTCTTTGAGTGCAGACTATTGTGGATGAGACATTTGTTTGTTTTTGAGTGCGGGTAGGGAGGTGGACCGGATGTTTACTTGTCTTTGAGTGCAGACTGTCATGGACCAGACATGTATTTGTTTTTGAGTGTGGTAGGGGGGTGGACTGGGTATTTACTTGTCTTTGAGTGCAGACTATTGTGGATGAGACATTTGTTTGTTTTTGAGTGCGGGTAGGGAGGTGGACCGGATGTTTACTTGTCTTTGAGTGCAGACTGTCATGGACCAGACATGTATTTGTTTTTGAGTGTGGGTAGATAGGTGGACTGAGTATTCACTTGTCTTTCAGCGCAGACTGTCAACGACCAAACATTTGTTTGTTTTTGAGTGCAGGTAGGGAGGTGGACAGGATGTGTACTTGTCTTTGAGTGCAGACTGTCATGGACCAGACATTTATTTGTTTTTGGGTGTGGGTAGAGAGGTGGACTGGGTATTTACTTATATTTGAGCTCAGACTGTCATGGGCCAGACATTTATTTATTTTTGAATGCAGTTAAGGTGGTGGACAGGGTGTTTACTTGTCTTTGGGGGCAGGACTCAGTGGATTAGACATGTACTTGCGTCGGAGTGCATGGTTTGGCGGTCAAGGCATTTACTTGCATTTGAGTGCACTACTTGGCAGGTCGGGCTCTTACTTGTCTTTGAGGGAAGGATTTGTGTAATGTAAATAAGTTTGTCAGTTAAGTCCTTGGTGGACCAGACATTCTAATGCCTCACTGGTTTCATGGAGATGGCAGAGTGGTGTGATAATAAGGAGTGTCTAAGGCCAGGCATCTTCTTATTTAGAAAAGGAAGTGCCGCCAGGCTTGCGAAAATTGCCTAAAAGTAGTTAAACATATGTAAATATGTATTGATTTTAACAGACTTTCTTTTCAATGTACCCCCAATCTAAACCTTCTCTCTTCTCTTTCTGGTTCTCACTCCCTGTTGTCCTGTCCTTCTACGTGCTCCCTGAGGCCCTCGTGCGAGTTGGCGCGTTTATAAAAATAAATAAATAAATAAATAAACCTGACATATCTCAATAGGTTGCTCAGTCTTAAATATTCATGGAGCAATAGAGTTGTATGCCCTTTGTAGTAAGTAGTGTGCAGAAAAGTAAATTTGTTATCATAGGCCTGGTCATCCTTTCAGTGTGTGTCTGAAATGCTATGCGGGAGATTCAGGAGGTGGTTAGTAGGTCATTTGTACAGTGCACCACTGCCATTTGATGGGTCACTAGGCGCTCTGGCAGATATGGAAGAGAGTGGGTGAGTTTGGTTAGTTGGGAGGAGTGGGAAAGGCCATGATTTGTGTTGAGGTTGACAATCCGAATTAGCTTGTGCTCTGCGTGCTTGTAGGCTTTCTAGATGAACAGTGTCGGAGGAATCAAAAGCTTTGTGTCCAGATGGGTGGCTTGTGCTTAAAGTGTGGGTGTCTGCTTGCCAGGGGGGGAGTTTGTACATTGTTGATAGAGGTGCAGGTTTGTGATGTGGAAAGTTTGGGGAGAGTTTATTTTGTATTTTTTATAAAAGCCATGTGCAAGTGGCTGGTTTGTGAGTGGTGAGTAAGATGGAGAGAAATGGTGGGTTGGTCAAAAGGTAGGCAGCATTCTTGGGATTACCACGAGGGACAAAGCATAAGTGTATGGAGGTGCAGCATTTCTGCTACCTGGGACGGTTGAATAGCAGACTTTTGTACACATAATCGTTTGAGCACTAGGCAGATTTTAAAACATCCTCATGTCTGAGTAGCATTTGACTACTTCTCTTAATACACCTGGAACGTGGGTTCTGCTGGGCAGGTTTCCTTTCCTTGTATTCAGTCTCTTGCCGCTGCATCTGTGGGAATATGCAAGGTTGGTTCCTGGTGTGTGGGGTTCCAGTCTCTCAGTCTGTCTGAATTCATCTGCAAATTGTGTGGTGCTCCTTTTTAGATATATATATATTCAGTGAAAACACTTTGTTGAAGGGACATTATGGTTCCAAGTAAAACCGGAAAACCCCTGAAATTCGCCAGTTATGGTAAGCTAAGCAACCATAACTCGTGCACCACCGTGCACTGCTAAGACAAACACCTGGGACATCAAAGATGACATCACAAATGTCATTGATGACATCACTGATGACAGTACATGTGCATTTACCTTTCATGAAAATTCTGTACAAGGGATTCTTATTGTAATGTTAATAAAGTGTCAAGGATCATTGGAATGAATATCATGAGGTACGTAGTGCATTAAGTAATGCATTAATCCAAATAGCATTGTATTATGAAGTTTTTTTCCAATATACTAAGGTACACATGTAGTAACATAGGCATAGTGTGCAGCAGACATGATGGCGATGCAATATTAACAACCTTGCCATGTTAAATACTAAAATTATGAATACTTTATTATTAGTCTTGCATACTGTGAAACATTTAATAAGTACCTAATCAAACCCACTTACTATATTATTACATTACTGCACACAAGCAGACAACAACACATACAAATAGAGCATATACAGGGAAAGTAAAGCAAACAAAAAAATAGCATTATTACCCGACAATCTTCATAACCTAACTGATTATCTTCATGCACAGAAATGATTGCTCTGCTTCAAAGCTACTACTTCCCTATGTATAACTATCACATATTGTGACTAGACCCTAAGGAAAGTAGTGTAAGTGCAATGTGGACACATATGAGCATATCCAGGGACAGTACAGTAATAAAAAAACAACAGAACTATAAGACAGTGTTGATAACCTTACTAAACATCTTCATACATAGAAAGCATTGCTGTCTTCTAAGTCTGTGTTTTCCCCTTTGTTTATGTTTCATATGCTTTGAGTGGACCCTAAGTGAATTACTGTAAGAACATATTTGAAGTATAAGTCTACAAATATAGTACTTTGTACTATAGTATAGTGCATTTTTAGTTCCTGACTGTTACTGGCCTAGGTATATCAGTAAAGGAAAAAAGAGTGAGCCAGACATGTGATGTCATCAGTGATGTCATCAATAACATTTGTGATGTCATCTTTGATGTCCTGGGTGTTAGTCTTAGCAGTGCACGGTGGTGGCGCAAGTTAGGGTTGCTTATTTTACCATAACTGGCGAATTTCAAGGGTTTTCGGTTTTACTTGGAACCATAACGTCCCTTCAACAAAGTGTTTCCACTGAATTTCATAGGTTTTTAGTAGCACAACTTAACCATAACATCCCTTTAACAAAGATTTTTCATTGAATTTCATAGGTTTTTATTAGTGCAACTTAACCATAACGCCCCCTTAACAAAGTTTTTTCATTGAATTTCATAGGTATTTATGAGTCCAACTAAACCATAACGCCCCTTTAACAAAGTTTTTTTCAGTGAATTTCATTGATTTTAATTAGTGCAACTTAACCATAACGTCCCCTTAACAAAGTTTTTCATTGAATTTGATAGGTTTTTATTAGTGCAACTTAACCATAATGTCTACGAACATCTGACTTCATTGCAGACCTCCTGGAAGGTGCCACATAACCATATGCTGGTGCGCGGCATGATGACGTGTCTGAAAACCCGTGCGCACTTCACAATAAGATCTGTGCTTCGTGGACAGTCGGAACTGAATTTTTTTACTGATCTAGGAACGTTCAACTTCAAAATTTCCCTTGCACAGCTCCAACACCTATTCCTACTCATCCATTAACAATCTCGTACACAGGACATACTTTTAGCAAAACTATTATTTATCTTAAAATAGAATCAGCTAATGCCATCCCTCCTCCCCAAGAGGCACCACCACTGCTGTAATCACAGAGCATGAGAAACTCTGCCCCCTACCTTACAAATAACACACACGCAAAATGTTCCCCTGTCCACCTGCCCCTCCATATTAGTGTTTGGTGCCTCTTCCCTCATTTCCCTCCACACCTTTCGTTCTAAGCTCTCCTGACAATAAAAAGCATCCAAAAACAAAATAAATGTTCCTTTAGGAACCACCTTTCACAGTTAAACAATAGAATTAAAAAAAAGTGTATAGACTCCATCTACTTTATATTTCTCAGTAAAGTAAATAGACTCAATAAGATTTTCCAACATTTCCATTTGCATTTTGTGTTATGCTAATGGGAATAGTATGGCGTTCATCCTCTGTTCCAGGGACTGGAACGATGGATACCGGCCCAGCAGCCAAAGTTATCAGCCCAAGCTAAGCAAGGGTGGATAACGAGGTCTCTGCACCACTATCCCCCCAATTCCAGCCCCTGAAATGGGGGATGAAGGCCATTAGCAGCCTAGGTTCCCAAAGCGAGAACCCGGGGTACTAAAAAAGAGCATTTTTCTTCCTACACCGGGATGCCTGTGGGACTTCAAGCTCTTCACCATCCAATCAGCGAACACGTTGCATGTCTGCGGACATGACGCAAGCTGATTAGCCAATAAGGACACTGTCCGCGGAGTGAACAGGGAAGTGTGTCTGCGCAGCGGACATAGATATGACTAATTTTTTGCGACCTACTTTTTGGTCTTTTTTTGAAAAACTACTGGACGGATTTTCACGCTTTCTGGACCAAGCCGCTGCTCTTTCCGCAAATTTGGTGAAAATCCGTCCAGCAGTTTGGGCTGTAGGCGTGAGCAAAGTTTTTTCCCCATTCAGTCTATGGGAAAAAAATGAATTTTGGGACCCCCCCTATAACTTTTCCCCCCCTGGACCAAACCTCACCAAACTTTGAAATTCAGAGTGGGCCATATACTTTTTTTGCAAAGTTTGGTGATAATTCGTCCAGGCGGAGCGAAGTTGTAAGCCGCCCAAAAAGTGCTCTTCCTATGGGATGAGCAATTTAACCATAACTACATGGCCACTACTGTGGCTGTGTAATATATATATATATATATATATATATATATATATATATATATATATATATTTGGTTATTTATAACTCGCTTAATACCCAGAGGTTTCTAAGCACGGACCCATGGATCGAACCTGTGTTGCTCCGCTTTTTCTCGCTTGCAAAACGAGCGCGTTGCCCCTGGGCTATCCTCTCTAGACAATGAAATCATGAGGTTAGTAATTGCAGCAGAGCACTCATCTTTCTTTGTCTGACTAGGTCCTGGGGGCATGCATAGTTGCAGGAGTTGCCTGGTTCCAGAAACCGCCCTCTAGGGTCAAAGTTAGAGATATGGCTTCTGGTTAAAAGTCCTATTTGAACTATGAAAACCGCAATTCCTCCTAAGACAAACCATCACTGAGTAGAGGTTTCATTGTGACATGTACCTTTAAACTAGTCCCACATTTTTGCTGGGAGGCTTGATAACAATGGTATGCTCCATCTGCGATTGATATGATTGTATTGAACAGTATATGTGTGGTGTAGCTGGTGTTGGGCACAGGGATCAGATGGGATTTGCATTCTCCTCTGGGTTGCGGCTCAGCTATCCTTTCCTTCATTCTATTTCCCACACATTTGCATACACACCCACCCACAGTTTGGCTGAACGATGTTTATTGTGTCCTGAATTATTCATGCACCTTTTATTTTTATTAGCCACAGTATCTGAAATTCCATCCATTATTTAGCATTATTTCACAGCACATGTGCATATCCGCTTTTATTGAACAATAGATATCGCACGCGGGCTGCAATTCACCACTCCTAGTGTCACTCTGCGTTCTTGCAGCAGGAGGCAGGGGGCTGCGCTATCAATTCCCAAATGTTACCACTCTAAAAACATAGATAAAATCATGTATGAGTAATAAAAGGCTGACATTTTTAAAATTAATCCATGGTGATTTCTGGCCACATGATTTTAATGTCTATACATATATCTACCTATATCTATGGCAATATGTATATCTATTTCAATATAAAAAAAACTGCATTTAGATATATGAACATATTATAGTGTGGGGGTCGCCGCACTACAGTTGAGTATCGAGGTATATAGGACATTTTTAAAAAAATGAAGTGCTAATAACTTGTCTCTTGTATGAAGGATTTAGCTGATATTTTGCAAAGTAGTACTAATGCACGCCTTCCCCACCCCTCAAGTCAGCCCTGACCCTCCAGGTTGGACATTTTGGGAAATAGCCATTAAAACAGGAAGAAGTTATTAAGAAATTTTTTCGCGAGCGCACATCGAAAATTGCTGGATGGAATTGGACAAGGTAGGAAACAACATGGGCACAAAGTGTTGACTCGATTTCCGGGGTGGTCTCGGGTAATACCGTCCAGCAGATTTTTAAATATTTGATGGAGAAGGGTGTTCCCCTTTCTCCCAAAATGATATCTATATCTCCCTTTGCAGCAGAGAGTCTTTTCAAAAATGAAAAATTGACATCTTTTTTTTCTCTGATACGAGAGATGCAAGGCCAGGACAAAAGGCTCCACAATGTGCTCTCAGCATTTGGAATCCACGCGGGAGACTCTGTGCCGAAGCAACAAGGAAGAAAACACCATATTTGCCTACACGATTTTCCCTGCTAAGATGGCCAACCTGTGTGTGAAGCCAGCCCAGCCTGCAGCTGGCTAACCCTTCCAACCTGTTGATTGGTTGCCCACAACAGGAAATTCATGAAATGCGAAATGCCCCTGAGCCGGATGTTGAAGCTGGCCACTCCAGAAGGCTAGGACAAAAGCATGCACAAGGAGCTCACTGCAACTATGCTGCATCTGGAATCCAGGTGGGAGACTCTGCGCCCAAGCAATAAGTAAGAAAACACCAGATTTGCCAGCACAAGTCCCCCTGCTAAAATGGCCGACCTGCGTGTGAAGCCAGCCCAGCCTGCAGCTGGTTCACCCTTCCAACTTACTGATTGGTTGCCCACAACAGGAAATGCACAAAATGTGAATTGCCCCCCGAGCCCGATGGCAATGCGGCCCAGTCCAGAAGGCCAGCACAAAAGCCTCCACAAGGAGCTCTCTCCAGCTCTCCACTGCTATTCAGTGCAATACCCAAAAGGTAAACCACCTGCTACTATGCACGGTCCAAGCTTGACATTGATTGAAAGTAAAAAGTATGTCAGACCTTATTGCAATGTTGTCCCAGCTATACAAGAGCCAACTAGACTCTGACCGGTCCCCCAGCAGCCTTTTACTACAAGCTTAACCACGCCCCGCCACACCATCTAATTCCCTTGTGCCCATGCCCCACATTCAACTAACAAACAATGCACAAGACCACCCTCGCCCTAACCGAAAAACACTGCACACCCTTTCAATGCTATCACACCCTTACCTTGTCGGTCAGCCGAGTGCAGCAAATCCTCACACGCCGTCCCACATCTTCTTCTGCAACTCACTGTAAAAGCACTCCTTGCAGTAATCATCACCCCTCACTCCACCATCGCTAACACACCCACTCGTACACACCTAGCAGTTCACAGCTCCATCCACTTGCCTTCACACGAAGCTCTAAACCCAAGATTGGCGATGCTACAAGCTTGCACTAAACCTGTGCTTTGCCCCTCCCATCCAGGACTAATGTCCTTGAGAAACCACATTCTCGGACTGCACACTGTCATGGTTTATTACACAGCACAAGCAAGTCAGGGATCTCCCTCCCCTACCATGAATGTGGAGCACAATAAAAATGCTTTGATTTTTATACTTCAGGTGCTTTTTTGATAAGGCCTCCAACCCATCTCGTACACAACCCCAATGAATACCCAGCATCACAATGGACTAGGAACCAGGCCGGTGTGTATTCATAAGATTTTTATTAACATATTTATTGAGATCAAATTAGAACAAACAGATTACATTAGCCACCAATTTTGTGGCAATACAAAAATCAATGGGCCTCCTTAAGACTCAGGCGTTAACCATGGCGCTATTGGCGCCATGGTTGACGCCAGTATTTTAACTATTTCGCCAGGGTGGATGGCGGAATTACCGCCCCATTCCAGGTTGGCGGGGCGGTAATTCCCCATTCACCATTGGCCCTTCCCCATTCCCATTTCTGCCCCCATAAGGCTCAATGGGAATGGGGAAGGCGGTAATTATGGTACCGCAAATTGCGGTACCGTAATTACCTCCAAGGTCCCTTTGCGGGTCCAATCCTTAACGGCTGGTAAAACCAGCCGTTAAAGTAGGGAACCGCAAGGGACCTCGTAATTAGGCGGTAAGGGGTTAACGGCGCCACCACCTTTTACGGCGCCATTAACCCCTTACCACCTGGGTCGTAATGAGGCCCAATGACTTCTGTAAAGCGACCAGGTTGAGATGTACTGTCACAAATACTTTCTTTTATATTACAAGACAGAAGAAGAACAATTCAACACACAATGATAGAACAATGGTTGAGCACTCCCCCAGCGACTCTCATCCCCCAAACATCAATTGGGCTTGATTCCTGTGAATGGAAGGCAGTGGCAGGGAGTAGGAATGCAAGCAGAACATTGTTTTTGTGTGTTGCTCACAGAAACAATATGTGAGGCAGAAAGGAAAGGGGAAAATGTGTTTGGCACCGCACAATCAGAAAATGGGCTTTTAATTATTTATCACAATGGCTACGGGAAAAGAAAGGAGGGGAATTTGCTCTGCTTATAGTTAGAAAGACAGGCATGGCTTTTGGAGAATACTTGTAAGCACACAAGGTGAAAATCGTATTTTGGAAGACTTAATCAGAACAACATTAAAGAGGAGATAGGGATGCAAGGGGAAACATTTCTTTTGCAACACTTGACAATAACACACAGGGCTTTAGGTTTATGATCAGAACAGAATGGGAAAACAAGATGTTGAGTTTATTACACTTTCAATAGTGAAAGAAGTACACATGGGAATTAATTTTTACCATACAATAGGGAAGTAGGAACAGAATGGGAAAATCGATTTTGGGATATTTAGCCCAATTTCAGTGGGGAAAGAAAATACAAATGGGAATTTGTTTTTCCCTTACAATGGGACAAAAGGGACAGAATGGGAAAGGGGGAACAATTTCATTTTGTACCTTACAATGGGACACATGTAAACAGTGCTTTTTGAAGTCAATCCTTTTGGCAAATCTTTAAAACTATACCGGCTCACAAAACACTGGGAAAAGATTGTTGGTTTCGAATTCCACCAATACAGATCTTGTGAATTCAATGGGGAATGAATTGATTTACTTTGAGAAATATGCTAAGGGTCTACACAGGCAAATGGGTGTTCTTAAATGGAGAAATTACTGAAATATACAAACAGGATTTGGCAATGGGGAATTATCTAAGGCAATGCTACAAGAATACAGGGCCTACATGCTCTATGGCTTTTGGGGTTTAGTTCTATTTACAGGAGAGGTCTGGACTGAACATCAGGAAGCATCCAGACATTGCTGGGACAGCAAAAAGTATCCAATCAAGGTTTCTGCCTAGTCCTCCAAGGGGTCCCAAATCAGCTTCTAAATCTCCTGGCTCCACTGCAAGCTAGGCCTCTCACTGCTGGGATGTTTCTCCAGATGTCAACAGCAGATCACCTCATGGGATTAGTAGGAAAAAGTCCTGCTCTGAGGCCGGCAGACTTAGTTATAGTGCAAATGACATCACAGACTTGTCATAGTTCCCGCAGAAGGGATTGGTTAATGCTCCAGTACCCTACTCCCATCTGTGTGCTGATAGGTGCACACAATGTGGGAGTGCTTTGGGACACCAGGGGAGGATATCACTTCATCATTTCACTTCGAAAGGGGGCTTGGTCATGTTTTTGCACTTAAAATCTCACTACCTTGCAAATACCCTTAACTTCCATGTTTTGACAGATATGAATGCATTTTTGCAAACTACATTTTGTTTCGAATCCAATGACAATACTTAGGAGTTTGTATGTCATTCCTGTGCAGAGCTGCAGTTTTTCTTCATTTACCCCCGAACTATATCGGGGAAAAATATGCCATTTTACAGGCGTCCTAGGAATTATGATTGGCATGATCTATCAAATTTCTTGTCAATTTTATACTATAAAATGCATTTCTCCCCTTTTAAACAATGGCAGCCAAACCACTCCTTGGCTCTGGCCTGTGATGTCAAGAGGGGTTCTGTGTTTGGATTAGCTCAGCTCTTGAAGAGCTAATGATCACTAATGCATTTATTTACGGTTTAGGGTGGCTTGGAGGTCAGAGGTACGGTAGAAGAGACCTCCTTACCTGGTCTTGCATCGCAAATTTGATCTCCAATAGAATTTAAAGTTGTATTTATAAGGGATAGCAATGCAGGCTTAGGTCTCCAGGACAACGGGGACCCTGGAATGCAGTTTCACATTTTATAGTCCTGATTGATGAAGACACCCCAGGCCTCCCTTCAGGGCAGCAAAGGGTGATGTCCTGGAGCTTGGTTTTACAGTTTCAGTATAGATAAGTGTCTTGCAAGGTTGAAGGAGGAAGAACATTATAATCACACTATTTGTGGCTTTGGTGAACATTTTTCTTTGCAGATTGTCACTTTGGAGGAAACATGAAAGGAAATTTGATTAATTTCACCAGTGAAATAAACTCCAATTTACAGCAGCTGCTTGAAACACAATTTTGGCATTTTCATTTAAGATTCTGTGCACTGCTGTTTCTGAGAATGTTACTTCAGCTCCCCATGAATTTGTCAAACATTGCCACATGTCTTTCCCTTATGCCAGGCAGTTGGCATCTTTAATTATATTGACATTTTGAGGACCAATTTCACTCCTTTTTGCTTTGATTTCACAGGCCTTATTTTCCACATTATTTCAGGGCAGGCCTTTTACTTAGGGGCATGTCCCCTAATGACTCTGGCCTTTTTATTTCTCGCATCCAGGGGCTATTTTACCCCAAATATCCCCCCTCCTGGATCTTTGATGTATTGATGCAGATAGAAGAGCAAGGAGAGAGTGGGATTTCCATTTCACAGTGGCCTGGGTTCGTTCCAGGGATTTTGCTTAGACCGTGTCTGCTCTTTTCCTTGTCCTGATGGAGTGGTGCAATGGTCGGTCCTCCACTCTTTTCAGATTTATATTTTTCCGATAGGTTTTTGTCCTGGGCCTCTCCTGTTCCGGCGGCTCCACCTCTGGCCTGTAGAGGCAATGAGTTATTTACTCTGCCAAGAAGAAAGGAGAGACTAAGTATTTCATACAATACTATTTTTCCAGGTAGGGATGTGAAAATTTGACAACAGAAGAACAAGAGACACATAACATTTACAAACATAATTTGAGAATGTAACACTTATTGTTTAAAATAACTTCCAAATCAGCATACGTTGTTCTACCCCCTGTAAATGTGTGATTTCTTCATCTGCGGTCCAATTCTTTTACCTTTACTCTTCAATGACAGCTCTTCAACTGATTGATGTGAACCCATTTCTCTTCCATTTGTTCTCCTTTAGGGATGCAGATCTTATAGGTGACAGGTGAGATTTTCTCTACAATTTCAAAGGTTCTGCGCCAGGAGAGGAGAAACTTCTGCGCGTTGGCCTGGTTCCTTTTAAAATTGCCCAAGTAGACCCTGTCTCCTACTTGGTACTCTTTCTTAGTGGTCTTTAAGTCGTAGTGGGTTTTCATCCCCTCTGCCACTTTTTCCAGATTTCCCTAAGCGTAAGCAAAAGCATGCTGCAGGTGTTTTTGCAGATTCTCAATGTACTCATGGTTCATGGACGCGTTGATCAGGTTCTGCTCCTGAGTTCTGTATAGCAGATGCTGAGGTAGCATACATTTTCGTCCAGTCATGAGCTTGAATAGGGACATTTTTGTCACAGAAGATGGTGTAGACCTGATGGCCCTCAGCCCAAGTGGTAATTGGATGTCCCTACTAGGCCCAGAGTCCACCACAAACTTCTTTTGGATGCCCACAATCATTTTATTGTACCACTCAAGTCCCCCACTCGCGGCTCTGTGGTAGGCAATGTGGAGTTTTCTCTTTACCTCGAGTATCTCCCATATCTTTGTCATCACTCACTGGTAAAATGACTTCCTCGGTCTCACTCAATCCTTTGTGGAAGGCCGAAACACGAGACAATGTGATTGATCATCAGGGCAGTTGCTGTTTCTGCCTCGCAATTCGGGGCCAGGAGACAGTCCATGCACTTGGTAAACAAGCATGTCATGGTTAACATGTACTTGTTTCCCCTAGAGGAGTCAATCACAGGCCTGATGAAATATGCTTCCAAATCTGACTGAGGCAGTGTCATCCCCCTTTTCTGCAGGGGAGCTCTGGGTGTGAGGGAACCGGGCTGAAATTGAGCACACACAAGACACCCCTTCAAATATTAGTCTAGGCTCTGACCCATGTGTGGCCAGTATACGACCTCCCACACGATTTCCAAAGTTGTATGAAACCCCCTATGACCGGCTGTGGCCACGTCATGGGCATGACTTAACATCAGGTCACATGCAAAGATGGATCTCCGTATCAACAAACCATCTTGGATTTGGAACATTTTGGAATGCTTCATCAACACCCGGAGATCCTCTTTCCCAATGTAATCAGATGTTTTACCAACTCGTTTGCCCTAGGATTGAACAAGGCGGTTCTGTAGTTCATTATTTCATTCTACTTCAAGTATTCATGCATCTCCCACAACATGAAATGATCACCATTATCTGATACAATACACTTTGTATAACCTTCACTGGAACTCAATTCCTACAAAAACATAATGACTCTAGTTTTGATAATGGTATGTATAAAACTATTTCCACTTCAACTTGGATGCATAATTCACAAATAGGATGGGAACCTCCTCCCCTGCATAGAATACTTATGTGACCCTAGACAAAAATGACAATTTGTATCACACCCTATTAAGAACTTCCCTAGGGTAAATTCAAGGTTTGAGAGACCTACCACTATGGGCACAAGCATGACACTAACATTCACACACTTCTATCATCCCCCCCGTTCCAGTCCACCAGAAATTGGATCTCAGCCTCCATTTGGTTCTGCCTAAATACTCCCTAATAAGCTAAGCCATTAATCTGCCCCATAAACCCTGTGTGAAAGTGCAATTATGATGCACATTTAATCCATGACTTTAAAGACTGATGATCACTTAGATTTATTTAACCAATGTAATGTATGATCTATGTTAACCCATTGGCCTCCCTCTCTACCTTCTTTCCTCCAGACCTCTCCACAACCGTTGATACAGTGGCACTCACTCTGCCAACCATTTCTCCATGCATTCCTCCATGACATGGTCATTTTTTCTGGTGACTCCAACAAACAAGCCCAATCAGCCATCGGCTGCTCTTTAACCGGAACATGCAGAATCAAAAAGTTATGTCCCTCCATGGAGGCTAGCCATCTGATAATACTTGTTGTGAACTAATCCGAACCTCTCTAGGAGAAAAAGATTTTGTACAGAATACTCTAGTATGTTATAAAATACTTGGATGCCCAGTAACAGGTCTTCATTCCAATAGTTGAAAATTTATGCTCACTCACCCCTGGGGCCTTGGATGCAAATGCAATAGAAACCCCCCCTCCCTCCGTCACTTGACACAGAACAGCAACAAGCACACATATTGATGATTAGGAATCTTTTCGTTCTCGGGACGAATCTACACATGTGGGCATTTCTGCAGTCTCCACCTTCAAGGCACAGAATGCAGCGTTCATCACGTGATGCCAATGTAAAATCACTTCATGTTTCAGCATAATATGAAGGGCAGATGCTTTGTAGCGCAATCCTTGAAGAACTTGGAATAATATTGAAGCAAACAAAAAAGTGATGGGGGCAAGGTTTTGAATAAATCTGAACCACTGGCATTTCTCTGGGCAACCTTCCACATCACGGTTTTTAAGCCCGTCCCCGCCATTGCAAAAGGGGTCCAGCCATATGTAAATCACTCAGCTCAGGAACTGCTACCAATGGTAGCAGCCCAGCCCAAACTGCTAGGCCAGGGCCCCTCTTCACGGAAACACAAGAAACCCCAGACATGTTTCAGCCTTGTTAGGCCTCCAGAGGTTAAGATTAATTCTAAACCTTCCAGCCATCACCTCTTTTGTTTTATTTTAGCCACCCTGAGTAGAACGGGTATGCCCAGACGTGGGACCCGTGCCTGCCGGGCCTAGATATGTAAGCTTCTCCTCACTGATGAGGCCCAACAGGGCTGACACATGTTTAGGGATGCTTGGCACGCACCTAATGAGGCCCATACATGTTATAAAAGAAATCAGGAGGGATTTCACAGATGAATTAAATACCCACAGGCAGATCAGAGAAGGAACCTTGCCTAGCATATTGCATGAACCTTGCCTTTTCAGCTAGTTTCTTAAGAGATTGCACATGATCCCACAAAAAAAGTCTTATCTTTCAACCTAAAATAGAAGCAACTACACAATGAATGGGGAAAACCAGCCTTGCTTCCTTAAGGTGGATATTCACAGAACCCAGTAATCCCCCATAGACGGTATTACTCGGTTTAAATCGTGCATGTTCAACAGTGAGACCCAATAGTGATGAATCAGTACCAGCAGCCAGGGACATTTTTGACAACAGTTTGCACCTTGCTAAGGAGAGGAAGGAGCGCACGTCGAATTCCAATCTCTGTGCCTCCGCAGGAGTTGCAGTAGGGAAACCCAGTAATGATCAAAGTTACTTACCCTCACATTTCTTTTTTATATTTTATTGTGCATTTTTTAGTTTTACAATTAAACGTTTTGCTCAAAATTTAATATATTAAAAAAGAAGAAAGAGAGTAAGTGAAATCATAAAATACAGTAGACATAAAATAAACATCTACATTTCCATATGTCAACACTATAAACTCTAGAAAAAACATAAGCAAATACGTTAATTAATACATTAATCGTGAAAAGTTTATTCACATGCTTCAATTAAAATCCTCAGCTTTCTCAAGCCAGCTTACATGGCAGCAGGTGATACCTCTAGGACATATATAATACCTGGTATAATACACTTACAGTAAACCTCTAACATCCCTTCTAGGGAATAACCCCGTCGCTTATAAATGGCGCACATAATTGTTTGCCATTTGCGGATTGACTTTGGCAGTAACACCACTGCATTGAAATCCGATAATGGGACATTTCTCACTGGCAAACCCAGATAATTATTCGTGCTCACAAACTCCAAAAGAACACCACCCACACACCAAGGAAATAACGGTTTGCGGGACACCCTCCAATCAACTACCATGACTTTCGCTTTGGTCAGATAGACTTTTAACTTGTTAGCGGACGCATACAGGTATAGGGCGAACAAAGCATGCTGTAGGCCGATGGGCGTTTGAACTAACAGGACTGTATCGTCAGCGTACGAAAGCCAACTAATGCTCTTGCCACCCAACTTAGGTCAATAATTATGAACAGTCTGCAATGCCTCATTCATATCGGCAACATAAAGATTGAAGAGGAGGGGTGCTAATATGCAGCTTTGTTTGAGGCCAACGTTAGTAGCAATTGACTCAGATGTAGCCCACTGCTGCGTCAATCTAATCATCATTGAGGTGTCAGAACAGAGCAGTTTGATAAATTGCAACAATGAGGAATCAAGCCCCCATCGCTGTAGCTTGTCCCAGAGTTTGACCCGGGATACACTGTCAAACGGCACCGTATAATCTATGCAACAAATATATAAACAAGTATTTGTACTATATACTGACTGACAGGTAAAGTCTAACCATGTGCATGTATTGCCTTGTATCAAATTTGAAAGTCATTTTATGGCAAAACCTCTTCATCTTGCCAATATGTTAAGAAATTACCTTAGGAATCTCTGATCCCTGGTCTCTGCCGACACTTTTGCCTTGCTTAAGCTAAATACCCATCCTGCCCTGCTGACGCCAACCCAACAAGCAGTCTCCTTCCTCACCACATGAATCCTGCCTTTGATCGCCTTTGATCAGCCTAGTGTGCTGTGCAATACAGTCATCCACATAAAGAAGCACATTTATAACGCCAACTGGAATTTGCCCTGTATGTTATGTCAATGTGTGTGTAGGTTTGCTTATACACCACTTCCAGAACTAACACGTATGGGGATTCTGAGTCCATCAACATTTGTACAGGCCACTACTATCCCCTCAGACAGAGGTGGCTCTTCCTCTCCCTCATCCTCAGCATCCTGGGAGGTGTCAGAAATGCAAGACAGATACAAAGATAACATTTTCTCAAACTTTGCCATTTATTCAAAGTAAATGGGGTTTTAACAAACCTCTAACTTTCCCTAACCTAACCGAGAGGACCCTGTCTAGCAAACGAATGTCAAAGAAAAAATGGCCTGGTGTGCATAATATCTCTTGCACTTATATACAACAAATCATACAAGGAAAATGTGCCTGACATTTCGTTCAACAAAAACAGTCTTTGTAATTCAAACTTCAAACTGTAATTCAAACTCAAATGTTCTTGGAAGTATTCATTAGTATTCCCTTCCCAAGAACAATTGAGGAATACTTAAATTACAGTTCTCATTCAACAAAGTTTCATTCAATGAAATAAGTATTTTTCAACCACTGTGTCTTTCTCAGAAAAATCACAAATGTCCTATTCATCACTGTTGGTTGATAAAACAAGTCAATGGGCCTCATTATAACCCGGGCCAGACCTGGTGGGCTGACAGCCACCCGCGAGCCCAGCTCGTAGTAGGGCGGTCTGGGATCTACAGCACCGGCATGCTTACCAGTACCATAGTTCCCAGACAGCCATGCTTATAATGAGGCCCAATGTCGTCCACAATATCTTTCTTGAAAGGATATTCAACTCTCTCTCAACCACAGGTTCAAAGCCAGATATAATTATCTTGTTACCATTTTTCTTAAAATAATCTTCTTCTTGTCAAGAGAGGCCTTCAATGTTTCTCAATAATTCTTGTTGATTCAAAGACTTTTATCAGGATAACAAAAAAATCAACTTGTCTCAGTAGTAATATTTCTTGTCAAACACATGTTGCAGAACATGAATTCTCTTAATTCAACAAAGGATCTTTTCAAATATCTTTCTGCCACAAGGATATCAAACCACAATCCTTCTACTGTGATTCACTGACCTGCCAGGACTACGAAAACTCCCACAACTAATTCCAAATTTGGCGGCCATATTGATTCCAGTATTCTCCACACCAGTCTTGCTTGCCTTGATATTTGGCCAACAACTGCTTTTTCTTAGAGTGTTTTGACTTAGAACACAGTGTACCAGAATTATTCTCAATTGATCTTTCTACAACTTCTTGACAGCCTTTTGACTTATGGCAGTTAGGGTTACAAATGTCCTCCAGTTGAAATCCAAAAAGGAAGAGATGCACCCTTGTCATGTTAGGATAGTTTCACAGCCATTTGGCTGCTGGCAATTTGAGATGCATTCTTTCGCAAAAATATATCTCTGAAAAGGGAATTTATGTTTTGGTTGATTTGCTAAGACTTTCTCACTACTTCTTAGCTGAGGGTATTGCTGGTTTTGAGATTTTCCCTGTGGTGGTCTCGATATATTATTCCCATAGCTTCTGGGCTGTGATTGATGTTGGTTAGAGGTTTTCCCAACTGGTTGTTTTCCCAAAGACTTTTGACAGCCTCTTGGCTATGGGTAGTAGTGGTCACAAACATTCCCCTCTTGTTGTTTTCCCAAAGTCTTATGACAGCCTCTTGGCTGTGGGTCGGACTGGTTGTTATCTTCTGCTTCTTATATTTCCCTATAAAGGAACTTTCTTGTCTGCCACTTTACTTTCTACCACTTAGCTTTGTTTTCTTTCATTGTTCTACATTAAATAAATGTGTTTGGCTTTGCTTTATCAATTGGTCGTTATTCCAAATTACTCTTGTCGGAACAGTTTTCGTGTACAGATCGCCCCAGGGTTAACATACATTCTCTGCTAACTCACTGGTTCTCTGCTAGGGGCCCCGTTTGCTGCTGGGCGTTGCAGTAGTTCTTCAACGTCCGATCGTCTTTCTTCTCCACCTCCGCAAGCCTCGGTAAGTTCTACTTAGGGAGCGTTGACAGTTGCGTTAATCTTCCACGGCTTTACCAATCTGCTTCATGCTGATCCTGGAACACTCATCTTCCTCAGGTGGTTTTCCTCTTACTACGCCGCTTTCGATTGCACGTACTCTGCAGTCCAACTGGACTTCACCTTTTGGGGTAACTCTCATTTGCCACACGCTGTTTCAAGCACACTTCTCCTCCTCAGCTGGGTTTCTTATAGTACGCAGCTTTTCGCTGTGCATACTCTGCAGTTCTGCTGGAAGTCACCATTCAGGGTGACTCCTGCTGGTGGGCTTAACTGCTCCTCTGCCTTCTTCTGCTGCACTTTCGGTTACTGATTCCACATCAACTTCAACCACCACTCCCTTCAGCTGGTCTTCATCTTGGGATTTAAATCCTGCTCAGGGGCTTTTAATGACAGCAACTAGACCGCACCTTTGCGTTTTCACCATTCTGAATCTTCATTGCATCTGAGCTTATCTTCTTCTTCCCAGTACTTTTACCATTATGTGAACTGAAGTCAATAGAAGAATATTTAACATTAAGTTGTTTCATGTTATTATTTATTACATCAGGCTGTTCTATGAACTGAGAGTTATCAGAATAAGGGGAGATTGTTAAAGGAGTTTGTAATTCCACATTAGAATGAGGATTTCTCAAAAAGGTAGTATGACAGTTCAAGATTTTCATCTTTAATTCCTGAAACTTTGAGGCACCAACTTTGTTCTGTGTAACTGACTTTTTATAACATGGTCTTTGAACATGAATATTAGTGTGACTAGAACATTGATAGCATGCCATTAAGTATTTGGGAATGATTTTATCTTCATCCTCAGAAGAGGAAGTTGAATTCCGCCTCTCTCCTATTGGAGCCCCACTTCCTCTTTGGAGCCTTTTCCTCCCACGTGATCCTTCCCCCTGACACCACCCCTAGGGTTGGGATCAGTTAACGGCTGCCTTCCTCTGGTGACATGGAAGGAGACTTTAGGCTGGGGTTTGGTAATGACTATGTAGGATTTATCACAATCCACACAATTGTCCTAAACAAATTTGTTGCAAAACCCTTCCAAGGACTTTTCCTTGCCCACCCAGCTCACGTTGCTGATGTTAACCACACCCACTCATACATGAAGGCATTTTACACCTCCTTCGGAAGGGTTGCTCTTTTTGTATCAGCGGCAGGTTTTCCTCATTCCAAGACATTCGCGAAATTGTCCCTAAAATCACATCAGAAGTAAACATCACTTGTCTGCTTAGTGGGCTCAATGGGTTCAGCGGGTAAGTGTTTCGACGCTCCCCTTTTTTGACAGGACACCCCACCTCCCTTTCTCACCACACTATCAGGAGATACCTCACTTAGACCAAGCCCCATTGGATACTCTAGCTCCCTTGTTTGTTCTTCACTTGTCCCAAGCATTTTGTTGTTAGGTCCATTCTTCTAGCAATGGTGAAAGCCTCCATGATGGATGGATTTTCAGCTTGTCACAATCTTTCCTGTCTTTTATTTTTGAAGTATCCCTCATGCTTTTGTCACACAAATGTTCATCTTCCACACCAGCAAGCTCACACTTGACTCCACAAACACATGCATGAGCTAACCGGGAAGTTAAGCTCTCCAAAAACAATTTACAGCATTCTACCACAATGTTCATCTGTTTGCTAAAATGAGCTTCAACTTTGCGCATGACTTTACAGTATTCTCCTTGACTGTTATCCCGCATACGCCCACTGCTCTTTTGGCAGTGACTTCCACATACAGCAACTTCTTAATGATGCAAACAACTTCTGCCACCATGCAGGAAAGCAAGGTGGTGAAAATGTACTTATCAGAAAAGCACTCTCCTCCCGATGCTCGAAAGTACAAGTTGAGCACATCTTTCCTGTCCTCCCACAGTATTGGGGGCTCTCCAGGGGTAGCCAAGAATTTGATGGGTTGGTCTAAGTTCTGCATATTGCATGGTGTGTTATGCACCAAAGACATCACATCAGTACTCACCCTAGGGCACTGGTTGGCCTCGAGAGTCAGAGAGACAGTGAATCAGGGACAAGGAACTTGAGTTTACAGTGGCAATATGAGAAAGTAAAATGGAACTTTTCTGCTAGAGGCCAGAAGTAGGAGCGCAGAGGATAACAGGTTGTCTTGCCTTATAATTGTAATTGGTTCATTAAAATGCACTTAATACCCAGAGGTTTCTAAGCGTGGACCCGAGGATCGAACATGTGTTGCTCCACGTTGTCTTGTTTCCAAGGCGAGCGCGTTGCCCCTGAGCTAGCCTCCTGAGACAACACCTACTCCATTTTTCCATGACTATATCCCTCTAAGATCTCCTACCACATTACACTACATTCACACAAATCTCCCACAGACAGCTGCCGCAGTGCTAGCCACAGTGGAAGCTAGTGGCATTTTTAGTAAGTTTCATGGACGTACATAGAGCTCAGTAGAGGTGCTGAAGTGTACCCATCACTGTGACAATGACGTCAGAACCGCAGATATTCGAAGGGAGGTAGTGTGGAATGAACAATGATTGATTGGCAAGTGCACAGGTGCCCTAAACCTATTGTCCTAAGTATTAGATAATGAAGGAGGGGTTAGCTATCTGAGAACTGTAACTGTAACCATGTCAACACTGGGTTTGCAGTTTGTGGTACCATTAGTTGTGATTGAAAGCTCCCAAAGTGGAGGTGGTCTGTACCACGTAGGCAAGGTGAGCGGTTTTCCATCAAGCTAGGATAATCCTGTAAGCCACGCCTCAGGATATATTGTTACAAAGTCATTCTTAATGCAATACACGAAGGGCCTGATTCATGGATTTCTTTTGCCGGGAAAATAGGTACTTTGCGAGCCAATTTGCACGCAAAAACTGCTTCATTCATGGAGTCGACTTTGAGGGACTGTTTCGACTTTGCAGGGACTTCGTGCAGGTCCGGCACGCCTCTGTGAGCAGTCGAGCACCTTGCATTAGACTCCACGGAGAGTGCGGACATTGGACCAGCACAGAGAGTTAAATAGGGGTGGAACATGCATAAAACCCATACTCTGCGCAGATTTAGGAAGAACAAAGTGTTTCATGGGTGTGCCAAGGGACGACTGTGGAAATCATAGGGCCAGAAGCAAAAAAAAGAGCATATTCATGGATCTGACTGCGCAACATCCTGTCTGGAAAATCAGCATGCAAAGCTCCCAATGACACTGCCACGTATGAGCAGGCGTAAAGCCCAAATCGCATAGGAATCACTGCGCAATGGTAATGCCCGATCAGGAATTTAGGGGTGCATTCACACAGTGGGTGCCTTGTGCGCAGTTAGGGGCACACGTATGCAGTGTAGGGGGTGCAGCCATGGTTTACGGGGGTTCGCACTGAGATTGATATGAGTTTTTCCTGAGGTATGGAATTTGGTACACATGTTGTCAGGGTGCTGGTAACAGTTACGGGTGGCCCCACACATTTTCGCTGATGTGCAGGCGTGGTTGTGGGGGACTTCACACAGTATTTCCAGGGTTCATGTTTTGGTGACCAAGGAGTCTGCAAGGTGTGTATATGTGGCTGAATTTGCTTTGCAAATGGGGCGTGTCGGGTGCATTCCAGCAGTGACTTGCGCATAGGTTTACCATATGGGAATCATTCTATGAATACGTTGATCGTGCACAAAATGTTCTATGGGCTGGGACGTGCAGCTCCACGGGGAGCAGGGAGTTTGCTGGATCAATGCGCACCTTTCCATGAATCAGCCCCTAAATGTATATTACTAACTTTTATGCAAGATGTTCATTATAAAACTGTAAAAAATCTGGGTTTCTGTCCTTGGGGTCCACACTTTTGGGACTTTGCTGCCTGTATCCATTTTGGATTATTTGGTGAGGAGTTGCAGGTTCCATCTCTATCACGCTTCCAGGCGTCAGTGGCTAACCACCCTGAAATCACTTTACTCGGTGTATCAGATCTTGCGCTCTCCCCTTCTAATCAGATACTGTCCACCCTATAGAAAGCCTATAAAAACTCAGGACCAAGGTACTTCCGAACTGGACCAATTAACCCCATCTGTTCATCTCTGCCTCTTCCGCCATTCCATTAACAACCCCCACCCCCTCTTTTCTTACAGAGACACGACCAGTGAGGTCAAGAAAAATGCCAGAAGAATGGCACATAGGAAAACTGTACATTGCACATTTCACTGTATTTGTGTGCAGTAGTTTTATGAGAATGAGAGGCTGGGGAGTAGGAACATAGGGATTATCGGGGTGAGGATTTAAAAGGGAAGAGGGTGTTGGGTGGAGAGGACCACTCATAAAAATAATGTAAAATAAAATGCAGTGAAATGTCCACCATGGAGGGCTGTTATAAAACCCTACGAGTTACATGTTTGTCAAACTGTATATATTTCCACATAACACACCGAAATCCCTCTGACACTCCTTTTGGTAGACATTATTATCAGGTTTTATTCACCCCCACCCTGTCCTCTTCCTCAATTACTCCCAAGTCCCTTTCCCAATTCTCCTTCTATTTACTCATAGGAGCTTGGCAAAGTTATTAATCGCCTGATAAAGTGAAGTGACCACCTTCCCAGGCCTTTCGTATCCACCAGGCTAGACTCCAGCGGGGATCGCTCCAGGAGGTCCCACTCTTCTCTTGCCTCGTGACTCAAGGTGTTGTGTAGCCGCATGTAAGCGAATTGCTCATGTACACCTAACTCGTGGCCCGCCTGAAATCGCACGAAGGAGATCAACTACTTGGGTGGAAGGGCTAACTTCCTCACTTCACGGAGGTCTTTGTTTCCCCAGATATATGCTTCCCTTGTCACCACCCACTCCCCCATTCCATTGCCTTTAGGGCGACCGTCCAAGCCTCTGTCGCACGGATGCCGGGCTGTGGCAGTTAGAAGGACTGGTGGGTAGTCCCCCATAATGTGTTTCTCCACTTGGATATGTGAGGCCCCATGCTCGTCATAAACCCATTCGTTCACTGCTGCTAGCTGTGGGGCCCAGTAATATTTCTGGACACCCGGTAACCCTATCATGCCCTACCAGACCAACCTCACCAGGGTGGACAGTGCTATTCTTGTCATTTTACACCCCCCACACACACATATTGCCTTTCACTGAATCCCTTCTATGGTTCAGAACGTTTTGGACGGGATCTACACTGGCGTGTTCTGGAGTACATATCGCAACTGGGGAGGGTGAACATCTTAAACTGATTAGTGCGTCCCAGCATCGACACCAGGAGGGTGTTCCAGTGGAGGACATCTGTCTTATCTCTAGCCAATATCGGATCTAGATTGTTCCCGAGGAAAGTGCATTCATCCGGGCCTATGTGGATCCCAAGATATTTACTTGTTCCAAGGGTTACGGTTAATGGGCTGTTATGTGGCACTGCCTCCTGTCCCCCCCGCACAATCAGCAACTCTGATTTGTCCCAGTTCACCTGTAAGATGCTGAAGTCCCCACATTCCCTTATTAGTTCCATTACCACCGGGCCTGATACCCTGGCTTCTCCCATGTAGATGAGAATGTCATCAGCATAGAGGGAAATCCGGTCTTCCCTCCATGACGACCATCGGAATCCCTTAATTCTGGGATCTTCCCAGATCTTAACCGCCAGGGGCTTGTTAGGCAGAATCATATGCAGTACCCTTTCGGAACACCACACACAATTAAGACTACAAGTGACAGTACAAATTCACCTTCGGTACAAGCCTGTATTACACAGCAAAGTGGTATCAATGGCTGAGCAGCCAGACTTATCTCAAGAGTAAAGTGAGCAGTATCAATAGTTACACAAAGGACAGCAATTACTATGGTTCAAACAAACACTGACTCAAGGTTTCTGAGTAAAAGAATATACATTTATTTACACATCATTTATAAAACAATGCACTAAGTAAAATCATCAGAAAAATCACACTCTTAATACACTGTACACCACCCAATAGATTCTGGACAAGTTAAGATCAAAATGAAGTGTGAGCAAAATGGCACTCCAGTAATTTAAAAGGGAGGGAAAGGCAAGGTTAGACAAGAATTAAGCAGCACCAACAAGTAAGTAAGCAGGGCAATCTAGAAAAGGCAACTACAGCAAGGAAATCAAATCAAGGGGCCTGAGCCAAAGTCAATGGTCCAGAGTCTTTGCAGAGGATCACACAGTTCAGAGTAGTTTGCCATTAAGTCTTTGCCAAGAGTTTGAAACAAAGTTGGTCGGAAGAAAAGTTGCTTTAAAGAGTATAGAAGAACAAGCCCTCGGATTGGTGAAAGATTTCAAACACTTTCACCGCGGTCAGATGGAACTAACAACCGGGTTACCACAGTACCTTTGAAGCAGAGAAATGCTGTAGATGAGGCAGAAGTTCCTGGCAGATCCTGCAGGCTCTCGATTCCTGAAGCGACTGTCGGACTGACACGAAGTAGGAAGATTGGAGGGTCCTGCACTGCGCAGGGAAGAACCCAGCAGCGGAGCAAAGCGACGAATAAAAGGTGCGCTCCTTAAAACCCAAGCAGGGTACGATCATCCTGGCTATCTGGTTCACTGTAGCTGTGCACAGAAAATTCAACCAGAGGAGGGAGGCCTGGCTTCCAGTTTGGCGAACTGGTTGGTCCCACCATCTCAAGGGGAGAAGATTCCTTGCAGATCTTCCCTGTCATCGAAGTTTGAAGATTCGGACCCACAGCAGGGCTTCACCGTAGGTTCAGTCGTGGTAGAGGTCCTCTTATGTCAGCTTCTCTTCGGTTCTCTCGATCCAGTGGCGACTCTGCCTTCTCAGTCCCAGAGACCTGCTTTTTATGCAGTTTTCCCCCATTCACACAGCATGGCTGCCAATCACACAGCAGTGTGGCTGTCCTGGCGGGACAGTCACCACTGCCAATCATACAGAGGGTGACATGGATCTCCAAGGAAACCCTGTGCAGTGAGTCTCAAACCCCTCCCTCACATCCTGTTCCCCTCAGACATTCAGGCACCTAAGGAGGGCTTCTGAGAAGAAGCCCGCCAAAGGACAGCAAACAAAGGCACCAAACCTGGTTTGGCGCACAGAGTAAAACACGAGAAAGACCTTTACAAGAAGAAATGGTGAATAAACCCAGCCGGAACCAAATATAATAAATGGGATCCAGCTGATTTAAGTTTGAGGCTACTAACTTAGCCTAAAACAGTACCAAGACTGTTCCAATAGACCGCGGTAGGAAAAATAGGGTAGATACCACTGCCACCAGCCAAATCTTAAAGAAAGGGGAATGAAATAATGTTCCATGAGAGACAGACAAAAAGGTATAACTATTAACCGTTTCCAGTACTCTATGTAAAATAGTTTGTACTGGGTCTGTGAATTTAAACAGACTAATAAAGTCAATGGCAACTTTACATGTTCTGGGAGACAGTAGTCAGTCCCAGAAAATGGAGTTTAAAGTGCAAAGTCTGAAAAAGACAACCCTGTGTCACTGCACTAATGGTGCTGTGTAACACACCGTAAAAAGATTATGCCTATGGAGTAGGTGAGGCTCCACAGTCTATGAACACAAAAATGTTAAACACACACAGAAAAACACATGTATGAGTGGGATAAAAGGCTCACACTCTTACCAGGTGAAATGAATAAATCCTAGAAATCCAGCAAAGCTGCTGAGGGACTCAGTAGTTAAGGGAAATTGGCCATGCTGGAGAATTCTCCCTAACAGGGCTCCACTGCCATGATGAACAGTAGTGGAGAGAGTTGGCACCCAATAAAGGCAATTCCCAGGACTGCACCCCGTTCACCCTGACTCTAGCCACGGGCCGTGCGTTCAATAGCTTCACCCAGTTCTGAAAGTTTCCAACAAAGCCAATCTTATGTGATACTGGCCACAGAAAACCCCAATGGACTGAGTCTAAGGCTTTTTCTGAATCCAAAGCCATCAGGGTGTGTGGCCCATCTAGCCTGTCCAACAATCCCAGCGCGCTCAGCGCTCTGTGGAGTTTCATACTTGTGGCCCTTCCGGGCAGGAAGCCGCATTAATTGCTATAGATCAATTTACTCAACACTGCCAGGAGTCTATTAGCCAGTACTTTGGCTAGGATTTTAGATTCTCAGTTGAGTAGGGAGATGGGTCTGTATGCCCCGCAACTCTCTGGGGATTGCCCCTTCTTGTGAATTACAACTATAGCAGCCTGGCGCAGGTCCTCTGGCAGCTGCCCAGCCTTCCTGTCACCCCAAAACATCGCTAACATGGCCTCCCTAACCTTTTGACTCAAAGCTTTCCAAAATTCAGGGGAAATCCGTTTGGTCCTGGGATTTTACCCGTTTGCAGCTGTGCGATTGCAAGCTATATATTCTCCTCTGTTGGTTCTCCAGGGCTGCCCTCTCTAAGTCCCCCCCCATGGGCAGATTGATGGCTGCCAGGTAATTCCCATCTCATTCTCTCCTTTCCCGTCCCATTCCCTGCACAATTTTGATAATATCTTGCAATGGCCTCTGCTTTATCCGCTGCTTGTGTTTGCGAGTTTCCTGCGTCGTCCCGGATTTCACTACCCACCGGTTCCCTTCATCCCTCTTCTACAACCAGGCTAGCATCCTTCCGCACTTATCCCCATCTCGTGTAAACTAGCATTTCTGTCCCACAGGGCCGCCCTGGCTTCTTCACCACCACTGTGCGGAGTCGAAGGGAGCTCCGGAGCACTGCCCTGCTGTTCCCCCCTGTGGGGTGTTCCAGGTGGGCTGCCTCAGCCACGGCAGCCTCATCCTCCAGTTTCGCTATTTGAAGCATCCTGAGCCACTTATGGTTCCCCAACACTAATGATATCTCCAACCGCATTACCACTTTATAGGCCTCCCAGAGTGTAATGGGGCTATCCACTGAACACTCGTTAAGTGTAAAGTATTCTTTGGATGCCTGGGATATCCGCTCCGCTATTTCAGGGTTTCGTAGCTGGTATGCATTTTATCTCCAGCCTCCTGGGGCTCAGTTTGCCATTCCCTGCACAATGACCACCACAGGGGAGTGATCCGAAATGCCTCTTGGCAGAAAGGTGGCCTTGAGGACCCTACCTAAATTAGTGGATGATACTGGAAGGTAATCAATGTGCGAGAAAGGGTTGTGTACATTCGAGAAAAAAGAGAATCGTCTCCTGACCGGATGCAGCTCCCTTCAGGTGTTCCTTAGTCCCAGTGTTTCGGTGAAGGTGTAGAGCCGCGAGTGGGGTCTACCCAGCCCTTCCATGTATGATGACCTGTCCTTCTCGGGCGAGATCATATCATTGAAATTTCCCCCAAGTAACATAAGATCCCCTACATGACAGCCAACAGGGATTGCGCATGTGCATATGTGTCCGCCTGTAGAGAGAGGGGGCATAAATCGAGATCAAGCATACTGACTTCCCTCGTAATTACCCTGTGACCATCAGGTACGTTCCACCCTCATCCCGTACCACCTTCTCTCCTACCATAGGGAGAGACTTCCTTACCAGTATAGCTTCCCCTCTAGACCCTTGTGTGAGCCCTGCATGTTCCACCACTGCAAGAGTGGCCAGCCCAGGCAAGCACATTTTGTTCCCAGTAAATACATTTCTTGCAAGAATACTATATCCATTCTGGGGGTTGATAGGAAGTTGGAAACTCTCCCCCTCTTGACTTTATCCAATAGCCCATTGATGTTCCATGACATGCAGGTCAGCTGGGAGGCCTGGTCCCCTAGTTAGATCCCCCATCTGCTGGCTGTTCTGGATGGTGGTCACCCGAAGGCTTCCCTCCCATCAGGCTCTCACATTTACCTGCCCCTGTCTGTACCTTAACTTCCCAACATGACCACCCCGAACTAATAACCCCTCTGCTCTAACACTCCCCTCCCTAGGCTTCCCCAAAATTTGAAGCATCTGTCTCCCCAGAACAAGAAGTCAAACTAAGATCATCCCATCCCTCCAGCTGACAATCAGCGGGTGTGCTGCACACATCGCTTCTCCAGCTCCGCTCCGGCTGCGTGTCACTCATGTGCTTTGACTGCTCCTGGTCGCCCAGCCCAGGCAATGTCTCAGAGCCATAGATAATGTTTTCCGCTTTTCAGTCATTTGCTGGTCCTGGCCCATCGTAGGGCCCGCTTCCCTATGCAGACTTTGTATTGTTCCTTTTGTTTAGGCCCTCTTCATCTGCCCAGTCCCATGCCTACATCGGCTTTGAAAGAACTGAACCCTGCTTAGTCCCACCACCCAAACTGTGTCCGGAAAGAGCATGGCATATATGATGTGGGTGCGTGCAGCCTCTTTTTAACTTACTTCTGGATCGCCCTTGTGAAGACTGGATAGATTGTCACTTCAGCACCCTCGACTGTTAGTGTACTCCTGTTAGGTAAGATTTGCACAGAACTGATAAATCTTCCTTTCCTGGTTCAACCCCAGAACTTTTTTTTAAGACTATCCATAGTGTCTTTTTAAAGTTATCATCTTGAACAACTTATTGGCAATAAGTGCCTTTAGTTGCTGTGTTGCCCTAGGGGCTCCCCTTTTAACTTTCTTGTGCTAACCTTGAGTGAACTACAGTTCCCAAGAGCAGAAAGGATCTTTGGCTCCCTTTTACATTTTATTTAGTGAAACCAGCACCCCCCACCTTATGTGGAGTGCTGGGGAGAAACAATGTATCCCCTTTCACACTAAATCTGTACCAATTATGTTACAGTTACAAGCTTACCTTCAATGGCTGGTGGCAGTGATACATTGTATTAATTTGGTGCACCTTTAATGCAGGCTGTGTTCACAGCTTCAGTAAAGGGACCTAAGGGTGTCAATTTTTACCAAAATGGCCCGGTCTTCTTTTTTTGCCATTTTAGTGTTTCTTGTCGTTTCTTGATCCTTCCCCTGACATCCAGGGTGGGGAAGTCCTTTGTGTGATTTTTGTCTTCGGCAGTAGTCCCCTGGACTCCCCGGCCAGGCTCCAGTCTGTCTGTGAGAGCAGGAAGTGAGGGAGGAGTACAAAATTCCCCAGCCCTTTGTCTTACAGTAAGTTATTTCAATCCGGCACAGATCCAGGTGAATGCCTAGTATGTAATGCACAAATGAAATCCTTATTTATTTTTGTCTAAAAGTTCTTTATTCTGAACGATGTACCACTCATATCACGCCCCTCTCCTGGAACACCCCCAATCACACTGAACCAGGAATCAGGCTGGTTTGCAAAGTTAAATTTTTTTTTTATGTATGTACAATTTAATCACAATGGCCCTCATTACGACCCTGGCAGATTTTTTCCGCCATCGGCGGACTTTTCCGCCATGGCGCAAAGTCCCTTTACGCCATGGCGGATGGCGGACTTACCGCCCCATTCCGAGGTCGGCGGGGCGGTAAGTCCCCATTGACCCATTTACCCTTCCCCATTCCCATTTCGGCCCCATAGGGCTCAATGGGAGTGGGGAAGGTGTTAATTACGCCACCGTACACTACGGTGGCGTAATTAACACCGAGGTCCCATAGCGCCATGGATTTTTACGCCCGCAAAAAGCGGGCGGAAAAATGACCATGGCGCTATGGGAACTCGTAGTTGGCGGTAAGGGGTCGGCGCAGCTAACGCTGGCGCAGACCCCTTAGCGCCAGGGTCGTAATGAGGCCCAATATGTTTTAATGGGTACACAATAATCATCAATGGGGTGATGTTAACACTGAATAATCTCTTTAATACACAAGGAGTAATAGTGAGCAAACAATTCAGCACAGAAATAATACTTTTGTGTGTGTGTTCAGATCAGATAGCAATGTGGTTAAATGTTCCCCCTGTACACCCCTCAACCCCCCAATAAACATAGTAAGAGATAGGAGGAGAGAGTAGGTATTCAGGAATGTCAGAATTCAAACAAAATATCAATCCCACTTTCCCCCAGCAAACACAAGAGAAAACAGAATTGACTGTCAAGCTGTCTGAATGGCTATTAAAGTTATCTTGAGAATGGATTGGGTAAAAACACTAAAATGGTCAAAATTGCTGAAATTGCTATACATTCTTATGGGAGCCGCTTTGGATAGTTGCACACAAACACAAGCAATTATTTAATACCAAGAAACAATTTGAAATCCTAAAATTCAAGTCGGAAGCAATCAAAAACTGTTCTACACTTGTCAGAATTTCGCAAAAACAAAATTTGCGGCAAACTTTTCACTGCGCGATAATCGCGATAACGGGAGAACCGTATGGATTTGGGATGTGGTTTTGGATGCGATTTAAAGCTGTGGATGTTAGCTAAAAGCAGAAGCTGAGGACGTTATCTGAGGACGTTATGGACGTTTTAGTGAACGATGTTTTTTCAAGATATGCGCAAGAATGGAAAACAGGGATACACTTTTAAAATGACAAAAGGATTTCTTACACTAGAGGATGACTATGAATACAACAAATTCCCCACAGGAACACAGCCACTTGATCAGAATGACTACCTGCCAAGGACTCACCTTCTTCAGATGAGAAAAGATCAGTGCAAAGATAGTTTTACCAATTCTAGTACAGGAGGAAGATAGGCGGGATAGGATAGAGAGTTCAGACAATTCAAAAGTACTCCTAACAATGCGGTTCTGAATACAAGATAGGATGGGTTTAAGATAGGGATTAACTAAGCAAGGTACATATGCTAGTGACACAGTTCAATCTATAAATACTCACTAGATATGTTTTTAAACAGAACCGTCAGGATTCTAGTCCATCAAGATTCTGGTCAGGGAATTGGATCTGGTCTTAGGAATTGGATCTGTAATCAGCAAGGCACTCTGTTCACAGCACGGCACAGGACTGGACTAGATCTGCAATGCACTCTGGTCACAGCACGACACAGGACTGGATTGGAACTGCCCTTCTTGGTTCTGATGATAATTATTTCAGCAGGCAAGCAGTACGGCTATATTTCGATGCTTCCCCTTAGGTTTGTGGGGTTCTGGTTCTCGAATTTGAGGCCTAGCTGAAAATGGTTCAGCTATGCAATTTGTTTCTGCTTTGCCAAGTTTTTGGAGTCTGGAGAAAGGAAGATGGAGAGTTCTGCAACAGGGTGCTCCGCCAGGATCGGGATAGTGAGTTAATATGTCTGTCCTTTTGAGTGGCTAGCTGTCTCTATTTATGCTATGATAAAGGGGTGTGTGTGTGCTGGTTTAGCCTAAACTCGCCCCTTTGAAAGCCGATTGGGTCAGAGTCTCCTCTCTGCCTTTTAGGAGGTGATAAACAGTGTGTCACCTTTATGATGTGGTTTTATGAGGCTAAGAATCCACCCTTAGCTCCTTGAACACAAAATCTACTTTTGGCACCATACATATTTACACATGTGCAACCTCTATAACAATCACATACACAGATGACATATTTTATATCACATCTATCCCTCAAAACCCTGTCACCATGGGATCTTGTCTCTGCTTTTCACAGAATTTTGCCCTTTTCATCAGGAACACAATGTCCAATTTATAAACAAATGTCTACAAGGGTGCGTGTTTAACATGTGCATAAGTGTATAAAGTTTCAAACTTCTAGCAGAAATACATTTGGTGTACAATCACATTTTCTGCCGTTTCTTTCCAGAATGTCACACGATTTTTCCGCGCCTCTTGATCGTGCAGCCAAAATTTAGATTCACAAATCTGTTACTTTTACATTTTCACAATTTTAACTGGCAAATTATAAGTCTTTTAAAAATGTGTTCTTTGTGAAGGTTCACCCACAGATGGTAGTTTGGGTCCGCCTCTCTCTGTCTCCCTGCAGTTCAGGAGCAGACTCCTCCCTGTTTGCTCTTGGCAGAGGCCATTTACGACTATCTTCACACCTCGCGTTTCCTGGGCAGTAGCTGTTCATTGTTCCCTTTTGCCTCTGTAGACAAGGTTCTTTACAAACCTTATAATTATCACTTAGGTGTGATTTCATGCTGGAGGAAAAGGCCTTCTGTCTGTGAGGAAACCTGTTATTCCAGTTTGGTTGGCTTTAGCCAGGCTTGATTTTATTGTTAATTCTGTTGCATTTTTCCTTAGCTTAAAACAAACTTGTGATTTCAAATAGCAGCTAGAATTCTGATTCAAGATTTTAAACCATTGGATCAAAACAATTACAACATTGGTTACCATCAGTACAGGCCTCTTAGATTGCAAACATTTGATTTCAGTTTATATACCTGTTTAAAGTTTAATCAGGCATGCTTCTTGACAGCTGTTATTTCTGCAGTCCTCTGCTGCACAGAGATTTTGGCATCCACAGTCAGGCCACTTTTGCTGTCATGGAGCCCAGTGACGTATTCCAGGAGTGAGATCTCTGTTCCACCACTGACAACATGCATGGCAGATTGGGCAGCCATCTTTTTGTGTGTTGCAAAGCACAATTCTCAGAGGTTTTGCTGCGCACAAGGGTTTTGAGGCCATTTTGATGTTTCTGGCACTATCATAACACAGTGATGCCGCAGAGCAGAGCAAAAGTGGGTTAAACATCTCACAGAGCACCCCTCACGACTTGAGTTTGACCGCCCGTCAAGGTGAAGTCGGGAGATTGGGATGTTTTTTCTTTCTTTGGTCCAGGTGGAGAAAGTCATCTGCTTCTCCCATCAGTGCAGGATTGACATGCTCTCCTCGCCGGTTCTGGATGGGAGTATGCAGCGATATACTGGGCCCCTTTGGGTCTTTCCTCCCTGTCCCCGAGTGGTCCTCCTTGGTAATTAGAAATTCTTGGTTCCAATGCTATGAGACAGAAAAGAACATGGTTATGGAAATTCCCCACTACTACTCATGTAGTGGGGCAGATGCATACATTGAATACAATTTACAATATTCCCCGCCTGTATTTACTAATGGTTTTTAACAGTTGGATTCTTCTAGGTATCCGGAATGTCCCCCTCTGGGTTTCTGGTCGGCTCCTCTATTTGCCGCAAAGTATGCCTGGGATGGCAACTCTTCAGCTGGTTGATGTGGACCCATTTGTCTTCCCCTTCTGCCAAACTGCCCTTTGGGATGCAGATTTTGTAGGCGACTGGTGAGATTCTGTCTACAATTTCAAAAGGACACTGGCAAGTTGGGAGGAATTTGCGCTGTTTGGCTTGGTTTCTTTGGAAATTGTACAAGTAGACCCGGTATCCTACATGGTATTCGTTTTTCGTTGTCTTAAGGTCATAGTGGGTCTTCATATTGTCTGCAGATCTTTCTAGATTCCACTGAGCATAGGCAAATGCATGTTGAAGGTGTTTTCAACATACTCATGCGTTGTGGAGGCATTTATCAAGGTCTGCTCTTGGGTTCTGTAGAGCAGATGCTGGGGTAGAACCATCCTTCGTCCAGTCATCAGCTCGAATGGAGACATTTTTGTTGCAGAAGAAGGGGTAGATCTGATGGCCATCAGGACAAGAGGTAATCAAATGTCCCAACTTGGCCCAGAATCTGCCACAAACTTTTTTAATATGCTCACAATAGTCTTTTTGTATCACTCAACTCCACCACTAGAGGCTTCCGATAGGCGATGTGTAGTTTCCTTTTGACCCCAAGTATCTCCCACATCTTTGTCATCACTTTGCTAGTGAAGTGGCTACCTCGGTCTGACTCAATCCTTTGTGGTAGTCCAAAACGCGAGAAGATGTGATTGATCATCAGGGCAGCTGCTGTGTCTGCCTTGCAATTTGGGGCCGGGAGACATTCCACCCATTTAGTGAACAAGCATGTTACGGTCAACATGTACTTGTTCCCCCTAGAGGAGAGAATCACGGGCTCGATATAATCGACTTGTAAATCTGACCAAGGCAGTGTCAACCCCCTCCTTTTGAGGGGAGCATGGTGTGTGAGTGATGTTGGCTGAAATTGTGCACACACAAGACACCCCTTCAAGTATTGGTCGAGGTCCTGCCCCATGTGTGGCCAGTATGCAACCTCTCACAAGTTTTCTAGTGTCGTATGAAAACCCTGATGACCGGCTGTGGCCGCATCATGGGCGTGACTTAGCATCAGGCTTCGGAATGAGGTAGGGAACACCCACTGGTCATGGCCAGCTATGGATCTCCTCACCAACGATCCGTCTTGGATTTGAAAAACTTTTTGGACATTTCATCAACACTCTGAGGTCCTCTTTCCCAATGTAATTGGTATCCGTCAGGGGAAAGTGCTCAGGGTCCTCAATGTGTTGGTAAAACTTACCAATTATTGGATCCCCCTTTTAAGCCGTAATGAAATCAGCATCAGGGGTCTCTTTACTCCATTGTGCAGTTGAAAGATCATTGTGAGCATTTGTCTGGGACCTAGTGATAGCAGTGACCTGGATTTCCCCCAACAGGGACTCTATTTCTATTAGATCCCCTTGGATGGCCCCGGTTTTGGCCTGGTTTTGGCCAGCTGATCAGCTAAGTCATTTCCAGTTTTGTCTGGTCCTTCTACTTTGGAATGACCCTTGATCTTCTTCCAGTAGATGGTCATCCCATTCGAGGTGACCAGATCATCAATATTTCGGATTAACTTCCCATGTTTCAGGGGTTTGTTATTAGCACATAACATGCCTCTGGTTTTCCAATTAACCAGGTGCTCCACGAACCGGTTCCGTACATAATCCGAATCTGTGAATATGACCAGTTCGTGGAGTTGATGTTGGACAGCGGTGAGGATGGCCAGATGCACAGCCATCAACTCTGCCACCTGACTACTTCGGGGACCAATTTTGTATCCAGCGGAGGGTTCTTGAAACTCCTTCACCCATGCATTCCCTACGCCGGCCACCAGATCTTTCTCCCCGTTGTTGTCAACATGGTAAGAGCATCCATCCACATAGAGAGTGGGCATTCCCTCACACTTGTCTTCTTCAAAGACTTTGTGTGGGGAATTAAGGTATGCCTCCATGTTGTCCTTGATTTTTAGACTTTCGTCCTCGAGACAGTTTTCTCAGGCACAATCATGCAAGTCAGCCAGACCTTGCGCAAGGGGACTCTTTTTGTTTTGGCCATATCTGACCTCCACAGGAAAGCCTTGCATTGACAGAATCCAGGAAGTAATTTGGGAATTACTCACATTTCCGGCTCAGATTCTGTCACTTTGGAGGTATTGCAGAGGCAGGTGTGTCTCCACTATGATGTGTTCCCCCTGGATAAACGGGCGGTAATTCTTCAGTGCCCACACCGTTGCCAGGAGTGCCTTCTCACAATCGTTGAATTTCTCCTCCACAGAGGATAAAGTTTTGCTCGCATAGGAGATTACTTTATTGACCTTGTCATGCTTTTGGTATAATATTGCCGTCAAGCAGGTATTAGAGAACCCTGTCTCCAGGAAGAACTCCTTGTTTCTGACAGGTAAGCTAGGCAAGGCGCTTGTGAGAGGCTTCTCTTGAGTTGTCTTACTGCCTCGGATTGTTCTGGACCCCATTCCCACTTGACCCCCCCTTCAAAAGATAAATCAGGGGTCTAGTGATCTCTGCGTAGCCTTCAATGAACTTTCTGCTGTAATTAGTCAGTCCAAGGAGGCTCCTTAGTTCCCGCAGAGTTGTGGGATCCTTCAGTTTCTGAAGTGCTTCCACTTTCTTTTCCTGGGGACAGAGACCGTGAGGAGTAATCTTATGCCCCAAGAAATTAACACGGGTTCTACACCACTGTGCTTTTTGAAAGGAAAGTTTTGCTCCGCCGGCCCTCAACTGTGTCAGAACATAACAGATCTCCGCTATGTGTTCCTCCACAGATGAACTTTTGATGAGGACATCATCTACATGAGCCAGGTTACCCCTCGCACCCAGGTCGGGCATGGCCTTGTGTAGGAAAATGTTGAATTCATTGCAGGAGTTGAGGTATCCGAAAGGAGTTCGGGTCCATGTGTACTGCTGGCCCCCAAAGGTAAAAGCCAGTTTGTATTGGTCCTCCCTACTGACAGGCACGGTCCAGTATCCATTGGTCAGGTCTATTGCTGTGAATACCTGTGACCCCTGAATCTGGGCCAGCCCTTGGTCAATGTAGGGCAGAGGCCATCGGGAAGTATGGACCCGTTTGTTGAGCTCCCTAAGGTCGGCGCAGAGTCTCCACTGGCCGTTTGGCTTCAATATTCCCAGCACCGGATTATTGAAAGTGCTGTGGACTGGACGGATTATTCCCCGGGACTCAAGGTTCTTAATTATTTCAGTAAGGGACTCCATGGATGCGAGAGGCAAGCGATATTGCTTCACAAACACTGGAGTCATGCCAAGGTCCGTGGGAATTGTTGTTGTGTGGATGTCGGTGCGACCACAGTCATATGAGTCTACCGCAAAGAGATCTTGGAAATCCAAGAAAACTTGTTTCAACTTTTGCTTCTGTTCCAGAGTCACACAGGCATCAGCTAGGTTGACGCTCTCTTCCACCATCTGCCTGAAGCCTGGAAAGTCTTCTGGTTTGGCTATCTCAGAGGCCTCCTCCAGCTGGGTTGAGAAGTCCCTGGTCAGAGTGCTGATTTGGACGGGAGGCTTCAGGTGGGAAAGGCAGCCCTCATGGACCTGGAAAATCACCTCATCCCTCCTGAAGTCACAAGTCACATCTTCCTTACCATAAGGGCAAGAAGTGGACACCATGAAGTTCCCCCCATGCCGGGTGAAAATCCTGTCCGGTGTTGTATTGTCATCACTGTCACTGTCAAAACAGTCCTTGGGGATTGGTCCTAACAGTTCATTTCCTAAATCAATGGAGAAATGTCGGTCATCAACCGCCATTCCAATAATGGTGCCTGCGGCTAGAGTAATACTCTTTAAGTCGCTGTTATCCACCTCTATTGGAATGGTGTCATGTTCTATGTTGACTAATGGTGTTGGGTTTACCCCTAACCCTTGCTGTTGGAGAGAAGCATTTAGATGAATATAAGCATCAGGGTTTTTCAATTTTTGTCCTCTTTTAACTTTCACTTCCAGGGAGAATTGTCGGGTCCTTTCTGGGATGGTGACTTCCTCTTTACTCTGAATTTCAACTGCATAAGGTAGCAATTGAGCTGACCTAAATGCTTTTTCTGAATCATCAAAGCCCATGGGATTATCCGGTAATCGGGACCAAGCTTTGAAGTTTATTAGGTCCAAATTAATGGCAAAGCAATTGAGAATGTCACTGCCTAAGTAAAAGGCGGCAGTGACGTCTCGCACGACCCAACAATTATGGACTATGCTCTTGTTGCCAATGGAGATTTTGAGCATACACCTGCTTGGCAGGAGATGTTTGGAATTGGGTGCTTCCAGGTCCATTTCCCATTTGTCTATCAGTTTGAATGTGGGAATGGCTGGATCTTTTGGGAGTTGGCGGAACATGGCTTCGCTGATGAAGCTCTTACCGTTGTTCACACACACTCGGGCGAGAACAGAGTCCTTCCCATCATTTAACTGAACAGGGATGAACAACTGCTCTCCAATTTGCTGAATATCAGCCAGGCTCTGAGCTGATTTCACATCTTTCTGGACTATAGGAGTGGGAGTGTCTGATTGTGGATTGGTAAAGAATTTCAGGGTGTTTCCTTCCAGTGTGGAATACCACCTTAAACTGGAAGGAAGGTTGATTTTCAGAAACAGAGAGGACCCCCCATCACCAGTCTGTTGTCCTACTGCTATTACTGTCACATCTGGAATTTGGTTGTTCTGGAAGTGAAATTTTACTTGGTCAGATTTTTGTTCAACCATGTGGCAGGTGCCATTTAAACTAACATGGTTGAAACTCTGTTTTAATTTTATTGGTCGGCTAGTCTGGGTCCAGAGGACCTTGTTTACACAATCTACTAGGGGTGACAACCTTCTCAGGAGGTCGTTCCCTAGTAAACAAGGGGTGCCCTCTGGAGTCACTACTATGACCGGGTGTTTCACCTTGTGTCGCCCAATTTTAATGTCCAACTCTGCAGTCCCCTCGACGGGAATTTCCTTCCCATCAAAGTTCTGCAGTTGTCAAGGAAGAGAGGTGAGAGGAATACGGTAATTCTCCCCACTTCCTGCATTTAGTTCATCAAAGGCCCTTTTGGACAGAAGGGTAGCTTGGGATCCAGTGTCCACCAGTGCCAAAATTGTACCCTGCCCCTGTACTTGTACCGGGGCATAGTATCTTCCCTCCTTCTCCTCACGGGGGCACAGATAATGCACAGAATTCTGTGAAGAGCCTGGGGAATCTGAAAGAAAAAGTTGGCAACTGGAAATGGTTTCGGGTTCTGGGCCGCCCCCCCCTTTTTGGAGGCAGTCATCAGGATGGGTTTGACCCATGGGATTTTGGTATTGTTGGTTCTGGGATAGAATGATGCGCGGCGACAGCTCAATCCCCACATCTACCCAGTCTGGATTGGAATATCTTGGGACCCATTTTTCCTTGGGAGGAGTTCCCCCATCTCTGAAGGAGAAGATCCTTTTCCCAGGATCTTCTGAGGATCCCTCTCCCTCAAATTGGAAGACCTGTACCTCCTCCACAAAGTGGGTCTGTTTGGGTCCTTTGTTTCTCCTACCCCCCCTCTGCTCCTTGGGTGGCAGACTGTCAGGGGTAGGAGATTTTGTTTCCGGTTCCTGGGTTTCCAGGGGCTGTTTACAAGTTGGGAAGGAACCTTCCTCCAAAGCCTTACACCCCCTTCCCCTTGTGCCTCCTCCCTGGGAACCAGTGGTGCTGCCCCCGTCATTGTTCTGGTGCACCAGGCCCAGAGTTTGGGGCATTCTGCGTGGCATGCTCATCTGAGGGTTCTGTTGAGCCCTCAGTATGTGACCCAGATCCCGTGCCATATTTTGGACCTGGCGCTCAAGTTGTGAAACCCGATCAGGCTGATACGGGGCTCTATTTCTCCCCTGGGCTGATCCCGGGAAGGGTAGCTATCCCTTCTCTGGTATTACCCCGGATTGGGAAGATTTGGGTACCCCTCCACCCTTGGCCTCCCCTCTCCCGGATTCGATTGTCTGGGCTCAGGGAATTGGGGAAAGAAGGATGGATGGTTTAGGGGTTGGAAATTGGGTGGATACCTGGGGAAAAGGTTTGGCCCAGGGTTTGGTGAATTTCTGCCCTCCTGTGGGAAGTTTGGAGGGAAGTTCTCTGGGTTAGGTGCTTGACTGGATCCCCCCTTGGGCTGGAGGGGTCCACACATAACCCAGGATGGGTCGGTTTCCCTTGTAGCGGGGACTTACATAATCAGGGGAGCGAGGGACCCCATTTGTGGGACTACCTCCTCGAATTATTTGGCGCAGGCAGGTTTTTAGGCCCCCCTATCTCCAAATCTAAAACGGGGGCAACCTTTACCTCTGCCACCTTGGCAGCAGCAGGGGTGCTGTTGGTTTTGGGGTTTCTCTGCGCATTACTTTTATTTTCTATGGGCTTCTGCACCTCATAGATCCGGGTGGCTTGCTCAATGACCCAGTCTAAAGCTCTTTTCTCGTTAAAATCTCTCACGAGCTGGGTCATTATGTACTTGGGAAGAGCATGGAAAAATATGTTGATGAATTCTCTGCTGTCCGTGCGCACCCTTCTGGTGGTCTGCGCAAAGGCACACTTCAATTCTTGCACTAATTCTTGTGGGGCCTGATCCTCCCCACCTTGCAAATTGTAGGCTGCCTTGCGAGCCTCTTGGGGATTTCTATGTACAGAAAAATGTTTCAAGATGGCCGCCCTATATGTGGACCATCTTGAATGGTTTTGGTCCTCCAGCCCCGCAAAGAAACTGGAGTATTCAGGGGAGAATGTCCATTTGACGTACTGGATGCAGCTACTGCTGTCCTTCAAATGGAAAGTCTCCATCATTTGCTCATAGAGCTCCAAGTGTTCCCAAACCGAATACTTGGCGTTCTTATGATAAGGCGTGATGACACTCCTGATTGCCTTAATCTGTTTTAAGGGGTCCTTAACCAAGGCCCTTTTCACCTTATTGGCCTTTTTGGTTTGGGTAACCCTGGTCCATTCATCCTCTGATTCAGAAGCACTGCTCCCAGAGGTGCCCGTCTGATCTTCCAGGTTTTCCTGGATTCTGCGAGCCTGGGAATAGCTGGCAGAATGTGGGTACCTGGTCTCCTGTGTCCTGTGACGCTCAGAGGAGTCTTCAGATCCCTCCTTGCTACCAGGATTTAATGGGTACCCCCCCCACTGACCTAACTGGGCAGAGGTTTTCAGGATGCCCTTAGTGGGCCTACTCTCCTGGGGTTCCCCACTAAATTGCACTGTACTTAGGTTCCCATACCTGGATGCCCGCCCATCCATTCCTGGGTGGTACTGGCCAATGAGCCCCATCCTTTTAGCTGGATAGTAATCTGCCATCCCTATGGCCCTGTGCTCATGTGCGCCAGGGGACATGGGGGTGGCAGAGTCCAGGGACTGGGAGAGATGAAGGCCTCTGGTACTAGGGCTCCTGAGGTTATGCTCAGGCGTTTCCCTTTCCCAGCGAACCTCATCTCTAACAGCCCCTGCTCCCTGTTGCAATGCAAGAGCCTGCACTTTCAGTTCCTCAGTTAAGGCCTTACTAGACTCTATTAGTCTCTCCTGCATGGCTACCTTTTGCTGGAGCCTATCATTGTGCTGGCAGAGAGCCTCATTCTATCTCTGAGCCTCCTGATTGGTCCTGGAGTACTGGGCCTGTCTTTGCTGCAGGAGGGTTACCTCCTGAGTCCCATCCCTACTGGCCTGCTCCTTTCTTGCCAGAGCCTCTTCCACCCTCCTGGTGTGCTCTAACAGGTTCTGATGCTCTTTTTGGAGGTCACCCAGCACCTGGAGGGCCAAGTGATTTTCTTCAGTTTTTCTTTTTAAATGGCAGACTTCCTGGCCTAAGGTGTCCCTTTCCTGACTAAGAGTCTGCATCTGTGCCGCCAGGTTGTCCCTTTGCCTTTGAAGGGCACCAGCTTTGTGGCGCTCCTGATCAAACTCTGCCTGGGTATCCAGGTCTTTCAGGATCAGTTTATTGCTCTCTGCCTTTTCCCTATCTAGGTGGCTTTGCAGGGTGACTACCTGCTCAGCACATGCCCTATTGAAAACTCATTGTTGCTCCAGTTTTTTCAGGCTCTGCAGTAGGGAGTCCAAACCTTCTTGGTACTCCTTCTGCAAGGCCAGAAATCTGATATCCTGGTCAGACTTTTCCTGTTGCAGGATACACATGTCCTCTTTGATTTTAATGAGATACTGTCTGCTCTCATTTTCTTACTCCTGGCTTCTGTGCATCCTCTGCTCAGAAGAGACCAGGTCAGATTGGGCCTTCTCTAACGCGATCTGTTGCCTATTTGCCAGATCTTGGCCTTCAGCACATTTGTCCTGCATGGCTCCCATATATAGATAGAAATATGCCGCTATCCTAACCATCTTGTCGTGTTCATCTTTAGCTTTAGGAGACATGTATAGTTCACTCAGGGCCACATGTAAGGGACCCTGGTCTCTCCAGATATCTAACCCAGTTGCAGTGACTTGTCGTGAGATTGCCTGCAACCACACATCCTAGCCCTGCTCAGTCCATTCACCTCTCACAAATAGCTTATGTAAGAAGTGCTCTCTGGCTATTTTGATGTCTACCTGTGTCGTCATTCTGGAATTTGAGTTCCTTCCTGACTTACAGAAGTTTGTATTTTATTTTGCAAAACAGACCGTTTCCTTAGAGCGTTCCTTTGAGGGGTGCATTCACAGTGTAAAACAGCGTGGTGATCTAACCGGATATGTGTATCCGGTCAGTTGACACATTGTATTAAGCTGCACAAGTGGTAACTCTAATCCAGAATATCCCGGACGAGACCCCACTTTGTAAGCGGATTCAATTCAACACTACAGCTAAGTCAATGCCTAGTCTGGGATGCTGAGGGAAACCCTTATTGATATATTTTTATGTCCAGTTCGTTTACTCTGGATGACAACCCTTATATAACACCCCTCTCTTAGAATCCCCTTGACCCCGCTGAGTCAAGAAGTAGGTTTGTTTTGCAAATTAAAAGGTTTATTTGAAATTTAAACAATATATATATATCACACTTTTATAATAAATTAATGTTTGATAGCACACTTGTGAAGATGATAGTGATCAACAATGGATAATGTTACAGTAGCACAGTACTTGGTTACTATTAAATAGGAACAGAAGAATAAGGTGGCAGAGAATGCTTTATATGGTTCAAGGAAAGGCAAGGTGAGACAGAATGCAGCACAGAAATAACCTTGATATGATTTCAACCAAAATATAATATGATCACTTTTTCTTGAACAATTCACTCCCCCCCTATGCAATGTAAGGAGATGAAAGGGAGAGCATACAGTTCTCAGGAATGCAAACAATATAATTCAGTTCCCCCCTAGCAAGCTTAGAGGAAACAGGTGGGAGTTTTAAACACAGGCCCAAAATGCTTACAATGTAATAACAATGAATTGAAAAATTTGCTAAAATTGCTTTTAATTCCCTCTGGGAGGTTCAGGGTAGGTGATGGCTACTTTATATTAGTTCAGGATCACTTTAGCAATGTTCTATGCATGATTGTCAGGTTGTACACGAATTTCAGCAAGGAAAGCAAGGACAAATATTTTTACACGTGGCTGAAATTAAGCAAAATGTCAAATCGCGGCAAACTTAGTCACGTGCGTCGAGCGCAATTATTGAGGCACTATAAGGAGTAGGAAGTCGGTTCTAGGCTCGTCGGAAAGCTTAGAATCTTAGCTTTAAGATAACTCGCTCCTAGCACAAATGGTTCCGGAGATACGGCCGATCTAGTAAAGGTAGTTTTTCGGATTTGAAATTTTAAAGCTCAGAATGACAGATGACAGTTTTCAGTTTTAAAGATGACAGAATGACACGATTCTAGGAGGCAGTTCTAATAGGCTAAAATAGTCTGGATTAGATTATTTTAAACTAAGAGATTGGTTTTGGCACAGTGCTAGCAGGGTACTCACACTAGATTTTGGACAGGAATGCGACTTCGTCACCGATCGGGTCAGGATTGGCTGGACTTCTGCTACCGGTTCTTCACAGCGATCTAGTCTCTGGGTCTCCGGTTCTGTTATCGGTTCTGCTAGCGGTTCCGGATAAAGCACTGCTTTCTGGATACTGCTACAGGTTCTTGCAAACGTTCTTGGCAAAGAATTCAAACAGCTTGCCCGGCTGTTGAATAGTTTGGTTGGTTTTGAGGCCTGCTGAAGATGATTCAGCTTGTGGATTCAGGCCTCTCTGCTACAAATTCTGGAGTTAATTTCTGGTCTCTGGAGATTGATGGATTTGAAGTCTGGATCTCTGGACTCTGGAGATTAATGGATTCGAAGTCTGTAGTCTCCCTGCAAAGCGTCCCGCAAGAAAGTGGAAAGTGAATGTCCCTACCTGGGTTCCAGTGGCTCTTTTTATGTGTTTTGAAAATGGGTGTGTGCCTGGGCCAAGCTAAACCTGCCCCTCTCACTTATCATTGGCCAAGCGTTCCTCTCTCCCTTGATTGGGGGAAAGAAATGGAGTGTCAGAGTGATGCTGTAGGTTTTATGGTCAGAGGAACCTCCCCTTGTCAAATTGCACACAAATCTATTTCTGACCCAAATACATATTTATCTATGTACCATTTTTCTAATATTATAGGGCCAGTTAACATATTTTCTGTAGCACCAAACCATCCGATCCCTGTCTTTGTACAATGTCGTGTCCACTTATGACAGAATTCTCCACTTTTCATCCAGATAACGACCTCTAAACCTTTCCAGATTTTACACAGATGTGCACCAGGGATATGGGTTTCAGATGATAAAGTGTCAGATTTTTAACATGCATACATTTGGAGTAACAACCCTTTTTTCTGCTACTATCCCCAAGAACATACCACAGGGTCCTAACACCTCTTAAAATGTGCACAGAAAAATCACAAAAATGATGATGTTAATTATATAATTTTGAAAAGTCTGCACTGTGAATTATCCATCTTTTTAAAATCATGCTCTGGCCCCAAAAGGGGTGTGGTTTTCCAAAGCACATGGTGGAATTTCTGGTTTATCCACTTCCCCCAAGCTCAGCTTGCTTCTCACAGGCACTGCCCCTCCCAGTTTCTCCCAAGAGGAAGCCATTTTACGACCCCCGCAATATAACATTTGCCTGAGTCCAGGACAGGGCTTTGTTCAACTTCCTGCAGTCCCCAGGTGCTCCTCCCCTTTTCCAATCAGAGAGGTGTCATCTCCTTTTGGCAGGGGCAGCAGGATGCAGCTAGGCCTGGGAAGAGTGGCTGAGCAAGTTTCTCCTGTCGGGGGTAGTTGTCAGGCAGAATTCAGCTAAATGTCACTTTATTTCCCAGTTTTCTACATTCAAATCCAACTTACAATTTTTGCACATGCAGCTAGAATGCTGATTCTAAGTTCAAAACTATGACATTTAAACAATTGCAACCTATGTGACACTCACAAGTAGGTCACTCATTTATTCTAAACATTTCGATTTTAGTGGCTTTAAACCCAAATTCACTTAAGCTGCTGACATCCCCAGCTATTTCTTATATATACATTAAGTAATTACTTCCTTCAAGTCATTTCAGAATATAGTTTTACATTGTATCTACCTCTTAGCAAGTCTTTCCTTGGCCTGGTTTGGGTTCATTTGTTCAGTTTTACACAAAAGTCTGGTGGTTTTAAAACGCCGCTTTCTGATAGTGGTGAGCACCAGTATTGCAACCATTTTTGACATTGAGAAAATGAATTCCCCACAGTTCTGGGTTGCTTTTGGCAATCAGCATTGCCATTCCCAATGGTTTCAGGCTACTGTGTGTGTAGCCCAATGGTGGTTTTAGGCAGTGCCCTCCTGTGCTCACAACATAGGCAAAAATGGGTGGCAGCCTATTCTTCATGTTTTCCCTGTGCACTCTCTGGGGAGTTCTGGCCATCATGATGTTTTCAATGCCAGTGATGCACAGTCTTATGGTAGGGCTTGGATGCATGGGTAAAAACATCCCACAGTTGCCTATGGAAATTTTGAGCATACACCTGCAAGGCAGGAGATATTTGGAATTGGGTGTTTCCAGGTCCATTTCCCATTTTTCTAACAGTTTAAATGTGGGAATGGCTGGATCTTTTGGGAGTTTGCGGAACATGGCCTCGCTGATGAAGCTCTTGCCGTTGTTCACACACACTCGGATGGAAACAGAGTCCTTCCCCTCATTTAACTGAATAGGGATGAACAACTGTTCTCCAATTTTCTGAATATCAGTTTGGCTTTGAGCTGATTTCTCATCTTTTTGGACTATAGGAATGGGATTTTCTGATTGTGAATTTGTAAAGAGTGTTTCCTTCCAGTGTGGAATGCCACCTTAGACTGGAAGGAAGGTTGATTTTCATAAATAGAGAGGATTCCCCATCACCAGTTTGTTGTCCTACTGCAATTACTGTCACATCTGAGATTTGATTATTCTGGAAGTGAAATTCAATTTGGTCATGTTTTTGTTCAATCATGTGGCATGTGGCGTTTAAACTAACATGGTTGACACTCTTAATTTTATTGGTTGTTTAGTCTGGGTCTAGAGGACCTTCTTTACACAATCTATGAGGGGAGACAATCTACGCAAGATGTCATTCCCTAGTAAAGAAGGTGTGCCCTCTGGAGTCACAACTATGACCGAGTGCTTCAACCTTGTGTCGCCCAATTTTAATGTCGGAATCCGCAGTCCCCTCGATGGGAATTTCCTTCCCGTCGAAGTTCTGAAGTTGTCCAGTGTGATGCTGGAAATGCATTGGAGGGACAGGGCATCCGTATCATTGTCCTTTACTGCTTTTTATTGTGTGTTCTGTCGTGTTTTCCACGCAGGAGTTCATGTGAGACTCCTGGTGGTGCAGCTCTCTCTCTTTTGGTTTGGTGAACGGACCCATGGGGTACCCTTATGACACCCATGGGTAGGCGTACAACCCTGTGCCCCTAGTGAATGTTTTTGGGCACCCACAGAGCAGGGTACGGGCTGGTGGCAGCTCTGTGCTGAAATGACTGGTGCCCTGAGCATCCTCCATTTTGGGATGCCCAGGCCCTGTCATTGAATTCAGTAGATTCCTGATGGAGACAAAATGGCCCCCATGGCCTCTTGCCTTCCATCACCTGTTACCTTGATCTTCCCGAAGTCCCAGGAAGCCTTGCCTCTGTCCCTTCCCCCTGACTGGCTCTTGGGTGGGAGTTCCGTATATGGTAGTGTGTGGAAGTGCCGACCAGACTGTCTGGAGCCTTCTCAACGACCGTATGTTGTGGGTACGCCTGTGGGTGGGTCCTGGGTGAATGGAATGTGTGACGAATATGCATTCTATGTTGTGGCTGTCTAGTATCTGGTGTTTGACACAATGGTTGAGAAAAGCCCTGCCTGAAACTGGTATGAATGCAGCTTGGAGTGTTGAATGGCTCGGTACTTGTCCCAATACACATGACTTGTTGTGAGTGTCTGGAGAGAAGTGAATGGCCTGAATACCTTGTGTGCCTGATTGGCTGCCTGCCTGCATGAATTGCGTAGTCGTGATTGGATGCTTGAGTATGACCCAGCGGAATGAATGGGAGATCAACAGTATATCTGGGGACCTCTCACTGCTAGGAATCATGTTCGGAAGCTGAGGTCCACTACAATGAGTAACTGGAGTAACAGAAGCTTAACCTTGAGCCCCGCTGGACGAGAAGAATTGCTGTTGCTCTCCTTCACAATCTGAAAGCTGCTGTGCTTCAAGGACTGACCCGATAACGGGATTGCTGCGGAACTCCAAGGAGAATCGCCCGGACTGTTGTCCACCACTGTCGCCGACCGCCTCACCGACTGGAGCTGCCGTGCTCCCGTTGCCTAAGAACTTCATTGATCCAAGGACGCTCTCATCTGCATTGTCGCCGCTGTATCCTGCCGGAGAAGGCCTGACCGTCGACGCGCCGAGCAGCATCCACCGGTGGGTTTCCAGCCACCCAAAGACCACAGACACACCGACGACTTGACACCCTTGCTGGGCCACAGTTCTTCAACTCTTTGCGGTCCAGAACTATTGACACTGAGGTGCCCCGCACGCCTCTTCCTTGCAGGACATTTACGCTTCCCCGTCAACGAGCATCGCTAGGAACGACGCGGCCACTTCACCGTCATAGCTCGACCTGTTCTCCGTTGGACGTTCGACGACCCGTGACTCCTGCCTCCAGAAGGGTTGTTTATTTCCCCGACGTGGAACGCTACAACGCCAGGTACTTTGGGGTTGCAGAACTATTGGAAAGTCTAGTGTGAACAATATAAGGACTGGGCTTGAAGCTTTCTTCTACAGGTTGCCCATGTGGGGGGATCTCCACACAGAACTGTGTCTAGGTAGCAGGGCCAGTATTCTGCCAGTTGCTCAACCATCTTGCTTTCCTTCCTCACTCTACTGCTGGTTTCCTCTTTATTTTGATCTGTGTGTCATTCTGACCGTATGCACTTTAATGAGATCTAATAACGTTAGTGGTACCACTTTCAAATTGTAAATATTTACCATTGTTGATTTTCGGAGTACAACGTGAGTTATCGTGATTGTGTATATGACTTTGAATATTAATTAAATAAAGACTGTGTTTTAACCAATGCAGTGTGTGAAAATTCCTTCGTGGGTGCTCCGGGACTACACTGTACTTAAGAACCAGCTCGCATCACCTCCCGAGAAGCTAGGCCTTGATTGCTCGACCACAACTACCAATACTAGAGAATCTTGGCAGGGGTCTCTGTGTCTCTCCTCTACCATATAGAGAGCAGAGGTACAGTCCCCCCCTCCGGTCTTTACATCCAGGAAGAGGGATGAGAGGGATTTGGTATTTCTCCCCCCTTCCCGAATTCAGCTGATCAAAGTCCCTTTTTGACAGAAAGGTAGCTTGGGTTCCAGTGTCCACAAGTGCAAAAATTGTACATTGCCCCTGTATTTGGACCGGTGCATAAAATCTTCCTTTTCCTCAAGGGGGCAAAGATAATGCACATTTTTTGCCAACTGGTGGGTTAATTTCCTTGCTTTGGGTACTGACAGAGAGGTGATTTGGGCAGGATTCTGTTTGAGATCTTGGGAACCTGTAAGAAAATGGTGACAGCTAGATATGGGGGAAGTTTTTGGTTCCCCTGCTTCTGATTCTGTGCTCCCCCCCTCTTTTTGGAGGCAGTCACAAGGATGGGTTTGAACCAGGGGATTTTCGTGCTGGTCATTCTGGGGAATGATGATGGGCGGTTTTAACTCGGTCCCCACATCTACCCAGTCTGGATTTGGATCCTTTGGGACACATTTTTCTTTGGGAGGACTTCCCCCTTCCTTAAAGGAGAAGATCCTTTTCCCAGAATACTCAGAAACTGGAAAATGTGCACCTCCTCCACAAAATGGGCCTTTTTAGGCCCTTTATTTCTCCTACCCCCCCCCCCCCTCTGCTCCTTGGGTTGCAGATTTTCGGGGGCAGGAGATTTTTGTTCCCGTTCCTGGGTTTCCATGGGCTTTTCACAAGTGGGGAACAAAGCTTCCTCTAAGGCTTTGCACCCCTCTTCCCCTTGTTCCTCCTCCCTGGGAACCGGTGGGTTGTCGGGGTTCTTCCCCCATCATTGTTCTGGAGCACCAGACCCTGGATTTGAGGAATTCCCAGCCGCCATGCTCATCTGAGGTTCTGTTGAGCCCTCAGCATGCGACCCAGATCCTGTGCCATGTTATGGACCTGGCGCTCTAGTTGGGACACCCGCTCTGGCTGGTACAGGGTCCTCAGATCTACCCCAGGTTGATCCCAGGAAGGGTAACTATCCCTTCTCGCAAAATACCCCTGGTTAGGAAAGTTTGGGTACCCCTCCACCCTTGGCCTCTCCTCTCCCGGATTGGGCTGTCTGGGCTCAGGAAAGTGGGGAAAGAAAGAAGGGTTGTTTTGGGAGTTGCAGTTTGGCGGGTACCGGGGAAAGAAATTTGGTACGGCATTTGGGGGCTTACTGCCCTCCTGGGGAAAGTGAGGAGGGAAGTTTATTGGGTTTCCTGCTGTCTGGTTGGATCCCCCCTCACCCCCCCACTTGGGCTGGAGCAGTTCACACATAGCCCAGGATGGGTCTATTTCCCTTGTAGCGTGGGCTGATGTAGTCAGGGGAGTTAGGGGTTCCATTTGTGGGGTTACTTCCCTGGCTCCCTGTTTGGGATTGGCCCGAGGGCCTTCTGGGTTTGGGGTTGGTCGGGTTCAGCGGGGGAAGGTTTTTAGGCCCCCCCATCTCCAGATCTAAAATGGGGGCAACCTTCACCTCCGCCACCTTAGCAGCAGCAGGGGTGTTGGTTGTTTTGGGGCTTTTGCTACTATTTTCATTTTCCAATGGCTTCTGTACTTCATAGATGCGCGTTGCTTGTTCAATGACCCAGTCTAGTGATCTTTTCTCATGAAAGTCCCTTACTAGCTGGGCCATGATGTACTTAGGTAGGGCATGTAAGAAGGTGTTCACAAATTCCTTACTGTCTAGTGGTCTGCGCAAAGGCACGTTTCAATTCCTGAACAAATTCTTGTGGGGCCTGGTCTCCCCCACATTGTAAGTTGTAGGCTGCCTTGCGAGCCTCTTGAGGGTTCCTATGAATGGAAAAATGTTTCAAGATGGCCGCCCTATAGGTGGACCATCTGGAATGGTTTTGATCTTCCAGCCCCGCAAAGAAGCTGGAGTAGTCCGGAGAAAGCGTCCACTTTACATACTGAATACAGCTTTGGCTGTCCTTCAGATGGAAAGTCTCCATCATCTGCTCAAATAATTCAAGGTGCTCTCAAACCAAATATTTGGCATTTTTATGGTAGGGCAAGATGACGCTCCTAATAGCTTTTACTTGCTTCAGGGGATCCTTGAGATAAGCCCTCTTAACTTTGTTAGCCTTTTTAGTTCTTGTCACCCTGGTCCACTCATCCTCTGACTCAGAGGCACTGCTACTAGAGGTGGCTGCCTGGTCTTCTAGACACTCCCGGATTCTGCGAGCCTGGAAATGGCTGGCAGATTGTGGGTGCCTAGTCTCTTGGGACCTGTAGCGCTCAGAAGAGCCCTCTGACTCTTCCTTTCTCCCAGGATTGGTTGAGTACCCCCCCACTGACCTAGCTGGGAAAAGGTTTTTAGTATGCTCTTAGTGGGCCTAGTCTCATGGAATTCCCCACCAAATGTTACCGCCTGATCTCTTATTAAGTTATATTTCTGAGGACCATTTCTCTGATTTTCCCTGATCAGAGAAAATGGCCCTAGTACTTGGGAACCTGTACATAGATGCCTGCCCATCCATTTCTGGGAGGCACTGACCTATTAGCCGCATATTTCCCATTGGGTTGAAGTCTACCATCCCCGTGGCCCTTGGTTCATGTGAGCCAGTGGACATGGGGGTGGCAGAGTCCATGGAATTGAAGGGATTAAAGTATCTGGTGCCAGGGTTCCTGAGGTTATGCCCAGGGGTGACCTCATCTCTCTCAGCCCCTACTCCCTGATGGCATGCAAGAATCTGACCCCTTTGTTCTTCTATTAAGGCCTTACTGGTCTCTATTAGTTCCTGCATGGCTATCTGTCTATGGAGCCTGTCATTTTTTTTTTACAGAGAGCCTCATTGTCTCCCTGTGCTTCCTGTCTGATTTGGGAGTATTTGGCCAATTTTTGCTGCAGGAGGCTCACCTCCTGAGTCTGATCCTTATTGGTCTGATTATTCTTTGCCAGAGCATCTTCCACCCTCCTGGTGTGCTCTAACAGCTTTTCGTAGTCCATTTTGTGTTTAGCCAGTCCCTGAAGGGTCATGTTATTTTCTTCCACCTTGGTTTTTAAATGGCTGACTTCCTGGCCTAAGGCGTCCCTTTCCTGAATTAGAGTACCCCTCTGTGCAGCCAGGTCGTCCCTTTGTTTTCTAATGGCACATAATTTCTGGCGCTCCTCATCAAAATCTGTTTGAGTGTGGAGATCCTTTACTATTAATTTATTATTTTCCTTCTTCATTTCATCAATCTGATTTTCTAAGGCAACTATCTGCCCTGCGCAGACTATTTTATAGCTTAATTGCTGCTCCAGCTTTTGTTGGCTCTGTAGTAGAGAATCCAACCTTTCTTGGCACTCTTTTTGCAGTGTCAGTAATTTGGTATCTTGCTCTACCTTCTCTTGCTGCAGGAGATCCAGATCTTCCTTTACTTTTGTCAGGTACTGTCTGGTTTCTCTCTCTGAATCTTGGCTCTTTTGTAGTCTTTGCTCTGCAGAGTCCAAATCAGTTTGGGTTTTCTCTAGGAATTGTACTTGCCTCTTTGCCAGATCTAGGTTTTCGGCATATTTTTCCTGTATTACTCCAATGTGGAGGTATAGGTAAGCCGCTATTTTGGCAATTTTACATTGCTCTTCTTTTACTTTTGGGGCCATATACAATTCACTAAGTTCCTGGTGTAATGGACCCTGGTCCTGCCATTTATCTGATTCTATGGCAGTGATTTGTTGTTTGATTTCCTGCAGCCAGACTTTCTAATCCTGCTCTAACCATTCACCCCTGACAAACAATTTGTGCAATAGGTGTTCTTTTGCCATATTGATTTCCACTAGGGTCGACATTCCGGAAATATTAATTTCCTTCTGACTTATCTCATGGTTACTTTTACTTTTGCAAAACAGGCCCAATCCTTTGAGTATTTCTTTTGAAGGGTTTTTTACAGTGTAGCACAGTATGGTAACCCAACAAGGTGTATGTACCCCGTCAGTTATCATGCTGTGTAAGATTGTCACAAGTGGTATGTCTAATTCAGGATTTCGTGACGAGCCCCCAAGCTGTAAATGATTTCAATCCGGCACACATCCAGATCAACGCCTAGTATCTAATGCACAACTGAAATCCTTATTTATTTTTGTCTAAAAGTTCTTTATTCTGAACGATATACCACTCATATCAAGCCCCTCTCCTGGAACCCCGCCGGTCACACTGACCCAGGAATCAGGCTGGTTTGTAAAGTTAAAATATTTACTTATGTATTTACAATTTAATCACACTATGTTTTAATGGGTACACAATAATCACCCATGGGGTGATGTAACACTGTATAATCTCTTAAATACACAAGGAGTAATAGTGAGCAAACAATTCAGCACAGAAATACTACTTTTGTGCGTGTGTTCAGATCAGATAGCACTGTGGTTAAAGGTTCCCCCTGCACATTCCTCAACCCCCCAATAGACAATGTAAGAGATAGAAGGAGAGAGCAGGTATTCAGTAATGGCACAATTCAAACAAAATATCAATCCCACTTTCCCCCAACAAACACAAGAGAAAACAGAATTGACTGTCAAGCTGTCTGAATGGCTTTTAAAGTTATCTTGAGAATGGATTGGGTAAAAACACTAATATGGTCAGAATTGCTGAAATTGCTATATATTCTTATGGGAGCCGCATTGGATAGTTGCACAGAAACACAAGCAATGAATTAATACCAAGAAACAATTTGAAATCTTAAAATTCAAGCCGGAAGCAATCAAAAGCTGTTCTACACTTGTCAGAATTTCCCAAAAACGAAATTTGTGACAAACTTTACACTGCGTGATAATCGCGATAATAGGAGAACTGCATGGACTGTAAGGATTTGGGATGCGGTTTTGGATGCAATTTAAAGGTGTGGATGTTAGCTACAAGCAGGAGTTGAAAATGTTTCTAGCATAACAACTGAGTACGTTATGGACGTTTTAGTGGAGGTCGATTTTTCAAGATATGCGCAAGAATGGAAAAAAGGGGTGCACTTTTAAAATGACAAAATGATTTCTTACACTAGAGGATGACTATGAATACAACGAATACCCAACAGGAACACAGCCACTTGATCAGAATGACTGCCTGCCAAGGACTCGCCTTCTTCAGATAAGAAAAGATCAGCCCAAAGATAGTTTTAGCAATACTAGTACAGGAGGAAGATAGGAGGGTTTGGATAGAGAGTTCAGACAATTCAAAAGTACTCCTAACAATGCGGTTCTGAATACAAGATAGGATGAGTTTAAGATAGGGATTAACTAAGCAAGGTATATATGCTAGTGACACAGTTCTATCTATAGATACTTACTAGATATGTTTTTAAACGGAACCGTCAGGATTCTGGTCCGTCAAGATTCTGTTCAGGGAATTGGATTTGGTCTTAGGAATTGGATTTGCAATCAGCAAGGTGCTCTGGCCACAGCACGGCACAGGACTGGACTGGATCTGCAATGCACTCTGGTCACAGCACGGCACAAGACTGGATTGGATCTGCCCTTTTTGGTTCTGATGATAATTATTTCAGCAGGCAAGCATTAAGCGCAGCCCGGCTATATTTTGATGCTTCCCCTTAGGTTTGTGGGGTTCTGGTTCTGGAATTTGAGGCCTAGTTGAAAATGGGTCAGCTATGCAATGGGTTTCTGCTTTGCCAAGTTTCAGGAGTCTGGAGCAAGGAAGATGGAGAGTCCTGCAACAGGATGCTCCGCCAGGATCAGGATAGTGAGTGAATCTGTCTGTCCTTTTGAGTGGTGACTGTCTCTATTTATGCTATGATAAAGGGGTGTGTGTGCTGGTTTAGCCTAAACTTGCCCCTTTGACAGCCGATTGGGTCAGAGTCTCCTCTCCACCTTGATAGTAGGAGATAAACAGTGAGTCACCTTTATGATGTGGTTTTATGAGGCTGAGAATCCACCCCTAGGCCCTTGAACACAAAATCTACTTTTGGCACCATACATATTTACACATGTGCAACCTCTATAACAATCACATATACAGATGACATATTTTATATCACAGCTATCCCTCAAAACCCTGTAGCCGTGGGATCTTGTCTCTGCTTTTCACAGAATTTGGCCCTTTTCATCAGGACCACAATGTCCAATTTATAGACAAATTTCTACAAGTGTGCACGTTTAACATGTGCATAAGTGTATAAAGTTTCATACATCTAGCAGAAATACATTTGGTGTAAAATCACTTTTTCTGCCATTTCTTTCTAGAACATGTCACATGATTTTTCCGCCTCTTGAAACGTGCAGTCAAAATTTAGATTCACAAACCTGTTACTTTTACATTTTTCACAATTTTAACTGGCAAATTATAAGTCTTTTAAAAATGTGTTCTTTGTGAAGGTTCAGCCACAGATGGTTGTTTGGGTCCGCCTCTCTCTGTCTCCCTGCAGTTCAGGAGCAGTCTCCTCCCTGTTTGCTCTTGGCAGATGACATTTACGACTGTCCTCACACCTTGCGTTTCCTGAGCAGTAGCTGTTCATTGTTCCCTTTTGCCTCTGTAGACCAGATTCTTTCCAAACTCTATAATTATCGCTTAGGTGTGATTTCCTGCTGGAGGAAAAGGCATCCTGTCTGTGAGGAAACCTGTTATTCCAGTTTGGTTGTCTTTAGCCAGGCTTGATTTAATTGTTAATTCTGTTGCATTTTTCCTTAGCTTAAAACAAACTTGCGATTTCAAATAGCAGCTAGAATTCTGATTCAAGATTTTAAACCATGGGATCAAAACAATTACAACATAGGTTACCATCAGTAGAGGCCTCATAGATTGCAAACATTTGATTTCAGTTTATATACATGTTTAAAGTTTAATCAGGCAGGCTTCCTGACAGCTGTCATCTCTGCAGTCCTCTGCTGCACAGGGATTTTGACATCCACAGTCAGGCCACTTTTGCTGTGGAAATCCCTTTATGCTTTCAGCTTTTGAGGACCTTGCAAATTCACAATGATTTGTTAAACTAAGTGAATTGTAGCACCCAGCAAGAATTTTGGATGTTTGAGGGTGTTTTGTACCGTCCTTTTACAGTTTCAGCAACAAAGAAAAAAGGATTTAAAGCAAGATTCTGGGCTTTCCTTAGTAAAACACTGCTTTTTCCTTCTGTACTCCATTTTCACTTGTCGTGGAGCCCAGTGACATATTCCAGGAGTGAGATCTCTGTTCCACCACTGACAACATGCGTGGCAGATTGGGCAACCATCTTTTTGTGTGTTGCAAAGCGTGATTTTCAGAGGTTTTGGCACGCACAAGGGTTTTGCAGCCATGTTGATGTTTCTGGCACTATCATAACACAGTGATGCCACAGAGCAGAGCAAAAGTGGGTTAAAACATCCCACATTACACTTTACTTGAATGGGGACAAATCCCAGTGGGGGGCTGGCTGTCCTGATTGGACAATCAGACCACCCCTTCTTGTGAAATTCAGGGAGAGAATGCAGAGGTTGTGTTGTAATTCCTGATAAATACTGCAAACCTGGAAGCTGAAGATATGTCGACCACTAGAACTTAAACCGAAGAGGAAGATGAAAGAAAAGTAGATGAGATGATTTCCAGAGTCCGGAGAGCCTGCTGTGTAACCGGCACCTGCTGTAGTCCTTCCTTCCAATCAACCTAGGGACTCCAAAAACCCTGACCCAGAGCCTGGTAAGACCCACTAGACTCAAGAAGACCGGCATTTTTAGCCAACCCATGCGTTGCTGCGACCTTGCGTTGTTGCAATACCCCAATACCCTGGGACCTCAAGCCATCGTGCGTTGCATGGTCTTCCTAATTCCGAATCTCACTGAAACTTTGTGGGCTTCCTGGTGGATCTCCAGAGGCATGAATCAAGTCTGAAAAGTCCCCTCACCAGAGTGCTGGACCTGTAGAATGACGAGAGATCAAGCACGATTTTCTGTCTTCATGTGTGCTCCTTGAAAAGGCCCCAAACCTGCAGAACCACATTCAGCCGCAAGGGGATCCTTGTCTAGAGCCTTCTTCATTGATCCCTGCTGCAAAGTCCCTTCTGAGGTCTGTTTTTCAGTCTCCATGACAAGGAATCCATTGACCAGGTATTTGGCTGCAGACCCTGAGGTTCTCCTGCTGCAAAAGCTTCTTCAATGCTGAGGTACTGTGTTGGCTTGGGTATGTACTTACCTTAAGCCTGTTAGAATTTCTGTGTAGTTAAGTGGTGTTTTCTGTGATTGGGATGTCCCTCGTCCAGTGCACCCAGTCCCACTACTAGAATCCTGCTAGGGTGTCTTCTGCAAAGCCCCTGCACCCGCTTCTAGCTCTAAAGTGAAGTACTCACCTGTTTGCCCAGTTTTCCTATGTAAACTCTGACTTTTGCTACTAAAGAACCTATTTTGACACTGCCTGTTGGTCATTAGTCCTAGTGCCCCCTCTTCTGCCACTGAGAACACTCATGCTTCGAGAATAAGGGAAAGACTGTCAAGGGATTGGAACCTCTGCCTAGAAAAGAAAATAAGTGTTTTAAAAGTTACTTACTTGTAAAGAGTTGGTTGGTAACTGTAATTCTAAGAGTGAACAGTTACAAAGGTTCTTACTGATCTTGAATATGTGATGCACTATTCTTAAAATTATGGTTAGCATCTTTTCTTCCTTAGCAACTGTTTTGCCATTCTAGCAGAAAGTAGATGTGAAGTTATTTTACTCTCCTGTGATTAGGTTGTGGCTCTTCCCAAAAGTAAAGTTTTGGTATCACCAGATTAGTCTTTTGAGGATAATTGTATGAGGGCCCTCCCAACTGGGTCTTACCTCCCCTGACTTGCTGCTAGCCTGTCCAGAATAAGTCTACATTAGGTTGTTGCTTACATAGAATAACTATTCAGTAAAGTGTAACATTGGGTTTTACTTTACCCCTCCATTGTAAGGTTAAACAAAGTACGTGGGTTTTGCTTACATTGTGGTAGCTGTGTGCCATCCCAAATAAGTTAAAAGAGTTACTGCTTACCTCAATCTAGGCTTCCCTGATTTCAATAGCACCTGTAAATGTATATTACATCCTTAGGTTTTACTCACCTAGTATAACTGTGTGTTATGTCAAAAGTAGTTATAGTTTTTTACTGCACCTTGAATAAGTGTTTCACTATTCACCACAAGTGTTTTGTCCAGTTGACTGATTAAGTGATTTGTGTTAAGAATCATTATACAACTGGAAGGGTCTACTGCCCTTGCATTACTGAAGGTAATTGTAAAAAGTAATCATTGGTTTTTACTCCCCAAGAATAGGCTTGATCTATACTAAATGTGTATGAAAAGGTTTTGACTTCCCTAGAACGACTGTTAGGTACTTCAAATAAGGTCTATACTTGGGCCTGTATACTTTCAAGTATAGTGAAGTGGTTTTATATTGTGATTTCATATAATGTGTTAGTACTTACTTACCCCTAGATTTTATCTGGGCCTACCTGTATTTAAATGAATCCTTTATTATTTTACAATACATAGTGTTTCAGTGTTTCTTTGGATCATTTGTATTACAATTTCACTTGTACTGATTTTACAGCCCTCTCTCCCTCCTAAAATAAGCCCTGCTGCTCTGTCTATGCTACCATCAACTTTGTTGGACTTCAGAAAAACTGTCCTAACAACTCCTCTTTCTGGATGCCTGCAATATCAAAACCATGTCTCGATAATTCAATATTTTGGCTATAACGTGCCTTGAGCGGGCTCCTGGTATTGCTCTACTGTGGAGTCTGTGTGCTCGTTCCTCAGAGAAGAATTGCCCTATGTACAGCTCCACAGATGGCCCCTCTATTTTTTCAGGAAGCCCCAGCACCCTGATATTATTCCGTCAGGCCCTCGCTTTGGGGTGCTCCACCCTGTCTTCCTGCACTTTTGATCTTTTTGGAAGCTCCTGGATGTCTTTTCTCATGGGCTGCAGAGCGTCCTCCATGTCTGATATTCTTTTTTCTGCTTCTCTCATCCTGGCCGATATCTTATGCATGTCCTGCCTCAGGAAGCTCACGTCCACCCCCACCGCGTCTACATTTCTTTTCAGCAAGGTCTTGAATTCCGTTATGGCAAGCAAAAGTACTTGCATGGAGGGTGCCGCTCCTGCTTCCCCCCTCCAATAGCCCTTCCATTTCCTGTAACAACCGTGTACTCCTTGGGGGGCGAGTGTGAAGGCATTGGGGGGGGGGGCGAGTGTGAAGGCATCCATTTCTTTGCTTGCAGAGGGCCCTTCTTCCCTTTTTCTTTTGCAATGGTACTCATTTTCTCAAGTCTGCACCATCTCTGATGTATCTAGGGCTTCCACTTCTCCCCAAATCATCCCCCCTTTTGTGACTTCCGGGACCTCTCTGCTTACTGACCCACGCGTTACATCTCCCCCTCCACTTTCAGTGGCTTTGGTGTTTACAGTCCCCTCTGCTCTTCAGAACTTCCTTGGCAGTGTCCTCCGGGATTTGGGTATCTTCTGGGGCTCAGACCCCAATGGTGGGTATACAGCACCCCTTATTTGTTGCTTTATGGTGTTTCAGGTCCCAAGCTCTATTTCCAGCAGTGTCCTGTCACCCCCAGGACCTTCCACAGTTTATATGGCCTTAGGCCTCAGTCCACCCCCCCTTGCTTTGTCCGCACTATGAGGGGGGTCGGGCCCCTGCCTCACCTCCCAGCCCCTCCCACTGCAGCCCCTGCCGCTCTGCTTGTTCTCCGTCCCCTTTCATAGCCCTTGCACCTGGCACTCCCCGGGTTCCTGTTTCAGCGCTCCTCAGTCGTCTCAGGGCCCTCCATGGCATCCACTGCATTCGGCGGGGGGTGGGGCAGGTCCCCATCAGCTCTGAGTTGGCCCTGGCTCCCCCAGCCTCCTCATCACAGCCTTAGTCCCGGGCTCACTCTCTGTTACCCCGCACCACCAACAATGACTCTCCAATAGAGGTGGGGGGGGGGCACTGTGCCAAGCATTGCTTACCTTCTATTTGTGGTCCCGGTTGCATCTCCCCCCACTGCTGGCTCCTCTGCTGGGTTGTTGGTCGGGACCCCAATCAGATCGCAGGCATGGGCTCCCGCGTACCCCTTCCTTCTGCCGCTTGCACCGGAGTCACGTCCCTGAGTCTGCACATTTTATACCGCCATCTTCCTCCCACGTCGGCGCAAGACGCGCTCCCTGTTTGTCGGCGGTCTCTCGCCCGTCTTGCTGCACTGTCCCATGTGACCCCGTTCATTCTCGGCTCTCAGGGATCTCAAAAAAAAAAGGCAAACTTTTTCAGCTATTTAGGGACAGATTTTTGGACCGAATACAATTTGAAAAGCTACATGGCTAATCCTTTCTTTGCAATAAATCTGTGAAATCGACTTCTGGTGTATTAAAGTTGACCTAGTATATCCTCCAGATTAAATTATTGATCAATATTTGTATATAATAAGTGGTTTACTTCTCTTTTTGTGTTGATCCAAGTTCAGCTCCAGAATTTGATCCACATGGCTCGTATTGTGGGACTAGGTAGAATCTTTGCTCATGCCTTTTGTTATACACTGTTCTACGTACTAATGGCGGTTGTGGCTGCATGACACGTTTTCTAGGAAGTCAAGACACCCCTATTTGATTTGAGTTTGATCTCATTTCATGCAAGGAACAAACACACCAAAAATGTTGCCGATTTGGGACATTAGAGGTAGAAACACACCCAATGGCCTGAAACAAGATCATAATTGAGGAATCGCGTACACTTCACTTCCCGCGTAGACTGAAACATGTCGAGATAGCAAGTACCTATAATTTTCCAGTAGGCATCCAAAGTGCCGTCTGTACCTCGTCCGATATTTTTAAAATGATGCCATTTCTTCTTTTTTCTTGCGGGTTTCATTTTGCTAGACCTTTAAATTATAGTGGTCAATATTTTATAGAAAGCTTGCACCAACTGTCGCTTGTCCTATTCCCAGGGATGACATTTTCCTGCTTGCTAATTGCTGAAGTCCAGGGGAGCTTGTCATTATGCCTATATGGCATTTGCCACCTGGGGTGTGACCCTTAGATATTTGGTTTGGCGGTATAGGATTTTCTTGTCTGTTGGCAAAACCGTGACGTGCATTGTTGGGCATATTATATTATACAAAGGTGGGTAAACTACACACGAATGCACACCTGTGTCTGAAAAGAGAAAATATCTGCACATTGATATTCATATTGATAGGCGTCCATCTTAAAAATATGGTTGTTTTAAATTAGGAAATGCATCCGTACTGCACGGTGCATGTTTGTAATAGACTCTGCCTTTCTCTTTTGCATGGTTTGGTGAGAAACCCCTTCAAACCCACTGAGTTTCCATGAACAATAGCATTTCAGCCCTGGTGGCGTGGTTGGCATAGCTCCAAAGATCGTACTTGTTCCATTATGCCAGTCCCAGATTGTGCCTAAGAGAGGTAAGTTGTTAGAAAATGACCGTGCAACACCTCCCCCTTTAATATGTGTGTATGAGCCTGGGGCTCATAGCTCTCAACTCACCCGCTTTTGGCGGGTGTCACCCGCCTTGTGAAGGGCTGATTCACCCGCCAAGCCGTCTGCACGCCCATTCATCCCAATGGGCGTCTCACCCGCCAAAAACCAAATTGGGTGATCACACCCGCCTTTGCGAGACAAATGGTTGAGAGCTATGGGGGCTGTTGATGACATTGTCTAGGACAGGGATCTGCAACCCTTGGCTCTTCACATTTTTTGGACGACATCTGCCATCAGCCCAAGTCATTAGAGTCAAAGGTAAGGGATCATGGGAGTCGTAGTTCCAAACTTCTGGAGAGCCACAGGTTGCAGACCCCTGAACTAGGAAGTATGCATTATAATATTCTGTCCATCCAGTTGTCATTTCCCCACTGACCCACATTACTTTCCATATTCCCAGGCTGCCCAGGTAGTAATATCTGATCATATTCACACAGCCAGGCCAATATGGCACCACTTGCAGGACTTGGCAGTATTAGTTATGGTTTTTGCATGCATGTGTTTTGTTGCTTCACTCTCTCAGATTATCTCTAGCAGTTATTGCATGAAGCACATATGAGAACAGTAAAACATTCCCTTCCACATTTCAATTGATTCAGGCTTCCCCATGAACATTTAAAAACATTAGTTCCTGGCTGGGGACAATGAGCTTGTAACAAGCAAGCTCATTGACGTTCACTGAGTCCTTACCTTTCCTGAGGAGCATGGAATGTTCCAATAGCCGCCATGGAAAGGGAGAAGGGCTACGTGTAGTCCCTTCTACTTTTCAATGTCTGAAATCTTCTTTGTTTACTTTTTTTATGGCTTTTTAATGGCAGCGATGGAACAGCAGAAGGAACTACTTGTAGTCCCTTCTTCCTTTCCATGCAGGACATCGTCTTTATTAACTTTTAAAAAAATGATTCTTATGAATGGCCGCCATAGAAAGGGAGAATGGACTACGTATCCCGTTCCATGGAGACCATCTTTTTTTTTGCTTTTCTTTTTTCTGTCGCTAAATGCCAGAGTATCTGACAACTGAAAAAAAAAAATATATATATATATATATTTATATATATATATATTAGTATCATGGTCTAATGGGACAGAGTACTAATATCAATAAGCCCCTTTTTAAGGGGCCATTACCACTTCAGGTACTGGATACCTTGGGCACTCAGTCCTCACTCAATCCCAGGGGCAGAGTTAGAGATTTGTATTAAAAGGCAGAAGGCAGATGGGCTCAATATCCAAATACTCGGACTCTCTCAAGCTAGCTTCCTCGCTCAAACTGACAGTCAACCCTCATGTCCAAGGTATACAGTATTGAGGCAATTGGATTATTTGCATGTATTTGTATTTTTCCCAAAGCACTGAACGTGTAAATAAATGGTAGGAACCCAACCAATGATCAGAGAAGCAACACTTCTCACGGAAGGAACAGAGACGGTGATTGAGCGGCTTTGCCTAATAGAACGGAAGCAAAGCTTCACAAGACCCTGACAGATCTTTAATTATGTTGGGAGGGCCAGGGCTGGAGTAAATGGATCTCTGGGACAGCAGATGGCATTGTCTGTATGCATTGCCAGCATAGAATCATGACGCCGAAGCTAATATTTGTTAGCAGGAAAATAGGGGCAGATTAATAAATAATTCAAAACAAAGAGTCTATGGAAAAAGCTACTTAAATCTATTCCACTGACTAGACGAGGTAGCCCATGTATCATGATGGGCCAAAATGAGATGTCATGAAAATATGTGTGACCTTCCGCGTAAAAGACCAGAAATAAACCCAGAACGAATTTGGAAATTGAGTTCTCTCCGTTCATTGTGAAATGATTTTAAATCAAAGTTATTTGAAGTATTCTTTGGCATAATGCACAATGTGCAGAGATGCGCAGGATCCAATGTCACGAATACGCTTGGATTTACGCACAAACAGGGCTCCTCTTGGAATAGTTCATAATTTGCACTGTAGAGTTCCAAAGGGTAGATTTAAGAGACAGCGGAAGTACCTTTACTCGTTTCTTTTGCACTCTGCAGTTTGATGTGCGTAAACGCTGCCTGCCATGTACGCATGTCAGGTAGCGTTTACAATGCTCTCCTAGGTAATCCACCTGCCTTTTGATGGTTTCAACATCAGACACGTATCATTGGAAATCAATATATCATGCGGCGTGAAACCAAATTGATTTTGAAGGCGCATGGCAAATTGCACGCAGAAACACAACTCCCACTGCACGCCCCCCACCCCCTGCTCTCTACCTTTATAAACAATGAAAGGTCCCCAGAGCGTAAATGCCGGCTTCAAGGCAGGTGTGACACTTTTACACTTGTCTGTTACGTCGTCATTCATTCCGTGGGGAATTTTCATTGTTTATTGTTTGCCAGGAGGTAAATGCGCCGCTGGATATTTTTCTGCATGGAACATGCTCAAGCCGCTATATTTCCCTTGCTATCAACAGTCAATTTGTCCTGGGAGGATAGCTCAGTGGCAACGTGCGCACCTTGGTAGCAAGAGGACATGAAGCAACACAGGTTCGATCGCCGGGTCTTCATTTAGAAACCTCTGGGTGTTTAAGCGTGTTATAAATACACAACTAAAACAAAACATAACAATTATGGAACTGAAAAAACAAATTCCTGTAACAGGGCCTCTCATGCCTTTGGCTGTGTGAGCGCTTTACAAAGGTTTTGAAATATAAAAAATTGACATTTTTGCTGGCACATTTCATTTAAAGAGTTTGACAGTGGACTGGATTAAGTGCATTCAAAGACAAATAATAAAATATCTATTTATGAAAGGGTTCTCCAACTCTGCGCCTCAAGGGTCGCAATCCTGACGAGTGTTCAAGATATCCCTCATTAACATTCATCAGGAAAAATGATCATTCGTTTAAAATCGCTGTATGCAAATTTATCTCATGCATATTAATGATGGGTTTCCTGAAATTCCTGTATGGATCACTCCCCCTAGGCCTGGAGCTGACAACCCGGACAACCCTATGAGATGTAATATTCATTTGAGTGAACATCTTGAAAAGAATACTCGTCCTTGATTGTAAACAGATTGTTGAACAATCTTCTTGCTCTAAAGCCTATTGTTTTAGCTTGAGGAACAACTAGTCATTCTGAATCCTAAATGCATCCTAAATGAATCCTAAATGGAGGTGGGGTTGTCCAGTCAGTCCATCCCAGCTCTCCTTCACCATGACATCCCTGGCGATCGGATCTCTCAATATAGGACTTCCTCCCTTTTTCAATACAAAGTAACAGCGTGAAAGCAGTGCCCGCCGATACACAAAATCAATCGTAAGCGAATAGCCATGCACATGTCGAGCGGCAGTTTCTTCAAACCTCATAACGGTCATTGCTATTATCCTCCCGGGACTCTGAGCAGCACTGGCAGACAATATCCCGGCAGCCATGGTCCTCCTTGCTGTTACACTTTGGAATCCAGCGGCATGTCTATTGATATGATCAAGATTGCTGCATTATCTAATTTTGTGCTGGGAAAATCAATTCCAAATTCGGTTGGTGTCTAAGAAATGTAGCTTGGCCTGAGATGGAATCATTTGTGTCTGGAGCGATTTCAGTGCATTAGAGGAGCAGTTATTTCCCCACAAATACTTCATTAATCCAACTCATAGAGACTGCGGTTAACGCATAATGTGCAGAGCTGAACAACCGCTGCGCAGTTGACGTAGTTTGGAACAGACAACTTTGGTCAAGGAGCCCTGCACACATTAGCAGGACTCTGGCTTGCTCATGATGGATCAAACATTCACTGAGCATTTTGTTTTTACATTTGACCTGTCGCCTGAATACAAAATCTTTAGAAGATGGAAGATATGTAGATTGATGTCATATGTGCCATTTTGCTGCAATGGTAGTAGCAGTAGTTTGCCATTTAATTAGCACCTTTATCCCATTAGGATGGCCTCAATGCGCTTGTGGTGGGAACGCCCTCCGGGGACCGAAGACCAAGGTATGGGAAAATTGTCAGAAGGATTAGAATGCGGGTGTCCAGGATATCGCCGGTGATTATTGTGTATGGTTGTCATCATTTTCCACTTGTAATGCAAGTTTTCTTTTCGTTAATGTGGGGGCTTTATGGGCTCACAGCCACTAATCGTTACACAGAAGCAACATAAGAAAAGCTTACTCGAAGTAGCACATGCCAACCTTCAATTTTCCATTATTCTCTTGTGCAAATTAGCACCTTTGGAACAAAATATCAGAAGGATGAAAATGAGCACAACCATATTAGCTAGCACCTTTTTTTTTGCACAGTTTACGTAGTCTGACCCATGGGTTGACCAACTGCAGGCCTCGGGGGCTGGAACTATGCTGAGTTTTCAGGATACCCCTCATTAATATTCATGAGATAAATTAGCATGCAATGATTCTAAATGTATGCACTTTTTTCTTCATGAATTTTAATTAGGGATATCGTGATAACCCTTCAGTATTCCAGCCCTTGAGGCCCAGTGTTGAACATTCTAAAGGATGGATGGCTTACAATGCTTAGACATTCAAGCCTGCATATTCTGGACGTTTACAGTGTATAGTGTTAGTGCATGTAAATTTGGTTAAAAGCGGCAGACCCAAATGACGACAGAAATAACAGTAAAGGGAGAAATATGAATTGAAACTGAATGATTGATAGATTTAAGTAACAATGGAACTTACGCTTCAAATTAAGGAGCGGTTTCCATGCAATGTTGTGGGAGATGCCTTGTATTTGCCATATTCTTGCTGTAAAGACCTTTGTTTTGAGGGAAGGGACATATATTTCATATTTCATAACATTTATAGGTCTGGTTGAAGGCAGCCACATTATTAGAAGAAAATGAATCCAAAATGAGTAAGAAAATCTCCTGGTCGTCACATGCTACACTAACCCTGCCCTTCAGCTCATGTCATAACATGATGCCAGCAGGCGGTGGACCCGTTTTCATTGGTTGTTCAGTGTACATCTTTCCATAAACGCATCCCTGCGATAAGGCGGGAAAGCAGAAGGAGGAAGTCAGTCATTAACCTCCCAAGTGGCTGGCTTCCTTCTTCTGCTTTCCCTGAATGATTCACCTCTTCAGCCACCATCACATCCCTCCCCTAAGCCCGTCCCATAGGTCTCAACCAATGAAATGGTTTATGTGTGTGCTGATAGGTTGAAATGGGAAGGCGGGCAAGGTCGCATGTCATCTGCAGTTCATCCGCCTCCGCATAAAGTGAGGTGCATTATCAGCCATGTAGCCCCGAGAGATAGGTCTTCTGAGCGGGGCAGAGTGAATTCTAAGTGGAATTTGTGTCTATCCTTAGCAAAGTGTGGAATCGTTTGATAGCCAAAGTCCGGAAATGTAAGGTCATTTCTACGAAGGAAACCTTTATCAAAAAACTGGGTTACTTGACATGCTGAAAATAATAATGTATTTTTCATCATTACAACCCCCACAATCTAAGAAACTTCAATTTTCTCTCTGTAAGATTGTTTGCATGTAAACAAACAGGGGGCTAGACGGATGGTAACAGGTCACGTGAAGGGGAAAGTGTGATGGATTGACATTTGTCAATGTTGTAGGAGCCCTAGCTTTTTTTGATTTTTTATCAAGTAATACAAATACGTGGGCAATTTAATCTCTGAAAGGGTAATCTTCTGATCAGATTCCCCTTTCATAGGCTCCATGTCAAAAGCAGAGTGTGTCCTGATGCATCACTATCCTGATTTTCAGCACCTGCTCTACCTGTGGCATAGAGCACCCTCAGAGGTCACAGCTGTCCATATGACAGCTGTAGTGGTAGCCAAGTCTCTGAAGTGCAGAGGCTGCATTTAAGAAATGCACCCCTGTTCCAGAAACTGCATAACTCTGAGGATTATATCCTGGTGGCATGTTAAACTTTAAATATAAGCCAAACACGAGTTAGGGTATGGTGCTCTTCATCTCTCATATTTATCTCAGCCACAATAAATGAATAGCACACATGTATGTTGGCCCAGTTAAGCTGCGGACTGTAGCTTGGGGGATTTCTTCCATTTGTTCCTTTGTAAGGGCAGGTAACACCATTGGGGTAAACTCTGCTGCTGGACCAAAACCTGCATCTCTGTCAGCCACTCTGTTGCCTGTGTCCTCATTGTTTTGCAGGACCCCTGAAGGTCTGTGCCAGCCTCCCAAGAAAAGGATAAACATTGGCACTTGAGACTGTGTAGTGCGACTCACTGCTCCTCAAAGCCTGAACAGCCAAGATCCCTGTGTTTTTGATGCTGGCCCTCTGTGAGCCATTATTTTCAGCTTGTTTGACATCAGGCAAACTTCCAGGACCCTTTGAAGCTGCTTTGGCGTTCATCGCTCTCTGCACCAGCATTTGCTGTTCTACTCCGTTTGTCGCTGCACTGCACCTGCTGATGTGTGTCATTGGGCCTCATCACGCCCAGGCGGTAAGTTACCGCCTGGGCCGTGACTTTACCACCATGGCGTAAACTACGTTTACGCCATGGTGGTTGGCGGATTTACCGCCCCATTCGGACCTTGGCGGGGCAGTAAGTCCCCAATCCCCATTTACCCTTCCCCATTCCCATTTTTGCCCCATAGGGCATAATGGGAGTGGGGAAGGCGTTAATTACGCCACCGTAAATTACGGTGGCGTAATTAACTCCATGGTCCCTTAGCGCCATGGATTTTAACACCTGCTAAAAGCAGGTGTTAAATTCGCCATGGCGCTAAGGGACCTCGTACTCAGGCGGTAAGGGGCGGCGCTGTTTACGGCGCCGTAAACCCCTTACCGCCTGGGTCGTAATGAGGCCCATTGTCTCAGCTTGAACCAACGATGTACTGCTGCCTTGCATTGATCAAGTCACCATTTGAAGCACCAGCTTCTTCATCGCTGCTTCTGTAAGTAATTCGACTTTACCCTGGTGTGCTACGAACAGCAACCTCTGAGCCTCGGAATCAAAGTAACTCACCTGTGCCTCCTGGTACCAGCTCACGGCTGTCAAACCTTGACTGCAGTTTAATGGGTGAGATTATTCCATTCTAGATTTAGGGCCAGTTCGGAATTCTACCAACCCAACCAAAATATTAAATACAGGTTTTCAAAACGTGTGTCCATTGTGTCTGAGTCTGGTCAATACCATGCCTTCCTTGCATATGGTGTCAGAGTGAGATGCAATTCCATTGAAACGAATTGGGGAACCCTAAAACTTCAGAAACTAAGTGGTAGAGACTCAAACCCCACGGTTGCCACAAAAGGTTGTATTGGATTCGACATCTGAAGTAATAGGGAAGAATCTATCTTTCCAGGCAAAAGAAGTATGATTCCCATTGACTTAGTTGTAATGTCTCCACCTGGATGCTACCTCAGACACGCCCCCAAATCTGGTCTAGCTTGGAAATTTGGGCTAGATCTACTCGCAGGAGTTATTGACCAGGATTTTAGGATAGATGTGAAGATAATTTTACACAATCAATGGGAGACATCATTTGACATACATCCTGGGGATAAAATAGCAAAGGGATTTACTTCCCCAGTTAAAAGAAGAGACAGAACAGGAGGTGATGGAGAGAGGAGATCTAGCATCACGGCGACGCCACGAGGGAAGGAGCAGGCTCCACCGGAGGCATTTTCATGCTGCTGGAGCAGTGAGGCCCCACTCTCTCACCTATCTTGCAACACGGGTGAGACCCGTAAAAGTGTATTTGCACTATCATTTCTGAAATTGACAAACCATGATGTAAAGCGCACTTCGAGCACTCGCATCCAATTCTGCAACTAGCACACCTTGTTTTGATCGCAAATTGAAAAGATGGGAATTGCGTACCGGAAAGTGTTTATATTGCCTTTCTCCCTTTTCCGTGTGGAAGCACCCACCATTTCGAAGATGGCTGCTTCATTTGTGTGTATGTGAGAGGCACACATTGTTTGCAACTACACGTACCTGATTGGCCCTCATTGCCTACTTAGGGTTAATAGTATTGGCCGGTATACGTAAGCAGACCCCTTCCTCGAAGGCCCATATTCAAAGGCCCTGTCTGTGCCTACCAGGCTATACAGAACATCAAAGCAACGCCGTGCGGGCAAGAGCTACCACCAGTGGAGTCATCTTCATGCTGCAGGAGCAGCGAGGCCCCACTGTCTCACCTATCCTGCGACACCGGTGAGCCCCACAAAAGTGTATTTGCACTATAATTTCTGAAAGTGACGAATCGTGATGTGAAGCGCACTTTGAGCACTCGCATCCGCTTCTGCAGTTACCTCAACTTGTTTTGAACACAAATTGAAAAGAAGGGAATTCCATTCTGAAAAGCATTGTAGCGCGAGTAGCTAATGCAGCAACTGTAACATCCACGCCAAATCTACTTTTCCGCTCCACTACAGCTGTGCTGAATGCTGCCCCACCTCATCAATTAAGCCCTCCCCTTCAGGGCTCCACCTGTCTGACTTTGATAAGCCTGGGATTCTGCATGACTACAATCGATATCTGCTATAAGCTGCTTAGTCAGACCGAGATTACAGGACCCCCAAACAGAACCACTGCACACATAAGTGCTTGTGATCACTACCTTTGCCGGACCCTATTTTTCCTCGTCTGAAAGCACACAAGAGTTACAGAAAGTGCTCAGGTAACCGTTCGCATTAGCAACCACGCCTCACCCCCACTCCCACTGTCTTGTTGTTGATATGCTCTTGTTGTCTATGTAATATGATACACATGTACTGACTTCTCGTTTCACTTCTGAAATATAAAAATTACATACCGTGCTATCTTCGCATACCGTAATATGAGCTAGCATCATAGTTTGCTGAATGGGCCAGCCCTTGTTCATTTAGCTACCATCAGGTGTCTCAGCTCTGCTACACGCAGCCGCTCATGCTAGCTGTGCATCGCAGGGTTGGCCCCACTCATATCTTGCGGGGCTTATGTAATTGTATCTCATCACACCATACCCTTTAGTGCAACTCAAATCACCAGCCTTGCTCACCTTCATATTTACCAACTACTGTTCAACTTTATACTTTCAGATGACCTAACTTTGAGAGTCATAGCCAATAATTTTTTTCTATGCACACCTTCAAATGTCTTAACTCTGATATTCACAGTTAACTATGTTTTACTAGGTGCACTCTCAGCTATCCAAACGTTGATGCTCACCGTTAACTATGTTCCATAGGCTACTGTAAACTGGCACGTGCCAACCTCACTTTGAGCCTGGTGAACTTGCTTTACGACGTACCCACTACGTGCATTAACTTGCCCTAGCCTCTAGATTTAATACCGACCAGCCAGGTCATATCGGCAACGGCAACTGTGCAGTGCCTAAAGCATTGACCCATTAACTAAGCTATGTTTGCATGTTATTGTTACAATAAAAGTTTAGCGATCCAATACGTGCAACTAGGTCACATCATGTTGACATGCCCTGCTAAGCCATCCCAAAGGTTTGTGCCTCCGCCCTCTCTGGTATGCCCAATCTTGACAGCACCCTTCCCGCTACCTGACCGTGCATCAATGACTCCAATACTTAGCTAGAATGCGCCCCCCTGCCCAATTAGCCACTAACTCCATGACATAATCTCTTGGAGCTTACATTCGCCTCGTGCGCTCCTACCATAAGGCGGCACCTCTTCACCATGCCGCACATCAACCCAGTACCATTACCCACCAGCTCTCTTTTCCCAGTACCAACCTACTTGCCATGCCTCCCAAGTTCCCTGACTCCAATGCTAATCCACCAACTCGGTTTTTACCCCCAATCATCACACATCACACTAATCCACACACACGAAGCTAACATAGATGCTCACCTCAATGAGATTACTGGATCGAATCAATCCCTATCCATACTGAACCAGTCTATTCCTAGCCCACCAGCCTGCAGAAATATCAGAAATATCAGTCGGCCTTCACTAATTGATTAGCACCCATCGCTCTCCGGCTTAACCACTATTCCTTCATTCACCTGGAATAACGTACACCTAAATTCCAGATTCCCTTCCCATTTGCTCGTCTCACCAAATAGCCACCCTAGCGGATCCATACCAGGAATCCCAAAACTAGTAGATCCAAAGCCATAAATCTTTGGACCACTATCCTCTCGACCTCCAACAGATCTCCTGCTAACCTGAACCACAGCAAATTGCAAACCTCGCCTCTACCTCAAACTACTGACACTATGCCTTCCTCTCCCACAAACATGATTCTGAAAGCTCCCACCATCCAGGGTGCCCTAATCAATGCCTGATCACTTCCAGCTCACACCTTAGATATTGCAGACCTCATTACAGCCAAGGATCTTGACTTCTTAGCTGTCTCTGAAACTTGGTTTCACACTGCTGCTGGCCCGCTCTCTCACTGGCTGTCCCCAAAAACTATCAAATGACCGACTCACTAGCAAAGGCGGTGGAGTAGCAATCATCGCCAAGAGCACTGTTAACATCTGGGAAACACCCAATCTCACCGTCCAGGCTTGTGAACTACTATCAGTCAAAATGACCACCTCCCCCACAACCAGGCTTAACATTCATCTCATCTACAGGCCTCCTGGCCATATCTCATTATCTGAGGACAAGATAGCACAAAACCTCTCGACCGATACTAAGACCAGCACCCATACCTTGCTGCATGGAGACTTCAATTTGGGTTTCAACGACCCTAAAGATAACCACGCCCTGGCCCTAGCCAACACCATCACAGCATATAATCACTTTCAACATAGACAAGAATCCTGGTGATAACCCCACTCTACCCCAGGCTCCTGCAGCATTATCCAGAAACTCACGTAGCATCACAGCCAACAATATACTCCCACTGCTCCACCCCATCACAGCACCCCACTACCTGCAAACTAAAGACCCTTCAGACTTAGTGGATCTCTATATTCAAACTCTCCAAATAGATTTTGAGAAAGTTGTGCAACTTGCGCTATGCAAAACTAAACCACTAACCCACCTCAATACATGCTACACACACAATTTGAAAGCCGTACACAATATGAAAAAAGCAGCCGAATCCAATTGGAAATAATTCCCTATGCTATGGCACAAAGGAGCCTTCTCTGAAGCCTCTAAAAATTACAAACAGGAAATCCTTCTTACTAAAAGTACCACATATGAGAAAATCTCTAACACTAAATCTGAATCCAAGGAACTCTTGCCTATCCTAAGAGAACTTGAGTCCCCAGTTACACCACAAGAAAGTTGCATCAAAGATGAGAACTGGTGCACTGGTATTCAAAAAGCCCTAATGGACAAAATAACCCTACTGCAAATCAAAATTGAAACCAAAATAAAAAACAGCCTTAAAGCGGCCCAACTGACACCCAGCCCCATCTCTTGCAAATCAGACATGCTATTTCAATTTTCACCGATCTCGAACTGCAAAACCCAATAAATCATCTCCAGCCTCAAACCCTCAAGATGTCAGGGTGACATCTGTCCAGCATCACTGACCAATGAAATTTGCAAGCAAATTCAACCCTTACTTCACTAGATTAATCAACGCTTCTTTTGCATGCAGCACTGTCCCATCTCAAAGATGCCTGGATCCTCACACTCTTAAAAAAAAACATTCTAGACCCTAATACACTGACTAACTACAGACCAACAACCACTGTACCATTTCTCCTAAGAATTCTCCATAGAGCAGCTTATCTCCAGATTGAAAACCACCTGGAAACTAATAATCTCCTTGGCTCAGACAATCTACCTGACCTCAAAATACAAATCGATGAGCTGAAAGTCAATGGTAACCTAGCGCTCCTTCCTTTACTAGACCTCTCTGCAGTGTTTGACATAGTTAACCACAATATACTCTGCAATCACCTTGCCTCGGCAGCCCAGGTCTGACCTAACGTGATCCAATGGATATAATCCTTTCTTACAGATAGAACCGTGAGAGATTTCTCTCCACTCTCAGCGATTGCACCTGTCTCAGTTACGTGCGAGTACCCCAAGGTTCATGCATCTCCCTGACTCTTTACAATATATTCACAAAGACCCTATATGACCGACTTGATGAAATGGGTGTCACCTACTCTAATTATGCAGATGACACCCAAATCCTCATACCTATCACCAGCTCAAATGACACTGACTCTGATTCCCTGAATAGAATCTATCAAACCAGCCAGACCTGGATGGCCTTACATGTGCCTTACATGTGCCTCAACGATGATAAGACGGAACTCCTCCTCATAGGCTCCCAACACCTTCTCAACAAACTAAGTAACTCCTTTGAATCATTTAACATAGAAGACAACATTATGTCTTAAAAGATTTAAAAACCTTTGGTTTTTACCTGGACTCCTCCTTAACCCTTACGTGACAAGTTAACGCCACTGCATCTGCTGCAGCCTACACATCCAAGGGTATTGCTCCCTGTAGACCATTCTTATCACCGACAGCTGCATCACCCTAGCTGGAGCCCTCATATTGACTAGACTAGACTATTGCTATGCTCTCTATGCAAGCACTAAGGTCCAGAATATCAATAAACTCCAGGTGATACAAAACAACACTCTGAGAGCAGCTCTGAACATACTTAAAAAGTCCAACTATTCCGCTACTAGAAGAAATACTCACTGACAACCTATCCTTGAGCACATCCGATTTAAATCACTTGTCATGACACACAAATACCTCAACAAACTAGCACTTAAATATCTCACAGACAAATTCTCACCCAATCACTACATCAGGCCTATGTTTTCAGCATATGCACACTGCCTTGCCACACCACGCTTCAAGTGGTAGCAGATTCCCTGTGGTGGCTGCTATACAATGGAACAACCTACCAGCAGCATTAAGATCTGAAAGTTCCTACTGAAAGTTCCAACTGGGCCTTCTGTAAACACCTCAAAACATGGCTCTTCACTCTGAAATAACCTCTTCGCCCACTCACCCCTACAGCACACTGCACCACAGACTATTGCATTGCACGTGTACTGTACCGCACCAATGATTAGAATGTACCTGCCTCTGTAACCTCCAACTCACAACTTGACTCATCATAATCACTAAGCACTGTACTGTATCAACTATTAGAGCAACCTGACTTGTCTTGATCACTAATTATCTTACTGTACTGTTCCATCCTTGTAACATGAAATGTGACTCATCATAATGATTAAGCACTGTAATATATTAACCTTCAGAATTACCTGGCTTGTTATGATCACTACGTATTGTACTGTATTGTACTGCATATGATATTCATGCAACTTTTTATCCCTTGCAACTCAGTATGCTTGGTGTCTATCAAGAAAAGCGCCTAGATGCCTGTGGGCTTGTTGCGCTATATACATTTCTAAATAAATAAATACATAAATAGGTTTTGGAGAGGCTGATGAGAGACTTTACATCATACTAGCCGTAATGAGGAACCAACTATCCTTCCAGACTTGGCTTTTACTCAGAGAAACAATCCATTACTAACAGAGGCTTTCTTAGAAGTAATCCCGGGTCAGAAGGCAATGATAAAGGAGGTTCCTTCTTTTTCGTAAAACAAGGAATGCTATATCAAAGGAAATTCTCAGGGGAAGGAATATGTAAAACTCAGTTGGTAATACACAAAACCCTTCGGAAAATAGTTCTGGAAATTTCCCACTCACATTTAACAGGGGGACATCTAGGAAAAATGTAAACCCAAGCCCATATCAGTGGAAATTATTATTGGCCATGAATATGTGTCAATATTAAAAACTTTGTGCAAACATGTGAGATATGTCAAAATCCCAGCACAAATATTCCTCCACCTTCCCCTTTAAATCCACTACCTATAGTAGAGGTCCCATTCTCCCAAATAGGAATGGACATCATTGGACCCCTTCAAACCTCTAAACTGGACAATACATTTGTCATAGTGATTGTTTATTATGCTACCAGGTATCCTAAGGCCTTCCCCATGAGAAATAGTATGACCCAGCAAATATTAAAACATCTGCTATGATTTTCTTCCTGGGTCAGTTTGCCAAAAGATATTCTAACAGATCAAGGAATACATTTTATGAGTAAATTCATGGGAGAAGTTAAAGAGTTTCTTCATTTCACTATGTTAAGAACCTCAGTTTATCATCCTCAAACAGATGTATTGGTAGACCGATTTAATAAGACCCTGAAAACCATTCTAAGAAAATGAGTTCATGAAGGCTGGAAAGGTTGGGATTGCATGATTTCATGGAACTTGTTTACTGTGAGAAAAACCCCTCAAGCATCTACCGGATTTTCACCCTTTGAGTTATTGTATGGCAGAGAGTCAAGGGATGTCTTGGACATGCTCAGGGAAACCTGGGAAGAGAGGGAGGTGGCCTCAATACCACTGTCGCAAACGGCAAATCGGTTATGAAAGCACTTGAACCTAGTCAGATCTTTAGTGCATACCCACATTGAGAAAGCTCAATCAACAGAAGCTTTCATATGTTAAAAAAGATAATTTAAGAATGTTTTCAGTGGGTCAAAAAGTTCGGATTTCTTGCCAACTTCGGAGAATAAATTAATCTCCAAGTGGCGTGGGCCTTAAGAGGCATTGGAACAGGTGGGAACATGTAACTATAACATAGCCCAACCAGACAGATGCCAAAAGACCCATATCTACCACATCAAGCTTCTAATGGGGTGGAAAGAAAATCCCAGGTTCTCCCACACTCCTATATTTCCTTTTTTGGCACTCCGAGAAATTGATAATGTATTACTAATACCCCAAGAGCTCCCCCATGATAAGAAAGAACATTTGAATGATCTCGTTTCTGCATTTCCTGATGTATTTTACAAGACACCAGGCAGGGTACACAGAACTTACCACTATATATGGACACCACCGGGGAAAGTAGTTCATTTAAAGACTTACAGACTTCCAGAGGCAAGGAAGCAGATAATTATTGATGAACATTAATAGAAATCAAGGCTCTTATCTTTATTACTGGTTTGCCTGGTGACTCCTCTTTAATTGCTTGGTTTATTTGTTACTTATATATCTGGTGTTACTGGTGGTATGTTGGTCACCTTCTCGTCGTGTCTCAATAGAATATAGCGGCGAAGAGCCAAAACCGCTTAAAAAGACAAATCGACAAATATTCTTAGAGACAGCACCAAGTAAATCTTCATCACCAAAGTTTAATGGTAAATAAATGTGTGCCGTCTTGATGACACATGTTTCAGCATTTACCTTCCTGAAATCAGGGCATGTTCCTTTGTACATAAGTTCACAGAAATTACTGTATGTAGATACATTGTATCAAACACAAATGGTGTATACACATATAGCGTTATTGATTAAATAATAAACATCATTGGTAGAATATGACAGAAATTTGGGGTTGGTGTAAGGGAGGATTATAGGGAGTTTGGAGAAGAGAAAATAAAGAAAACATGTATGAAATACACTCCAAATCATCCAAGTTTGATGTACTGGTCTTAGTTTAGTTAATTCGAGTTGTATATGACATGCGTGAGCAATTAGTGGCATTGTTTGATATTAATGTTAGTAATACAGACTTGATAGTGAACTCATATTAGTATGTTGTTAAGTATCAAAAGCCAGTCACTACTTCTCATGATATGAGATTAGATTGTCCAATACCTATTTGAATTTAAAGTCTTGATTTGCTAGTGTTACACAATGTGGGTACATATGTGGTAATAGTCTTACCATTTGTCTTCTGCTGTCACTTAATTCGGGTTTCAGTTTAATGGGTTAAATCCTGTGAAAATAAATACATGTTAAGGCATATGTTTCCCTCTACATTCTTTATTAGGGTTCGTATCAGTCTATAGTTTTTCACCCTCATCCTGATTTACCATGAAGTGAGGTAAATAATAACATCAATTAGGCTTCTATATTACTCTTATTTCACGTACATGACATTAGTCATTGTAATCGGTTACAGTGTGCTCGCCAGTTCTAATGTGCGCTGCACAGCATGGTCGAGCCTAAATCTGCAGTGTTTAAATACCACTGATTAGCAGAATTACTATATATTGCTTTACTCTCCCAATTGCTAATGTCAGTTCATACAATGTAAGTGGTTGTATTCTGTTACATTACGCCAACCCATATTAGTGTGCGCAGCATTGCATGATCAAGCCCAAATACGGCTTGTTTACATATCGCAGATTAGCAGAAATATATATTACTTAGCTTTGCCAAATACTGATGTCAGTTTGTGCATGATCACGTTCTCTTACCGATATCTCAGCAACCTAAATCCTCTGCGTTGGGTTCTCTAGAACACGAGATGCCGTCGCCATTAGACTAATGTTGTTTTTTGCTGTCATGGTAACTGTAGAGCAGATTGCCCGTCTTCTCTTTCAACACTCCAGATCACGTCACCATATTTTGGGATCATAATCCCTATTTGTGCTTGAATGCAATGTCCCAAAGCCCAATCTGTTATTGGTGGGGTGTTCAGTTTTGAGCAATTCAGCACATTCTGTTAAAAACTATGCATTGTGACCATAGTATTGGTGACCAAACCAGACCAAACTTTGAGATTTTGCATAGATTTTAGGCAACTCAATGCTATAACAGCCTTTGATGCATATCCCAAGCCTTGTATAGATGACCTGATTGACAAGTTGGGGAATGCAGTTGACTTGTCAATCATAAATTTAACTAAAGGATGCTGGCAGGCTCGTTTACATGACCCAGACAAAGGAAAAACAGCATTTCCAACACCAATAGGACTTTTCTAATTTAAGGTCCTACCCTTTGGTTTACATGGTGCTCCAGCGACTTTAATGAATGAGATGTTACAGTCCGATTCTGATTTCTGCGGGGTGTATATTGATGATATTATTTACAGCCACACATGTGAAGACCATCTTTATCATCTCTACACCATTCTGAGAGCCCTACGAAAACCCGGGCTGACAGCTAATGCTAGCAAATGTAAGCCAGCTCAATTGACTGTAAAATTTCTAGGCTTTTTTGTTGAAAACGGTGGTATACAGCCTCAGCAAGAGAATGTAAATGGTGTTTTAAATGCACCAACACCCAAGATCAAACTAGATTTTAGAGCATGTTTGGGTCTAATTGGATACTATCGCAGATTTGTCCCAAATTTCTCAGAAAAAAACATCATTACTGACAAGTTGGTCAGATGAAGATTAAGTCTGTTACAATAGTTTAAAACACACTTTATGTCAGAATCCTATATTGAAATTGTCAGACTTCTGAAAAGATGTTATACTTCAGACTGACGCCTCTCTCACTGGACTGTGGGCTTCATTGTCCCAAGTACACAACAGATTAGAAACCATATATTATTTGCCAGTCACAAGTTGTTTCCCAGAGAGAAAAACTATGCAGCGTTAGGATTAGAGACATCAGCCATCAAATGGGCCATTTTATACCTCAAATATACCTCTTGGGAAGAAAATGAATTCTAGTTACTGACCATTCCCCCTTGTCTGGATAAGCCAGCGAAAGTATACTAACCCACATGTTATGCAATGGATTGTGGGCTTACAACCATACTGTCATCGTAAAGTTAAAGATCAGAGCAACATGGATTTTCTTTCAGAGTCGTCCGCATCATATAGGGAAAGGTTATGTAAAAAAAAACAGAGGGTGTCTCACAACCTAGTCCCTGGGATCCCGTACTCAGGTGGCCAGGGAAAGGCCATCGCTTTTGAATCCTGAACGTGGGGGTGGACAAGCGAGGGAGGATCACCTGGGTAAGGGATCCTGAGGGTGTGGGGGAGAAGCACCCAATGGTGAGACATGATATGCCCCTTTTTCTACAACCCATCTAACCCCGATGCCTGCTTATTGCATGGGAAACTACAGCTCCCATAATTCCTCCTCACTTTACGTTGACAACAGTACTGAGCTGAGGAAGATGAGTAATGAGGTCAGAAAGATTAACTCCACTGATTTGCATTGGCTCTTTCCCTGTATTTAGGCCAGGCAGAGACAGTCCTATAGTACTAACAATGCACACCTGCCACTTGTTAACACTAGCTGTGAGAATAAAAGGTGGCGCGCACAGGCACACATTGAGCGAGGCGGGGCACGAGAAGGAACAACTCTTTCAAGGCTGATGCAAACCAGGCTGTGGAAGTTCAGAAGTCCAACCAGCTGATTGACAATTTCAAGGATCGAGAGAGAGCCAGATGAGAAATCCACACTTTCGGGAAGGCGCAAGCGTCTCAAGGCTGAAACCGAGTGAGCGGAGGAAAGAAACCTTCAAGTTGCATGAAAGCGGCTTACGACCCTCCCGGATGAATAGCAGAGTTGGGGAGGAGCAGAGGAGGCATTCGTAACGGCCTTGATTGATGGATGGATAAGATGAAAGAAGAGCAATTAACATGACCAGTGAGTTATCGAAGGCAACAAAAATCTGGTTTGTGTTGAAAGCAAAAGTAAATGTAATCTGAACGTTGAAGGTTGCACGTGTACTGATAAAACACAAATGGAAAGGACAATTGCTGAATTGTAAAAGGAAAGGAAACAAGTGGTCCTGCGAGGCGAAGTTGCACATTTGAATGTCCCTGTGAAATGTTATGAGAGTTGAAAGATATTACAGCAGCAACCAAAAGAAAGAAAGTAACCGTGATAAGGAAAGAAAGTAGAATAAGAGGTACGCAAAGTATGTGAACTCTGCATATGCCAAGAGGGCAATGTACATGAACTTTGGAAAAGGCCAAGATAGTAAATTAAAGAGAATAAAAATTACAAGTAGAAAGAGGCATTGGTGTTACAAGATGAGATTGTGAATTGCGGAATTGCTGAAACAGAGGTCAAAGTGGTCATGCAGAGGCGTATGTAAAATCCTTGCAGTTTCAAATGTCTTCAGCAGTGAAAAGATTCCTAAGATAAAAGGTGGGGAAAGGAATACCTACAAAGAAGACAGATTTGAGCATGGCAGAGGGAAGCCTGTGCAGAACTGTGTGATAAAGTGACAAGAGACAGGCTTGAACCCGGCAAATGGAAGCCTGTGCAGAACTGTGTGATAAAGTGATAAGAGACAGGCTTGAACCTGGCAAATGGAAGCCTGTGCAGAACTGTGTGATAAAGTGACAAGAGACAGGCTAGAACCTGGCAAATGGAAGCCTGTGCAGAACTGTGTGATAAAGTGACAAGAGACAGGCTTCAACCCGGAAAATGGAAGCCTGTGCAGAACTGTGTGATAAAGTGAAAGATGAATGGACAGACTCGAACCCGGCAGAACGAATACTGTGCAGAAAATGAATGTGAACAGAGTACTGATGACAAAGTGGATAATGCCTAGGGAAGTGATTGAACTAAAGCCCAAGACTAAACTGTTGAATTGTGCTAGTAAGCCAAAGTGTACAAGACTGATACAACTGTGCCATCCACCGATCCTTTTTAAGAAACTCCCTAGACACCATAGGACTGAACGTAGGGAAGGGAATTATTACTTAAGCCATTCTGACATTTCTTTTGAGACACTATTTTCCTTTTGTATTCCCTTAACACATAAGTTACATTGAGAAGGAAGGCAAGGTTAGGTTTTCTTAGTGTAGACCTTGTTATTTTGATAAGACTGACATGGACTTGTTTATTATTTTTTAATGGTCGAGACTACTCCCATTCTAGAATTAGGACCAGTTAGGTATTCTACCAACCCAACAAAAATATTAAATAAAGGTTTTCGAAACTGGCACCCATTGTGTCCGTGTCTACTGCTCAATACAATGCCTTCCTTACAGAGTGAACGTGGAGGAAATTACTGAGGAATTGGAAGACTTGTTTGTGCTGTGTTGAGCCCAAAAGCAACAATGTCCTATCATAGTTGGTGGCAAATTTTATTTAACATGCACTCTTTTCAAGCTGCCTTTTGATCATTTGGAGAAAGGAGACAACGTGTATACCGTTCAAAGTAGTATGTCCAAGGCAAAGTACAAATGTAATTAATGGCTTATTTAAATATGATAAAACCACTCAGGCAACGTAGGCTTGGATCAACTGTTACTTCCACTATTGACTATGTTTCTGTTGCTAATGTTGAAAGGAATGTCAATTGTAGGGTGATGTCACGATGCACATACATTGCACCTAGTGTGCCAAATATCAGGAAGGTGGGTGCTGCACAGACACATATACACCCAAGGACATAGAAGTTATATATCTATATGCTTTCCGTTTGTTTCTATCTCTAGAGTGCACCTATGCACTCTCATGGTGTAAATGAAAAAGGGCCTTTCCTATCTGCTTTCCCTCCTATTAGTATTTGTGGAGCTTAATTGTTGCCTTGAAGTTTTATATTGGGCCTCATTAGGACCCAGGCGGAGGACCATGGTGCGTCCATGCCGGTGTCCGCCATGGCGGAATGGGGGATTACCACCCCATTCTGAGGTTGGTGGGGTGGTAATTCCCCATGCCGCCATGGCCCATCCCCATTCCCATTTTTGCCCCATAGGGCTCAATGGGAATGGGGAAGGCGCTAATAACGGTACCGCAAATTGCGGTACCGTTATTTTCACCAAAGTCCCTTTGTGTGTCCCTTAACCAGCCGTTAAGGTCAGGTCCCGCAAAGGGACCTCGTAATCAGGCGTTAAGGGTTTAACGGCGCCGACACCTTTTACGTCGCCGTTAAACCCTTAACGCCAGGATCGTAATGAGGCCCCCTGTCTTTTAAAACAAACACATAATAGTGAACACATGTGCATTATTCGACAGAGATAGGTAGAGGTAGTGGTAGGCGTAGGAGCAAAATAGCAGTCCATATTTTGGCCATGTTTTAGTAGGCCTACGGCAGCCTTGATCGAAGCCATTATTATATTTTAGTTACAAGAGCACAGCTTACAGTAAGATGTCATCTCTGCTGACATGTGCTGAAGCACTAGCTGAGCCGTCAAGGTCGAGATACAAAGGATAAGTCCACAGTGTCCAATTAACTGTTGCGAGGGAGAAGTTTCTCATGGGAGTATAGCTCCAGCAAGATGCCAGGTACAGTCTCACACTATAAGATTCCTGGGCTCTGGCAGTGAATACGAAGAAACTGAGATAGCAGAAAATATAAGTATACCAATGGTGGTGCATGACGCTTTTTTTAACTAGAGTTTGTACGATGCAGGTTGCGAGTTGCACAGATGACAGGAGCAGTGGGTGAATGATGATTGGAACCAATCCGCGAGCTGGATTATGGCATTCAACCTGTTTTGCTGTGGGCTCATGCTATCTCCAAACACAGTTCACCTGTAGCTGTGTATTTATTTTTGTATGTTGAACTGTTCCAGCCAATCATAACTGAGAGATGTTTCTGCTGGTCAGATTAGTTTTGTCATTCAGGGGCAGAATATTTGAAAAAGATGACATACTAAAAGGGTGTTCTGGGTTTTGTTTCAGGACATGTTTTCTCGAATTGAGGTGTCCCAAGTTATGGAGCACTGGGACCGAAATGGGGGCGAAAGAGTATGTTGCATAGAACCAAGATTTCATGGTTGATATTGTGAATAAGAATGCAAGAGGAAATGTGTGGAGGCTAAATAACTGTGGTAAAAGACAAAACACTCTACAATCTAATGTTGTTGCAGGGGTTGTTTGGATGGGACATTTTACTATACTGTATGAGACGGGGTGGTGATGTTAATCCTATGAGCAAGGAGTTTGGTACAGTGGAATGTTAACTTTGATAGAGATGACATAACAATGGATAGCGGTAAGCTCAATAGTTTGGAGCATTTGACCGGGATGGAAAATTGAATGCCCTAGTTAAAGAGAAAACTAAATTGTGGGTGGATATCTTTTATAGTTTCTTTATCCAAGTAGCAACCACAGTATCAATTCCGGAAAGCTGGAATCAAGCCGCTGTCATCCCTATTTATAAAAATAGGTTGTAGAGACTTCCCTAAGAGCTACATACCACTCTCGCTAATAGATACGTAATCAAAGTTCTTGGCCGAGCTTATACTTAAAGACCTAATACGATGGGCTGCGACTGGTGGCAGGCTGCAAACTGGCTACAGGAAAGGGAGAGGTAAATCGATCAGTGGATTTGCTTTCTCTGCGTGCATAGCTGCGTCAGAGAGTGGTACAAGCTGGCTCATTTTTGTAGAAAGTCTGGACCTTTCCTCGGTATTTGATAAGGTTGGTAGGGGAAGGCATTGGACTTAACTGAAGTCTTGGGGGATTGATCCGGGATTGCTTAACACGTTGCTGTTATTGCAAACTAACAATGAGATAAGGGTACACATTGAGTCGGAAGGAGCAGTCGCGGACTTGGTGCGGGTGGGAAGGGGGCTGGGTCAGGGATGTGTGCTGGCACTGCCCCTTTTCAACCTGTGCTTGTCCGATCTGTGGTGTGAGGGTGAGGGGTTGAGAGATTGTCTGCTGAGATTAGGGGGTTCATGGGGCTACTTGTATTGCCTATGCAGACAACATAATCCTCTTGGAATTCACGCCGGTGAGGCTATAGTGTTCGTCGGACGGTGAAGCGTACAATGGATTGGTAATCAATCCAGATAATCCAGATACATTGAGGGCCATGCCTTTGCATCAGAAGAAATTAAACTATAAATATATATGGGCAATGAACAATGTAAGGATCAGGGAGGTGGATTACATGATTTATCTGGTCTATTGTTTACTAACAAGAGGTGATTAGAAAACCAAAAACATAAATGGTTGAAAAGGTGATGGCATGTGTCCCACTGATGAACCTTATACACCGTATGTTGCGTGCTTATCCTCTAGTCCCTTTGGTAGAGTTTTTATTGAATGGAAGTTACAGCTATGGTTCTGTATGGAGTTGAGTTGATTGCCTTTGTTTACCGAAAATGGTTTGACACACTGGAAAGGAAAGTGTGGAGAGCAGTGTTGAAGCTGCCACTATTGGTACCTATTAGTCTGATCTGATTAGAACTGGGATAACAATCATTGTGGTCTATATTCAAAGGAAGAAGTATAGGTTTGTGTAACAAGCTGATGAATGGGATGAGCTCTGCTTTGTGTATTGATTTGGGGAACATGGTGAGAAATGGAAGTAATACATCTACGCACGAGTTCAGTTGAATTGGGATCCAGGTTGAATACAACAGAGGCATCAATAAAAAAAACAGTTGCGACTCTATGATAAGATGGAGGATGGGAAAGATTGATTAAGATTATACAAAAAAGTTTCCTACTGCGTGCCATATGTATCCTCTTTTATGAACTCTGCCGGGGGCAGATCCTAATAACCTACCCTCTGCAGGGTCTGTAAGGCGCTGTCAGGTTGGTATCCTCAGGCCTCAGTGGATTAAACCATCACAGGAAAAAGAGTGTGTCCGGCTAAGCTGAAGGGCCTCTGGCTGCCTGTTTCTGCACGCCGAATCTGGTGTGCAGAAGTAGGCAGACGGAGGCCTGAGGATACTGACCTGACAGCGCCATGCACACCCTGCGGAGGAGAAGATAATTAGGATCTGCCCCCGTCGGAGATGACATGTGGTACGCAACAATAATTGATGATTTCCAGCCATCGCTTTGGGACTGTTTTCCAGTCCAGATACCATAAACACAAGCAAACAGGACCCTCGCACCACAAATGTACTCATCCTGATGAACGCCTAAAAAACTGCAGCTACACAGTGTAGCTAGAAATGGCTGAAACACAGTTGTGTCGAATTTTTGTTCCAGTGTCCAAATATAAACTATCTTATGTATAAAATCATTGACAAAATGAAAACAATCCAGTCCATTGTGTGAAAATTAGTAGAAGTGTATGCACCGAGTTCAGTGTCCCTGTTCATTTGTGTTTTGTGTTTTTTGTCCACGATGTCAGTGAGAGTACAGCCAACAAGAAGAGGCCGAGGCATAAGATCCAGAGAGGAGGACAGAGAGATGACAGGAGAGGCAGAACAGCCTTCCGTGCAAAGGAGCGAATCAGCCCTAAGCAGAGCATACCAAGGGGTTGCTTCAGGTGTGACAGTGCAACTCACTGGACAGACAACCCAGCGTCCCCATCTCTGAGAATCCTCTGCCATATTTGTAAAGGTAAAGGTCACCTCACGAGATGTTGTAGGAGCAGGAAATCTGCCACCAATTGGATTGGGAGTGACCAGAGTGACAATGAAGGTTGAGGAATGAATTTCACTAGTAGCAGATGAAAATGAAGAAGAAATAGACAGTCCCAGGGCTGCAGTGACTATTGTCCGTGTCGTGACATACATGATGATTGACTCTTGTGCCATATATACCCTACCACCCCAAGATCAATGAAGATGTCTGGGATGTGAGTACTTAAATGAGGTTGATGTCAATCCAAGAGCATATGGAGGAGTGAGAATTGATTTCATTGGATGGTTCTGGCCAACCTGAGGTTCAAAGATTGGGAGGCCAGAGGTAAGGTGTACAAAGGGAAACAATGCCTTGTTAGCTGGACACGTCAGAAGAAACTCCAGGTGAGACTGGATACCACTGCAGATGAGGCAATAATGGCTATAGAAAATAGGGGCCAGTAGCCAACTGGAAGATGACGTATTTCAAGACAAGATCGGTTGCCTAATAGGTTTTGTACACCAAATAAAGATGAAGAACACTTGTGTACCCGTGGCACACAAATTGCATAACATCCCATTGTCAATGAGGGAAGAAGTTAAATTTGAAGTTAGAAGATCAAGGTATCATAAAATGGATGAATGCATCAGAGTGGGTGTCACCTTTGGTTGTACTAATGAAGAGTTCGCAGAACATGAGGATTTGTGTAGACATGAGTGAACTCAACAAGTGCGTAATCCGAGGGAGACACCCACTACCCAACATTCAAGAGATCATATTATCCATGTACTTCTCTAAATTAGATCTCACGTCCGCCTACCATCAGGTGAAATTACATGATGTTCAAAGTGTTTAACAGCTTTCATCACCCCGGAAGGGCTGTTTCAATATAGACGGATGCTGTTTGGGCTTGTATCGGCAGCCTCTGGTTTTTAAGAGGTTATGCCCAAGCTGTTTGATGGGGATGAGAGCATCCTGTGCTTTCAGGATGACTTTCAAGTTTATGTGGGTAACTGTAAGACCCATGATGAAACATTGAGTGATATATTTAAAAAACTTCAGAGCGCAGGTATGACGTTGAGACAGTAGAAGTACAAAATCAATAGATGAGAGATGGAGTATCTGGGGCATGTCATTTCTGCAGATTGCATAGCTCCAAAAGACATCTGGCAGATGCAATTAAGAGATACCAAGCCCCATGAGTCATGAGGAGGTACAGACATTTCTAGGAATGGCTGAGTATTAGTCTAAGTTAATTTGTAACTTTGCCAAGCATACTGTGTACATGCGTGAATCAATCAAGGTGAAAGGTACGTTTGTTTGGAGTGAGGCCTGTGAAGAAGAGTACACATATATTAAAGAGGCTTTAGCAAGGGCACCTGCATTCCAAATCTTTTGAGTAAACAGGAAAACAATTATCACAATGGATGCCAGCAATGTAGGCTTTGGGGACTGTGATGACACAAAAGGAAGGGTGTAAAGAATATCTCATCGCATTTTCCTCCTAGTTGTTGAAGGGAGCTGAGAGAAATTAGGCCACAATTTAGAAGGAGGCCTTGGCGATCAAGTGGGCAGCAGAGAAATTTGGAAATTTTATCTGGGGCATGGATTTCGAATTCCACACGGACCACAAACCTTTGGTGGAGATAATAACTTCAAAAAGGTTGGATAAAGTATCGGCTTGCAACATGAGATGGGTGTCTCAACTACAAGAGTATAATTGTGTTGTTAAATATATACCTGGTGTAAGAAATGATGCTGCAGCATGTCTTTCACGGATGACAACAGTTATGGAACTGGGTGATGAAGAGGAGGATCAAGAAGTAGTCCATGAGGTGTCAAAGTTACCCATGCCCATGCCCCAAGGAGTATGAGAGGGCCCATGCGAGACAACGCCATGTTAAATAAACTCCAGCAAGTACTAGAGGATAAGACGGATTATAGCAGAAAGGTGTTTTAAGAACTGTAGCTATCATCGTTCTGATATGTGAGAGGAGTTGTGAGCGTCCAGAGGGGAATGATAAGGCGTGGTGGGGTTTGAGCACGTCTGACAGAACTCAGACACAAAGGTCACCAAGGGATTGGTAAAACAAAACAGAGGATAAGAACTGGCTACTGGTGGCCAGGATGTGATTTGCAGATCAAAAGGGTTGTCAGAAAGTGTATCATTTGCAATAATAGTGACAAAGTGTGTGTGGGTTCCAGGCATCCCTTGGTCATCACAGATGATTCGGAAATAAACATGGAACAAACTAGGTATGGATGTGCTGGGCCCAGTGTGGAGTGATGAGGTGCAGTCATTTTGTCTAGCAGTCATAGATCTGCTTACCAAATGGGTTGAGGTTCTGATCAAACCGAATGTGATGACAAAAAGTGTAATTGAGTTTTTAGAGAAGGTTTGTGCATGCAAGGGATATCACGGTGTGATTGTGACAGACAATGTTTCGCAATTCGGGTCAAGGGAGATGGAGGAGTATTGCTGGAAGAACTCTTGAACACAGAAGGGGCACCATATATCATCCACAAACAAACCGGGTGGTGGAGAATTTCAACAAAGTGTTGAAGGAGGCAATAAAATGGGCCTGGGGCAATGGCAGCGATTGCAAAGGTGGAGTGCAAGATGTCATTGTTCCTCACAGGTTCACCCCTCATTGCACCACTGGCATCTCCCCATTAGTTTAGTTAAGCAAGGGTTTAGCAAGGGAAGGAAGGCCAAAACAAAACTAGTGCCTGCCTGGATGTGTAGGACTACTGTTTCAGCGGGAAGATTGGAGAGGGATGTGGAGAATATCAGAAAGAGACGATTAAAAAAACAAAAAGGCATGAGCTGGTGCTGGTGTGGAGAAAAACAACATTCTTCTGGCTTTTAGGGATGTGGTTGAGGATAAAATTACCACCTGCACTAAGGGATGGAGTTTGTAGGTGGTCCAAGCCAAAAAAGGTGAGGGAGGTTTTTGAACATGCTGTCAGGTTGGACAATGGGAGAGTGTGGAACATGGAGAGAGTTTCTTTGATGATAAAGAGAGAATGTGAAGAGAGTGTCACAAGGAGAGGATATGACAGGAGTGAAGACGATATTGGGTTGAGGGACAGTGAGAGTGATGTTGGTGTGAGGGTGTAGTCTGGTGGCAGAACGTTTTTCTTTCCTGGTTGCTCAGCTTGGAGGTCATTCAGCTCAAGGTCCGGGAGGTGCTATCGAAAGCCTATGTTTTTTGGGAGAATATATGTAGAAGGATGTGACCCCAAGGCCGTCCCCCCTGAATAGCGGAACAGTGGAGAAGGACATTGTGAAGAGAAGGGGATGTGCAGTGTAACATACCTTCAGGTCATCTTGCAGTGATTTGGGGTGTCACGCAAGCTGTCTGATGGAGGCGAGGTTCGAGCTTGGTGCACAGCGACAGTTGAAGCCGGACCGAGCAAGGAGCAGCAAAGAGGTTGTGTGGCTTCTTACGCATTGTCTTAAAACAATAAATAAATGATGTGTAACCCCAATTCCTGCCTCCGCGTCGTGAGAGCGCATACTACATGAAGCAAAATGACAGTAAAATGTTCTGGGGACACTACAGGAAATGTGTCTCTGAGGTGGCTCCTGTAGAACTGAATCCTCTGTCTGAGGGCCACAGGCTCAGTCATATCACAGGCCTGTAATATGATCAGTCTGCAAGGCATAGTGTAATGGAAAAGTATTTGTACATCCTGCAGTTTGAAACTGGTTTTGAGAGAGAAGATGTTGAGCTGGCCATTAAACGTATAAAGACTTTGCCCCTGTTGCTCATGAAGCCTTCTCCCCGATTACTCCCTCATTCCACTCAACCGACCCTCTAGAGGAGGCGGGTGGCAGGCATTTTCAAATCTCACTTCTCCGTCTCACTCGTCGATTCCCAGACATGCACTCCTTCTTGCGAATCCCTTCTCGTTAAACTCTCACAGCCCCTGACGTTCTCCCACAGCTTCCTAATCATCTACAGACCCCCCGGTTATGACAGACAATGCACAACCAACCTCTATGACTCTATAGCAACCATCCAAGTAAACCACCCCTCTCTGACTCTTCTAGGAGATTTCAATATCTGGCTAGACTTTCCCACCAACCCCATGACCCACTCACTGGTCGACTGCCTTAATGCGCTTAACCTCTCTCATCACATGAACGGCCCAACTCATTCTAAAGGACACACCCTCAATGCTATCTTCAGCTCCCATGACAGGATACATCTATCCCCCCCGTACCTCTCATCTGTTCTGATCACTTCATCGTCGCCTTTCTACATCCGCTCCCCTGCCTCTATGCCCAACCCTGAACCAGCCGCCCCCCTCCACCACAAATGCTGGAAGAAACTAAAGATCCTCCCTCACCTAGCTGATGCCCAGCTTCACAGACCCCCCACAACCATCCCTGATGATGAACCCTTAACCATTGACTCCTTCAACTCATGGCTCAATAACTCACTAATCGTGCTCACCTCCTCATGCCGCTCCTCCTCACGCCTTGGTCCATTTCTCAAATGGTTTACTCCTGAGCTGAAGATCGTGAAACAACTAAATAAATCCCTGGAACGCAAATGGCGGAAAAGAACAATCAATCTGAGTAGATCCACCTACGCCTTGCACCATTGCAACTAAAAAGCTGAAATCCGAAAAGCCAAAAAAGCCCACTACAATAATTGTATTCTCAACTGTGGAAACCGCAGCAAGGAACACCACAAAATCATTTCTGAGTTTGCCAAACCAACGTGTACCTCAGCCTAATTTACCCCATCTCAATCACTCTGCGACTCACTCTCACTCCACTTCTACACCACCGCTCTTGACAGAACGACTTCTCTTAACAACAAACTGGCCCTCGTCTCACCACCTCAAAATCCGTCCGCCCTACCAACCACCCCCCTTGGCCGCCAATGCAACAACAACTCCACCCACTTTCGACTCCTTCAAACCAATCTCCAGAGACACATTTCTCGACCTTCTCTCTGCTCGATAACTTTCTGGCTCCCCCATTAACCCGTGCCCCGCCTCAGTCCTCAAAGAAATATTCTCATCCACCTGTGCAGGGGAGTATGCAAGAACCATCCTAAATGACTCCCTCAGCTCTGGAATCTTCCCTGATGCCTTCAAAATTGCACATGTCAAGTCTCTTCTAAATAAAAACATTCCTTGACCCCAAAAACTACTGCCTTATCTCGAACTCCAGATTCCTTGCAAAACTCATTTATCAAACTGCATACTCCCAACTAAACGCCTTTGTCGAATCCAACAACCTCCATGACCCCGCCCAATCAGGCTTCAGACCACAACATGGAACCAAAACCACTCTGGCCTCAGTCTGGGACGATCTTAAAATCACTGCTGACTCTGCAGGATGCGCTGCACTAGTCCTCCTAGACCTCTCTGCCGCTTTCGACACAATTCTCAAACAGCCACCACATCAGCAGCAACCCCTCAGGATTTTTTAGATGAAAGACTACACGAAGACTGCTCATGAAATCTAAGGTCCAAGAAAAAAGCCAACAACACCTAGTAGTCAATCTATCCTCCAAACCACTCTCCAATAATCAACTTGAAGTACTGAACTTGGGTCTCTCATTCACTCCCACACAAAATACCACACATCTGGAAGAGCACATAAATCTACATAGACTCATGAGAAAAATGAGACTCAAAGTCTTATTTGACATACAACCACATTCAGACAACTCCTCAGTGACAGAATTCTTAGAAATCAAACCCAAAAATACATTCGACCCACCAATACAGAACACCACCCTAAACATTTTTGAGACCCAGATGCTAAAACAACTCAAAAAACTGGACTACAACAAAGTAAGACAATATAACATCCGCACACACCAGAGCAAAATAATTAAAGATCTAGCTGATGACAACACCATAACATTGAAACCCACAGACAAAGGGGAACAATAGTGATTATGGACACTTTTTTCTACAACTCCCAATGACAATATTATTGGCTATTTCCCCATCAATGAGAACCCTACAAACAGAATATCTTCTATGATTGAGGAAATCTTGGAGAAAGCAACTGAAAATGGTTGGAAAACTGAAAAAACAAGACAGTTCCTACACAAAACAGATCCGATAATACCAGTATTTTATGGACTTCCCAAAATTCATAAACAACTACATCAACCACCTCTAAGAGGTATCGCAGCAGGAACTGACAGTCTATTCCATCCTCTGGCAATTTATGTTGATCCGACACACTGAAGACTATTTGTCATTCCGCAAATTCCTAAAAACATTGCTCTTTCCATAACACCAGTGACCACCCTAAAGATGTGTCTGAATCCCCCAGCAATCCATTGACGAAACACACAATGAGACTATTCTACCTGGTGTTCAAAACCTCAGATCCTACCCACAGGATAGGATAGAATTGATGGAATAGATGGAATGGATGGAGTGAATGGATGGAGTAGATGTAGTGGGTGGACAGAGTAGACAGAATGACAGAGTTGATTGATGGAGTGGAGGGAATGAAGGAGTAAATGGAGTGGATGGAGCACGATGAATGGATATAATTGGATGGTGTGAATGGAATGTATGTGTGGATGCATTAGATAGAGTGCATAGAGTATATGGAGTGGATCAAATAAATGGATGGAACTGCATGGAGTAGATGGAATCGGATGGAGTAGATGGAATTGGCTAGAATTGGACTGAGTGTATGGAATGTATGGAGTGGATCGAATGGAATGAGTGGAATTAATGGAATGAATAGATGAGGTGGATAGAATGCAAGGAGTAGGTGGAGCCGATGGAGCTGTTGGAGTGAATAGAGCGAATGGAGTGCGTAGAGCAGATGGAACAGATGTAATGAATAGAGTCAATGGAGTGGATGGAGCGGATAAAATCAACAGGAACTGGATTGAGCGATTGGAATTTGATGAAATGGATGGAGTGAATGGAATAGATGGAACAGATTGTTACACCTCATCGCAAGTGGTCTATATGGGCTCGAACCCGTCTGTGTGGTGCCTTGATTACTCATCCCGCTAGGCGGGTGGTTTCCCTTTCTCCTCATCCGACTAGCAGCGGTCTAGTTGTTGCACGCTCCCATACCGTGCGAACAGACGATCACGTGTGGCATGGAGATCATGTGACCCTTTATACGGAAACCAAGCGACCGGCAATTTGCGTCGCTTCTGCCTTTGGCGCTCCGTGAGTTCGCTACTGAATCTCTCTCTCTCCCTACTCACTTGTTTTCTCTTCAAACTAACAATTCTGATTTACCTGTCTTTTTCGATCCTCTGTAGAGTGTTCTCCCCGGTTTCTCCATCCTCGTTCATCCCGCTCGCCTTCGGTTCCACGGACTACTCTCCTTTGATTCCCGTCTCTGCCTCCCTTCCAGCTGAGTAAGTCGCCCGCTCTTTAGGGGCTCTCGTACCTCTACCGCAGTGTCTTATTCCCATTATCCCGATCTAGATTCTCCCGAAGCCCACCTACTCCATTAAGCTCCGGATATCACTCCTAATCCATCTTCGGATGGTGAGAAGCTTTCCATTACCTCTTTATTTCTTTTCTTACCTGGCGCTCTCATCTAAACTTCCCTCTGCTTCTTCCCTTGTTCAAATCGACAGATCAGATTTCTGAGGTTACCATTGAGGGTTCCTGCCGGAGCTGTCCTATCCACTGCCGTCAACTGGACCACCGTGCTTGAAAGTCGTCCAGGGTTTTCTTCCCATTAGAGGGTTTCCCTGGGAATCCTGCCTCCTCACCCGGGTTACACTACCTCGGGCGGAGGTGTCAGGATTTGTTCAGGGTAATCTTCCTATCTGCTTTGAGTCTTCCGGTTGGAGTCTACAATCGCCAAGGTAAGCGGATGGCTTAGTACCTCTGTGTGCCAAATTTACCATTTACACTCATTGTGAAATTGACAGTCGTGACAGTAAGCGACGCCCTAATAGATACTATCGGTATCGCTCTTGGCGATTGTTATTCCAAATGGAACAACAAATGCAGCAGTTAATGGCTGCCATGCAGGCCATGTCGCTAGAAGTCCAATCCCTGAAACAAGACAATGCTCAACTACGTAATCGTGTAGACAGAGTGTTTTCCGATACCCCTCCGTCCTCTGTGCATTCCCTTATGTACGACGGGGATCCCTACAAATTAAAGGAATTCCTTGACAGTTGTACCGTCTTGTTTACATTTAAGTCTCGCTTTTTTCCGACCGACAAAGATAAGGTTGGATATTTGATATCACGTCTTTCGGGACCAGCCTTGGCTTGGGCAACCCCTCTAGTTACGTCCAACAATGCAATTCTCGATTCTTACGCTGCCTTTACTAATAGCCTCAAAACCATGTTCGGAAGAAAGGAGATAACAGTTGCCACACAAGAACGCCTTTTAGATCTCAAACAAGGAAACAAAGAATTACTCTGGTACATCACACAGTTCAAACAACTCTCCTCTGAACTAGAATGGCCAGATGAAGGCCTACTTACATTATTTCGGAGAGGTCTTACAGACGAACTTAAAGATGAAGTCTCTAAAGTTCCTCGTCCTGCTAATCTAGCCGACATGATCACCCTAGCCATGCAAATTGACTATCGCATGCATGAGAGGGCATATGAAAGGAAGAAAGGGAAAGGAACAACACGATTTCAGTTGGAGCAGTCCCATTCGCTTCAAAAAAGTTTGTCTTCATCGGAAGAACCCATGCAAATTGGGACCATCCGTGGACCTATTACGGCTGCCGAAAGGGAGAGGAGAAAGTCTTTAAAGCTATGTATGTATTGTGGATCTTCGACTCATGTGTTGAAGGATTGTCATCTGGTTCCCCCTCGCCGTCCTTCTTTCCCTAAGTCGGAAAACTCCAAAGCCTTACCGTGAGGGGAAGACCGGTAAGTGCCAAACAACTTTCTTCCCCGTATGCGACCAATATGTCTCTTGACGATTCACTCACTAAACTGTCCATGGTGGTCGTCTCTCTTTCTATCCAGCTGTCTGAAAGGACTATCCCAGGTATTCCGGCGCTTATTGACTGTGGAGCAGCCGGTAATTATATCGATGTAGAGTGGGCTAAGATACACAATATCTCTCAGGTACCAAAGACGTTGATAACTCCGATACAGGGGGTTGATGGCACACCTTTGAGTTCTGGACCTGTTAAAGAACAAACCATTCCACTTATTTGTTCTATCTCGGGTCATATGGAAAGATTGGTTTTTGATGTCATAAGAACGGCCCATTACCCAATCATCCTTGGACTTCCTTGGCTACGACTACATAATCCATTCATAAACTGGACTGCTGGTACTTTGTTTTTAGGATCGGATTATTGTGTTCATCACTGCCTTTCCCTCGAATCAGTAGGAATCCGAATACCTTCGGATCAGACCCTCAAACCCACTGTATCCTCCATCAATCATCTTGAGATTCCTGACTGTCATCTACTCTACCGATCCGTTTTTGATAATCCGGATTTTCCTACCTTACCTCCTCATCGCAGAGATGACTGTCATATTGATCTGCTTCCCGATCAACCTATACCTTTTGGCCGAATGTATGTACTTTCTCAAAGAGAAAAAGCCGTATTGAAGGACTATCTGCAAACCCATTTGAGGAATGGCCTCATTTCTGAGTCAGTGTCTCCAGCAGGGGCATCTCTCTTCTTCATTCCCAAAAAAGATTCAGAAGAGCTCCGTCCCTGTATAGATTATCGGGGTCTCAACAAGATAACAACCGCAGACAAGTATCCGATGCCACTCATCACTGATATTATCGAAGCTGTTAGAGGGGCCTCATGGTATACCAAATTAGATCTTCGTGGAGCATATCATCTCATCCGTATCGCACCCGGAGACGAGTGGAAGACTGCTTTCCGCACTCCTTTCGGACATTATGAATACCACGTAATGCCATTCGGGTTAGTTAATGCTCCAGCAGTATTCCAGAGATTTATGGACCACTTATTCGCTGACATTCTATTCCGGTATGTGATCATTTATCTCGATGACATTCTCGTTTTCTCCAACAACAAGGACGAACACATCAATCATGTCAATACTGTACTCGAACGCCTTCAATCCAATCATCTCTACTGCAAGGCATCTAAGTGTGAGTTCCACCAAGGACAGGTCACTTACTTGGGCTTTGTTCTATCGTCCCAGGGAATCGCCATGGACCCAAGAAAGATCTCCGCAGTGATAGAGTGGCCCAGTCCAACAGGAGTAAAAGAAATTCAGAGGTTTCTGGGATTCACCATTTTCTATCGGAAATTCATCCCATCCTTCTCTGAAATCATCCTTCCTTTGACCCGTCTTCTCAAGAAGGGTGTCTCATTTGTTTGGGATGAAGCAGCCCAGAAAGCATTTGATATTCTGAAGAAACTGTTTACATCAGAGACCGTTTTGATCAATCCGGATCAATCTAAACAATTCATAGTGGAAACAGATGCTTCCCAAAATGCATTAGGGGCTGTGCTTCTACAGTCCTCTGCTCATGGCGAAGAGAGACCAGTAGCATACCTATCAAAAACCTTCAGTTCTGCTGAAACAAACTATTCTGTTCTCGAGAAAGAACTATTGGCCATCAAACGCGCCTTTGAAGAATGGAGACATTTGTTATTGGGTTCCCCCTTTCCAGTCTTGGTGCGTACTGACCACCAAAACCTCAAGGTTCTCCAAAACGCTTACACCACTAACAGCAGGCAAGCACGTTGGGCATATTTCTTTTTACCCTATCGAATAGAGTTTGTTTACTGGCCTGGCAGACAAAATCTCAGAGCAGACGCTCTATCCCGCAAGGATTCCCAGCTTCTTCCTTTCGTCCAGAAAAGATGTTTCCCAACGCTAGTTTTGTCGCAGTTCTGACTGATTTCCTTCAAGAGATACAATCAGCCTCCAGATGTAATAAATCACTCTGTGAAGACTTGGCTTCTCTTCACCAACTATCCAAGGAAGCAGAATATTACTTTCATGGTACTCAGGTTTTGATTCCTATTCCTTCACTACAACTGGAGGTTTTAAAATTCTGTCATGATTCACGTGCAGCCGGACATAGAGGAGTCCTTCCCACTTTGGAGCTCATCCAGCGACATTTCTGGTGGCCAAGTATGAGATCTGATGTCCAGGACTATGTTGCTGCCTGCAGGGTTTGTGCTCATGCTAAGACTCCCCGTTCCTCCCCATTAGGGCTGTTAGCAAGAATGCCTATTCCGGAACGACCGTGGCAGATAATTTCTACTGATTTCATTTCTGATCTGCCACCATCGGCGAAAATGACTACCATCATGGTCACCATCGACTACTTCACGAAATTGGCACATTTTACTCCTTTACGAAAACTACCCAGTGCCCCATCCATGGCCAAGATATTCCTCTCTGAAATCTTTTCTCGCCATGGCCTACCAGAGACAATTGTATCTGATCGAGGTCCTCAGTATACCTCTCTTTATTGGCAACAGATCTGTCACATTTTAGGGGTAAAACGGGCCCTTTCGTCTGGATTTCACCCCCAGACAAATGGTCAAACAGAACGATCAAATCAGACTCTCGAGGGATACTTACGGTGTTTCATCTCTGCAGCTCAAGACAACTGGGTGGAAATGCTTCCGTTTGCAGAATTCGCATACAACAATTCTCTACATTCTGCTCTACAAACCACTCCCTTCTATTGTACCTATGGGTATCATCCTTCATTTGCTCCATCGGTGTCTCCCTCTGGATCCGGCTGCCCAGGTATAGATTCTCTGGTTGCTGATATCCATGAAGGGCAGAAGATGGCCAGACAGTCGTTACAAAAAGCTCAGGATCGAGCCAAGAAGTATGCTGATCGTCATCGACGAGACATTCAGAACTTAACCGTTGGGGATTCTGTTTGGTTGTCGTCCAGGTTTCTTCCCCGTCGTTTTGTTCCATCTAAATTGTCTCCCAAATACTTTGGTCCTTTTCAAATCCTCTCCAAGATAGGCACTGCTGCTGTTCGTCTGGCCTTACCGGTTTCCTGGTCTCGGATTCATCCAGTCTTTCACCTGTCCCAGATCAAGGCTGTAGTACAGGATCGTTTTCATCGTGATGGGGAATCCTTACCTCCTCCAGTTCTCACGGATGATGGTCCTGAATATGAGGTTGCGGCTATTTGTGACTCACGAATCCATCGAGGTCGCTTACAATTTCTTATTGATTGGAAGGGTTATTCTCCTGCTGAGAGAACTTGGGAACCTGCCTCTGGGGTTCACGCTTCTCGTCTGGTACGACGGTTCTTCCTACTTCATCCGGGTAAACCCGGGGCGCCCTCCCGGAGGAGGGGGCATACTGTTACACCTCATCGCAAGTGGTCTATATGGGCTCGAACCCGTCTGTGTGGTGCCTTGATTACTCATCCCGCTAGGCGGGTGGTTTCCCTTTCTCCTCATCCGACTAGCAGCGGTCTAGTTGTTGCACGCTCCCATACCGTGCGAACAGACGATCACGTGTGGCATGGAGATCATGTGACCCTTTATACGGAAACCAAGCGACCGGCAATTTGCGTCGCTTCTGCCTTTGGCGCTCCGTGAGTTCGCTACTGAATCTCTCTCTCTCCCTACTCACTTGTTTTCTCTTCAAACTAACAATTCTGATTTACCTGTCTTTTTCGATCCTCTGTAGAGTGTTCTCCCCGGTTTCTCCATCCCCGTTCATCCCGCTCGCCTTCGGTTCCACGGACTACTCTCCTTTGATTCCCGTCTCTGCCTCCCTTCCAGCTGAGTAAGTCTCCCGCTCTTTAGGGGCTCTCGTACCTCTACCGCAGTGTCTTATTCCCATTATCCCGATCTAGATTCTCCCGAAGCCCACCTACTCCATTAAGCTCCGGATATCACTCCTAATCCATCTTCGGATGGTGAGAAGCTTTCCATTACCTCTTTATTTCTTTTCTTACCTGGCGCTCTCATCTAAACTTCCCTCTGCTTCTTCCCTTGTTCAAATCGACAGATCAGATTTCTGAGGTTACCATTGAGGGTTCCTGCCGGAGCTGTCCTATCCACTGCCGTCAACTGGACCACCGTGCTTGAAAGTCGTCCAGGGTTTTCTTCCCATTAGAGGGTTTCCCTGGGAATCCTGCCTCCTCACCCGGGTTACACTACCTCGGGCGGAGGTGTCAGGATTTGTTCAGGGTAATCTTCCTATCTGCTTTGAGTCTTCCGGTTGGAGTCTACAATCGCCAAGGTAAGCGGATGGCTTAGTACCTCTGTGTGCCAAATTTACCATTTACACTCATTGTGAAATTGACAGTCGTGACACAGATAGGTTGGATGGAGCGATTAGAATTGGATGGAGTGGATGGAGTGAATGGAATAGTTGGAACAGATAGTTTGGATGTAACGGTTAGACTGGATGGAACTGATATAAGTGGATAGAACAGATAGAACGAATGGAATAAAATGATCGGATCGAATTAATAGAATGGTTGGATCGGATAGAACGGATGTAATAGATAGAATAGAAGAAACAGAATGGATGGAGCAAATAGAGTGCATGTAACAGATAGAGTTGACAGAACGGACAGAGTTGATGGAAATGAAAGAGTAGATGGAACAGACATAGCAGATGGAATGGATAGAGTGGATGGAACGGGTAGAGTGGATGGAACGGTAAGAGTGGATGGAATGGATAGAGTGGATGAAACGGATAGAGTGAATGGAATGGATAGAGTGGATTGAACAGATGGACTGGATAGATGGATGGAACGGATAGAGAGGATCGAACGGATAGAGTGGATGAACTGACAGAGTGGATGGAATGGATAGAGTGGATGGAACGGGTAGAGCGTATGGAACGGGTAGAGCGGATGGATTGGGTAGAGTGGATGGAACAGGTAGAGTAGATGGAATGGGTAGAGTGGACATGGAATTGGTAGAATGGACATGGAACCAAAAGAGTGGACGGAACAGATGGAATAGATGAAAAAGAGAAAGAAGATGAAAAAGATGAACAGATGGAGCGGATGAAATGAAGTGGATAGAGTGACGGAGTAGATCGAATTGGATAGGATGGATGGAATATTTAATAGATGGATGGGACGGATGATACGGATGGAACAGCTTGTGAGGATGGAACAGCTAGTGCAGATGGAATTAATGAATCAACAAAGTGAACAGAGTAGATAGAATCGGTAGAGAAGGTGGAATAAGTAGAATGAATAGAGTGAATAGAATATGTGAAATAAATGACATAGATAACATATTTGGAATGGTTGAGTAGACGAAGCAGAAAATTGACGGAGTGGACTGAATGAATGGGACAGAATAGAATGAGTGGAACCTGTTGAAAACCCCCAAACGTTGTATCCCAGTGCACCTGTTCCCTGTGTTGTTGCCTATATCAGTTTCCCCCTATATATGCTATATATCTGTATCCCCATATATATATCCGTATCCCAATATATAGTGCATTCAACCTACCAGCGCTTTGCAGTCATACCAATGATATATAAAGCACTATATAAATGCCAAAAACATAACATAACATAACAAAGAGCTTGCTCTCACCTTGACCAGATGGTCTCACAAATGCAGTAATTAAGGAAATCCTGGAACAATGGGCGTCTCTTTTAACTCTGATCTTTAGATACATCATCTTGTCTGGTATTATCCCTGACAGCTGGCGGAAGTCAAAATTGATCCCATGTTTAAGAAGGGCTCCAGACTAAACCCTGTTTGCAGGCTATTTGCCATATCAGACTTGTGTTAAAAGCTTTGCAAGTATTATACTGCATCACTTGGTAGATTGCAGGGGCCTGTTACACAAACTACAAACTGGGTTCAGAAGTGGAAATGATACATCCCTTAATATTTGGGCGCTAAATTTCTTAATGACTGAAGTATCGAGATCTACAAACAAGAATCTAGGTATTTGTTAAATGAATTATTCAGCGGCATTTGACGAGGTTTCACAACCATTGTTGTGGGACAAAATCATTCACAGAGTTATTGATCCATCCTTATTGTAATTTGTAAAGTCTATGTATCACCACACTAACTATTAGACTCGACCGGAAAGGACATGTTACACATTACATTTTCACTAACCTAGGACTTAAGCAGGGGTGCATTTTAGCACCCTTGCTATTTAGTCTTTATGTAGATGACATTGACATAGCCCGTCAATCATGTAGAAACTTTCCACCAGTTATTGGAGATGAGCAGCTCCTGTAGTTGGCATATGCCAACAACACGGTTCTTCTAGATCTGACCCCCATTGGCCTCCAATGTTCTTTGGAGGGCATTTATAGAAATGCCACTAATAAGGGGATGCAAATGAACTTAAAAAAGACCAAAGTAATGATGGTACGAAAGTGGACGAACACAAATAAATCTTTAAGTGGGAATTGTGAAATTAGTCCTTAGAAATGGTGAGTTCTTATATTGACCTTGTTAATCCATATTGCCTTGTCCAATTTCATCGTTCTATGCAACTTATATTGTTAACAAAGTCTCTAGTAATTGGGTAGTTGTAAAGAATGTCATCACTAGGAAGGGGGGGTGCAACATAAAAGGATACTTGTAACTTTATGGTATGACTTTAACCCTAGGTATACTTCATGGGCTGGAATTATTCCCTTCGAGTTTGGTTAACTGGCTAGATCGCGTGGAGGGCAGGCTGTTAAGATCAATTCTGGCTGTTCCGAAGGCAGTTCCAGTGGAAGCGTTGAGGTCTTAGCTGGGTACCATCTCCCTCATTTCAAAGCCTGTGAGCAGGCACTGCAAGTATTCAAACTAGCTCAGTTACCAGCCTTTTCATCGCCAAAAAAGTATTTGTTTATATGGGACTTTATATATGTAATTTTTCAACCCAGGAGAGACAGCACTCAAGGAAACAAACAACAACATACATGTTTCATACTTATTAAGGATCATCAGGAGCATAGAGAATTGCATTCATGTGGTTGAAGCACTGGGGTATGTTTAGATTATGTCAGCAAGTTATGGTGGGTTTATACATTCTTGTAAAAAAAAGCCTTCCACCTGAAATGTGAATGTAAAATAATCAATGTCAGCTATGTCACAATATCGACTTCTAGTCAGGACAAACCATACTCTTTTGTAAATTAGAACATAATATTTGTATTATTATTGACTCATCTTGAGTCTCTCTCTTCTCTTTTTGTGTTAAAATACATAAATCACATAAAACATATCACAATGTGGTTTGGGTTTGGATAAAGCATACACAATTATTTTCCTGTACATTACATCAGACAGTAAAGGAAAAAGAACAATACATATGTAAACAATGATAAGTTGGTTTCTTGATGATAATACGGTATTGAATACCTATCACCTCATGGGATATTTTATTAGCAATGGATGAATTTGCAGAGAATAGTGTGACACTATCCATTGCTTATAAAATACCCCGTAAGGTAATAGGTATTCAATACCTGATTATCATCAAGAAAACAACTTAATCATTGTTTACACATGTGTTGTTCTTTTTCCTTTACTGTCTGGTGTAATGTACAGGACAATTTTGTATGCTTTATCCAAACCCAAACCACATTGTGATATGTTTTATCTGATTTATGTATTTTATCACAAAAAGAGAAGAGAGAAACTCAAGATGAGTTAATAATAATACAAATAGTATGTTCTAATTTACAAAAAAGTATGGTTTGTCCTGACTAGAAGTCGATATTGGTTATGACTTAAAGGTGGATACTTGATCCTGACTATTGAAAGTCAGCAAAAAATGCTGGAGTAGGAGGAGGTAGTGTGTGGTTCTTTTTCTTTTCTGCTATATGATGGAGTAGGCCATTCTAAGTAAATATGCCAAAAGATTTAGGGAATTGGTGGCGAAGGTTTCGATGAAACCAGTGGGAGGGAGGCATTTCATCAGATGATTGGATTAAGAATTACTGTAAAAGAAATTCCATCCTGGGAAAGACGATGATGAACAGGAGAGATTATATAGAGGAGGGGATATTGTCTCTTCTGAGTGGGAAGTTGTTCTCTCTGTTAAAACCATGTCAATGGACAAAGCCGCTGGCCCGATGGCTTTGGCTCTGATGTTTATTAATGGTTTTGGGAATGGTGGGTCCCCATTTTACTAAGCTCTTTAATGTTATTTCATCAGAGGGAGTTATACCCAAATCCTGGAGTGGGAGTCTTATCATCACAATTTTTAAGAAAAGCTCAATTGACGACCCCGACTGCTATAACCCAATATTTTTGTTGAATACGGCTAATAAACTTTTCAGTAAATGTTTAATGTATAGGCTAGAAGAAAGGCTAGAGAGAAGCAATATTTTGAGTGTCACCAAAGCAGGGTTTAGGGAAGGGTTTTTGACTATAGACCATTGTGTTTTACTGAATGTTCTAATGTCGAAGTACTGTAAGATTAAATGAGTCAAGTTGTATGTTGTGTACCTAGATTTAGGAAAGGCCTTTGATTCCATAGATAGGATTATCCTATGGAGTAAGCTGGGACCACTTAAAACCACAATAGGCCTCTTGAATCATATACAAGCTTGTTATTCCAATATGCATGCACCAGTTTATTGTCCGTTAATGAGAAGTTATACACAGAATGTTTGTACCAACACTGGGGTAAAACAGGTGTGTTTGTTGGCTCCACTTTTATTTGTTCTTTTCCTCTCATGTTTATGCCTTAACAGAGCGAGTCAAGACTTGTCCCACCTTTTCTTCAAAAGGTGTCATATGGATCTCTCTTGTTTGTTTGTGGATGATACAGCATTTCTGGATCTTACATCAGGGGGGGTTCCAAAGGACCTTGGAATATGCAGATAACTATTTTCACACAAATGGCCTAAAGCTTAATATGGGAAAAATGAAAATCTTGGTATTTGGGAACGGCGAGAATAAGAATGTATGGAACTTAATGGGCCAACACATAGAAGCTTCTTTTACTACTTGGGCTTAACCTTCAATAAGTCTGGAAACTGAGCCAACAAGGCTGTTGCTGCAAAATCAAAAACTCGGATGGGAGGACTGCTGAGGTTCTACTACAAATATGTATCCCACATACTAGGTAAATGCCCTGAAGTATATAGAGCTATGGGTCTGCAAAGTACGAATAGCTGGCAGTGGCCCAGAACAAATTGTTAAATAAATAAAACAACCAGCCTTCCTCCAGGCCCAACAAATAGAGCAGACAGGCTAGAACTGGTGGTCCCAAATATAACCACACTGGCGAATTTGAGGTGGCTGACTTTTCTTTTAAACACACATGTGGCAGGCTTTAGGGATCCTAATATACTGAATGCATTGGTGGAGATAGATTTCTCAGAATCCAGGAGAAAACATAAAAGGTATAACTGGGGTTCTGCTCTTTTAACTAGGTGGGGTTATAAGGGTGTGAAGGAATTGACTGCCCCCAAATTCTCGAAAATTAAAAAGGAGCTGTTAAGGAAAGCTATTTGCTATGACCAATAATTAGATAAGAACAAGGTGTGTACTTTACCCTTCCTCACATCGTATTAGGCTCAGTGGTCGAAGTGGGCGGCAACAGTCGGGCGCGGTGCTTCTCTACTTCTTTTAATGAAGTTTTACTGTTCCTATACTTTTATTTTAAAAAGAAACCGTTCCGGAACAGTTTTGTTTTAAAATAACAGTGTAGGAAGAAGTTGAAATTTGCACTTTCAGTGAACTGCAATAAACATTCCCTGAAACATCAGGCACATGTGTGTTGGGGTTTGTATTGTGCATTAGAGGGAGCGTGGCAATCGGGTTTGTGGGGAGCGGTGCAGGCCAGTGGGAAACATAGTTCAAATACTTCTTTTTGTACACTTCAACCACTGATTCGGCTACTAGGCTGCCTCTTGAAGTTGGAGGAGAAATCTGTAAGATCAAATTGCACGATTGTAAGAAAGTTAAAATGATGATCAGAGTTAACGTTCTCCCACTAAATGGCTGTCATACCTGGAAAAGGGGGGTGGTGTCCACGAAATGTAATTACAGAATGGGTGCCGATGAAGGGCTGGGGCATTTTCTACTAATCTGTGGGAACTATTATGATCAACCAAAAAAGTGGTTTGGGCCCCACATTGTAAAGGCTAAAATTACACCATACCAAGTGGCATGATCTCTTATAATGAACTGTGGTATTGAGGAATGTATTTTTAATCTCTGTGAATATGTACGAGATGCCCTCAGTCATAGGGATGTTGCAATGAAAACCTGTATTTAGTAATTTTATTTGGTTTTAGGATTTAATCCAAAGAGACAGATTTTAGGGATATTTTACATTATTGTATGCTGGGTTAGTTGGGATGTTAGAAACATTGGGTTTATTTTCTTAATGTATGGTGTGACTATTGTATGTGTTTTAATGGAGAAATCTGTATACAGATATTTGACTAGTGATGCAGACCCCCTTATCTGCAGATCTTGTGAGCACATAGAAACAAGCTACCCCTTCAATATTTCAATGTATAAACTAGCACGTTAGAGCCTAATACATTTGGCTATTGGGTATATGATTTTCTTTCTTTTCTGTTGTTTTATTTTGTCTTTCGTGTTGTATTTTTCAGTTTGTGTGGACAAATGGATCTTGTAGAGTAAAGGTGGACAGAAGTGATATTTATATTGATAAATAGTAGTAGATGAAGCAAATAATGTATATGTTAAAAAGTTCTAGCCGGTCTAGAGCGGATGCGTCTTTGGTAAAGTGGACAGCAGGCCACAAATGCATTGAGATTAACACAGAAGAGCTCCATCATACTTGGCTTTGGAGATGCTCATCCAAGGTTTTATACTGATATGATATGATAATATAAGCCATTTATAACGCACCAGTACGCAAGTGTTTCCATGTGAGACGAGACAAGAGAGGGGACACAGACAATACACATGATCTTACTAGGTCTTGCAACATTCAGATCATGCAAGTGCGACAGCAGCAAAGTGCAGGGGGAAGGATGACAAGTGGCAGGGAATTGGAGACAGAGGGGGAGTGTAGTCAGGGCAGCAATGCTCTGAGTAAGAGCATCCAGGGCTGCATGGCCCTGGGTTAGTGCAAGGAGGCAGGGGACTCTAGAGGTTACAGTTACAGCTCCTAAGTGCACAGTGGCCCAGAAGAAGTGCAGGAGAGACTGGTCATGGAGGAGCCTTGTACCCATTTTTATCAGAGGGTAGCCAGCAACCAGCCAGTGAGGCAGACAAGTAGGTCAGCAGGGGAGAGACAGAGAGAGAGAGAGAGAGAGAGAGAGAGAGAGAGAGAGAGAGAGAGAGAGAGAGAGAGAGAAAGCAGAGGAGAATAGGAATGTCTTGAGCTGCTTCAGGAACTACAAATGGTCCAGCTCAGGTTTGAGGGGGGCAGGGAGGCCATTCCAGAGGGAGGCGCCTGCAGAAGAGAGTGATCTACCCCCAACTCTCTGTCTAGCGAATGGTCTGACTCTGGAGCTAGTTGAGCGAAGGGATCAAGAAGAAACGTATTTTGGAAGAGAGAGTTGGATGTATTGCGGGCCCCGGGCCCAGAAAGCCTTGTGGACGATGCAGAAGGTCTTGAACTTGATCCTTGCACCCACAAATGACAGTGGAGAGATTTCAGTGCTGGAGTGATATGGTCCCTGGGCTTGACGCCAAGGATAAGTCTCCCAGTCCTGTTCTGCATTAGTTGTAGAGGGTGGAGAGTAGAGGAAGGCAGAATGAGAAAAAGGCTGTTGCAGTAGTCCAGTCTAGAGAGAACCAGGCCTCTAGAGACAGTGAACATCTGGGAGAAAGTGAGAAAAGGAAGACTACCTCTGAAGAGGTGAAGCTGGTAGTGGGACTTCTTAGTAAGGTCCTAGATGTGAACAGAGAAGATGACATCAAGGATTTCTGCCTCACAGGAAAGCAAATGAAAAGGGCCCATGGAGGGGGACCAGAATGAGAGACGAAAAGTGGAGCAGGGGCCCCAATGAGAAGGATCCCTGTCTTACTGGCATTAAGGCAGAGATCATTGGAAGCACAACAATCCCGAATCGTGGATAGACAGTCAGGAATGAGAGAGAGAGAAGAGGAGGCTGAGGGGAGCCTGAAAGGGAGCTGGGTGGCATCCGCGTGACACTGAAAGTCAGAGGAGAAAGTAGAGATCAGATGGGCCAAAGAGGCCAAGTAGACATTAAAGAGCCAGTGAGAGAGGTTAGAACCCTAGGGGACACCACATATGGTGAGGGGGGTGGTGGAGAGAAAGGACTCAAGTTGGACCTAGAAGGGCCAGTCCAAGTGGAAGGAGGTCATTGACTCCAGTACTTTATCCGCATTAAACCATTACCAAATGAAGAATCCAAGTGGTCCATACCCATATACCCTGAAGCTCTGGTTTTCGACTGCTCAGCATGCATCCTAACTGTGTTTGAACACCACCCCAATCCGTGCCCCCTTGTGACTGTCTTTTTTTAATATAATGGTTTTGTAGATGCCCATTTTCTCATAGAGTCGATTGATCAGGATGGCGTGACTGACTGTGTCGAAGGCAGAGGAAAGGTCAAGGAGGATGAGGAGAGAAGGAAGGCTGGAGTCAAGATTAGAGAGCAGATCGTCACAGCTGTTCAGGAGAGCAGTTTCCATGCCTCTGGCTGCTCTGAAGCCAGACTGATGGTCATGAAGACAACTAACAGATTCAGTGTGGGGAGTAAGCTGGGAGTGGCCAGCTTTTCCAGGAGTTTGCACAGGAAAGGATTTATAGAGATCGGGTGATAATTTGCCAGACCGTGTGGATAGGCTGAAGACTTGTTAAGGAGTGGGTGCACAAGGGAGTGCTTGAGGAGAGAGGGGAAAGATCCAGTGGCAAAAGAGTGATTGCGGAAATTGATCAAGGCTGGGAAGAGGGTGTCAATGTGGTCGTTGATGGTTCTAGAAGAGCAGGGGAGCACCTGTTTGGATGACACTTTAATAGATCAGATTTGTCTAGAAACCTTGTCAGGTGGTGTCAGGGAGAAAGGAGGAGGAGATAGAGATGCAGCCGGAAGGGGGCCAGGAGAGGTAGGAGAGGAATAGGTGAGCGAGGACAGGATTTCCTGAATTTTAGTGGTGAAGTGGGTAGCCAGAGCCGTACATAGAGCCTGGGAGGGAAAAGACAAGGTGGAGACTGCAGCAGGATTGGCCAGCTTCTTGCATGTTTTAAAGAGTTTGCTGTGTTGTTAGAGGCTGCAAAGAGGCGGGTTTGGATGTGGTCTTTATTCTTGGACAGGTCAGAGATATACAGGCCTTTAGATAGTGGCCACAGTTAGAGAGACGCTGGGAGAGATAGAGAGCCTGCAGGCCAAGCATTCAAAGGAGTTCTAAGCCTGCATAGGAATGACAGAAGCAGGGACCCTGTGGGATGTTTTTACCCATGCATCTGAGCCCTACCATAAAACTGTGCAGTACTGGCATGGAAAACATCATGATGGCCAGAACTCCCCAGAGAGTGCACAGGGAAAACATGAAGAATGGGCTGCCACCCATTTTTGCCCATGTTGTGAGCACAGGAGGGCACTGCCTAAAACCACCATTGGGCTACAAACACAGTAGCCTGAAACCATTGGGAATGGCAATGCTGATTGCCAAAAAGCAACTCAGAACTGTGGGGAATTCATTTTCTTAATCCCAAAAATGGTTGCAATACCGGTACTCACCACTATCAGAAAGCCGGCGCTTTACAGACTTTTGTGTAAAACTGAACAAATGAACCGAAACCAGGCCAAGGAAAGACTTGCTAAGAGGTGGATCCAATGTAAAACTATATTCTGAAATGACTTGAAGGAAGTAATTATTGAATGTATATGTAAAAAGTGTAAGTTTGATTTAAACTGGGAACTAAAGTGACATTTAGCTGAATTCTGCCTGACAACTACCCCCGACAGGAGAAACATGCTCAGCCACTCTTCCCAGGCCTAGCTGCATCCTGCTTCCCCACCAAAAGGAGTTGACACCTCTCTGATTAGATTAGGGGAGGGGCACCGGCAGGAGTTTGAACAAAGCCTTGTCCTGGACTCAGGCAAATGTTATATTGAGGGGGCAGTAAAGTGGCTTCCTCTTGGGAGAAGTGGGAGGAGAAGTGCCTGTGAGAGCCAGCTGAGCTTGGGGGAAGTGGATAAACCAGTTCTTCCACCATGTGATTTGGGAAGCCACATCCCTTTTTGACCAGGGCATAAGTTAAAAAGATAGATAACTCATAGTGCGGACTGGTCAAAATTATATAAGTAATATCATTATTCTTGTGTTTTTTCTGTGCACGTTTTAAGAGGCGTTAGGACCCTGTGGTGTATTCTGGGGGGTTGCTAGCAGAAAAAAGGGTCATACTCCAAATGTCTGCATGTTAAAAATCTGACACTTCATCAATTAATGTCCATACTCCTTGCGCACATGTGTGTAATTTTTGGTAAATGTCCGATATTGGTAAACCAGTCAAAAAGCGCAAAATGTTGTCATTTTTGAATGCAAGCCCCCAGGAAGATTAGAGGCGGACAAGCATGGACCATAAGGAATATATAATGTGTACATGTAATTTCAACAAATTGTGTATCTGGGAAATATGTATTTGAATCAAATATAGATTTGTGGGCAAATTCACCAGGGGAGGATACTCTGACCCATAAACAGACCTCATCATGATGACAATCCATTTCCTTCCCCCAATCATGGGAGAGGGGAGAATTGGGCCAATGACAAGTAGAGAGGGGCAGGCTCAGTTATGCCACGCACACACCCACTTTCAAAACACATAAAAAGAGACTGCTGGGACAGGTAGAGACATTCAACTCCATTTTCTGTGGGACGCTCTGCCGGGAGACTCCAGACTTCACATCAATCAATCTTCAGAGACCAGAAATTTACTTCAGAACTTAAAGAAAGGGCCTAAACCCACAAACTGAGAACTCTTCTCAGCAGGCCTCAGCATCCTTAAAATCATTTGCAAACTATTCCACAGCCGGGCGAGCTGTCTGAATTATTTTGCCAAGAACTTTTGCCAGTACCTAGAAAGCAGTGTTACATCCAGAATCCACTTGATCCGGACTGGAAAGCAGAGCAGTATCCAGAACCAGAGGCCGCTGTTTCCAGAGAGGCTAGACCAGCAGAGCAGAGCTGACCCAGACCGCTGTGAGCAGAACCAGAGATCCGGATCGCTGTGAGCAGAACCGGTGCCTGATTGACCCGCCGAGCAGACAGAACCGCCGCCGGACGTGTTGACCAGATCTGTGACGAGGCCTAGTTCAAATTTATATTGTGAGTACCTAGCGGAACTGTGCAGAACCAATCTCTTAGTTAAAATAATCTAATTCAAGCTATTTTAACCTAAGTACAACTGCCTCCTAGAAATCGTGTCATCTGTCATTTTTAAAGCTGCACAACTGTCACCTGTCAATTCTGCAGCTGCAAGCTGTCACCTGTCATTTTGAGTTTTACTTTAAATCCGAAAATCTACCTTTATTAAATTGTCCGTATTTCTTGAACCATTTGGGCTAGGAACGAAATTCATTTTAAAGCTGTGATTTTAGGCTTTCCAACGAACCTAGAACCGACTTCCGAATCCCTATACTTTTTCCGCAATCGCGATTTACGCACTCGCGAAATTTACAGAGATTGCGATTTTGGCTCAATTTCTCCACTTGTCAAAATAGCAGCTCCATTCTTTCCTTTGTTAAAAATCTGTTTGCAACATGGTAATAACTCATAGAGCATTTCTAAAGTGAGCCTGAACTAATACCAACAAGCATCTCTCACTCACCCTGAATCTCTAGAGGGAATTAAAATCAGTTAGCACATTTTCCCATCCATTGCCATCACATTTAAAAGCATTTTGGGCCTGTGTTTCAAACTTCTGCCTGTTTCCTCTAAGCTTGCTGGGGGGGGAACTGAATTCCGTATTGTATTTGATTGTATTCCCGAAGATTGTGTGTGTTACTTCCATCTCCTTGCATTGCATATAGGGGGGGTGAATTGCCCCCAGGGGAAAAGTGATTACATTGTCTTTTGTTGAAGCCATATCAAGTTATTTTCTGTACTGCATTTCATTCATCAGTGCATTTCCTTGAACCATATAAAGCATTCTTTCCCACCTTATTCTTCTGTTCCTATTCATAAGTTACCTCTTGCTGATTACTGCTCATATTCACAAGTGTAATATCCATTATCAATTTATTTATAGAAGTGTGATATATATATATATTGTTTATATTTCTCAAATAAACCTTTTAAATTTGCAAAACAGACCTACTTCTTGGCTCAGTGGGGTCAGGGGGATTCTAAGAGAGGGGTGTTATATAAGGGTTGTCATCCAGAGTACATGAACTGGACCTAAAAATATATCAATAAGGGTTTCCCTCAGCATCCCAGACTAGGCATCGACTTAGCTGTAGTGTTGAAGTGAAGCCGCTTAACAAAGTGGGGGCTCGGAGCCGGGATATTCTGGGTTAGACCTATCACTTGTGCAGATTAATACAGTGTACTAAGTGACAGGAGACATACATCCGGTCGGATCACCACGCTGTGTTACGCTGTAAAGCACTCCTCAAAGGAACGCTCTAAGGAAACGGTCTATTTTGCAAAAATAAAATACAAACTTCTGTAAGTCAGGAAGGAACTCAAGTCCCAGAATGACGACACTGGTAGACATCAAAATAGCCAGAGAGCACTTCTTACATAAGCTATTTGTGAGAGGTGAGTGGACTCATCAGGACCAAACGGTCTGGTTGCACGCGATCACGCAACAGGTCACTGAAACAGGGTCAGATAAATGGAGAGATCAGGGTCCCCTACATGTGGCCCTGAGTGAACTATATTTGGCCCCTAAAGCCAAAGATGAACATAATAAGATTGACAGGATAGCGGCATATGTGTACCTATATATGGGAGCCATGCAGGACAAATGTGCTGAAGGCCAAGATCTGGCAAATAGGCAACAGATGGTGTTAGAGAAGGCCCAATGTGATCTGGACTCTTCTGAGCAGAGGCTGCTCAGGAGCCAGGAGTCAGAAAAGGACAGCAGACAGTACATCACTAAAATAAAGGAGGATATGAATGTGCTGCAACAGGAAAAGGCGGACCAGGATACCAGATTTCTGGCCTTGCAGAAGGAGTACAAAGAAGGTTTGGACTCCCTACTGCAGAGCCAGAAAAAGCTGGAGCAACAGTTAGACTTCAATAGGGCATGTGCTGAGCAGGTAGTCACCCTGCAAAGCCACCTAGATAGGGAGAAGGCAGAGAGCAATAAACTGATTTTGAAAGACCTGGATATCCAGGCAGAGTTTGACCAGGAGCGCCAGAAAGCTGGTGCCTTCCAAAGGCAAAGGGACGACCTGGCGGCACAGATAAAGGCTCTTAGTCAGGAAAGGGATACCTTAGGCCAGGAAGTCTGCCACTTAAAAAGGAAAATGGAAGAAAATCACCTGGCCCTCCAGGGACTGGGTGACCTCCAAAAAGAACACCAGAACTTGTTAGAGCACACCAGGAGGGTGGAGGATGCTCTGGCAAGAAAGGAGCAGGCCAATAGGGACACAGCTCAGGAGGTAACCCTCCTGCAGCAAAGACTGGCCCAGTATTCCAGGACCAATCAGGAGGGACAGAGAGAGAATGAGGCTCTCTGCCAGCACAATGATAGGCTCCAGCAACAGTTAGTGATGCAGGAGAGACTGATAGAGTCTAGTAAGGCCTTAACTGAGGAACTGAAAGGGCAGGCTCTTGCATTGCAACAGGAAGCAGGGGCAGATAGAGATGAGGTTCGCTGGGAAAGAGAAACTCCTGAGCATAACCTCATGAGCCCTAGCACCAGAGGCCTTCATCTCTCCCAGTCCCTGGACTCTGCCACCCCCATGTCCCCTCGCGCACATGAGCCCAGGGCCACGGGGATGACAGATTACTATCCAGCTAGAAGTATGGGGCTCATAGGCCAGTACCTCCCAGGAATGGATGGGCGGGCATCCAGGTATGGGCACCCAAGCACAGTGCAATTTAGTGGGGAACCCCAGGAGAGTAGGCCCATTAAGGGCATCCTGAAAACCTCTGCCCAGTTAGGTCAGTGGGCGGGGGGTACCCATCAAATCCTGGAAGCAAGGAGGGATCTGAAGACTCCTCTGAGCATTACAGGACACAGGAGACCAGGTCCCCACATTATGCCAGCCATTCCCAGGCTCGCAGAATCCGGGAAAACCTGGAAGATCAGACGGGCACCTCTGGGAGCAGTGCTTCTGAGTCAGAGGATGAATGGAACAGGGTTATCCAAACCAAAAAGGCCAATAAGGCAAAAAGGGCCTTGCTTAAGGACCCATTGAAACAAATAAAGTCAATAAGGAGTTTCATCACGCCTTATCATAAGAACGCCAAGTATTCTGTTCGGGAACACTTGGAGCTCTATGAGCAAATGATGGAGACTTTCCATTTGAAGGACAGCAGTAGCTGCATCCAGTACGTCAAATGGACCTTCTCACTAGAATACTCCAGTTTCTTTCAGGGCTGGAGGATCAAAACCATTCAAGGTGGTCCACATACAGGGCGGCCATCTTGAAACATTTTTCTGTGCACAGAAATCCTCAAGAGGCTCGCAAGGCAGCCTACAATTTGCAATGTGGGGAGGATCAGGCCACACAAGTGTTTGTGCAAGAATTAAAGCGTGTTTTTGCGCAGACTACCAGAAGGGTGCGCACGGATAGCAGAGAATTTATCAATACGTTTTTCCATGCCTTACCCAAATACATTTTTCCATGCCATGACCAAGCTCGTGAGAGATTTTCCTGAGAAAAGATCTTTAGACTGGGTCATTGAACAGGCTACCCGGATCTATGAGATGCAGAAGCCCATCGAAAATAAAAATAATGCGCAGAAAAAACCCAAAACCAACAGCACCCCTGCTGCTGCTAAGGTGGCAGAGGTAAAGGTTGCCCCCGTTTTAGATTTGGAGATGGGGGGGCCTAAAAACCTGCCTGCACCAAATAACTCTAACACCAGGAGGCCCTCGGGCCAGTCACAGACAGGGAGTCAAGGAGGTAGTCCCACAAATGGGGTCCCTCGCTCCCCTGATTATGTAAGTCCCCGCTACAAGGGAAACCAACCCATCGTGGGTTATGTGTGGACTCCTCCAGCCCAAGAGGGGAGATCTGGCCAAGCACCTAACCCAGGGAATTTCCCTCCTAACCTCCCCCAGGAGGGCAGAAATTCACCAAACCCGAGGCAGAATTTTTTCCCCAGGTATCCACCCAACTTCCAGCCCCAAAATCATCCATCCTTCTTTCCCCAATGCCCTGAGCCCAGACAACCAAATCCGTGAGAGGGTAGGCCAAGGGTGGAGGGGTACCCAAATCTTCCCAACCAGGGGTACTGCCAGAGAAGGGATAGCTACCCTTCCCGGGATCAGCCCAGGGGAGAAAACAGAACACCGTATCAACCTGAGCGGGTTTCCCAACTTGAGCGCCAGGTCCAAAATATGGCACGAGACATGGGTCACATACTGAGGGCTCAACAGAACCCTCAGATGAGCATGCCACCGCAGAATGCCCCAAACTCTGGACCTGGTGCTCCAGAACAATGACGGGGCAGCAACCCGATAACCCACCGGTTCCCAGGGAGGAGGCACAAGGGGAAGGGGGGTGTAAAGCCTTGGAGGAAGCTTCCTTCCCAACTTGTAAACAGCCCCTGGAAAACCAGGAATCGGAAACAAAATCTCCTGCCCCTGAAAGTCTGCCACCCAAGGAGCAGAGGGGGGGTAGGAGAAACAAAGGACCCAAACAGACCCACTTTGTGGAGGAGGTATAGATCTTCCAATTTAAGGGAGAGGGATCCTCAGAAGATCCTGGGAAAAGGATCTTCTCCTTCAGAGATGGGGGAACTCCTCCCAATGAAAAATGGGTCCCAAGGGATGCCAATTCAGACTGGGGAGATATGGAGACTGAGCTACCGCCGCCCATCATCTCATCCCAGAACCAACAATACCAAAATCCCCTGGTTCAAACCCATCCTGATGACTGCCTCCGAAAAGGGGGGGGGGGGGGGGTGGCCCAGAACTGGAACCAGGGGAACCCATTGCCAACTTTTTCTTTCAGATCCCCAAGACTCTCCACAGAATTCTGCCCAAATCTCTTCTCTCGCCATGTCCAAAACCAGAAAATTAGCCCACCATTTGTCCAAAAATGTGCATTATCTGTGCCCCCTTGAGGAGAAGGAGGGAAGATATTATGCCCCGGTACAAGTACAGGGGCAGGGTACAATTTCAGAGCTGGTGGACACTGGATCTCAAGCTACCCTTCTGTCCAGAAGGGCCTTTGATGAACTGAATTTAGGAAGGGGAGAGAATTATCGTATTCCTCTCACCTCTCTTCCTGGACAACTCCAGAACTTTGACGGGAAGGAAATTCCCATCGAGGGGACAGCAGATTTGGACATCAAAATTGGGCGACACAAGGTGAAACACCCGGTCATAGTAGTGACTCCAGAGGGCACCCCTTGTTTACTAGGGAACAACCTCCTGAGAAGGTTGTCACCCCTAATAGATTTTGTAAACAAGGTCCTCTGGACCCAGACTAGCCGACCAATAAAATTAAAACAGAGTGTCAACCATGTTAGTTTAAATAGCACCTGCCACATGGTTGAACAAAAATTTGACCAAGTAGAATTTCACTTCCAGAACAACCAAATTCCAGACGTGACAGTAATAGCAGTAGGAAAACAGACTGGTGATGGGGGGTCCTCTCTATTTCTGAAAATCAACCTTCCTTCCAGTTTAAGGGGGTATTCCACACTGGAAGGAAACACCCTGAAATTCTTTACTAATCCACAATCAGAAACTCCCACTCCGATAGTCCAGAAAGATGTGAAATCAGCTCAGAGCCTGGCTGATATTCAGCAAATTGGAGAGCAGTTGTTCATCCCTGTTCAGTTAAATGATGGGAAGGACTCTGTTCTCGCTCGAGTGTGTGTGAACAACGGTAAGAGCTTCATCAGCAAAGCCATGTTCCGCCAACTCCCAAAAGATCCAGCCATTCCCACATTCAAACTGATAGACAAATGTGAAATGGATCTGGAAACACCCAATTCCAAGCATCTCCTGCCAAGCAGGTGTATGCTCAAAATCTCCATTGGCAACAAGAGCATAGGCCATAATTGTTGGGTCGTGCGTGACGTCACTGCCGCCTTTTACTTAGGCAGTGACATTCTCAATCGTTTTGCCATTAGTTTGGACCTAATAAACTTCAAAGCTTGGTCCCGATTAGCGGATAATCCCATGGGATTTGATGATCCAGAAAAAGCATTTAGGTCAGTTCAATTGCTACCTTATGCAGTTGAAATTCAGATTAAAGAGGAAGTCACCATCCCAGAAAGGACCCGACAATTCTCCCTGGAAGTGAAAGTTAAAAGAGGACAAAAATTGAAAAACCCTGATGCCTACATACATATAAATGCTTCTCTCCAACAGCAAGGGTTAGGGGTAAACCCAACTCCATTCGTCAACATAGAACATGACACCATTCCAATAGAGGTGTATAACAGTGACTTAAAGAGTATTACTCTAGCCACAGGCACCATTATTGGAATGGCGGTATATGACCGACATTTTTCCATTGATCTAGGAAATGAACTGTTAGGACCAATCCCCAAGGACTGTTTTGACAGTGACAGTGATGACAACACAACACCAGACAGGATTTTCACCCTGCATGGGGGGAACTTCCTAGTGTACACTTCTTGCCCTTATGGTAAAGAAGATGTGACTTGTGACTTCAGAGGGGATGAGGTGATTTTCCAGGTCCATGAGGGCTGCCTTTCCCACCTGAAGCCTCCAGTCCAAATCAGCACTCTGACCAGGGACTTCTCCACCCAGCTGGAGGAGGCCGCTGAGATAGCCAAACCAGAAGTCTTTCCAGGCTTCAGGCAGATGGTGGAAGAGAGGATCAACCTAGCTGATGCCTGCGTGACTCTGGAACAGAAGCAAAAGTTGAAACAAGTTTTCTTGGATTTCCAAGATCTCTTTGCAGTAGACTCATATGACTGTGGTCGCACCGACATCCACACCACAACAATTCCCACGGACCCTGGAATGACTCCAGTGTTTGTGAAGCAATATCGTTTGCCTCTCGCATCCATGGAGTCCCTTACTGAAATAATTGAGAACCTTGAGTCCCGGGGAATAATCTGTCCAGTACACAGCACCTTCAATAATCCGGTGCTGGGAATATTGAAGCCAAACGGCCAGTGGAGACTCTGCGCCGACCTTAGGGAGCTCAACAAACGGGTCCATACTTCCCGATGGCCTCTGCCCTACATTGACCAAGGGATGGCCCAGATTCAAGGGTCACAAGTATTCACTGCAATAGACCTGATGACCAATGGATACTGGACTGTGCCTGTCAGTAGGGAGGACCAATACAAACTGGCTTTTACCTTTGGGGGCCAGCAGTACACATGGACCCGGACTCCCTTCGGATACCTCAACTCCGGAAATGAATTCAACATTTTCCTACATAAGGCCATGCCAGACCTGGGTGCGAGGGGTAACCTGGCTTATGTAGATGATGTCCTCATCAAAAGTTCATCTGTGGAGGAACACATAGCGGAGATCCGTTATTTTCTGACGCAGTTGAGGGCCGCCGGAGCAAAATTTTCCTTTCAGAGAGAACAGTGGTGTAGAACCCGTGTTAATTTCTTGCAGCATGAGATTACTCCTCAGGGTCTCTGTCCCCAAGAAAAGAAAGTGGAAGCACTCCAGAAACTGAAGGATCCCACAACTCTGCGGGAACTAAGGAGCCTCCTTGGACTGACTAATTACAGCAGAAAGTTCATTGAGGGCTACGCAGAGATCACTAGACCCCTGATTCATCTCCTGAAGGGGGGGGGTCAAGTGGCAATGGGGTCCAGAACCAGCCGAGGCAGTAAGACAACTCAAAAGAAGCCTCTCACAAGCGCCTTGCCTAGCTTACCCTGTCAGAAACAAGGAGTTCTTCCTGGAGACAGGGTTCTCTAATACGTGCTTGACGGCAGTATTATACCAAAAGCATGACAAGGTCAATAAAGTAATCTCCTATGCGAGCAAAACTTTATCCTCTGTGGAGGAAAAATTCAACGATTGTGAGAAGGCACTCCTGGCAACGGTGTGGGCATTGAAGAATTACCGCCCGTTTATCCAGGGGGAACACATCATAGTGGAGACTCCACACCAGCCTCTGCAATATCTCCAAAGTGACAGGATCCGGGCCGGAAATGTGAGTAATTCCCGAATTACTTCCTGGATTCTGTCAATGCAAGGCTTTCCTCTGGAGGTCAGATATGGCCAAAACAAGAAGAGTCCCATTGCGCAAGGTCTGGCTGACTTGCATGATTGTGCCAGAGAAAACTGTCTCGAGGACGAAAGTCTAAAAATCAAGGACAACATGGAGGCATACCTCAATTCCCCACACAAATTCTTTGAAGAGGACAAGTGTGAGGGAATGCCCACTGTCTATGTGGATGGATGCTCTTACCATGTTGACAACCAAGGGGAGAAAGAACAGGTGGCCGGCGTAGGGAATGCATGGGCGAATGAGTCCCCAGAACCCTCCGCTGGATACAAAATTGATCCCCGAAGTAGTCAGGTGGCAGAATTGATGGCTGTGCATCAGGCCATCCTCACTGCTGTCCAACATCAACTACACAAACTGGTCATAATCACAGACTCGGATTATGTACGGAACGGGTTCGTGGAGCACCTGGTTAATTGGAAAACCAGAGGCATGTTATGTGCTAATAACAAACCCCTGAAACATGGGAAGTTAATCTAAAACATTGATGATCTGGTCACCTCGAATGGGATGACCATCTACTGGAAAAAGATCAAGGGTCATTCCAAAGTAGAGGGACCAGAAAAAACTGGAAATGACTTAGCATATAAGCTGGCCAAAACCGGGGCCATCCAAGGGGATCTAATAGAAACAGAGTCCCTGTTGGTGGAACTCCAGGTCACTGCTATCACTAGGTCCAAAACAAATGCTCACAATGATCTTTCAACTGCACAATGGAGTAAGGAGACCCCTGATGCTGATTTGTTTATGGCTCAAAAGGGGGATCCAATAATTGGTAAGTTTTACCAACACATTGAGGACCCTGAGAACTTTCCCCTGACGGATACCAATTACATTGGGAAAGAAGACCTAAGAGTGTTGATGAAATGTCCAAATATGTTCCGGATCCAAGAGCCGGTCATAGGGGGTTTCACACAACACTGGAAATCTTAAGAGAGGTTGCATACTGGCCACACATGGGGCGGGACCTCGACCAATACTTGAAGGGGTGTCTTGTGTGTGCGCAATTTCAGCCATCATCCCTCACACACCGGGCGCCTCTCCAAAAGAGGGGAATGACACTGCCATGGTCAGATTTACAAATCGACTTTGTAGGCCCCGTGATTCGCTCAGCTAGGGGGAATAAGTATATGTTGATGGTGACATGCTTGTTTACCAAGTGGGTGGAAAATCTCCCAGCCCCAAATTGCAAGGCAGAAACAGCAGCTGCCCTGATGATTAACCACATCTTTTCCCGTTTTGGTCTGCCTCAAAGGTTTGAGTCAGACAGGGGTAGCCACTTCACCAGTGAAGTAATGACAAAGATGTGGGAGATACTGGGGGTGAAAAGGAAGCTACACATTGCTTACAGGCCAGCTTCTTCTGGTGCAGTAGAACGCTACAACCGGACCATTGTGAGCATATTAAAAAGGTTTGTGGCAGATTCTGGGCCAAGTTGGGATATCCGATTACCTCTGGTCCTAATGGCCATCAGATCTACCCCTTCATCTGCAACTAAAATGTCACCATTTGAGTTGATGACCGGACGCAAGATGGTGCTTCCCCAGCATCAGCTCTACAGGACCCAAGAGCAGACACTGATAAATGCCTCCACAACTCATGAGTATGTGGAGAATTTAAGGAAACACCTTCAGCATGCTTTTGCCTATGCTCAGCGGAATCTAGAAACATCAGCTGATAGCATGAAAACCCACTACGTCCTGAAGACCACCAGGAAGGAATATACTGTAGGGGACCGGGTCTATCTATACAATTTCCAAAGGAACCAGGCCAAACAGCGAAAATGTTTGCCTACATGGAAGTGACCGTTTGAAATTATAGACAAGATCTCCCCTGTTCCCTACAAAATCCGCATCCCCAAAGGTAATTTGGCGGAATGGGAAGATAAGTGGGTCCATATTAATCAGCTGAAGTGTTGCCATCCCAGGCACACTCTGCAGCAACTGGAGGAGTCCTATGCAATGAACACAAACTGGTAAATACACTTGCACACCAAGTTAATAACTATTCAAATTGTAAAGTGAGGACTGTTCAAAATAATGATTACAGAGTTCAAGGTGCAGGGGAGAAAATAGCCTTGGTATCTAGGCTGGGAACATATGCAAAAAAGAGAGAGCAATCCGATAGGGATAGCCGCGTCCCCTGCACACTGTCTAGCAGGCCGAATGGCCTAATGGAGTTGATAATCCGAAGATAATTTTGAATATTTATGAATTTCTTTATATTCAAAATACAGAAGATTTAGGAAAAACACATTCAATAGACAATTAGTGATCATCAACAGTAAATTCTGTTATTTATTTGTGTTTTCAAGTGCCCAACGGTTTGCCGATTTCCATAGTGAAACCTATTCTGGGGTAATGTAGGGCTTTTTTTCAATAGAATGTGTTACCCACCAATACAGCAAAAATGTTTAGCTAATTACTGTCTTCATAACAAATGTGATTTTGTTGTTATATTTTGTTCACTATTAAGTCTATCTAAAGCACTAATATATTGTATATAATTTTCCTTTTGTAGAAATTGTTTGATGAATATGTCGCCCCTGATGAAGAGTTTTTTCGACTCGAAACGCGTTGGGCACTTGAAAACACAAATAAATAACAGAATTTACTGTTGATGATCACTAATTGTCTATTGAATGTGTTTTTCCTAAATCTTCTGTATTTTGAATATAAAGAAATTCATAAACATTCAAAATTATCTTCGGATTATCAACTCCATTAGGCCATTCGGCCTGCTAGACAGTGTGCAGGGGACGCGGCTATCCCTATCGGAGTCCTATGCAATACCAGAGGGGGCCGCTCCAGAGTAATTCAGTTCCAACCCTAAAATATCCCATATATAGTCTCTAAAATATTATGACGCTTGTAAGCCACTGCCTCTGAATTATATCTTGTTTTTAAAAATAGGAATGCTATGTCTATTAAAGTATAAAATGTATATGTCGCCCCACTATATCAATAGTGGGGGAGAAATGTCTATGAATAGGTATTGCCGCTTTCCTTTGTCATTCTAGGAGAAAGAAAACATGGAGACTGACCACGGAAGGCGACCTGGGGACCGGGAGCGAAGACCCGATGGACCCGGGGTTCCTCCCAAACCTCCCATCAGGACCAGGAGGGAGGAAAAGATGCTGAACTGTGCCATCTATGGAATTGGAAGAAGAGGAGGCGAACATCCCAGATCTTGCGAGTTCCATCAGTGAAAGGACAGAATGGCCATTGCAAGAGGGGGGGCTTGTGGGATGTTTTTACCCATGCATCCAAGCCCTACCATAAAACTGTGCAGTACTGGCATGGAAAACATCATGATGGCCAGAACTCCCCAGAGAGTGCACAGGGAAAACATGAAGAATAGGCTGCCACCCATATTTGCCCATGTTGTGAGCACAGGAGGGCACTGCCTAAAACCACCATTGGGCTACACACACAGTAGCCTGAAAACATTGGGAATGGCAATGCTGATTGCCAAAAAGCAACTCAGAACTGTGGGGGAATTCATTTTCTTAATCCCAAAAATGGTTGCAATACCGGTACTCACCACTATCAGAAAGCCGGCGTTTTAAAACCACCAGACTTTTGTGTAAAACTGAACAAATGAACCGAAACCAGGCCAAGGAAAGACTTGCTAAGAGGTGGATCCAATGTAAAACTATATTCTGAAATGACTTGAAGGACGTAATTATTGAATGTATATGTAAAAAGTGTAAGTTTGATTTAAACTGGGACCTAAAGTGACATTTAGCTGAATTCTGCCTGACAACTACCCCCGACAGGAGAAACCTGCTCAGCCACTCTTCCCAGGCCTAGCTGCATCCTGCTTCCCCACCAAAAGGAGTTGACACCTCTCTGATTAGATTAGGGGAGGGGCACTGGCAGGAGGTTGAACAAAGCCTTGTCCTGGACTCAGGCAAATGTTATATTGAGGGGGCCCTAAAGTGGCTTCCTCTTGGGAGAAGTGGGAGGAGAAGTGCCTGTGAGAGCCAGCTGAGCTTCAATTAATTAATGTCCATACTCCATGCGCACATGTGTGTAATTTTTGATAAATGTCCGATATTGGTAAACCAGTCAAAAAGCGCAAAATGTTGTCATTTTTTAATGCAAGCCCCCAGGAAGATTAGAGGCGGACAAGCATGGACCATAAGGAATATATAATGTGTACATGTAATTTCAACAAATTGTGTATCTGGGAAATATGTATTTGAATCAAATATAGATTTGTGGGCAAATGGACCAGGTGAGGATCCTCTGACCCATAAACAGACCTCATCATGATGACAATCAATTTCCTTCCCCCAATCATGGGAGAGGGGAGAATTGGGCCAATGACAAGTAGAGAGGGGCAGGCTCAGTTATGCCACGCACACACCCACTTTCAAAACACATAAAAAGAGACTGCTGGGACAGGTAGAGACATTCAATTCCATTTTCTGCGGGACGCTCTGCCGGAAGACTCCAGACTTCACATCCATAAATCTTCAGAGACCAGAAATTTACTTCAGAACTTAAAGCAAAGGCCTAAACCCACAAACTGAGAACTCTTTTCAGCAGGCCTCAGCATCCTTAAAATCATTTGCAAACTATTCCACAGCCGGGCGAGCTGTCTGAATTCTTTTGCCAAGAACTTTTGCCAGTACCCAGAAAGCAGTGTTACATCTAGAATCCACTTGATCCGGACCGGAAAGCAGAGCAGTATCCAGAACCAGAGGCCTCTGTATCCAGAGAGGCTAGACCAGCAGAGCAGAGCTGACCCAGACCGCTGTGAGCAGAACCAGAGATCCGGATCGCTGTGAGCAGAACTGGTGCCTGATTGACCCGCCGAGCAGACAGAACCGCCGCCGGATGTGTTGACCAGATCCGTGACGAGGCCTAGTTCAAATTTATATTGTGAGTACCTAGCAGAACTGTGCAGAACCAATCTCTTTTCAAGCTATCAAGCTAATCTAATTCAAGCTATTTTAACCTAAGTAGAACTGCCTCCTAGAAATCGTGTCATCTGTCATTTTTAAAGCTGCACAACTGTCATCTGTCAATTCTGCAGCTGCAAGCTGTCACCTGTCATTTTGAGTTTTACTTTAAATCCGAAAATCTACCTTTATGAAATCGTCCGTATCTCTTGAACCGTTTGGGCTAGGAACTAAATTTAACTTTCATCTTAAAGCTGTGATTCTAGGCTTTCCAACAAACCTAGAACCGACTCCCTTTCTCCGCAATCGCGATTTACGCACTCGCGAAATTTACCGCGATTTGTGATTTTGGCTCAATTTCTCCACTTGTCAAAATAGCAGCTCCATTCTTTCCTTTGTTAAAAATCCGTTTGCAACCTGGTAATAACTCGTAGAGCATTGCTAAAGTGAGCCTAAACTAACACCAACAAGCATCTCTCACTCACCCTGAATCTCTAGAGGGAATTAAAATCAGTTAGCACATTTTCCCATACATTGCCATCACATTTAAAAGCATTTTGGGCCTTTGTTTCAAACTTCTGCCTGTTTCCTCTAAGCTTGCTGGGGGTGGGAACTGAATTCCGTATTGTATTTGATTGTATTCCCGAAGACTGTGTGTGTTACTTCCATCTCCTTGCATTGCATATGGGGGGGGGTGAATTGCCACCAGGGGAAAAGTGATTACATTGTCTTTTGTTGAAGCCATATCAAGTTATTTTCTGTACTGCATTTCATTCATCGGTGCGTTTCCTTGAACCATATAAAGCATTCTTTCCCACCGTATTCTTCTGTTCCTATTCATAAGTTACCTCTTGCTGATTACTGCTCATTATCACACGTGTAATATCCATTATCAATTTTTTATAGAAGAGTGATATATATATATATTATTTATATTTCTCAAATAAACCTTTTAAATTTGCAAAACAGACCTACTTCTTGGCTCAGTGGGGTCAGGGGGATTCTAAGAGAGGGGTGTTATATAAGGGTTGTCATCCAGAGTACATGAACTGGACCTAAAAATATATCAATAAGGGTTTCCCTCAGCATCCCAGACTAGGCATTGACTTAGCTGTAGTGTTGAAGTGAAGCTGCTTAACAACCCTCTCTAGAAAGATCAGAGTTACTCCACCTCCTGGTCAGTTGGTTCTGGGCTCGGACCGGATCTTGTAACCGATCCGGAAGGAGAGTGTCAAAACTTGTGACAGAGCTGGCTGTGAACCATGCCTCGGTGCGTGTGAGGACATCCAGGTCAAGTTCTTTGAGTAGGTGGCAGATGTCAGAGGAGTGTTTGACATCATAGTGAGAGTTCAGAGTAGTGACGTGGAGTTGGTTGCCACATTTGAAAGACTTCCAGGGTGAGGTACAGTCATGAGGTACTCCCAGCGGAGGTGGTAGAGGGGAGGTAGTAGGAGGTGGCAGAGGAGTCACAGAGGAGGAGGAAGGTCAGAGAGAGGTGGTGGAGGAAGGGGTGACAGAGGAGCCTGCAAGGTGCTAGTAGAAGTAGCAGGAGAAGGAAGGAAGTTGATAATATGCAGGTGACACCTATCGAAAAGAAGGAGTTTGGGCTGAGGGCCCTGGACCAAGACAGTGCCATTCAGACAGTCATTGATAATGGTCTCGGAGGAGAGGAAGGAGGCCAAGAGGACCTCCCACTGTGTGCCACCATTAATGGGAGAGGAAGAGATAGGAGAGAGAGAGCCGAGACCATATGAGGGGTCCATAGGTCTGGTGAGGAAATGACAGGAAACGCTGGTGTAGGTATCAGTAATAGGGAGGCCTGGGTTGGAGACTAGGATGTCCCTCTTGAACTTCTTCCTTCTAGACTGTGTGAGACGTATAGGATAGGAGATAGAGTAGCAATTACAAAACATGGGAAAAAACAGAGAGCACCATAGCGAGTGTGTGGAGGGGAGGGGAGCGAGAGGGAGAAAGGAGAGTGCCTCGCAGCGCAGGTTGCACAGATGGGGGTGACACAAGGGCACACACCAGAAGCAGTGGGCAGGTGGCACACAGCATACAACGGTACCCCCAGCATGGTAGGGACCTGGAACGGGGAGAGTAATGGAACACAGTACACAGTACAACAGTAACCAAGTGGATGGGGACTAGAGTAAGGGAGAAAACCTAATGGACACAGAACACAGTACAGTAACCCAGTGGATGTGACCTAGATCATGGGAGAGAAACCTAATGAACACAGTAGACAGTACAACAGTGACCAAGTGGATGGGGAACCTAGAGCATGGGAGAAAAACCGAATGGACAGCAGAACACTGCAAACAGTAACCAAGTGGATGAGGACCTAGATCGTGGGAGAACAACTTGATGGAATACAGTACAAGTACAGCAACCATAGTGGAAGGGGGTCTTAGAGCAGTGGCCACAATTCAAGAGGAGCTAGAGAGAAGACAGGAACATGGTATGCAGTGAACCGCTAGTGGGGAGAGCCTACAAATTGCGCAGTACAAACTATGTTAAGTCAGACAGTTGGGTGGACGTATACGAAAAGGCTGGTTAGTTTAGTAGAGAGGGGTAGTAGCCGCTCTCACCTTCTTGTACCTTTCTTACCTTACGGCCGCTGCTGGTCCACAGCTGCGCTACATGCTGGCACTTTGCGCCGCTACCCCTTTGTCACCTAACACCGGCATCGCACAACACTGCGGCCTTGTCCTGCGAGGGCTTTTGACAAATATTTGCAGTTGAACCACCTCCTTATGGTGGGGGGCTAGTAGTGTTTGAGCCTCACTATTCAGTCCATGTCCAGTCGCTTTCTCCTGATTCCCATGATTGCCAGAGTACCTCCACAGGCCCTGGCATGAATAATCCCTGGCAGGCTCTCGCTTGCATGATCCTCCTGGAATTCAGATCCATTATATTAGACACGTATATCTTGAGGGGTGCCTGTCGCTGAACTTGAAGAGGAGGGTTTTAAAGAGAAGGCCCTCTGTCAGTAGCTCATCAGTGGACTCTTACGTTCTGGTGGTGTAATATTCTCTCAAGTAAATTATGTGGAAACAATTCGCCATGATGTTTGGGCTGCAATTCTTCCGAGAAACCAGGACAATCAATAGGGCTGTCTCCCCACACCCACCTTCCAATCAATAGGGCTGTCTCTCCCAGCACAGCTGATCTGCTACCTATATTTCCTGCTATCGCTAGGTGAACACAACATCATTGTCCTGGTGTGATACAGAAGACCCTGGAAAATGTATATTGCCCACATCTACACAGAGCCTGTGACAGAATGTCATCTGAAGTTTGGCAATACCAGACTATATGTATTTTGTTCTTACACAATTATGCTGGTATCACTATTTTAGAAAGGGAGCTCTGCTAATTAGGGCTCACTTTTTTAAATACTCCATATTAAAATGTATAGTGTAAATGTGTTATCTTTAATTAACCCTCTCTACTGAGATTCCAGCCCTTCCATGTAGTTTGACAATGGTATGCAGTGATTATATTGAATACAAAACTAATGATATATAATAATGAAAATAAATAACGAATGCAAAAACAACTAATACCAAAATAACTAATTCTGGAAAACACTAAAAATGGGGTTGTGAGAGGAAATAGTTGTTTTGGGGGTGGGGGAAAAGCATTATTAAAGGGGGTCGGGGGATTTAGGGGGATAACCCCACAAAACAGCAAAAAATGAATTCTTTATTTTTTCATTAGTTATTATTTCATTAGTTATAATTACATGTAACATTTGACAACATGGCAGCTAGAGTCGCATTTACATTCCTGTCAACCATTTTCTGGAATCTAAATGAATTCCTGCCATTGCAGTGTGCGTTCATCAACCACATTAGCTATAAGTGAACCTCCCCAATGCCTGGTGGTAGAATGGTAAATAGAGACTATACCTGGTTTGATATAGTCGCTTTGTGAAGCTACAGTTAAAAATGTCCAAAGCCCATGTGATCTCTCTGGCTTTCCGATGAACCCTGCAAAGGGTGCCTGGAGACCATGAAGATGGAGACGTTGCGTGGTATAAATCAACTTAAATTAACATAACTGTCATTGTTTGGTATATCGCTGTCAACAGTTAGGTTCCCCCAACAGGAGGATGATAGTTCCAATCCTAGAGGCTCCATTTGATTTTTGCTGGAAAGGTTTGGCATCTTCCCAGGGTAACAGGCTTTATCCCCAAAGGGCAGAGTGGGAACCACATCCTCAAAGACAGTTGTGTTAATATGATTGGGATATCACACCAGGGGACAATGGCTGTCTCTTCACTTTAGGGTGGAAAGCGGAGGGAATGTTTGGGTAGCTCAGGAGTGAGTGTTGTCCCCGGGGAAGAGATTACACAATCTTGGAATGTCCTATACCACCCACCCTTCCTTTGCTCCCATTATCTTTCTGCAGACAAAGCACTATGGGGCTGTCATCACCAGTGACTATTGTCAAAGCAGCCAGGATTCAACCAATACAGAAGGCTTGAAATGGACCTGTAATTAAATCATCTTTTTATCACCAGAAGAAGGTTTAATCTGGACCTTTATAGGTCTATGCTGTCAAGCCACTAAAATAAGACTGAAAGGAACATTGGTTCTGTCCCGTTGCTCTAGAGAGATTTTAGATCCCACTGTTTATATTTTTAAGACATATGACACACTATTGGGGAACATGGTATGCAGGCATGACCACCCAGGTCCCTTATATGCAATTTAACTCATTTTACTTATGGCCCATGATACTAGACTATCACTTTTTTTTAAAATACTAAATCAATATTGAACATTGTCAACATAGAACAGTGTACTCATCATAGACAGTATTAAAAACGACCAGCTGAAGTAAAACATGTATCTATTATTATGACAAAAACTTTAAAACGTATAAAGACATCACAAATACATGGGGCTGATCTCTATTGACACAAGACACACAATCTATGTGCTGAAAAGGAGCAATATTTCACAGAGGGTCCCTTTTGCAGAAAAGGCCACAATTGCACAAGAAACATTTTGGCAGAGGTTTCTTATGGGGAATCATGGGTTTGGGGCTGGGGGAATGAACCCTCGGGAGAGATGCAGGACATCTCAGGAGGATAACTCAGGGGCAACGTGCTGTGGCAACGTGCTGGCCTTGGAAGCAAAACGACACAGAGCACTACAGGTTCGATCCCCGGGTCTGCACTTAGAAACCTCTGGGTATTAAGGGCGTTATAAATAACATATCACACCTCTCCTGACCAGTCATTCCTCAAAGATTGTGTCCAAATTAAAGATCGGATACAGCTGCTTGGATCCCTTGATGTTCAGAGAAAGGCAATTCCATTGGACGTCACCAGTTAATTCTTAATGATATATACATGTTCACTTGAAACATAATGCCCTTGGGGCAAGCTGGCAGAGAAAGTAGAGATTCTAGATACTCTCCTTTCTCTCAAAGGAGCTGTAAATATTAACATTATGAGTTGTGTATAGAAAAGTGTGTTATCCTTTCATCTTCCACAGTAGTTCCCCGGGAAGAGTGATGAAGACTGAAGCAGGAGTCTGAGGGATGCCGGGAGCTGGCACCACTTCTTAGAGTTCCCCCCTAGTAGCAGAGGTGTATCGGTTAATTGTGAACCATACCTTGCATGTACCTTAGGCCACCCAAAGCAGCGGGACGGAAGGATGGATATGAGTCATGGGATCTGGCAAATTGGGTACAAGTGAGTATTGCTTCCTGCATGCTGACTGCTGAACTTTCACTCAGTGGACCTTGGCTTATCTCAACAGTAAACAGGCCTTTTCATACAGCCTACATGGCTGGCCGGTTCTGTAGACTATGCGGGTCCCGAAGAGTCTTATGCTTGAATGTCCCACCCAGTTATATCTCATTGGACCAGCAATAGCACATACACCCACACTGTGTGTTGACACATTAGAGTAGGAGAATCCCAGAGTTCAGTACATCAATAAAGTAATGGGAGAACTATGGTGCATCGGGGGTGGTTGTATCCATCCAAACATGCTTGAGTGAACTTATGTTGAACAGTCCAAGGTAAGTAGTGGGATAAGCTGTTTGTGAAATGCCTATCTCTCTCACTCTCTCTCTCTTTCTCTCTGTCTCTCTCTCACACACAAACACCCACACACACACATCCAAGTAACCCTGGGGTGTCTGATAATACAGGAAGCTGTGCAGGGAGGTCCGCTGCTCTCTGCCTGCTAGGGAGCACTGGCGAGTAGAAGGCACAAACCAAGGTCTCCTCAGCAGTCTTGAAGGGAATCACTGCGTGTGCGCGCGGAGCACTAGTGGGATTCTATTGAACGGATCCAAAGTACGGAAACATGCAAGGAGGCGCATGGGTGACTTTTGACAGCATGAGCAAACACATCAAGGTGAGCCCCCCGCAGATTTATTTCTGGACCACAATAGCAGGGAAGACGGTGATGCCTGGAATCTGGAAAGGTCGGTAAAAGCAAATCCATTCAATGTACAGGGTAGGGCAAAGATAGGCAATAGAGTGTTCTGAGGGCTACCGGAGAAAAGGCTCCTCCATAGATCCCTCAATCCCTGTGCAGCATGTCCTCATATGGAAGGTAATAGGCAAAAGGTTGAGAGGAACACTAACTTCAAGAGGAGGTTTGAGACAAGACAAAACCTCCAGGCAGGGAGGAAATAAAAGGCCAGGAGAAAACGCTCACAGGGCTTCCACTGGGTGTTCTGTCCAGGACTGATCATGCATGTACACCTTGCATGCAAAAGGAAAGAGTGTACCTGCCAGAATATACTAAATCATAGATGTATTCTAACATTATTCTCACTAGTTGCGCAAGAATGAATGTAGTGAGTTTCTCAACTAATGACTTAGTCAACGGTGACCAACGTGCAGACAGGTTTCCCCAACACGTTCTGGTACCTCAAAATTAATCTGGGTCCAGTATTAGTCATCTAGATTTATTTTACCAAAGAGTATGCAAACTAGCTGTGAAATGCTAAAAGCCAGTTGGAGTGCATCTCGGAAAGAAGGGGCATGTCTATAACCCCAATTTGCTAGACACTATACGAGATGCCTTCAAAGCTGAAGTGTGAGACACGGTGGAGGGTTAGGTTTCCTGTATTTGTCTTCCACAATGAATCTTCCGTCCCATCCTCTTGGAGGGATGTTGTCCATTCCACCGTCCAGTTTCAACCATTCACGGCTTTCTTGAAATTGATGGATTTTGTGTAATGTTTAGGGTTTGCTCATTTTTATTTTCTTGTTGAAGGTTCCTAGTTCCAGTAGTTTAGTCTCCATTGGAATCACACACTAGAAAAGTAAATTGCATGCAGTAAAACAAATGCAGACGTTACATTCGCACATTAGTGACCCACAAAGATTGATTACAGACATATTTACCCATTGCCATAGATGGACTTCACATCCTCAATTGCTCAACTACGTGTTGTGATGATGTCAAATGTAAGGTGCATTGGCATGAGGACTGGGAAACCATATGGTCGGCAGACTACCGCCTACTCAATCTCATAACGTTTTGTGTAAGGTACCCCATAGGTCTTGTAGACCACCTTGATTGCCCACAAAGAAAATCAGAAGACAGACCCTTATTGAGCATATGAAATGCTGCTGGCAAACTGTCAGAGGTCTCTGTGAGCCAGATGTCAACATTGGCAGGTGTGTGAACTTTGCTTGAGGATTGTAGGGGATCAGTCAGCCTTGGATCTAGACAGGGTAGCTCACAGTCATTCGGATGAGTGGATGGATCACACACAGAGAGGATTTCAGCATCAGCATACGACTAGAACACCATACTGGAGACGTATTGCATAAAAAGGACAGCCCTCTTTACGGGTGGTGAGGTCAGCAGCACAAATGAACACACATGGGGAAGTTGTAATTTGCTCAGGGCTCCACCAGTACAGCGGCCTGTTCCTGATTGAGACACAGCTGCTACAGGTCTCATCTCCAATAACCCAATACCAGCTCCTGGTAGCGTGCAAACGAATTGTCAGCCAAGAGGTGAGTGTGGGAGTTAGAAAACTGTTGCTGACCAGAGAGAGGTGTGAAAAAAGAAAGAGGAGCGAGAGGTTGGAGCAGTCAAAGGGAGAGGAAGTGGAGAGACAGAGGAGGGGAAACTTCCAGAGATGAAGAGAAGTGGAAGAAGGTGAGAAACAAAGATAAATGAAATGGAGGTGGAGGTGAAACATCTAAGGAGAGACAGAGGTTGAGGAGGAGACAGTAACTGAGAGATAAAGGTGTTGAGGAGGTGAAACGTCTAAGGAGAGACAGAGGATGAGGAGGAGACAGTAACCAAGAGATAAAGGTGTTGAGGAGGTGAAACATCTAAGAAGAGATAAAGGTTGAGGAGGAGACAGTAACCAAGAGATAAAGGTGTTGAGGAGGTGAAACATCTAAGGAGAGATAAAGGTTGAGGAGGAGACAGTAACCAAGAGATAAAGGTGTTGAGGAGGTGAAACGTCTAAGGAGAGACAGAGGATGAGGAGGAGACAGTAACCAAGAGATAAAGGTGTTGAGGAGGTGAAACGTCTAAGAAGAGATAAAGGTTGAGGAGGAGACAGTAACCAAGAGATAAAGGTGTTGAGGAGGTGAAACATCTAAGGAGAGACAGAGGATGAGGAGGAGACAGTAACCAAGAGATAAAGGTGTTGAGGAGGTGAAACATCTAAGAAGAGATAAAGGTTGAGGAGGAGACAGTAACCAAGAGATAAAGGTGTTGAGGAGGTGAAACATCTAAGGAGAGACAGAGGATGAGGAGGAGACAGTAACCAAGAGATAGATAAAGGTGTTAAGGAGGTGAAACGTCTAAGGAGAGACAGAGGGGGAGGAGTTGACAGTAACATAGAGAAAGATAAAGGTGTTGAGGAGGTGAAACATCTAAGGAAAGACGAAGGATGAGGATGGGACAATAACATACATAGAGATAAGGAAATGGGTTATGGAGACGGTGGAACATCTAAGGAGAGACATGGAGGAGGAGACAGTAACATAAATAGAGATAGAGAAAGGTGTTTAGGAGGACATGAGCCATCTAAGGAGAGACATAGGGAAGGAGGAGACAGTAACATCAATAGAGGGTGAATGTGGGATGGAGGAGGTGAAACACCTGAGGAGAGAGGAAAGGGGGGAGGTTCAAAGAAGGCAGAGGAGTAGAAGACAGAGATAAAGCAGGTTGAGATGGTACAAAGCAGCTATCTAGGGGAAGGAGAGGAGGAGGTGTACAGGAGATAGTAGATGGAGAGTAGGCAGAAAACGGAACATATAGAGGAAGGGAAGAAGGAACATCAAAAGGAATACCAATAGAGGAGGAGGAGGAGGAACATTAAAGAGGAAATCGAAGAAATGTAATTTAAAGAGTGTGAGGGCTGTATGAGGAGGACATGGAAGTGGAAAAGGAACCAGAGGAGAGAAGGGAAGTGATTGTTTTGTAGTAGTGATGAGGATTGGAGCTCTCTGAGACTTTGGCCAATTGTGCAGTGCTGACCTGTCGGAAAGAAGCCAGATCTGAGACCTGAGGTACACTAGAGAGGAGAAGCTAGATGAGGTGATCACAAGTCCAACCTTTAAGTAGAGGGTGCATTTCTGAGACCAAACAGAATGAAAAGTATTAAAATACTCTCTGTAGCAATTGTTCCTGGCATGTCATATGCCTGAATCCCATCGGTCGAACTTGGAGTAACGGCTAATGGTACATGAAGGCAGATCTAGGAGGACCAACGAGAGATCCTGTGGACCACAGCAACCCCCAGGAAACACAAAGAGATAATCCAGAAGTGTTTGAGACAGTATTCATATGCCAAACTGTAACTGTTTGATTGCCTAGGATGTGTAGTCTTTATATGCATAGGATATGTAGAGGGAAGTATTGGGGGCAATGTGTTGTACAGTTTCTACCTCCATCACTGGAGGGTCAGCCAATCCAAATCTATTTGTAACAAGAATACATTGACTAATGCATTTCTTTTTTTTAAAACATTTATTTATTAGCATGTCAATAAATACAAATCACATTAGGACTAATGCATTTCTAGTTAGTATTGTGTCATCTCTTGATTTGTTGACTGCCATAGTAACCTTTTCCCAGAAAATCCCATCTACAGCACGGGTATATGCCCATTGCCAAAAATTGCTATCAAATGCCCAGACACTGGTCCCCTTGTGACTGATTGCTAACAAATGTCAACGTCCAGGTACATTTTCCCTTTTCAAGTAAAATGCCAAGGTACTTGACTATTTTCCAACGATTGTCATCAAATGCTCAGGAGTAACATATAATTCCAACTTACTCACAGCATTGTCAGAAATTGACATCATGTGTGCAGGTTATCACCCCAGTGAAAGGGGCTGTATTAATGTTAAATGCCCAGGTACTCCCCGTTTGCCAGAAATTTCCAATAAATTCCTAATTTTCCTCAGATTGTCTGATTTATATATTTTGTATTTATTGATTGCTTGATAAGCGCTTATACAATAAGAATATACTGTTTCAGAGTACCCACAGGGCAGGGAGGTAGGGAGAGTGTGGAATACATTACAACATTACAACACAATATTTAAGAGTAGGGAGGGGACAAACCTACTATGCCTTGGGAGTATTCCGAACGTGCAAGTGCAGAAAGGAAGAGGGAAGAGGGGGTAAGTGCTGAGGAGTCCGAGCCCGTGGGTACGAAGTGCTAGAATGTTGAGTGCTACACGGCCTAGGCCGCGGGAGGTGTAAGTGTGAATCTCCAGAGCAGAGGGTGTGCAGATTCAAGTGCTGTGGAAGACAGGAGGTTGTAAGAATTGGTGTGGGGCGTCAATGCCCCGAAGATGCATAAGAGCCAACGACACTGATTCAGCAACTGTAGGATTAGCAGAGGAGAAAAGGAGGGAAAGAGGAGGAAAAGAGGAAAGTCTTAACAAGCTTCTGGAATTTGAGAAGATCCTGCTCAAAGCGCATGGGGGAGGGTGAGGCTATTCCAATGAGTTGGTGCCAGAGGAGCTAAGTGCTCTGCGTGGAGAGTATTTAGGGAGATACATTTGAAGACAGTGCGGCCCCCGGGCCAAGACAGCCTTATGGATGATGCAGAGGGATTTGATTTTAATCTGTGCAGCAACCGGAAGCCAGTGAAGACTTTTTAGTGCAGCAGAGATGCAGTCCCTGGGCTTAAGGCCACGGATAGGTCTTGCTGCCCTGTTCTGGATAAGCTGGAGGGGTGCATAGTGGAAGAATGAAGGGTCAGGATCTCTCATTAACTGTCTAGATACTTGGATCTGCTAGGTATCTCCTTCAAGTGCACAGGTGGCCAATCCTCTGGTACAAATGGTGATCAAATGGTCAAGTACTCACGACATTGCCATTGAACTGAAACAACTGCAAACAGTAGGTACCAGCTTCCCATGGAATGCTATAAAATGCCTTCAAATGCCCAGATGCAAGCACCATTGACGCGATAGCCATTAAATGCACCAATACTTGCCAATTTCCAGAGAATGCAGAGAAATTTCATGAACAGGGATTTTGCACGAACTTGCCAGGTAATCACCTTATTCTTACAAATTGCCTTCAAATATCCAGGTGTGCACCATTTAACAAGGATCGCCATTGAACGAGCAGGTACTTCCCACATTTCAATGGATTGCCATGCATTGATCAGGTTCCTGCCCCATTGTCAAGAAATGACATCAAATGTCAAAGATAGTGCCTCATCACCAAGAAATGGATGAAATGTGACACAATATGATCTATTGACGAGCATTGTTTGGATACACAGAATATTATATAGCGGAAAGTCAGGAGAAGTATATTCCAGTTTAACTATACACAATCTTTTTTTGATGGGCTTCTCTAGCTCTGCTGTGTATACATTCCACTCCTTATTCCAATTAATGATTTTTATTAATGGATGTTAGTGATTATTAAGAACATCCCTATACCTTGTATAGCTGAATTGTAAATACATGTTTCTTCATCAACAAGCGTATAAACAATGCAGCATACCTAAACTGCCCTTTGACGGTACATACTCAAAACAAATTGTCCTGTTGTATTATCGAAGTCCTGTAGTAGCAATTAAACGAACATTAGTCCTACCTTATTATTCGACTTCTATTAGCACAAATACAGACGTGTTAGTGTGTACAGCAACCCCAATAATTCTCGATTCCTGCATTATGTTTGCTTGACCTCAATATGTTCTCAGCATTCTCTAAAACACAACTCAATGTGTTTCAGTCTCTGATCAGCTCTTATTGCCCAGACATTCTTCAGGGGTTTTACATGTGAATGAATATCCTCTTGCTATGATAGCATAACATACAGTACTGACATGTGAAGGTCATTCTTGCTCCTAGAGGTCACCATATCCTCATGTGGTGTGGCCAATGCTAAGAGAAGGCTAGCATACAGAAGTGGCTGGAATTCAGTGGGGCATTTTCTCAGAATGGACCAGAACTAAAATTAAAATTTAAAAAGATTTTAAAACAAATTAAAATGTGCTCTTTGCTTATCCATTCAGAGATTACTCTAGACAACGCCCAGGAAGGGATCCTGGTACAAATTTGAAAATGGTTTGAGTTGTCATCGATTTTAGGTCCTGGGCAGAGATGTTAGTATGACTGGTATGGCTAGTGTCTGTGCTTAAACATCCAGCCATGGTCAAGTTTAAAACATGCAAAATACATTTCGTTCCCTGACAAAGGGATACAAATTAATTTGACACAGCAGCAGTGTATACCACTGAAAAAAACAAAAACAAATAAAAAATGATTTTTTTTTTTAAAAAAAATAAAAAAATACAAAATATACAAAAATGTGCTCTTCGCTTATCTATTCAGATATTACGCTAGACAACGTCCACGAAGGGAACCTGGTACCAATTTGAAATTGGTTTGGGTTGTCATCGATTTTATGTCCTGGGCAATGAAGTTAGTATAACTGGTATGGCTAGTGTCTGTGCTTAAACATCCAGCCATGGTCAAGTTTAAAACATGCAAAATGCCTTTCGTTCCCTGACAAAGGGATCCACATTAATTTGACAGAGCAGCAGTGGATACCACTGCTTTCCCAAGTGATCTCCAACGATCCTTTCATTGCGTCGCCTCCCCTCTGACCCCAAACAGATGCATGGGAGCGTATGCCAAATCCACCGATTTGAATACCCATCCCATTCAGGAATATGGGATGTTCTTTAAAACGTGTGATGCGCCCACCCCCCGCACCGCCACCCATTATCTGCACAATTCACAAAGGTGGGCGGGGAAGCGACTCTGAATGCGTTAGTCAATGAGAAAACGGCATCCGACACACACAGCGAATGAAGTGCTTTTTGCCTGCAGAAAGTAAACATGAGGCACTAGCGCGCAATCTTCACTTGCATTCATTACAGACCCACTTGGCAGCTCAACTAAAAGCTTGCATGCCTGTCAAACTATCCATTGCCAAAGGAATGCATTGTAAGGATGTTAGTGTAGCCATTCCTTTAGTTGAAACCTCTTAGTATTGTCACTATGGGCATATCTGATCAGGGCACTGCTGTCATAGATAGGCAGGATGGACTCTGACACTGCTGTGGCAACTAGGAATTTTCCTGACAATACTGTTAAGTACCAGGGCATTGGTGGTTAATGTTCTGAATACTCGGGGGTGTGATGACAATATCTGGCAATAGCAGTTGATCAAATCTAGATGGGCCTCATCACGAGTTGGGCCCTAACCCCGGCGGTATTACCGCCAGGGCTATTAGCCCTACCGCCAAAGCCCCTGCGCTATTAGTGCCGGATCACTGGTTTGGCGGAACGGTAAATCCCCATTCCCCATTGGGCCTATTCGGGAATTTCCCATTCCCCATTGGCCCCAATGGGGAATGTTCAGCGCTATTACCGCTGGCGGTATTACCGCCGGCAGTAATAGCGCCGGAAATCGGCAAAATCGCAGCAAATTTGCCCCAGGCTCATAGCTGGGGGTAAATCCACCAACCCTGTGATTTGGTGGACCCTTAAATGCAGTGGTACTAGCATTACCGCCACATTAAAGTCTTACCGCCAAACTGGTGATGAGGCAGATTTGTGTGAGAAACTTGCCCATGAAGGCAATGCCTTCAATAGGACAGTACTGCCTGCCATATGACGTGAGTACCAGAGGATGCCATTGCAGTACTTGGAAAAGGATGATACTAGCCTGGCAAATTGTTGCAATAGCTGCTCGAGTAACTGGCATATGATGCCAATTCCTGACACTTTACTATATCCTGCTAATACATCATCCAAGGCCGTTGGCAAATTCTTAGACCTCAAAGTGTCTCTGGGATGGGAAGGACGTTCATCCTGGACTCCTAATTGAATAGCACCTCCTTGCTTCTCACTTGGGATTCTGATATTGAAACCATGTGCTGGCTTGCATGCATACCAGACTGCATCTTCAATATACATATTCATTACATGGTTACAATAAACCAACCCCCCTGGCATTGGAGTCATTGAACCCCCTTTGTAACAGAACCAAATGCAAAGTCATTGTGCCTGGTGGAAGAGGGATCTCCAGGGCGAGTCTCAGAAATGAATGGCGAGTTTAAGGTTTAAGGACGACCATTCTACTATTTGACCACACACAGCATCGCTAAGGATGGGAAGTGCCAATGGTGGGCTGTGTTTAACTTATAGGAACCGCTTCCAATAGAAATGCTCGAGCCACTTGCCAAACAGGAAAGGGTTTCAGTTAGAAAGTCCAATGCCTAAATAGTCCCCCTTAGATGGCTGATGAACATTTCAAGGCTTAAGCCAATTCCTTATGGCCAAAGAGGAAGGACACCATGCATCTGCCCGTGACTTCCTTGAACATACAAGCCAGGTGACTCTAGAGTCACACATGGGACGGTGACAGGTTTAGCCTGGGACAGGACACAGATGAGGAAGGCCATTGTTGCCGCTGAGATTAAAGAACAGTGAGATATGCACCCGGTGCCCTCCTTCCCTGCTACCAAGGCCTTGGTATCCTGGTGCGGGCATCCCGGCATTGGGACGTGTGAAAAAATGGAACCCTTTGACTCCATGAGAGTGGTCATGTCTATCATCAGAGATGGACTGTATGGGAACTTTGTGCCGGTGCTCCCACACATCTCTCACCAGTTGTACACACTCCCCACCCAAGTAAGACCTACTGCTCATCTCACAGGAAGAGCCTTTCTCCTATCAGATCAACGCACACGGCCCTGGGATTCAGTATGTCAAAGGTGGTCAGGAAACATGCCATTGGTGGAGTGACCATGGTAGAAGAGGCCATGTCCGAGCAGGCAACAACGAGTTAAATCCCCCTTCTTTCTAAAGAGCTTTTAGGTTGGTGCAGGATAGAATGGCACAGAATTCTGGCGGTAGGAATGGGGAAGCACAATGTAGCCCTGTGATGTGTGGCACCCTCAACTAGGGTCTACTGAGTACAGAGTTATCTACAAACCCAGTGGGCAAAGTGAGCAGGAACGGTCGGGAGCGGCGTTGCACTACTTTTGATTTTTTTTACTGTTAACAGTTCCACTACTTTTTGCAACCATTTTCACCATTCAGGAATGGTTCTATGTGCAGTCAAGGCACACTTCTCCAATTTACCACCTGATAGCAATTACAACTAAACTGAAATCTGTATCAGCTCAATTGGATGTCGAACAGCATGACCGCAACCCTTGAAAAATTTGTTGCACGTTGCTCCCTTCCTTCCTACTCTGCCCCTCTGCCCCCTTTATGGGGGTCACAGTTCCACCACTTTTTTGGATACACTTCTAGCACTGTGCAAAACACTATATCAGTTAGAAAGGCTCTGGGTTAGAAACATGGCAACACTTGCAGTGGTTATCTGCAGCCGCGTCTGTGACTTACAGGACTAAGGCAAGTCCACTCACACCTTCATCCTTCCCAGGTCAGTTAGATGGGAACTCAATCCTCAAAACCTTCCTCTTCATCTGACCCTCTGTATGCTCTGCTACATGCCTGTATATATGATTGCAATTGTTGATCACATCTGTAACTAAGTAAACTGTCTGTGACCAGCGCCACGATGCCTCCGGGCTGCTGCACGCTTGACAAATGTAAGTAAATAAATAGATTAGTAATATTGAGTTGTGTAACTAAACAATCTGTTACCTGCACCCATCCTTAACTTACCTCCTTGTCTTGAACGTGTGCTCTACGAATGCATCTTTTATGCAATGCCATCCAAAGGTAGGCATCTGGAGATCAGTAGGGGTATCCCTATTATAGGTGAGTGGCAAACAGTAGACGCCGGAGGGCTGTGAACATTATGGCATCTAAAAGTGCAGACAAGTTTGGAAACTGACACAAAGTAACAGACCCTAAAAGGGAGAACTAGGGGAAGAAGTGACACAAAGACATTGGCTAGTAGTTGGGCGAAACCAGGAACTTTGTGAACGTGTGAAGATCATGAATGGTGCTCAATGGCTGTGCTGAGAAAAGTCACAAGCGGTGAAGTGAGGAAAGACACGAAGACCATCAAATGTCAAAGATACTGTTTATTTGTCACAAAAAAACTGAGATCCATGCGCACTCACCACAGGAAAGAAAACGTCTGCTCGCTTGACTCGTTTTTATAGAAATAATGGTAATATTGAACTGTAAAAAAAAGGAAAAAGAGAAGTTCTACCCCACCAGTTCCATCATTCCCCTGAAGTCTTTATGACGTGGAACAAAGTCACATTGTAGAGGACCTGGTGGCCGTTGTTCCAGGTGTAGAGTACCCTCTCCCGCGGGTTGTAGTCCAACATAGATATGTGGGAGTACTGGTTGTGAAAGGGGATATCCGTGTACTCGTAGGTTGAAGTGTTTGTGTAGTAGGCGAAATAGATCTTGGCGCCAGCCAGGTGGGAGTTGGTCACATACAACGTGCCACAGATCATAAACGACTCGCCGGCGCTGCGCTTGGGGTATCCGGTATCCCAAGTCTTGAGGATCTCCAGGGTCAGCGGATTCATCTTACTGACCACGATGTTGCCCGCATTCTGGTTGGTAGTGTAGACAGCCCAGAGGCCATTCTCGTCCACCATGAAGTCGATGTCGGAGAAGCCGCCCCAGGAGTAGGGGAAGGTGTTGTTATAGCCAGCGGTGTTGAGGCTGCGCTGCACGGCCACACTGCGCGAGCGGAAGTGGTACTTCACCACGATGTTGCTCTGGTACTTGTTGTAGTAGAGGGAGCCGTTGTAGACCACATGGCCGGTACCAGCCCAAGGGTGGGGGAGGAGGTGCTGGACGAAGTTTTGCCCCTTCATGAAGTCGTTTAGCGTCCGGTATTCCAGAACCCGACGACCTTTGTAATACCCATCCATATACCACACCTGAAAGATAAGAGAAGAGAACCCATGAGAATATTAGTGTGGTCAATTGCGAGAATCATTGATGCTGAGCATTAAAAGGCAGTTACAGTTTGGGGAGCAAGTCCTTTATCAGTTTCCATTTTCTTAAAGGGCCAGTCTTTTTAAACATTGAATAAAGAGAGGTAACTGCTTCAAGGCCCCTCACACACCAACAATAAGAACACCACAAAAGGAATCCCATGGAATTGCAACAGAGCCTGAACACAATTCACACAACATTCTACCACAGCGGCATTTAGCTATGAAACAGCGTTTCCTCCAAAAGATTGAAAAGGAGCGCCTTTACGCCAAAAGCTTGCAAGAGTTGCACTCTTGTTTGTTTGTTTATTTATTTATATTATTTACGCTGACAGACAACAATTATGGATTGAATGTAAAAGGAAGAGAAACCGTTTTAAATAACAAAGCTAAATCTTAAATGTATACACAGTTATCCTGTTCTTTTATGGCGATTCTATAGGGTCACCACAATCATGTAAATGGTTTTAGAGTCATTACTAGGAAGCCAGGCATTTCAAAGGTAATGGCACAGTGCATGGGAGATCAATAACTCATTAGCAATCTATCGCCAAGCCCCCAGCATGATTGGCAAAGGTGCAATACCAGCTGAAAGTAATGCTGATGTTTGGGAAGTTTAATTATATACATATCCTTAACAATCTAAGTTATTGTACAGGATAGACGTGGCCGGAGTAATTGTATTTTTCTAATGTGTGTGGGTCACTTTACAGTTAACTTAAGGGATATGGCTTCTCTTGTTGCAGCCCAGGATGCAAGGGGCCTTCCTTACAGGATGCAGAGCCTTATCCCAGGTTATCCTGTGCATGTGTTTCCTCTATAACTGCTCAACATTACCTTTCCACATTGTTTCTTGGAGAGTACCCCGACAACTCTCCTTCTGCTTGCCTGCTTGTACCCTGAATCACCAATCAAAACAGAAAGGTGATGGCTGGAAGGTTTTGAATGAATCATAACCACAGGCATAGCTCTAGGCAACCCTCCAGACCATCGTTGTTCAGCCTGCCAAGCCATTACAGAAGTGGAAAGACCGGTTTCAAATCATGCTTGGTCACACCCCAAAAGGGATAGTAAAGAGCAGTGGCATAACACAAGATGTGGGGGCCCCCCTGCGAGCCATGCTGAGGGGGCCCCCCAGCTCAGCAACAAATCAAGGGTCGCGCCACACTCAGGGCCAGCCTAGATTATCTCACTTGCGCAATACGCACAAACGTGCTGCTGAACGGATATGCCGCACACTGCACTAGGAGAAAGATATACATATGTGTTTTAACATAACATACAGCACACTGTCTGAGGAAAATTGGCTAAAAAGCCAGAGTGTTTGCAATTGTTTTGTAGGGTAACACCAATCCAATAGATGCAAGTCACCAACAGAGCACAGGAACATTAAAGCTTTGCTATTAAAAATGCCATGCCACAATGAAAAAATGTCCAACTGGCTGCACAAGGTAGACCAGTGTCGACATGTAATAACAATATAGTAAAACTTGCCAGGCCACATTTAGACATATCTAGACTGGTTGCACCAAAATGGCAGTCGAAGCAATAACACTCATCAAGAATAGAACACACATTCAAGCCTATGTCTCTGTGGCCTCTAACAACATGGCCAAACTCTTTAAAATCTGAAAAGAACTGGTCAATCCTGTTGAGGTCTTTACATCTCCTGTTCCCTCCCAGGCCCTCTGTATGGCTCTGTCATCTCACTTCTACGCTAAAACTCAGGACATCCTGTCCTCCATCTCCTCTTCCTCTCCCTCTTCCTCTCTCGGCCCCCCTTTGGCCATCTCTAATTCTCTTCTTCCTTTCTCCTCTTTCTCTCTGACAACACCTGACGAGGTTTCTAGACGAGTCTGATCTATGAAAGTGTCATCCAAACAGGTGCTCTCCTGCTCCACCAGAACCATCAAGAACCATATTGACACCCTCGCTCCAGCCTTGACTGATTTCTGTAATCACTCTTTCCCCTCTCCCATTAAGTACTCCCTTATGCACCCACTCCTCAAGAAGCTTTCTGCTGATCCTGCCTGCCCGGCAAACTATCGCCCAATCTCCATCACCCCTTTCCTGGGCAAACTGTTGAAAAAGCTGGCCATCTCCCAGCTTACTCTCCACATGGAATCTGTTGGTTGTCTCCATGACCATCAGTCTGGCTTCAGTGCCAGAGACACGGAAACTGCTGTCCTGAACACCTGTGAAGCTCTGCTCTCTAACCTTGATTCCAGCATTCCTTCTGTCCTCATCCTCCTAGATCTTTCCTGTGCTTTCGATACGGTCAACCATGCCATCCTGATCAATCCTGATTAATCGACTCCATGCGCACCTGGGCATCACGGATCAGGCCGTTGAGTGGCTGACCTCCTTCGCGTCAGCGCGAATCCGTTTTAGATTCTCTTAGCTGTGGAAAGTGGGAAGTGGCCTCGAGCCCTAGGCAGCTAGACCGTGTTACTGCTTTACCGTTCTTTATTTGTATGTGAAACCTTTAAACTTTTTAATAATAGAAACTGAAATTGAAGTTGAATCGCTAATCCTCATCCTGAGGTAGTGAGCCCTTCTTGGGTTCATTGTATTGACTGCACCGCATGTGCAATAATATCTACTTCTTTTGAGTCGTGTGCCGGGAAAGGCGTGAGCACCGTGTGTAGTTTACACGGACTCCGCTTCCCAGACACCCGAGTGTTCTGTTGCGTGCGCATCACGCGGCGGGACATGTGACGCGGGTCACGTGACGCGGGTCATATGACACAGCCCTTAACTGGCCCGCGTCAGCGCACAGCGCTGACGCAAAGCCTGTTTAGGCCTCTTTGCGGCCTGGAGCGGCAAGCGGCGGGGAACGCTGCAGGATCCAGTGTAACTGCTTTTTAATACTGATCTGGGAAGATATTTACCTGACAATGGAGAATCAAAAAGGCAATGTAAGTTATTCTGTTAGTCAAATGACATCATGGAATGTTAGACAGGTCCATGTACATGTAAGATGCCTAAATAAAATTTGGCAGCTAGGACTACTAAAGAATACCCAGTCATCAGGGCAAATAGAGACATTTACCTTATTTGTGGCTTCCCTGAATGCACGCTCAGCGGTGGCCCACGCTGTAGAGGTGGGAGAGCTCATTTTGGAATTAGACTTGGAGCTCTTGTGCCTAACTGAGACATGGTTTACCGAAGGGTCACAAACAATGTTTCATAAACTAGTTCCAGAGAAGTACACTATTCAATTTATAAATAGAGAGGAGAGGAGAGGAGGGGGGATCGCCATAATCTATAAGTCATGTTTGAATATCTCACATATGGAGAAACTAGACTGGAATGACAATATCCAGTTTGGAGAATTCTCTATTCTGATGTCCCCTACCCAAGCCATTAAAGTACTGTTGGGCTACAGGCCACCTGGACCCCTACTAGACTTTCTGGATAAATTGGATGCTCACCTTACATTGTTGGGGAGTAAACACAATAACATAATGTGCATGGGAGATTGGAATATCTGGCTAGAAAGAGATCATTTGCACCGCTACTATACGGCGTTGACGGAATTCTTAGACAATCATGACTTGGAGCTCATCACCAGGGAACCGTCCCATAAGAAAGGACATTGTCTCGATCTCCTAGCTGCAAGAGGTGGAATTGTCCAACTGGCCGAGACTGTCCCATTGTTGTGGTCAGACCACCATCTACAACAGGTAGTACTTAGGGACATAGGACACCAGAGGGGGAAAGGACGGGAAAGTATACCTGTGTGGAGCCGGAAAGCGGCGGACCTAGGAAAAATCCCTGGGGAAGTAGTTGAAAATAGACTGGCAGGTATAGATATCAATCTGACATGTGAGGGATTTGTCAGCAAAGGGACAGACCTGATTAAGGATATTTGTGATAAATATGCACCACTCAAACTTAAGTCAGTCAAAAATTCCAAAACGTGGTTCAATCCAGCACTGAGCCTAATGCGGAAACAAGTTCGCCAGGCTAATCAAATCTGGAGGGCCTCTAAATTAGAGGCAGATGCAGAGATGGCGAGGATTCGCCTAAAGCAATATAAAAATGCCATATTCACGGTGAAAAAAGATTTTCTCCATGAAGAAATCAAGGCAGCAGATAATCAGTCGAAAGCTCTATTCGACGTAGTATCTAGGTTCAGGAATCCTAAATGCATGTCAATACCGACAGCTAATTCTCAGGAACAAGCAAATAAGTTTAACAACTTCTTTGAACAAAAAATCGTGGATATTCAGAGTAATATTAATGAGGTACTGGAGGCAGAAAAATGGGGTGATGCAGGAGAAGAGACATTAGAAATAGCAAAATCGGAAAAGGGGGAGATCTTTAGCTTCCAACCCATTGAACAAGAAACCATTCAAGATCTAATACTCCAATTAAAACTGACTAAAGATTCAGCATTTCCTATGCCAGCTTGTACTGCTATCAGTCTAGCTTCTAATCTTACCCCATTCATAACAACTTTTGTGAATAAATCACTTACAGAAGGCTATGTTCCTTGTGCACTGTAAGTGACTCCAATCAAGCAATCCCACTAAGTCAGTGCCTTGTCTGGGATGCCCAAGGGAAGCCCTTATGTATATATTTTTATGGAAAGTTATAATCTGGATGATTAACCCTTGTATAACACCCCTCTCTTAGAATCCCCCTCCCCCCACTGAGCCAAGAAGTAGATTTGTTTTGCAAATTTAAAAGGTTTATTTGAAAAATTAAACAATATATATATATATCACACTTCTATAAATAAATTGATAAAGGACAGTACACTTGTGAATATGAGTAGTAATCAGCAATAGGTAACCCTACAGTAGCACAGTTCTTGGTTACTTATGAATAGGAAAAGAAGAATAAGGTGGCAGAGAATGCTTTATATGGTTCAAGAAAATGCAATGATGAATGAAATGCAGTACAGAAAATAACTTGATATGGCTTCAACAAAAGACAATGTAATCACTTTTCCTTGACAATTCACTCCCCCCCTTTATGCAATATAAGGAGATGGAAACAGGAGCACACAGTCCTCAGGAATGCAATCAAATACAATACGAAATTCAGTTCCCCCCAGCAAGCTTAGAGGAAAACAGGTAGAAGTTTGAAACACAGGCCCAAAATGCTTTGAATGTGATGACAATGAAGTAAGAAATGTGCTAAAAATGCTTTTAATTCCCTCTAGAGGTTCAGGGTGGGTGATATCTAGTTTATATTAGTTCAGGCTCACTTTAGCAATGCTCTATGAGTAACTAGCAGGTTAAAACGAATTTTAGCAAAGGAAAGCAAGGAGCTGCTGATTTTTACACGTGGCTGAAATTGTGCAAAATGTCAAATCGCGGCAAATTTAATCACGTGCATCGAGCGTAATTACGGAGGCACTATAAGTTTCTAGGTTCGTCGGAAAGCCTAGAATCTTAGCTTTAAGATAAAAGTTTCGCTCCTAGCACAAACGGTCCCGGAGATACGGACGATTTTGTGAAGGTAGTTTTTCGGATTTGAAATTTAAAAGTTCAAAATGACAGGTGACAGTTTTCAGCTTTAAAAAGGACAGAATGACACACACGATTCCTATGAGGTATTTCTAAATAGGTTAAAATAGTTTTAATTAGATTATTTTAAACTAAGAGATTAGTCTGGCACAGTCCTAGAGTACTCACACTATCTTTTGGACAGGAATGGCTTCGTCACCGATCGGGTCAGGATTGGCTGGTCTTCTGCTAGCGGTTCTTCACAGCGGTCTGGTCTCTGGTTCTGCTCTCAGCACTACACAGTTCTGGTCTCTCTGGATCTCTGGTCTCTCTGGATCTCTGGTCTCTGGAGGTTTATGGATTTGAAGTCTGGAGTCTCCCGGCAAAGCGTTTCGCAAGAAAGTGGAAAGTGAATGTCTCTACCTGGGTTTCAATGTTCCTTTTTATGTGTTTTGAAAGTGGGTGTGTGCGTGGCATAACTGAGCCTGCCCCTCTCTACTTTTTTTTTAAATTTGTTTTTTTTGTTTACATTGTACCAGTAACGTGGTTACTCAACAAAACAACAGTACAATTACACCCACCCCACCCTATCTCCCTCCCCCTTTCCCAACTGTCCGGACCAAAACGTAATACACCACAAGTTTCAGCTCTGTGATTATTGTGAGTCATTTGTGTTGTCGCCAGAGGAGCCTTCTGCATTGGGGTTGAACAATGTGACAATTAGAGCCACCCATTGTAGTAGGTCGTCCGAGGCGTCCTGTCTTTGTTGGCTCTGGGCTATCTCCCAAGCAGCTGTTTCGGCATTAGTCCATTTGCGAAGGTCTTCTCACCATGTTGACAAGCACGGGGCCTGAGGGCGCTTCCAGTTCATGGCGATGCGTCTCTTTGCAATTATATACATTAGGTCTTTTAGTTTATTGAGTGGTCTATTCTTCTTGCTTCTGGGGTATCTGCCGGGGATACATGCTTTTGGCGTGTGTACCTCCAGGGAGACGTTCGCCTCGGCCACCTTGGCTTTGACCTGAGCCCAGAAGGACTGTATGGTTGGGCATCCCCAGAACATGTGTGTCATCCCTGCATGGGGTTCGTTGCATTTGGGGCATCCCGTACTCACGGCTCCGCTAAATCTGGAAATGATGTCTGGTGTGAGGTACGCTCTGTTCATAATGTAGAATTGAATGAGTTGGAACATGGCATTCCTGGATACCTTCTTGTGGTATACCATTATGTCCCCCCACTCTTTGTCTTCGAACTGCAAGCCAAATTCCTGTTCCCACTTTTCCTTACACTTAAGGCTTTGTTGGGTGGTGCTGTCGAGCAGTGTTTCATATATTCTGGAGGTCTCGTGGCCCCCCTCCGCTGCCCCGAGCAGGCTCTCAATGCTTTCGTGTCCGGTATCCAAGTTCTCCATTGTGGGCCAGCGGGCTGCTAGTCTCTTGACCACTGCGTTGTGCAGTAAGAACTGTCCCGTGTGGATCCCAGAGGCTTCATGTAGCTCAGTAAAATTTAAGATTCCCTGGTCGTCCACCAGGTCGCCCAGGGTGGCGATGCCGCTAGGTTCCCAAGTGTCTCTTATTATCCTTTGACTTCCCGGCCTGTTGGTCATGATGGCAGCTATCGGGATCTGTGGGGAGTAGGGGTCCGGAAGCATTGCGGCCTTGCCGTCTCTTTTGCATATCTGGATACCTAAGAGGATCAAGTACGAGTGTGGTTGTTTAGTTCTAGGTTCAATCCATAGCAGGTACCTGAGTAGCAGTTGCGTGACTCCTGGCTGCAGCAGGCGAGTGTCTGTTGAGGCCTCATCGGCCATCCATTGTATCACATGCTTCAATTGTCCAGCTAGGTAATACAGTTCGAAGTTAGGAACCTTGAGGCCCCCTCTGTCATATGGTCTCTGCATTGTTTCCAGGGCGACTCTGCGCCTTCCGTCTTGCCACAGAAATGTCCTGCACAGCTTGTGTAGTTCATTGAAGAATTGTCGTGGTATGTTATATGGTACGTTAGTGAAGAAGTAAAGAAGTCTGGGTAACGCCACCATTTTTAGTAAACCAACTCTGCCTGCCACCGATAGTGGCAGCCTGCTCCAGAACTCCATTGATTTTGCCAGTCCTTCCTTTGCTCTAACTGTATTCAGAGCGTGCTCTATCTTGGGGTCTCTGTGCACCCTAATGCCCAGGTACTTAAAGGAGGAGGGTTCCCATTTCAGGGCTAGCTTGGGGAGCACTCCGGCCCCTTCTCCGCTCAAGGCGGCTAGGGGGAACAGGCAGGATTTGTTCTGATTAATCTGGATCCCCGTATATCTGTGGAATCTGTCTAAAGTTTCTAGTATGTAGGGCAATATGTGTGCAGGGTTCGTTAGATAGAGGAGCATGTCGTCAGCGTACATAGAAATCACGTGGTTCTCCCCGTCCACCACTATGCCCCCATCTCCATATGCTTGTCTTAAGTATGCTGCCACAGGCTCTATAGCCATAATGTACAGCATGGGTGATAGGGGGCATCCTTGCCTAGTTCCCCTGGATAGCCTCCATTTGTCTGAGAAAGTGTTGTTGGTGCGTACTCTGGCCTCGGGGTTGGTGTAGATGAGTGTGACCCACTTAATGTAGCTAGGCCCTATACCCATCTTGGACATGGTAGCCAGGAGCCATTTCCAGTGCACCGAGTCGAACGCTTTGGAGGCGTCCAAGGACGCCACTGCGCATTGTGTTTGTCTACCTTCGGTACTGTAGATGACATGGTGCAGTCTACGTAGGTTTTCGGTGATGGTTCTGCCGGGCACATATGCCGTTTGGTCTTGGTGGATCAGGGTCGGGATGACTTTCCGCAACCTCATGGCCAGTATTGCCGTAAGTACCTTACTGTCTGTGTTTAGTAAGGACAAGGGTCTATATGAGCCGCACTCGGCGCTATCTTTGTCAGGTTTTAAGAGTGGTATGATGACCGCCTCCCTTATGGTACCAGGTAGTTGGCCTGTTTCGTATGCCTCGTTGGCCTTGTAGAACTCGCCTGGTAGTCCATCCGGACCCGGCGCCTTCCCAGAGGGAAGCGTTCTTATAACAACTGCAACCTCTTCAGGGGTTACTGGCCCTTCCAGGGATTCCGCTACGTGTTCCTCAAGGTGTGGTAGTCTAATGATGTCTAGTACGTTCTCTATTTCAGTGTCTGTAGGTGGTGGGGTGTCAGTGTAGAGGGCCTGGTAATACCCAGCGAATGCGTGGTTTATGGCAGCTTTTGAGTGCGTGTCTATGCCGTTGGCGTTGCGTATAAGGCAGATAGGGGTTCTGGGGGTTTCTCGCTTGTAAAGCCACGCAAGTAGCTTACCCAGTTTATCACCGAGGGCTTGGTTTCTCTCGGTGTATTTGGCGTAGCTGAGTTTTCCGAGGGCCTCCCAGTGTTGTAGGCAGGCCTTTTTTAATTCGATTATTTTGCGTAAGTGGGCTGGGTCTGAGGAGGCTCTGGATTCTAATTGCTTCAGCTCTTCTTCGGCGCTTGCTGACTTCGCTGTGATGGATTTTTGGGCTCCCCCTGTGGCGGCTATCATTTCCCCTCTGATCACTACTTTGTATGCTTCCCATGCCGTGCTGATGTGCTGGACACTGTCCATGTTCGTCTGCCAATAGTTCGCCGTGCATTGTCTAATCTGTTCTTGGAATGCCTTATCTAACAGTGCTTCGCCTCTGAGTCTCCATGTGGGTATGGGGGGTCGGGTGCCATTATTGTCCAAGAGGTAACTATGGGGAAATTATCTGATAGCACTCTGGCCAGATATTGTGTGTCCTCGAATGTGTCTAAGTGTTCCTCGCTCACCAGTAAACTGTCAATTCTAGTGTGTACCGCGTGTGGGGGTGAGTAAAAGGAGTAGACTCTGCCCTCTGGGTGCTGAGCCCTCCAGAGGTCTTGTAGTGCATATTGTTGTAAGTGTATGTTTACTATCCGATCTGTCCATGTGTGGATATAGGGTGCAGTTGTGGTCCCCACCCCATATTAGAATGCCGTCTCTGTCCGGACTGAGCCGGGTATATAGCGAACGGAAGAAGACCGTCACGTCATGGTTGGGGGCGTATGTGTTCACCAGGCAGAGTTCTCTGCCTTCAATGGTGCCTATAAGCAAGGCCATTCTACCTTCGTTATCGATGTTAGTGTATGTTAGGTTGATGGGAATGGAGGGGGCGATCCATTTCAGTACTCCACATGCGTAGTTGGAATACGTGGTGCCTATCAGGGTTCCTCTCCAACTCTTAGCCAATGCTGCTAGCTTTTGTGCATTCAGATGGGTCTCCTGTAATAAGGCAATTCCTATCTTGTGGCGTTTAAGGAAGGTATGAACTCTGTGCTGTTTAATGTAGCTGTTCAGGCCCCTGACGTTCCATTACATGACTTTGACTACGTTATTCATGAGTGTGGCGTGTGTGTGGGTATGTGGGCGGGCTGTGTAGTAGCGTCGCCCTCTGGCCTATCCGTATGCGGTACGGTAGCTTGTTCTGGCAGGAGGCCCTGCTGACTCTAGATCGGATTGGTGGTGTGTGGTGATCAAGGTGGTCCTGGACTTCCCCTTTAACTAACTGAGTCGGGATTTCAACAGGCGGGTTCCCATCCCTATGAACAGTAAACTTGGCGTTAGCCGCTAACAGAACTAGTCTAGCGAAGTTCCCCCCGTTCTGACATCCCCGTTTCTGCTCCATTAGACCTACGATCTCTTGGAGCCCTACGGGCGGGTTAGTCACCCAAAGAGATTCGGGGGTGCGGGACAATCCCCTTGGTAGTGTCCGATACCAAGCGGTGCCATTCGGCAAGCTCCAAGACACTCAATGGTGCCACAATAGACGAATTGAGGTTACTTCATGTGCTTTCTAATAAGGTGGTTTCATTTGGCTTCCCTGGGGGTGCCATTTTCTCGTGTTTTCCGTTGCCTTCCAACTATGTCAGGAATCTGCTCCCTATCCATCCATTCCTTTATTTCTGCCGGTGATTCAAAGAGGTGCGTTCTATTGTTTCGGATGATCTTTAGTCTGGCCGGGTACAGTAGCATGTATCGCAAGCCTGCGTCTTTCATTCTAGCCTTTATGTGGGCGTATTGAGCTCTACTCCTCTGAACCTAGAGGGTATAATCCGGGTAGATTGCGATTTTGGCAGAGTCAAAATCTTTGCGGCCACCGGTCCGTGAGTGGGCTAGGATCGTCTCTCTATCTTTATAATTGAGGATTTTGGCAATTATCGGCCTTTGCGGATTCCCAGGTGATGGGCGTTTAGTGAGAGATCGATGCGCCCTTTCGATGGTGAACCCCTGAGACAATTTCCCGGCTCCGACCCCCTGCAGCAGCAGGTTCTCAACGAAGTTCGTGGGGTCATTACCTTCTGTTCCCTCCGGCAGTCCAATGATCCTGATGTTGTTGCGGCGCGCCCGCCCTTCCGCCTCGTCCGCCCTGTCTTCGAGGTTCTTTACTTTTTGGGCTAGGGCGTCTACCTCTCTCAAGAGGTGGGTTTTGGCTTCAGTGTTTTCCTTTACCTGAGACTCTAATGCTTCTGTTCTGCCTGCGATGGAGTGCACGTCTTGTCTCAGCAGATTCAAATCAATGGCCACGGCATCTATTTTGCCCTCCATGGTTTTTTGGAGCGCCAAGATGGTTTCGAGTAGTTGCGAGTTTGCGGGTTTGGGGGGCCCCTCTTCTGCAGCCGCCGAGGTTGTGATTGCGGCGTCTGGCTTTGTGACACCTGTGGCTGCAAAGGCCTCCATTGTTGTCTGCCTGTGCTTTTTCCTGGCACCTTTTATGGACATCTCTTTGTGCTGGCGAGCTTGCAATGGTTGCCAGTGGTTCTTGGGTTGGGGTCGGGAGTGTGCACCGTGGCGTGGCTCTTTCACGTTGCCCAGGGGCATGTGGCCATGCAGTTCATTGCTAGTGTGTGGGCCGTGGTGCTTAGCAGGCTTATTGCTGTGGTCTTTGTGAGGGCACCAGTGAGTGGCAATCCTGGAGTGCCGGGGGGGGTTGCGGTCCAGGCGGGCCCCTGATGCCAGAGCTCAAATCTTGCCCCCGCGACCAGCACCGCAGCCTCGAGCTCAGCAGGCGGCGGGGTAGTGTCGTGGGCCGATGCCAGTCCGCTTAGCGGGGGGGGGCTGTGGGCTCCCTCAGTTGGGCCGGTCACGAGTTGATTATGTCCCCCCAGCCCCTCTTCCACTCCGTACCTCGCAGTGTGGTGCCGCTCTCAGGCGCACTCGATCTTCGGGTCCAGGCCTTTTGATGTGTGCCTCCGCCGTCGGCGCTGCGGGCCACGCTCCGGGGAGGCACTTGGAGGCAGACGCCGTATTCAGCCGCCGGTCATAGCGCTGCGTGCCCATCGGACGGCAAGGTCAGCTGTCCGCTTTCCCTTCCCCGGTCAGCCGCAGCCGGGGGCAAGCCTCCTCTTCTGCTCTGCGGCGCGGCGCTCGTCTCCTCCGCCGTCAGCAGGCAGTCGCCATTTTCGGGTGCGCACTTTCCGTCTTTGCCACAGCGTTTCCCCTCGTTGGAAGCGCGCACAGGTCTCGGACTACCGTCGGAAGGTCAGCAGACGGTACTGAGGCGATCCCTGGGTTGCAGTTATAGTTTACTTCAGGTAAGATGCAGATTGTAGGCAGTATGATGGGCGCATCAGCGGAGCTGCAGCGAAGCGCGGCTTACTCACATGGCGGTTGGCCATGCCCCCCTGCCCCTCTCTACTTGTCATTGGCCCAATTCTCCCCTCTTCCATGATTGGGCGAAGGAAATGGATTGTCATCATGATGAGGTCTGTTTATGGGTCAGAGGATCCTCCCCTGGTCAATTTGCCCACAAATCTATATTTGATTCAAATACATATTTCCCAGATACACAAGTGGTTGACATTACATGTACATATTACAGATGAATTAAGACAGGTCTCTGTTCAAGCCCCATGTTCCTGCGAGCTGGGATTCAGAAATGACAACATTTTGCGCTTTTTGGTCGGTTTACCAATATCGGACATTTACCAAAAATTACACAAATGTGCGCAAGGAGTATGGACATTAATCGATGAAGTGTCAGATTTTTAACATGCAGACATTTGGAGTAAGACCCTATTTTCCGCTAGCAACCCCCCAGAATACACCACAAGGTCCTAACACCTCTTAAAACGTGCACAGAAAAATCACAAGAATAATGATATTACTTATATAATTTTGACCAGTCCGCACTATGAGTTATCTATCTTTTTTAAATTATGCCCTGGTCAAAAAGGGGTGTGGCTTCCCACATCACATGGTGGAATAACTGGTTTATCCACTTCCCCCAAGCTCAGTTTGCTAGCAGAGGCACTGCCCCTCCCAGTTTCTCCCAAGAGGAAGCCACTTTACGGCCACCCCAATATAACATTTGCCTGAGTCCAGGACAGGGCTTTGTTCAACTTCCTGCAGTCCCCAGGTGCTCCTCCCCTAACCCACTCAGAGAGGTGTCATCTCCTTTTGGCAGGGGCAGCAGGATGCAGCTAGGCCTGGGAAGAGTGGCTGAGCAGGTTTCTCCTGTCGGGGGTAGTTGTCAGGCAGAATTCAGCTAAATGTCACTTTAGTTCCCAGTTTAAAACAAACTTACAATTTTTACACATGCAGCTAGAATGCTGATTCTAAGTTCAAAACCATGACATTTAACAGTTGCAACTATGTGACACTCAAAAGTAGGTCACTCATTTAATTTAAACATTTCAATTTTAGTGGTTTTAAATCCAATTTCAATTAAGCTGCTGACATCCACAGCTCAGCCAGTTTTGTTATAAACATTGTTTTGGGCTCTTCATCTTCCCAGATTTTGTATGCACACAACACTTCATTCTGCCAGATGTCTGCTGGTGTTCAGTAAGATTTTTGAATATCCTGCAATGTTCAAAATAGGCACTTTGAGCTTGCATTCAGGAAACCAAAGGTGATTTTAAGGCGCTTTTGGTCTAACAACACTGTTATTTTTCCTTTGACACCACCTTTCACCCCTGGTGCTTCCGGTCCATCATGCTGGCATTGGTGGGTGGCAGGTTAGACAACCATTTTGGTGTGCGCACAACCGCGCGGTTTTCCTGGTTCTGGGATGGAATGATGGGCGGCAACAGCTCATCCCCACATCCACCCAGTCTATTGATTTAGTTTTGTTCTGGGATAGAATGATGGGCGGCGACAGCTCATCCCCACATCTACCCCGTCTAATAATTCAACATGGGTCAAAACCCTTGACAGCACTCAAGAGTGCACTGGTAAAGCCCTCACTGAAAAAACCTAATTAAGACCCCAAGGTACTTAAAAACTACCGCCCGGTAGCTAATCTATGCTGGCCCACTAAAATCCTGGAGAAAATAGTCTGTAACCAATTCCAACAGTTTGTGGACAGTAAGGACATATTGGACGAACACCAATCAGGATTTCGCCCCAACCATGGGACGGAGTCGGCGTTGTTAGCAGTCCAGGATGACCTACTGGAAGCAGCAGATAGGGGAAGCAATTCAATATTGTTGATGCTCGACCTATCTGCAGAATTTGATACAATCAACCACAAGACTGTCCTTCAATGGATTAGGAACATCGGAAGGGCAGACAAAGTAGTGGTAGACTGGTTCGATTCCTTTTTACAGGATAGAACACAGCAGGTAACCCTGGGAGCATTTCTCTCAGAATTAATACAATTGAGGTGCAGAGTCCCTCAGGGGTCAGCACTTTCCCGGCTGATCTTTAATTTATACATTCAACCACTATTTGACATCCTGAGGAGACACGGTCTAAGATTTCACTCATATGCGGACGACACAAAGATTTATGTGGAGACGGATAATCTGTCGGAGGCTTTTGAGACGATAGACCGTTGTATGCAAGATGTAAAAAAGTGGATGGCCTGCAACCAACTACAACTTAATGCAGGCAAAACAGAAATAATTCTGTTTAGATCAGAGAAGAAATATAGAGAGGAAGATACAAACTACAACCCGCAAATCCTGGGAGTGAATATCCCATTCTCAAGGAAAGTGAATTATCTTGGGTGCATTTGGCAGGAAAACCTGGCTAGTGAAGCCCAGACAGGGGCAAAAGTAAACTCAGTATATTATTCTCTACGAATGCTCTGAAATGTGCTCCCTTTTCTATCATCTCAGGATCTCCCAGTAGTGGTGGGGGCCCTGGTTAACTCCCACCTTGACTACTGCAAAAGTCTTTTGACAGGGATCCCTAGGAAACTAATGCTAAGATTGCAGAGGGCCCAGAATGCGGCCGTCAGGCTAATAGCTCACTTGGGCAAAAGAGATCATGTCTTCACAGCCAGGAAAATGCTACACTGGCTGATGGTGGAAGATCGCATCAAATTTAAGGTGGCATGTCTGGTGTACAAGTGCTATCACAAACTTGCACCTCGATATTTGAACACCAGAATTCAACACTATCATCCAACCAGAGTCCTTCGTTCAGAAGATAAATTGCTGCTATGTGTCCCGAGCACAAAATGCATCTCAAAAGGAGACAGAAGGTTCTCTGTATTTGGGCCTAAGCTCTGGAATAAGCTGCCCCTTAGTATCCGATCTTGTACTACGCTGGGAAGATTCAGAAAGGAATTGAAAACCTTCCTGTTTAAATGATCCTATTCCTTTAGGGTCGTTGCTACTTCGAACTCTCCACGGTGATTGGTCCAACATTTAGTTAACATCTGCACCCGAATGCAGTTATCTGCCTGGTGCGCTCAAGAAATAAATCAAAATCAAAATCAAAATCTTCCTCTTGGACTGCCCCTCCCAGGTCCAACTTGGTCCCTTTCTCCCCGCTCCATCCTCTCACTCTGGTTTTTCAACCTCTAAGTGGCCCCTTTGACCCACCTGATCTCTACATTCTCCTCTAACTTTCAGTGTTATGCGGATGACACTCACTTTTCCTTCAGGGTCCCCTCAGACTCCTCTCATCTCTCGCTCATTCCTGACTGTCTATCCGCGATTCAGGATTGGTGTGCCTCCAACTATCTCTGCCTTAATGTCAGTAAGATGGAGATCCTTCTCATTTGGACTCCTGCCCCTGCTTTCCCTCTCTCACTCTGGCGCCCGCCTTGGGCCCTCTCCACCTTCTCCTTCCTGTGAGGCAAACAACACTGGTGTCATCTTTGACTCCACTCTCTTTCTCTCCTCACATCTCAGACGTTGCCAAGAAGTCCCACTACCAGCTGCTCCTCCTCAAAGGGACTCTTCCCTTTCTCACTTTCCCCCAAAAGCTCACTGTCTGCAGAGCCCTGGTTCTCTCTAGGCTGGACTACTGCAACAGCCTCTTTCTCAATCTGCCTTTCTCTACTATCCAGCCCCTGCAACTAATCCAGAAAAGGACTGCAAGACTTATCCTTGGCCTCAAGCACAGGGATCGTATCTCTCCAGCCCTGAAATCTCTCCACTGGCTCCCAGTTGCTGCAAGTATCAAGTTCAAGACCCTTTGCATTGTCCACAAGGCTTTCTGGGCCCGGGGCCCGCTCTACATCCAACGCTCTATTCCAAAATATCTTCCTTCTCAAGCCCTTTGCTCAGCTACCTACAACTCTCTAAGGGTTAGACGCTTCTCCAAGAAGAGAGTGGGGTGTAGATCTCTCTCCTCTACAGCTGCCTCCCTCTGTAATAGCCTCCCTGCCCCTCTCAAGCTTTAGCAGACCACCTGAAGTTCTGGAAGCAGCTCAAAACTTTCCTCTTCTCCTCTGCTTTCTCTCTCTCCCTCCCCTGCTGGCCTACCTGACCTACCTGTCTGCTGTACCGACTGGTTGCTTGGCTAACCTCAGAGTCTCACTGAGTCGAGGCTCTTTCTTGATCAGTCACCCTTGCACTGCCTCTGGTCCTACCATGCACTTAGGGGCTGTAACTTTAACCCTACAGTCCCTTGTTCTCCTTGCACTACCCAGAGCTGTGCAGCCCTGACAGCACTTACTCAGAGCATTGCTTGCCTGTTTTTCCCCTCCCCTCTCCCTTGCACTTCCCCAGTCCCTTTCCCCTTGCGCTTCTCGTTATCGCACTTGCATGAGCTGAATGACACAAGGCCTAGTAAGATCGTTTGTCTTGTCCTCCCTCTATCTTCCATCCCTTGTCTTGTCGCGCCTAGAAACACTTGTGTGCAGGTGCGTTATAAATGACTTATATCATATCATTTGATCACAGATGCCCAGAAAAATATACAATGCTGCAGTGAGAAACGGCTGACTGACAGCACCCAAATGGCAGTCTAGCCAGGTAATTCACTTACCAGGACTGCTTTATCATAAATGCCCCATTAAAAAAAAAGTCATACCAAACTGAGGAATGACTAGACTGGCTGCACCAAAATGCCTCTCTAGCCACTATTACCACATATCATGCCTGCTTAGCCTGGACATGGACAGCCATTATAATTTGTTGTATAATCCTGCCCCCCCACACATCCCCTCTCCCTCCCACCCCAACCTCCAAAATCAGCTCCTTGGCCCAGAATTACCTCCACGTCCCTCTTCCTTGCCCCAGAGCTTACGGTTGAGGCTCCTTGCCTCATAGGTAAGTACTGGGATGAAGAAGAGTGGGACTAGGAGTAACGAAGATTACAGGTAGCTAAATCAAGCATTACTTCCATGTACCTTTACCTCATCCCAGTACTTGTGTATGAGGCAGATTGCCTTATACACAAGTACTGTCTCATACACACTGGGACGAGGAAGAATGGGCCTAGGAGTAATGAAGATTACCAATAAGTAATCTAGGCATTAAACACAAGGATTGGTGCAACACCATTGAATTGACTGGGATTCAGCATCCCCCCCCCTGAAACGTTGGGCTATGTTGACCAGACCTGGCTGACCTTCAGAGCAGTTGCCAGACAGAAAAGGACACAGATGTTAAACGGCATCTGGGTTTCTCTGTTAACAAGAACCCACCAATTACTAACATAAAGCAAATCACTGTTAGTACCTGTATTCAAATGCCAAATATTTTAGGCAATTGAAATCGTGATGTGGGTTTAATACTTGCATGCCAGGGGAGTGATTGGAAGGGTAGAGAGGGAACAGGAGACCACTCATTTTCACAGCAGTCCATAAGTGGGTGCTTTAAACCTTAAAGGAGAGAGTTAACTGCTTGTAACATTGAAGCTGCACTAGAATAGTCTCATAAAAATGCATAAAGAAATTAGATACCCAAACAAATAAGTTTGCCCCTCCCCCACCGCCCATGAAGTTGGCACCCCTCCCAACATTTGAAGGGTTAGCCCCTGAAATGTAGGTTTTGTTGCGCCCCTGAACGCAAGCACACACACCATTCACCATATACACACACGCACACCTAGCCATCCATACATTTAATGTGCATTCTTTCACCATACTGGCACACCCAGGCAGCCATCCATACATTTAAGTGTGCACCCTTTCACCATACAGGCACACCCAGGCAGCCATCCATAAAATTACATGTGCACCCTTTCACCATACAGGCACACACACCCAGGCACCCACCCATACATTTAAGTGTGCACCCTTTCACCATACAGGCACACCCAGGCAGCCACCCGTATATTAAAGTGTGCACCCTTTCACCATACTCTCGCACAGGCAGCCACCTATACATTTAAGTGTGAACCCTTTCAACATACATTCACACACGCACACATCATGGGGTTGAGGGGAGCCCTAACACTTAAAAAAGAAATTGGGCCTCACTACAACTATGCCAGACTGTAAACAACGGTGCTGGTAAGCTCACCGGCACTGTTGTTTCCGGGCCGGCATATTACAGCCCTGTGGGCGGTTGCCGTCCTGCCCGGCAGGTCAAACCTGCCGGGCAGAACGGCACCCACCTGCTTAGTTTTCAAGGAAGCACTGGCACCGTTGTTAACGGTGCCTTTGCTTCTATGGTCCCCATTCCCATAGCGTCAGATAGGACTTTATGGAAATGGGGATTTACCATTTGCCGGCGCCTGACTTCCCAGACCGCTGGGGTTGTAATCCCCCGGTGTTACCGGGAAGTCGGGCGCCGGTAAATCATTACGGGTCTGGCGGCAACCTGCTGGTAGCAATGGCACGGTTGCCGCCATACCCGTAATGAGGCCCATCGTTTCTTTTTGAAGTCACTCTGACTTCATAAAGAAATTATTTCTGTTACCAAAATAATTTCTTATAAATGCAGAGGGAATTCAAAAAGAAAAAAATATATTTTTTGTTTGCAAAAAAAAAATATTTTTTTTTCTAAAAGTGGGGGCCCCTCCCAGGACATGTGCTGGTGGGGCCCCCCGCACCGCAGGGGGTGCATGGGCCCCTGTTACGCCAGTGGTAAAGAGACGTGGGTCATGAGCCTGCTGGATCTAGAGACCCAAGTTACTCCTCACCGATGACAGCCAACAAGGCTGTAACATGTCTAGGGATGCTTGTGGTCTCGTGCAGAAGGTATGTGACCTAGCAGTTTGGGCTGGACTGCCCCTTTGAGGTGGGGCCAAGCCTGATTTGCTTATGGTCTTTCCCCTTCTTTAATGGCTTGCTAGGTGAAGAACGATGGTCTGGAGGGTTGCCCAGAGCAATACCAGTGGTTAAGATTAATTCTAAACCTTCCAGCCGTCACCTCTTTGGCTTTGCCTTGTCACCCCGAGTGGGGCAGGTATGCCCAGACGTGGGTCCGGTTCTGCTGGGCCTAGAGGCCCAAGCTACTCTTCACAATGACGCCCGGGGATGCTCGTGGTCTCGTGCAGAAGGAACGTGATCTAGCAGTTTGGGCTGCATTGCCCCAGTTGGGGTGGGAACAAGCCTGTTTTGCATATGGTCTTTCCCCTTCTGTAATGGTTTGCCAGGATGAAAACCGATGGTCTGGAGGGTTGCCCAGAGCTATGCCTGTGGGTATGATTTAATCTAAACCTTCCGGTCGTCAACTTTTGGTTTTACCCTGCATCACTAATAACAGACCAACTTTTCTACTGCCAGTCTCCATGCATCCCCCTCACTAGTAAAATAGCAGTTGCCCTTCAGCAATTTTACAAGCATCCACACTACCTACATTAGTACCTTCACCCCTGCATGCTGACATCACAAGTCTGGATCCCCTGCTGATGGCTTTTGTGCACTCCTGCTTCACCAATAACAGGCCAGCCACCCCACTGCTTGCTTATATGAGACTCAGCGCACCTCATCAGGTGTCTGCAACCACTGGCTCTCCGTGTGCTTTGGACTACACCTCTTACCAGAACAAGCCAGCATAGTCAATGATGTGGGATCATGGGAGTTGTAGTCCAAAACATATAGCAAGCAGACTTCCCTCTCTGTTATAATATCTCCCCTGTATTTAACTCCGTTCCAACACTGTGTTTGCAGTGGGCACATCATATATTCTGCAACTCGGTGGGTGGACAATATTTGTTTTTATTGTTGATTTTGCAGTCCAGAATATATCTGTCTGATCTTTTTCGTTGGCAAGAGGCAGACTTAATTTCATTAAATAGTGTTATTGAGCTCAAAGCATATAATCAATTGGAGCCCTACTAACTAAACAGCTTGAAACACATGTTATAATTTCCCTCACTTTAAAAGCTTAGGAACGCTTAGGGAATGCCATGCCATTGGAATACATTTGCCCAAAAGGATATGATGAAAATGCAGAGTGATGCAAAGGCTTCTAAAGGGCAAGGGCGAAAGCTGTGCACACATGTTCAGAGCTGCTGTGGTGACTATGCTATGCCCTCTTCACATGTTGCAGGGGTTTCATATTAATGAGGGTAAGGACATGAATATCGCACCCTCAGAATTTCAGAACAATAAGGACATCCACCCTCATGCCACTAGCACTTCAGGGGTTAAAATGACCTTTGTGCTCGACTGGGTTTCAAACAAAGGGCTTCTTGGGCAGTAGCTAAGGAGTGCCATTGGGATATCAATGGTCCTGAACAGAGCTCTGATGGCACCCGTTGGCTTTCTGGGTGACTACATCACTGTCTAGAATAGGGGTGGTGGTTAGAATGTTCTTTCTGTGGTTCATCTCTTGCATTATCAAGACTTCCTGTCTGACTAGGTGTCTTAATGGGTATCTGCACTCTGCACTATGGAAAGGGTCACCCTGAATTGAATTGTGTGCTTCTTGATCCTCTTTAAAGCACCCACTCTGGCTCACAAGTGCCTTTACAAGGATGCACCGGCTTATCTCAATGACAGTATCACTTTAAAATCAACACAACAGACTTTAAGACCTAGTGCCACCATCTCGCTTGACATTCCTCGTTACAAGTGCAAGAGAGCGGATGCCTCCGGCTTCACAGTTGCAGCTCCCTCTCGCTGGAACACTTTGCCTGTACACCTTAGAAATGAACAACCTTACCTCAGATTCAGAAAATGGATCAAAACATGGCTGTTTGACAAATTTGACTGATGCCAAATGCATATGGTCTTGTTAAACTCTACTGTAAATGTAACTGAATAATATGTTGTAACTAACATCATGATAACCCTGGGTTTGGGCGTTTAATAAATAAATAAATACTAGCAGTGGGAGAAGGGTGTGGTGAATACAAAATGTGATCACCTACAAGCTGATGTTCTTAATGATTTTAATATTGTTTGAGCGCTGAGCTAGTTCAGAGAAGCAACAGAGTGCTTTGCAGAGGTTTACACCAATACAGAAAGATATATAGATGCAGGCGCACACGTGGCTTAAACTGCAGCCTCTGTTTCAGATAAGCTGGATTTTTGCCAAAGATGTAAACCATATTTTTGCATAATACCGCCTGATAATGAACATTGGCCTAAGCACATTTGCGTTGCACTGAAAATTGCATTTAAATTAGCCTGAGTAAGGCTGACTTTGCCGCCATTTTAGAATCATCCGCCATTTTGATCAAAACTCCTGTTTTCTGTCTTGTGTTGAACTCTGTGTTTTTGTGAACTTTGCACTGTGTCAACATGTTGAGGCTGCCACAAGCAGAATGTTTGTCCTGTGCTAAGCAACCTTGGAGCTGAACTGAACCTCAATTCAGATGTTGTCTGCACCAATAGCTTCATCCTTGTTCAAACAGTCAAACTGAATGCTGAACAGCTGAAACTGTGTGCATTTGCAGAAATCCATTGTGTTTGTTTCTTGAAACTGGACTTACATTAAGCTCAAGAACAAGTGAAAATCAACACGACTGCGTAAAACAAAGTTTGTCATCATTGTATTTTGTGTATAGAACAACATGTTAAGTATTTGAGGGAAAACACCAAACAATGTACAACTATTTGATTCTGTATTAGCAATGTGAACTGGGTATGAACCCTAGTGAATTATCAACTTGGAGAAGGGCTGGACGATGCGCCGGGACTGTGTATAAAAGATGCATGATTTGTAATGTCTAGCACTCTCTCCCCTCACAATGTCTGCTGGTACACACTGCGAGGCGCTTGAGAGCCAGATAGCTATCTGTATTTGACATTAAAATAGTACATGTAACTCTGAACTCGTGATTGGCGTATTTCATTTTTGGTGGTGCTAAGCCTCGATATTTCTCTTGGTCTTTCAGAGATTTGGGGGTAATTGTGGTAGTCCTAAAGTAAAGGCGGTCTTTCACTGGAAGCAATGCAGCACTCTGCATGCACCAGTAATATACGCCCTACGCTTAAGCCGGGCCACAATCATCACAGCACTATTCTGTAATACTTGAAGCTTAATGTGCCCACCAGCAACCTTCCACATAATCAATTTTTGCACCAATATTTGTCCTAGCCAGTGTGACACAGTTAACCTCAGAAATGTATGGCCTAATCCGGTTTAACAACTTAAGATAATAGGCTGGAGAGGAAATCGCCGCATTAACATGGTTGTTCATGTAGAGTGTGGAGTTAAGATAAACACCTAGGGCCCGATTCAAGGAAAAGTTAGTGTAGATCCTGGAAAGCCTGCGTGCCAAGAACGACTCTGCGCAAGGCTGTGTTCATACGTTTTTCAGTGTGCATTGCGTATTCATGGATTGTTGCTGCAAAGTTAACCTATAGGCAAATCGCAGCAGGTATGCACCCGACATGCCCCACATGCAAAAGCACAAACAGCCACTAATACCTACATGTGAACCCCTGTTATGTGGCGTGGGTTCCCCCGCAACCAAGCCAGCACCCCTGCAACACAGCCTAGGGTCTCTTGTAACTATTCCCAGCTCCCCATCAACATGCAAAACATATCTTATAAAAGTTGCAATTTCCCAGTAAATATGCATGTGAACCCCCGTAAACTGTTCCAGCACCCTGCTAAGGCGCACCCTTCTCTTCTCTCGGAACCCCGGCTGCATGCACGCACCCCTAAATCCAACATGCAATCCTACCTCTACACAGTGATTCCTATGTGCAGTGTATGTACGCCCGGTTACATCGATAGCTTTACATGGTCAATTTGCAGACGTGAGTTTGCAAGGTCAGATCCATGAATACGATTTTACCTGCGCAGTTGTGGGTTTGTGATTGCCTCGTGCAGGCCGTCCTTCGTCACGCCCACAATTTCCCAGGTTCTTCCCCATTTTGAACATTCTGCCCCCTACACTGGCCTCTGCGCAGACCACGCTCTGCGCTGAGTCTCGCGCTGGGCAATAGACTGCATGCAGAGACGTGCCACGCCTGCGCAAAGTCCTCTCAAAGTACGAAATAGTCCCACACAGATGATTGCATGAATCAAAAAATGGGATTTCGCACACGGTTTGGCACACAAAGTCCCTGTTTACCGCACAGTAAATTGCACGAATCAGGAACCAGTTGTTTTCACTTTTGGCAGGACCTCAATGGTGCAGCCCGCAACAGTTAAATTCTTATATGAGTTATCATTGGGTACAAAATCAAAGTATTGCTCATAATCAAAGGAGATCTTTATAGATAAATAACCAAAACAGAGAGAACTGTTTGAGGATCAATACAAGGTTTTCTCCTTTTGCCATGGGTTCTACGTCACCTTTAGTACCTTAGATATCTTATTGGCATTCTTAGGGTTCACCCACAAATAAAGTTCTCCCAAATCTTCCAAGATAGTCTCCACTGCAGGAGTTTTAAAGCACCTCTTTGGTTAAATATGTCTATCACAGCTTCTTTATATGCAAGCAATTTTGGACAGGTGTGCAGCTTGATCCAATACAGTACTCGCCTTAAAGAGATTGATGGTTGACTCGAGGAACACCCGATTTCCAAATGAGGTGCAATAGTTGGTGCACACTGTGGAAGCCTTAACAGTTGCCCAAGGGATATAGTTTCACTCTGTGGTAAAGCTCTGCGATCTGAAGGGCCCACAATGTGTTCACCAGAGGTGCACGCTTGTGTGGCTTTTGCTTTGAAAACACGTGAACCCGGAATAACACACCTGTCCCCTTTATCTCGTGCAAACCTTCAAACAGCTCCAGAATTCCTTGCCGACATTGACTTTGAGTCGCAGCATTGGTGGTCTCGTATAAATGCAAAAAACTGAAAATGCGTACAATAACATAACATAGGGTCTCATTACACGGATGGCGGTGGACAAAGGTGCTATCAGCACCTTGGTCCATGCCAGTAAAATACCGGCACCGCCTTGGTGGAAAGGGGAATTACCGCCCTATTCCAAGGTTGGTGGGGCGGTAATTCACCCTTCCCCATTGCCCTTCCCCATTCCCATTTTTGCCGCATAGGGCATAATGGGAATGGGGAAGGTGCTAATTACGGCACCGCAAATTGCGGTACCGCAATTAGCTCCCTGGTCCCTTTGCGGGTTGGTTTTTAACGCCTGCAAAAAGCAGGCGTTAAATTCCACAACCCGCAAAGGGACCTCGTAAAATACTGGTACCGGTAAACCCTTACCGCCTACCGTGTAATGAAACTCATAGACTTGATAGTGTGAACTGGTCAGATGAATGCCTTAAACCGATTTATGGTAGCTACTTGGTACAATATGCCAGTGACGTTTGTATCTTGTGGTAGCAAGTTCATTTTTTTTAATGGAGGGGCAGAGCTAGGGGATTCGGGGTTACAATGGGGAATTTTGCACTACACGTTTTGTGAAAAATTGGGGGTAGAGCCAAGCAATGGTCCTCCTGTTCTGTGGGTTAACACATAAAAACATCCAAGAGATGTTATTTCACCAGAAGTACAGAATGTATTTTCAGGCTGCTGAGGTCACAATATAAGCCAGCATTGCCCCCACAAGTAAACATTCATAATGACTTTACCAATAATCCCACCGATGCCATTGGAAGTGAACACTGTTCATGGTTTTGGCCAATAAGGGCAATACGGGGACTATAAGTACACACATCTGATGGGTTTGGCCAGTCAGCCCTGAACTGCTGCTAATGCTGTTTAAGGTACACTCTCCTGATGGGTTTGTCCAGTAAGCCCTGCACTACTGCCAATGCTGCTTTATGTTCACACTCCTGATGGGTTTGTCCACTAAGCCCTGCACTGCTGCCAATGCTGCTTTATGTACACACTCCTGATGTGTTTCATCAATTAGCCATGCACTGCTGCTAATGCTGCTTTATGCACACACTCCTGATGTGTTTCATCAATTAGCCATGCACTGCTGCTAATGCTGCTTTATGTACACACTCCTGATGTGTTTCATCAATTAGCCATGCACTGCTGCCAATGCTGCTTTATGTTCACACTCCTGATGGGCCTGCCCAGTAAGCCCCGCACTGCTGCTAATGCTGCTTTATGTACACACTCCTGATGTGTTTCATCAATTAGCCATGCACTGCTGCTAATGCTGCTTTATGTACACACTCCTGATGTGTTTCATCAATTAGCCCTGCACTGCTGCTAATGCTGCTTTATGTGCACACTCCTGATGGGTGTGTCCACTAACCCCTGCACTGCTGCTAATGCTGTTTAAGGTACACTCTCCTGATGGGTTTGTCCACTAAGCCCTGCATTGCTGCCATGCTGCTTTATGTACACACTCCTGATGGGTTTGTCCACTAAGCCCTGCACTGCTGCTAATGCTGTTTTATGTCCACACATCTGATGTGTTTCATCAATTAGCCATGCACTGCTGCTAATGCTGCTTTATTTGCACACTCCTGATGTGTTTCATCAATTAGCCATGCACTGCTGCTATTGCTGCTTTATGTGCACACTCCTGATGGGATTGTCCACTAAGCCCTGCACTGCTGTCAATGCTTCTTTATGTACACACTCCTGATGGGTTTGTCCACTAAGGCCTGCACTGCTGTCAATGCTGCTTTATGTACACACTCCTGATGTGTTTCATCAATTAGCCATGCACTGCTGCTAATGCTGCTTTATGTGCACACTCCTGATGTGTTTCATCAAATAGCCATGCACTGCTGCTATTGCTGCTTTATGTGGACACTCCTGATGGGGTTGTCCACTAAGCCCTGCACTGCTGCCAATGCTTCTTTATGTACACACTCCTGATGGGTTTGTCCACTAAGCCCTGCACTGCTGCTAATGCTGTTTTATGTCCGCACACCTGATGTGTTTCATCAATTAGCCATGCACTGCTGCTAATGCTGCTTTATTTGCACACTCCTGATGTGTTTCATCAATTAGCCATGCACTGCTGCTATTGCTGCTTTATGTGCACACTCCTGATGGGGTTGTCCACTAAGCCCTGCACTGCTGCCAATGCTTCTTTGTGTACACACTCCTGATGGGTTTGTCCACTAAGCCCTGCACTGCTGCTAATGCTGTTTTATGTACACACACCTGATGTGTTTCATCAATTAGCCATGCACTGCTGCTAATGTTGTTTTATGTCCACACACCTGATGTGTTTCATCAATTAGCCATGCACTGCTGCTAATGCTGCTTTATTTGCACACTCCTGATGTGTTTCATCAATTAGCCATTCCCTGCTGCTAATGCTGCTTTATTTGCACACTCCTGATGTGTTTCATCAATTAGCCATGCACTGCTGCTATTGATGCTTTATGTGCACACTCCTGATGGGGTTGTCCACTAAGCCCTGCACTGCTGCCAATGCTTCTTTGTGTACACACTCCTGATGGGTTTGTCCACTAAGCCCTGCACTGCTGCTAATGCTGTTTTATGTACACACACCTGATGTGTTTCATCAATTAGCCATGCACTGCTGCTAATGTTGTTTTATGTCCACACACCTGATGTGTTTCATCAATTAGCCATGCACTGCTGCTAATGCTGCTTTATTTGCACACTCCTGATGTGTTTCATCAATTAGCCATTCCCTGCTGCTAATGCTGCTTTATTTGCACACTCCTGATGTGTTTGTCCACTAAGCCCTGCACTGCTGCTAATGCTGTTTTAAGTCCACACACCTGATGTGTTTCATCAATTAGCCATGCACTGCTGCTATTGCAGCTTTATGTGCACACTCCTGATGGGGTTGTCCACTAAGCCCTGCACTGCTGCCAATGCTTCTTTATGTACACACTCCTGATGGGTTTGTCCACTAAGCCCTGCACTGCTGCCAATGCTGCTTTATGTACACACTCCTGATTTGTTTCATCAATTAGCCATGCACTGCTGCTAATGCTGCTTTATGTGCACACTCCTGATGTGGTTCATCAATTAGCCATGCACTGCTGCTAATACTGCTTTATGTGCACACTCCTGATGGGGTTGTCCACTAAGCCCTGCACTGCTGCCAATGCTTCTTTATGTACACACTCCTGATGGGTTTGTCCACTAAGCCCTGCACTGCTGCTAATACTGTTTTATGTCCACACACCTGATGTGTTTCATCAATTAGCCATGCACTGCTGCTAATGTTGCTTTATTTGCACACTCCTGATGTGTTTCATCAATTAGCCATGCACTGCTGCTAATACTGCTTTATGTGCACACTCCTGATGGGGTTGTCCACTAAGCCCTGCACTGCTGCCAATGCTGATTTATGTACACACTCCTGATGGCTTTGTCCACTAAGCCCTGCACTGCTACCAATGCTGCTTTATGTACACACTCCTGATGGGTTTCTCCAATTAGCCCTGCACTGCTGCCAATGCTAATTTATGTACACACTCCTGATGGCTTTGTCCACTAAGCCCTGCACTGCTGCCAATGCTGCTTTATGTACACACTCCTGATGGGTTTATCCAATTAGCCCAGCACTGCTGCCAATGCTGCTTTAGGTACACACTCCTGGTGGGTTTATCCAATTAGCCCAGCACTGCTGCCAATACTGCTGTATGTACACACTCCTGATGGGTTTATCCAATTAGCCCAGCACTGCTGCCAATACTGCTGTATGTACAAACTCCTGATGGGTTTGTCCACTGAGCCCTGCACTGCTGCCAATGCTGCTGTATGTACACACTCCTGATGGGTTTATCCAATTAGCCCAGAACTGCTGCCAATGCTGCTTTATCTGCACATTGGTAAAGCTGCACGCATAGCTTGCACTAGCAGCTTGGCGCAGCTGGTGAGGGCAGAGCGTTCACCTTCCGGACAAGGCAGGGTACTCATCCCATCCTGCGGGTCCCAGTGCTAGTTGCTCTCTAATGAACACTGGGCCCAGCATCAGCAGTGGCGGCCCACTTAATCTAATCATTCATCTAACAGGTTCTTGCACTATAGATGCTGCCTTCAATCCAAATAGGGCACGTTCCTGACGTTCCCATAGCGCCCCACATAAGTTGCTGCAGACTTTGGGTGCTATATACAACCATCCCCTTCTTATGAAATCGAATTGCATCATCATAAAATAGCCAATGCTTGTTTACAATCCCTACTCGTACAGAGAGATTTTTTTAAAGTATGTTTATATGACAAATTAAAGCTCCCCCTCGTTAATTATGTAAGTTGCATTTAATAAACCATATGCTACTTAGAAAAGAAATGAAAGTTGTAGCTGGCAACTGGCTTCAAGTCATCTTTAGTTTTGGCTATTATCTGGCACCAAAGCGCCACCAAAGCTGAAACTTTTTCATTAGAGTACACCGAGATAGAAATGGTATATGAGAAGGAACACACATCTTGTAGGAGTTGTTTGGTTATTTACCTACCTATTGACGACTCATGGCCATGCTTATACCTACAGCCATTTCCACCCACTTCCTGCCTCTCCCTGCTCAATGAACATCCTCTTTTAGATAACTTTTTAAAGCCACACCATCAACTTTCTCGAAGTGACTTCTTGCCTTTTTTCAAAGCAGTCTTCTGAGATTAAATGACTTAATTGGAGCTGTAAACGAGCTACTGGTGTCATAAAACACATATTAGCCAGGTCTGCCTTCAGCCACTCAATTTATAAGCACTATTCAACTCCTTCACTGAAGTCCTGTTAAAACAAGCATTGGCAAAGCCAACAGTTTTGGTTTCACTATAAGTATTATGCGTTTGCAAGGCACTGCCATTATACGCCCAGGTGCTCCCACCATTTTGCAGCTTCTACCACTTATGGCCAGTTAATACCACTAGGGCAGTCTCTGGCAAACACCTTTTCCATGCCTAAACAAAAACCAAAGCATTTGCCATTGCCAATGTTTGTTACACATTGAGGCAGCCTGGCCTTGCAGTCTGGGCTGGTATTCGCAATGATCCTGTCTAAAAGTCAACATTTACTAAAAGGTTGTTGGCTGAAAAAACACATTTGGCTTATAGGCACACAAATGTAAGAATCTGTCACAAAGTCATGAGGTTTCTGTCAGCACCACAGAATCTTTAAGTACAGAAGACTTCCTGACTGTGCACCCCAATATGAAAAGAGCGAGGCATGTTCTGTACCCAGTAAAGGCCACTAGAGGCAAGGATATAGCATGGAAATACTGTGGGATGAATAGCAGCAGACTACTGCAGTCATACATCCCTGATGGGGGTTTCCAATGAGGCTAGCCCTCCCACAGATGCCGAAGCACACCTAGAGTGAACCACCCACAAAGTCCACAAAACCATCTACAACGCAACCAGACACCAAGATACCAGATTAACTTACAGCTACGATCACCTGTGACTCTGGATCCCTTATCGACACTATCTAACCAGCGCGCACACCCTAACCCACCAAACCCCCCACACAACATACTAACACCAACACAAAACAGTACCACACACCCGAGGCACTGAATCTTACCCAGCCGGTTACAAGGCACAAGGCTTCTGCCACAAACGACCACAAGAAAACCAACACTCACAGATGTCCTCCAGGTTCTGAACCTAAACTCTCACCCTACCCACATTAACCCCTCCACCCCCATCTCTTGCAGAGGCAACACCTGAGTGGTAGCCGCGCACGGTATAAATCAACATGACATAACATAACACTATAAGACATTGTTAAAGGGCTGTGGGCATTCAATGTGAACATGAATGCAAGACTACATTGAATGCCTTGAGCCCTGTAATAATTGATTGCAGCCGACCAGGATTATAGATGGCTGTTATGATCTTAAATGCAGATCAGTGGCGGCTTGTGCGGGGCATACATGTATGTGTCTAATATGCTGGAGTGATCGAGCGCAGCGAGGGGTGCCGGAACCAAACAAAGTGGGTTCGGGGAGGTACTCGCCCCGAGACATTTTTTAAAGTAATGGGTTTAATTTATGCATTTTACAGCACTTTTACCGTAGAAGAATTGGGCAGAAAGCCACATATTTTGGAATCAATTGTGTATGGCAGCAGATGAACAAACTCAACAGATGCAAGTTATCAAAAGTGCACAGGATCATTTCCCAACGCATGTTCATTATGCCTTTGTCCACAACATAGTCATTACACTGTTCGCTAACATGGGCCAGCTCAGGAACACGTTTGACTTATACCATGGTCCAGGGGCAGTTAATTAGCATCTTGACAGTGCAGCTGAGCCAATCATTAGTCTCACTATGTGGCTCTTGTCTGCATGAGTTCGCCCACATTCTGAAGTCTTCTGAGTGACTCACTGAACCCCACTTGCATTTTCTCTTCACCATCACTGTATCCTACCTTACTCCTCCCACAGTCCACTACTCCCCAGGCCCACCCTTCATGGCTTTTCTTACAGCCGGAGTCCTCCTTCCCCGACCAGGGTGCTCTTCCATCATCCCGCATTTCAACAAGGCAGCCACGAAAGAGAAAAGGGCCTTGAGCGTGCTTTCCCTTTCTCATTAGAGGCCATGATTGTTTGGGCATGGTTCCCTGTTATGGATGGACACTCACGCAAGCGCCTTTTTGTAATAGCCTTTTTCGGAGAACCGAGCGCCATTAGCAGGCACTAATGGTGAGAAGGGCTGCAGTTCACACTAGCATGTGGCAGACCGCTTTACCAGCTGGCGGCGGCTCGCGGGCATTATTACTATGTTGATTTCCATTGCCGGTCCTAGAACTGTCTTTTCCCCTTTGATTATAAAGGACTGTGACTTGAAAGTACAATTCTGGTGTGGCCTAAGCTCTCTATCAAGTGGAAGCAGCTTCCACTCACACCCCTTTCCCCTTTCAGTAAGTTATCAGTCACCAACGCCAAGCAGCCACCATCATATGCCACAGGAGACAACAGGTGCAATATTGATATGCAAGAAAACATGTGGCAAACACCACCAATTCGCTAAGTATGAGAATGAATGGGTGGATGCCTAGTCACAGTCACACCACAACACAGGGGCCAGGCACAGCTGCCTACATTTGAAAATCAAAAACATGATATCTCTGTGGCTCTGTGTGTGCGCCCACCTCTCAGCACTTATAAGTACTGCAAACTCTGCTCTAATCATACCCTAGGTCAGGGCTCTGCAAACTCCAGATGCCATAGTCAATCGTGAGGGATCATGGAAGTCCTAGTTCAAAATATCTAGAGAGCTGCAGGTTGCAGACCCCTGCTTTTTCTGTTTTTTTTTGTGTGTGAAACGTTTGGTTGATGAACACAATAAAACGAACAAAAAAAGTCCCTGCATAGTTCATAATTAAAGACACATATGTGTTCTGTTTAATTATCAGATCATCATCTATTCAGGGTGAAAAATCTATTGATAAAACTGATATAAAACTATCTGCCCAGGATCACACACTTTAGCTAAATGGTGAAGCTGGAATTTACTTAAGCAGCATATTGCTTGCACCTGTTCCTCGGCTACGCCTAAGCCCCTCCCTGGGGTGTGTAACATTCAAACCCTCATAAAACTAACACTAGCCACAGAAGTAGCCCCACAAACTGTGCAGCAATCCCACAGGTACATTCTGCTGTGGCCTAACTAAAGGTTTGGAGGCAGCCTTAGGACTATATTTTAATGTGCCAATTACTCTGCATTATGTATGCAATGTACGCTATGAAGTGTCTTCCGTCTACCGGAATCTTCCGTAGGTGCACCAACTCTGTACTATGCACCATTGTAATAGTGAGTATCATTTAGGTGCATCAATGCAGTACTTTGCCTAACTCGCACTACACCTCCACACTACCCACATAACTCATTTTCAGGGGCGGATGAATGTGCATGGGGGCTTGTGCGGCACATGCCAAAATGATGTCTGGGCCCCCTTTCCTCAAGCTGGGACATCCCTTCTGAAGCAGCTGCGTTGGGCTTCGATTATAATGGAGATATGTCCCACTGAAAAAGGATTTCCCTGTTTTTATCATTGAGGGTGCACAACATGAGCCCCACCTGGAACTTCATTAATCTCCAAACATACTCCCTGCACCACACCTAAGAGCTGAAAGCAGGGAGAAACATGTATGTGACAATGTAACAGCTTTTTAAAAGGCCTGCCATTGGGCAAAAAGTACACATTTAAAGTGGCACAGTCCTCAGTTTGCGAAGACTGATGCATTCTGGGGGAATATGCAATATCACAGCCCTACCTTGTAACCTAACTGTGCGTTAAAAGATAGATAAAGCAATGGAGGGTGGGGGGTGTTAGTAGTTACCATGGGACATGTTCATTAGAGTTGGCACAACAGAACAGAGAAAGGTAGCCGACGAGGAGCTGCCACTCTAAATGACCGCTCAGAAATCTATTAAGCTTTCTTTGTCAAAGATACTGGGGTCCTGAGCATGTGGTGGTCAAAAGGTTAAAAGGCACTGAAGATGGGCCTTCTTATGCACCTGCACACATGTAAGACACTCTCAACAACAGACATGTTTTGCTTACTTTTCAATAGAAGGTAAAAGGGAATAATGATAATGATGTGTTATTTATATAGCGCCTTAATACAAAGCGCTTTCAAAGCACATGTTTGCATACAATATCATCCAACTGAAATTGGTACTCATTTATCGACCTTGGAAGGATGAAAGGCTGAGTTGGCCTTGTCGGAACTCAGATCGCAGCAGCAAGCGCTCAACCCGCTGAACTACAGCATTTCCTTGAAGCACCTGAGAGCATGGACCTAGCTCCTAGAAACAGCTGAGTGCTTATCCTAGTAAGAACAACTGGTGCATGCGATGCTGTCCAAAGACCAGTACGATTACAGAATCAGGGGGAGCTGAGAACCCTCCCCACCCCCGCATATATATGCAGTGAAAAGGGGGTAAATAAAATCTGCATTTCCGGTTGTTGCAGTAAAAAATGTGCAGTAATCACAGAGATCCAGAAGTATCACGAGCAAGTGTGTTGGAGTGTTAACCAATCAAAACAGGGTTCAACTGTGTTCATGGATTTACACTGAAATCTACTTTCAAGGGTGATGCATTGACCTGGCTAAGAACCTCAGGTCCAGGCAGTGCCCACATACCTCCAGACAAGGGTGAACATTTCATGACGTTAGGCCTCTTTTCCGTGCCCCTTTTGTCTGCAAATTGTTTCAAACTATGCAGGTGACTTGGAAAAATTATTTGAAAATACATTGCACGGGGCAACCAGTGATGTTTGTTAAACAATTGGGCAGCGTTTGCCCATTCTGCTCCTCTTGGCGTTAAAAGACTTATTTGGAATGCACTAACTTGTTACCAGCAGCTTGTGAAGCGAGGGCTGTACCTTTTCATTTAGGTATGGAGGATATACCCCTAACAGATGAAAGAAGTGCAACAATAATACACACACGGCCCAGAATCACACATATTTCGATTCAAATGCTGAAGCCAGGACTAGGACCCACTAATGGCAATCTATCAGTTCCCATTTAAACATATGAACATTGAGAAAGAGACGGGAAATAGATCTTAATGCCCCTTTTTGGGTATAATGCCGGCATCTGTTAGAGCAGACTTCCGGACCACACTGATGGACAGATTCGTGGTCTACACAAACCAGTTTGGACTGTGTGGTCTGGCTCTCTGGGGCGAATGAAGAGCACTGAGTGCTCCCCTAAATGAGGTGCTACTCAACCAACTCCCCCTCACCACCAAAGTACAAATCACACACCCGTTCGACTTTTGAGAAGTGTCAGAAGCAGAAACTGCTAACATACTTAGAAATCTAAAAATCTCAGGGGTCATCTGCCCAGCTACCATCATCAAAGACTGCTGAAATTCCCTAGTCCCATTAATCACCCAATTCATAAATGCCTCCTTCACCCCAAGTCTGGTCCCGGCCAGCTTAAAAGAGTCATGGGCCCTACAAAAAAAAAAAAAACTTGCTTGACTCATCAGCACCAAATAACTACCGCCTAATCACAACTGTACCATTTATGCTGAAAATTCTGGATAGGGAAGCTTACAACCAAATAAAACTATACCTAGAAACCAATCACATCCTATGTATGCACCAATCAGGCTTCCGGCCAGGTAACGGTATGGAATGTGCACTGCTAGATCTGAAAAAACAAAAAAACAACTTGACTCCTTCAGAGATGACAGCAAACCAGCACTCCTCTTCCTCCTACTCGATCTAACGGCAGTCTTAGACCTAGGGGTTTACAAAACTGTGTTCCACCACCTCACAGCCCCAGCCAACTTCTCCCATGAAGCTTCATCCTTGATGGACTCCTTCTTTGAAGGGCGATCCATGAGTCTTCTCAGACATTGAGTGTGCCCCACATATCCTCATTCCCTGTGGCGTCCCTCAAGGTTCCTGTGTCTCTGCTTCTCTCTATAACAGTTTCACCAAACCCTTGTTCAACCTCCTGGATGGCATCAGCATTTCCTACAATAACTATGCCAATGAAACCCAAATCCTCATCCCCATTCAGGCTTGTTTAACAATGAGTCCCTCACCATCAATGCAATTTACTCATCAGTCCAGGCCTGTGTGGTCACCAACTATCTTTGCATCAATGACGACAATACAGAGATCCTGCTGGTAGGCTCTCCCTCTATGCTGAAGATATCGATTTGTGTCCAGTTGAATGCCTCCTTCTCCCTCACCAAACTAGTGCATGCGATCACCTCTTCAGCTTCATACACAGCCAAGCTCATCAACACAGCCAGACAGTTCCTGACACCAGCTAGTTGCCTGACTATCGCCCGAGTGGTCATCAGTGCAAGATTGCATTACTGTAATGCTCTGTTCTCTTGGTTCTCCAAACAGAACATCAACACACTACAGGTATTCCAAAACAATGTCCTCCGAGCAGCCCTGAGCATTCCGGAAAAAGAGATCACATCTCAGCTGCAAGAAAAAAAGCTCACTGGCCCAATTCCGGAAATAATTATTTTCAAAACTTTGTCCATTAGCCACAAATGTCTAACCAATAGTGCCCTGCAATACCAAGACCACCAGAACGGTAAGGTCTATCCATGCTCATTGCCTGGCCTTACAAAAAGTGAAAAGAGCCCAGGGAGGAGGGGCCAGCTTCCCTACAGCGGCTGTGAACTACTGGAACACCCCCATCCTGAGAGCAGAGAAATCCTACTGGCCTTTCGGAAAGGCCTTAAAAACATGGCTATTTGACTAATGGGGGGACCCTCGTGACAATGGCCCTCATTACGACCCTGGCGGAAAGTGACTGACCGGACCGCCACAGCGTAAATAGCGTTTCCGCCATTGCACGAAGGAGCAAAGTGCGGCCCATTCCGACCCATCGGGCACGAGCACCACGGCATGGCGGAAGTGCAAAGTCCGCGATGGCGGAAATGACCCCAAAACGGCCCACACCGCCGCCGTACGGCGCCCTAGGTGCAATACCGCCACCCATCACAGCGGACACCGCAGTGTGCGCCTACCGGAAAGTACGGTGACCGGAAATATACGGAAACGGAAGTTAAAACATGGGCCCGGAACGGGAAACATCCCGCCGTACACCTATAAAACCACTAAAACCACACAACCACTAAAAACACTACCCTGAGACACACCCCAACCCGTCATCCACCCTAGCGAAACCAAGAAAAATGGGAAAAGTAGCGAAGAAAGCGTGCGACCGCAAGCGGCAGGTCCACTTCTCCCGTGAGGAACTCACCGTGCTAACAGAGACCCTCCAGGAGAATGCTGCCGTCGTCTTCTGCACGCAAATGACCAGGACGGCACTTGCAAACAAGAAGGCCATATGGGCTCTGGTGGCACAGCGGGTAAGTGCGGTGGGGACCGCACCGCGCACCCCACAGCAATGCCGAAAGCGATGGGACGACCTGCGGATACGCGTCCGCAGCATACTCTCTGCCAACCGCAACATTGCCACAGCCACCGGGGGAGGTCCTGAATCACCCATCAAGTTGACCCCCTGGGAAGAAATCTGTGCCTCCACCATCGGAATGGAGAGCATAGAGGGAGTCGGAGGGATGGAGAAAGGAGTGCAGACATCCGAAGATTCAGGTAGGTGGGCCAGATAAAACAATGCCAAATCCACAAAGTCCATCCATGTGAAGTACCATGTGTCCACATAGTGCAACAGAAACACATGTCCAGGAGAACGTCCACACACATCGGCCTGATAGCGCACGTTAAAACCCACAATAAATACATAAATAATTAAAAACCCCTAAAACACGCACTACACGTGCAGCAGGCACACCCTAACTGCAGGCTGCCAAACAACTGCACCCTCACTCCACACACAAATGAAAGCACCTCCAAGGCCCCGACCCAAATCACCCTCAGGTACCACCCCAATGCATGTGATACAATGCCATTCCAATTCCCACAGACCCATCAATAACCCTCGCCCTCCTTTACTCCACCACAGGGTCCGATCCAAACGACGAGCATCAGGACACCCCTACCAGCACACCTGCAAAGAGGGCCAAGACCAACGGCCAAAGACCCTCCACCTCAGCTGCACGCATCAAGACACAGCAGCAGCACAAATCAGGTGGCAGCACAGAGGAGGGAACATCAACAGGCACCCCAGCAGCCAGCATGCCCACACCACCACCACCACAGGTCCCCCCAACGGATGCCACAGAAGGCACTGCCTCTGGTGGCAGCAGCACCATAGGTGACACCCCATTGATGGCAGCATGCTCCGACACAGAAGACGGGGATGTCGAAGTCAGATCCATCCATGACCTGTCCCAATCCCCCTGTCTGTCCCATCCCGTACAACATGAGGATACCACGCAGGGGCACCCACAAGACGACGACTGGCCATCCCCCACAAGCCATGTGGCAAGGCAACATGAGGTCACCAGCCCCTCTGTGACACCCCCGCAAATGGCCATGGCCCAGCAGAGGCAACAGTCCCTCGACCAGTTAATCGTGCAACAGCAGCAACTGGCCACGCTCCTCAAGGACCATGCCGATGAATGTGGGGGCACTAAGGCAGACATAGAAACATCAACTGAGACACTTAGGGCAGAAATGGAGAGAGGTACAGAGACACTAAGGGCACAAATGGAGAGTAGCACCGAGAGCCTGGGAGTCCAAATGGAGAGAAGCACCGAGAGCCTGAGGGGGGAACTGCATGCGACGTCCAAGGACGTATGTGCCGAACTTGCCGCAGTGCGCCGTGTGCTCACTGAGCTCTCGCAAACCCTTAGGGACATCCATGGACGTGAGCAGGCAGAGACATCATCCGTTGCAAGTTCCGTCCAGGGCAGCCCCCAACGTAGATCTGGGAGGAACCTGCGCTCCACAGGCAGGGGTGCCCCTGATACCCGCAGAGGGGGCTTGCAATAGCGACTGCCCACTGACAATGAGCATCTTTGGACACTGGTGTTCGGGGGGGAGGTAGGAGGGTGGAGGGGGTGTGTTGGGCTCACTTGGGTGGCGGGTCGATAGGGTGTACAACATGATATCACATATGCCATAAACAGTGCACGATCAACCAATGAGATGTGTGGACATTGATCTTTGTGTACTAGGCCATCATAGGCGTACAGTCCATATTGTGCATGTCCCAGACACACACAGTGCCACGAGTCCCGTGTCCATGTATCAGCCACCAGGCGTGAGTGCTAGAAGCATACATCAATGAGATGCTGACGAATGTCACGGCCCTCCGGTGCCTCGCAGACTCCTTGAGGTGCTGCCACATCCCCACCCTCATCATGACCATCATCAGGTGCTTGCAGTTCTGCGTCAGGGGGCATGGGCACATTTCTACGTACGCACATGTTGTGGAGCATGACACATGCCATCACCATCTTTGCAACCTTCTCATGGCGGTACAGGAGTGCCCCGCCAGACCTGCTGAGGCAGCGGAAACGACCCTTCAGTAGGCCGAATGCCTGTTCAATGACTACACGGGTACGTGAGTGGGCATGGTTGTAGTCCTCCTCATGCTGGTCCCGTGGGTTCCGGACTGGTGTGAGGAGCCATCTCTTCAGTGGATATCCAGCATCACCTGTATGTGGACGATAAACGTATGATGTGGAATGCCATTGCTACGTACGCACACCCCCCCCCCCCTTCCTGCCAGGTCATTGCCGAATCACATACCCCACATTATCATGCATGTAATGAGACTCACCGAGTAGCCAGGATCTGTTCCCTGCATGTCGCTCCATGTAGCGTGGTATTGTAGAGTTCCTCAAGACCATAGAATCATGGGTTGATCCAGGGAATCTGGCACAACAATGTGTAATGATCCTGTTGGAGTCACACACCATTTGTACATTCAGAGAATGAAATTGTTTTCGGTTGCGGTACTGGGCCTCCATGGCATGTGGGACGACCAATTCCACATGGGTGCAGTCGATGGCACCAATGCAACCCGGTATGCCGGCAAGTGCATGGAATCCCACTTTTGTGTTGGTAATTTCCTGCTCCGAGCGTGGTAGGGAGATGTAGTCGTCTGCGTGCTGCAGGAGGGCATCGAGCACTTGCAATAGTGTCCGTGAGAACAGTGGCTGGGAAATGCCATGCAACTGTCCGACTGTGTGCTGGTAGGTGCCTGTGGCCAGGAAGTGTAGTACAGACACCACCTTCAGTAGGGGTGGGATGGCGGTTGGGCTATCTATCATGCTGACAAGGTCAGCCTGTGTCATGTCCACAATGGCGGCTATGGTGTCCCGGTCCAGACGGTAGAGGGTGTGGTTCTGCTCATCAGTGAGGTTGAACGGATGTGCTCGGAGGCGTGGGATTGCGGGCTGCCTGCGTGGTGGTAGTGGCTGTGCTGGCGGCCCTTGCTGGCCCTGCCTTGCCCTCCTCCTCCTCCTGCGTCTCCTCCGTGCGGCCGGTTGTAGTTGGTGTTCGTCTTCTTCTTGGAGTTGGAGTACTTGCAGTGCTATCATGTCCCCCAGGGCCAACATCGCGAGTCCTGCCGGTAGCATTTCGGTGTGGTTGTGGGAGGAGACTGGGTGTGCAATTTATGTGTTTTCAGGCTGTATGGCCTCCACCTGTGGTGATTCATTCCACCTGTGCAAACTGCTCTCCCCTTTGGCCGAGCACGTCCCGCACACAACGCTGCAATTCGGGGAATGGCATCTTGCTATTGCAATCATGTATTTGTACCCGATGGCCGTGTAACATTGGTTGATATGTTCATTCTGCTGTGGTCCCATTGTTTCACATACTATCTTTGCAGTCGCGAACAGACTTGTGAAGGGTCAGTGGAACGTAGTACTCGAGTAACGGTGGACCCTCATGCATCACTGTACCGAGTTGCAACGACGGGCGGGGCGTCCCATTTGTGGGTGAAGGCAGTTGCCATTTTCACACACAGCCGCACTCGATGGATTAATTAGTGATTTCAAACGGCCACAGATGCCTCTTCGACGTGATGTTGCAAATGAGGAATTCGAAGGGCGGCGCTTTCGGTTTTCAGCTAGCGGCGAGGAAATGCCCACAGGTCTGACTGCAAATATAACGTACTATTGTTCAATGTCCTTGGGACAGGGGCCATGGCGAGGATGCAATGATTGATATGAATGGTTTGGGATGCGCAATGGCGACGTGGGCGATGAGGCCGGACGTTCCCAAATACATGTTACTTCACTACACTGGAATTACGGGCTGGGGCACTGTGGATTTTGCAGGCTGCATAACGCACAGACTCAATGGATATTTCTAATGTTATGTGAGTAAATATTCAGGCGTTTTAATCCCGGGATGAGGGAATGATGAATGGATGCATGGGCAGGTGATTTGATACAGAGTTTGCCATGTACAGGGCTTCTTGGAATCTATCCGCCTCCCCTACGCTATGTGATGCAGGGCTGCCATAGTGGGACCATCGTCTATCTGGCCTTGTTGAGCCCTCCCTGTCTCGACGCGCCCTCAGACACTTGTGTCCATGCACGTTACCAATCCCATCTGATGGATTCTGTTTTGACAGACGCATGCACAGGTACACTCGTTTGTGATGGTGTTTACACCTCGATATAGATAGTTATGAGTCGCAAGTGGTTTTTGGGTGGTGATGAACCTTTGGAGTGGGCTAGCATGCATATGGCTGTGGATTTAGTGTGATCATTGAAGTGAGTTGTTCGAATGTAGTTCTGATGGCCATTCTGTTCTTTTTCTTTTCTTTTGGTTGACAGGTATCTCCTCCCCTTTTGCCACTGCCATCTGTATGCCACTCCTGCAGATGGGTTTTACTCCCGACACCTGCTGCTTCGTGTTAATCAGTGGAGCAGCATTACGATCTTATGGGACGATCGCCAATGGGCCACATGCCCTTACGCAGTACTGGTGGCTCGGAGCAACATTTCGGCCTTTCAGCTGGACTAGTGCCTCCCCATTGGGACGGCCCTGCGGTTGTGTGCGCTTCCATGTTGCCTTTTCGTACGTGAATGTGGCTCTGTGTACCATGATGGAACAGGGCGTCACACAAGTAGTGGCTGGTCATTTCTTGCGGATGCAGCCCACAATGGTGAAATGTGTTTTGGAGTTCATGGCCTGATGGCTGTATGGGCTTGGTGATTTTGTTGTGCATTAAATTTCTATTCTGATTTGGCCCGTGTAGCGTTCTTCTTTGCAAGTGATGTGGCATATTCCTATTTGGGGAGCGATGTATTGTGAGGAGATCTGCATTGGGTTCCAGCTTCGGAGTTTAGTTGCGTGGTACTGTACTGGGCGCGTTTGCCTACGAAGCCCGTGAGGTCAGGGATGGGGGCTGCCAATATGACTGTTTGAATGTTGTCATGCTCAGGGGCGGGGGATTGGGTTTTGTGTAACAGATGCCGGTCAGCCAGGTGGACTGGTGGAATGATGTGATTTTCGGAATATTGCTGGTCACAGGTGCCTGTGTTTGCGTGCGTTTCTTGGTGGGGGACTGTGGTCATGTCCATTGGGATGGCTTCTGTATTCGTGCCATCTGTGCCCTGCAGCTCCCATTGGCCCCTCTTGTGTTTCTTTTGTTCGTTGGTATGCATGGGTGACTTGTACATTTCACTGGTTGCATTGTGACTTCATTGCACCTACGGGGAGTTGTACTTTGTGGGCAGGGAGCGGTGTACAGGCACTCAGTGGGGCCGTTTACGGTTGATTCGCGATGCCGTACTTCTCACCATGGCGGAATGGTACATTCCGCCATGCTTGATGGCGTTAGGTACATGTCCGCTAGGGTCGGAATTGGCGTACCCTTGCGCCATGGTGGTGTTTACGGTTTGGCATGGCGCGCGCGCGCGTGCTTGGTGCAGTTAGCGTTGGCGTTCACTACGGTGTCGCTAATGGCTTCGTACTTTGCGGTGACGGGTCATAGTCGCACCGAGCGCTATTCGATGGCGGTATTGCATTTCCGCCATCGTTTTCCGAATTCCGCCAGGGTCGTAATGAGGGCCAATCTCTCTACCCAAAGACACGAGTAAGAGTATTAGATATGTTAGGAACCTGCATAGATGATTGTTATGTTTGTATGACTAGTGGCGCAGTAACGCACCACCCAGGATGCTGATTTACAACAGCGCCCTAATGCCCTCGGGCTTAGGTGCTTTATAAATGGAAAGTAAATGTAATAAATAACTCCCTGGGGACAATGTCGGTCCTGAGGGGCAGATGGGATGATTCAGGAAGGTGTTTACGGCTGCTGATTGAACTCTCTGTAATCTGCCTGGGGTGTCCATGGAGAGCACTAGGTGGCTATCATATGACCACACCAAGAGTGGCAGAAATGGGCTGAGATTTATCCCAACATTTAAAGATAAACTTGAGATGTGGCATTTACAACGCGCCTGTACACACGTTTTTCTAGGCGCACCTAAGACAAGGAGGGGGAAACCAGGGAGGACAAAAAGCAATCTTACTAGGCCTTGTGTCATTCAGATCGCACACGTGCGGGGACAGGGGGTAGGGGACGGAGGTATGTGCAGTTAACTCACAAGTGCAGCCGGCGGGTGGCTCATAAGTGCATAGAGAAGGGACTGTAGGGTTCCAGATACAGACCCTTAAGTGCTGGGGAGCCCGGAGGTAGTGCAAGGGCAACTGGACATGTAGGAGCCTATGCCCGAGTTCCGAGGGTGACCATGTGACCAGTGCGCGGAGCAGTCAGGTGCATCAGCAGGGGAGAGGGAGAGAGAAACAGAAGGGAAAAGGAAGGTCTTGAGTTGCTTCCGGAACCGGAAGTGGTTCTGCTCAAGTTTGAGAGAGGCAGGGAAGGTGTTCCAGAGGGAGGCCCCAACCGAGGAGATAGATCTGCCCCCAACTCTCTGCTTGGAGTAGCGTCTGACCTTCAGGGAGTTGGAGGTGGATGAGCAGAGAGCTCGAGAAGGATGATGTTTTGGAAGAGAAAGTTAGAGATATAGTAGTCTAAGGCTCCAGAAAGCCTTGTGGACAATGCAGAGGGTCTTGAGGTGTATCATTGCAGTCATGGGGAGACAGTGAAGAGATTTCAGAGCTGGAGAAATACGATCCCAGGGATTGAGGCCAAGGACAAGTCTTGCAGTCCTGTTCTGGATAAGTTGTAAAGGTCAAAGATTAGATGCAGGAAGATTTAGAAAGAAGCTGTTGCAATAGTCCAGCCTAGAGAGGACCAGAGTTCTGAAGACAGAGAGCTTCTGGGGGAAAGTGAGAAAAGGAGTAATACCTCTGAGGAGGTGCAACTGATAGTTTAACTTGTTAGAGATGACAGAGATGTGAGGAGAGAATTAGAGGGTGGAGTCAAAGATGACACCACAGTTCTTAGCCTCACAGGAAGGAGCAGGAAGAGGACCCAGAGTGAGCGGCCAGAGAGAGAGAGAGAGAGAGAGGAAATGAGGGAGTAGTGTCCCAATGAGGAGGATCTCAGTCTTAGCGGCATTAAGGCAGAGCTAATTGGTGGAACACCATTCCTGAATTGCGGCCAGACAGTCTGGTATGAGAGAAGAAGCAGTGGCGGCTGAGCGGAGCCTGAAAGAGAGCTGAGTGTCATCCACATAACATTGAAAATTGGAGCAGAATGTAGCATTTTGGTGTGCAAGAGGTGCCAGGTCATGGTTTAAGAGCCAGGGAGAGAAGTTAGACCCCTGAGGAACACAAGTAGAGAGAGAGATAGAAGAGAGAAAAGACCCCAGTTGGACCTCAGAGGGTCAATCAGAGACAAAGGAGGTCAACCAGGCCAGGGTATGATCAGTAATACCAAGGTTGTCCCAGAGATGATTGCCCAGGATGGCATGGTTGACCATGTTAAAAGCAGAGGATAAATCAAAGAGAATGAGGACAGAAGGGAGATTAGAGTCAAGATTGGAGAGCAAGTCTTCACAGGTATTCAGGAGAGCAGTTCTGTGCTTCTGGCAGTTCTGAAGCCAGGCTGGCGGTCAAGGAGGCAAACAACAGATTCAGTATGTAGATTATGCTAGGAGATGGCCAGCTTTTCGAAGTGTTTGCCCAGGAAAGGAGTGATGGAGATCTGGCAATAGTTAGCCGGAGCGGAAGGATCTTCCGAGGGCTTCTTTAGAGGGAGGTTCACAAGAGAGTGCTTAAAGGGGAGGGTAAAGTCCCAGTGGCAAAGGAGTGATTGTAGAAAATTGGCCAAGGGTGTTGATGTGGTCCTTGATTGTTGCTGATGAGCTGGGGAGACCCTGCGTTGATGAGACTTTCATAGATCAGACTTGTCTAGAAAAATTGTCAGGGGTGAACAGGGAAAGGGGGAGAAAGGAGGAGGAGAGACGGCCTTGCTTTCGTTTTTTGAGAAGTGAAGGACAACTTATTCTCTGGAATGACATCAAACAGTCTCAATTTCCTCATTTGTTGGGAGATGCTTACCAAGATGTGATAGCCGGGTGACTGAGCCCACAGAGCTGGGGTGCAAAGGATTCTTATTCCGGTTCAGAATCAAATGATTGGCTGTCATCCAAAGTTCAGAAAAGAAAAACAGTGTTTAGGAATGGCTGATGTTGTACTGTAGTTGTATCTACTTGAAGAACAGGGATGCCAATTTAGATACGAAATGACTTACAATAACACATTTACAGATGACAGAGGCATTTTCTGGAATGGTGCCCGTACAGCTCAAAGAGAAGAACACGTGGCGAGTCAGTTTATGCGGGTGGGACAAAGACAAGTAAAATAGCAAAAAAAAAAAATAAACAATAACATATGTAAGAAACAGGTGACTTACAAAGATAACATTAACCTGGGGACAAGTGCATCAAACGAAAGAGGAGTACTGTTCAAATATACCAACTTATATTTTAAGGTGGCACTGGTGGAAGTGGTGGGGTCAGGTAGGGATGATGGGGGAGAAGATAGGAAAAGATAACACTTTAGATATGAAGCTGGAGTCAGTTTTGAAGTGATCCACAGTTGGGCTAGTTTTGATTGTGATTGGCAGTGAGTTCCAGTGGATCAGAACAAGTAGGGAGAAAGAGCAGAAGCTAGAGGAGACACAGGGTCATGGGACAGAGAGGATGAGTGCACTGGAGGAGCAGAGCCTCAGTGCACACATAACACAAGACAGCTACAAAACAACATAAGCAAACACAAAAAAGAAGTAGTTGAGGGAATCAATGAGTCAGAGATCGCATCTACTCTGCTAACTTAATCATTAGAATTAAATAAGAAAATTGATCTTTACATCTTCTTGAAGCTGGAGAGTTTTGAGACCTCCTGTAGAGCACACAATGATTGTTTCAGAATTTGGGGGTACAATAGAAAAAGCTTGTTCCCCCAAAATTCTTAACCTTGCACCGCGTCTGATGGAGTTTATTGTTTCCGTTAGACCTAAGCACCCTGGATGGAGGAGCCTCAATCAGCTGATCCATGAGGTATTTGAGGGCATGTCCTGTTCTGCATTTGTGTACTAGTGTCAGTGTCTTATGGGTCACTCTATGGTGCACAAGTAGCCAATGGAGTGATCTTCTGGTTTCCGACACATGTGTGCAGTTTCTTTAGATCTTTCATTGCTCTGACATCCCCATTTTGGCAGACCTGTAAATATTAGAAGTGCATTTTTGAAGTACCACTAACAGGCCCTAACAGTAATCAATGTTGGTGTTAATAAAGGTGCCCACAAGATACGCAAGATATTTAAATGAGTAGTAACCTGTTTAATCAATTTGGTGGAATAAGCACAGATAGATCGAAGATTGATGGTAACTGCTGTTTAACATTTTTTAGATGATGGGCCAAACCCACTATCAGCAGCTCTGTTTTGCTGTCATTTAAAGCCAGCTAGTTAATTGGAATCCTTGTTTGTACCCATGATTAGGAATGATTGGTGTTAGGGGTATTAGTGTCATAGATTGCAGTCAGCTCAAAGACACGCTGGGTATTGCCTGCATAATTAGTGTATTTCACCACAACTTTGTTCAAAAGGTCAAATAGTGGACGAGTATATATGCTAAATAATATGGGAGATAGACATGATCTCTGAGGTACTGTGACAAATCAATTACCGGGGCACCAGTGGTGTAGGGATGAATATTGGTTCCTAAACCATCAGCAGCCCCTCACCTCTAGTTATATCAAAAGGGATCTGAAATATTGGAACCACAAGCAAATTATAAACCTACTTGGCTAATTTTGGTAACGTGGACGGAATGGCAGGCTTATCTCTGAACGGTCGTGGATCATTGGTTAGTTGCAACACAGCGAAAATAAAATTATTACCCAAATACAAAAAAAAAGAACTGTCCAGTGAAGGTTTTATACAAATACTGACTTTATTATTACCACAACAGACAGTTCTAGCATACTACAAAATACAACCCACTGTGTAAAGGAGTGCAGAGGACAGAACGTTTCAAAGAAGGAAAAGGAATGCACTCGGGATACTGACAGGAGAGTAGTCAGAATAGTAATACATTTTGTAATAGATCAAGGATACTTGGTTTCAACACAAGGGAGCAATGGGTCGTAACATGTCACTAGGGGCTTTCAGAGAAGGACCAGGGGGACAGAACAAAGATTTACCTTGTGCTGTAGATGTTCTTGGTGCTCGACAGGGTTAAGTTCAGGTTTCAGGGCGCTTTGAAACTTCTGCGACAGAGTTCAAGATAGGGCACAGCTGCTGGTATCAAGTGGCAAGCATTTCAGCGAGCGAGGCTGGATGGATGGCTGGAGGCTGTCCTACACAGCGGCTCAGGGTCAGGAATCGTCAGCAGTTCTGAAGCAGTGCTTGAGGCATCTTGGATGGCTTTAGCGACTGCGGTGCAACAAAACTCGCAGTGCAGTGCTGCTCAACAGGCTTGACTGGCTCAAATATGTCCTTTAAGACAGACATCACTAGATGATTGTCGATGCACTCCTAGCTTCATCACTGGACTCATGTCATCCTTTAAAGTGGACAACCAAAAGCTGAGGAGGGTGTTGCAGGCATCTGCCTTGTCCTTGGTTTGGTTCAGATGCTCTCTGGCACTTCCCACCTAGGAAGCTTGCTGCACAGCGTAGCAGGGCACGCTGTGTTCAGGCTGGGTACCGGTTATGGAGCTGCTGGAAGGTCCTCTGTATTTAGTATCTCCCTCTGTTCCCTGGGAGATGTGTAGGGCAGGGATCTTGCTTTCGTCTTGGAAATCCTGGCCTACCTTCACTGGCGGAATATGTACGGTAGACTGGACCGTCAGCCACGGTCCATGCTATGTTCTTCTTGTTACTCCTTGCAAAATCTTCAGCTGATCTGCCCAAAAGAGGAGCTCAGCCCTCTTTTAAATCCAAATGGGCCACAGTGACTGATGTAGGCTAAGCCTACTTTAATGAACCAATGCTGGGTCCCCAACTCCTGTATGCATGAGGTCATAACCAGAAAAGATAAAGGGGTGAAAACATGTAATACTAAGTCCCACCCATCTTCCTGTCTGTTGTAGATCAAATGGTCTCTCTACTTAATGGAGATCTCTGTGGTTCCTGATTAAAGTGGCATGTCTCCCTTGAAGCTGATTCAGGACCAGAATTCCTGTCTCCATCAAATCACATACTCCTACCTTCTGAATGGAGTCCCCCTGCAGAGATGACTTCTGCAAAGCGCAGTCCCAGACCTGATATTTCACTGTCCATTGATAATAAGGGCGGGAGCTGGCTTCAGGTTGACACAGTGCATATCAACATTTTTGGGAGTTTCCTGTCTCCTGTGTTAGCCTCTGAAGCCAGGTCCCATGTGGGCCTGTTTAAATTAAATTCTGATTAGTAAGCCGCACCAGATCTAACAAAAGGACAGGGTGGATCCATGGAGCCTTTGTTAGTTGATTAGGCTGGCTATGGCATGGGGAATGTTTTGCCCTCCCCATTCTGAGAGGACATGGTGTAATCCTTGCTGTCATATCCCAACTAAATATGACAGGGGGGACGGTGCCTATAGGCTGTTTCCACCCAGAGTACACAGGTCTATGTGTATGTCGTGCGGTGAGGATAGGAAATGTGTGCAGATTAGTCCCACACATTTTCCAGAGGTTCATCTACTATCATTCCATTTCTTCTAAAAGTTCAACAAATCCAAGTGAGTGCACACACACTATGCAAATGGTCAAATTCCTCAAAGGTACTTCATATAATTGGGGGACAGGTGATGTTTTAAAATCTGCGGACGATACCCTTGAAAATCTAGGACCAAGGAAACAGCAACAGCAAAGGTTTGTGGGCCATACGATCAAAGGACACTGACAAGTCAAGCAGCATGAGCAGGGCAGTATGGCCTCCATCTATGATTTCAGCATGTTAGGAATGATTTCCTATACTCTGGCCTGGTGGACAGATGTGTAAAAGGTCAACCTATATTGTGACAGGAACTCTGGGAGCTGTAGACAACCGAGTTCAAGGTAGCAAGGGGGAGGTCTAGGCTAAGTCTCAAGGGTGGTGCACTTGTAAGAGGTCCACAATGAGCATACAAAGTGAAGCAGTCAAGGAACACACTGAGACAAACAGGTATAAAAATACGTCTTTACTTATGGCCAAATAACACCGTGAAAATTGACTACTAACAGGCAATATTATGACACAATACTAAAAATGCGATATTACTGGTGTAGGGCAAAAATACATATCAACCACCTGAAAAGAAGGGTACAGACTAGCATTAGCACTACAAGTCCACAGAGAATCCACCCTAACTTCAGAAGTCCATCGCTAAGATGTATGGGGCCTTGTGCCCAAAAATTCAGTAAAGTTCCACACAGTTTATGAAGCTTGAAAAAATGAAGGTAGGGTCTATGGGGTCCAGTGAACAGTTCCAAGTGTCAGTGGACGAGTTAAAAAAGCTAACAAACGTGTTCCCAGCTTTCGGTGTGCTTGTGTGAACATTCAGTGGCAAAGAGAAAGTGTTTGAAAAGTTTTGCTATAACTCACGGCCATACTCAGATTCTTCATAGGACTTGGCAGGTCGATTTAAGAAAATCCAAGGTCGTTTTTCCAACCATAAGTCTCAGCCCTTGATTCCCAGGGGTTGCAGGTTCGAGCAGTTCTCTGGTCGTGGGTTATTGCTGGTGCAAGGTCTTCAAGTGAAGAAATGCAAAATAATTCAATGCATGGCCCCTCTCAGGACAGGAATGGACACAGGTAAGCAGTTTTGGATGACGGCTCCCGATTCACGCTGACGCAAAATGATTCACTTGCTGCGGTAAGATGTTACCTCCTATCTCGGGCCCCCTTGATGCTAGGATCATGACACTTTGAAGAGTTAAGGCTTGTTGCACAAGCTGACGAGCCCCCAAGTTCCAGGCCTCAACTCAGAACGGCAATGTCTACAGCATGGAAGCCCAAACTCAGAACTGGTCAGCTACAGGGCGGTCCTATGGCACTTCGGAAGGCTCTTCTTCCATAGGACTCCGAGTAGACGTCGAGAATTTATGTTCCCCCACTCCAAGGTTTGCAACTCCTTCGCAGGACTGCTGGAGATCTTCCACAGTACAGGGCTCTACCAGGGCAGCAGCAGAAGTTGGTCGCCAAGCCTTCCCGATGGGTTCACGGTCTCCTCACAAGTCCTGTAGCTGGACAGGAGTCTTGTTTCATTCAGTTTCATCCAGAATCTCTCTAGAGTGGATTCAGGGGTCCACTTCTTATCCAAAAAACTGGTAAAAGCAGCAGCTCCCACTAGCCAATGACAGATCTGCCCCACACACACCAGCAGTGTTCAGATCAGGACCACTGGTGGCAAAACTCATTCATTCCACCCAGGCACACTGGCACCAGCATGTGGATTTGGACCAGACAGTCCAAGCCTACTTGCCTCGCTGCAAACACCCATAGCCCTCCAGTAGCTCGCAAAATGCTTCTGCTTTCCCTAGCACTGGAAGTTCATGCAAGGATGTTCCTGGCCTCACAGGCCATGAAGAAGGCTAAAAGACAAGATGGGCAAAGGGCAAACAAACCGTCTTATGGCATGGCCATGTTTGACCACTAGCCACAGTTAGTAGCCAAACACGGTAAATGTGGTAAGGCTAAATTGAAATACACCAGAAAATTGTACAAAGTCACTGCTCCCCTCAGCTTGTCCATTTAGCACAACTAGAGTAACCAAAAATCCTCTGCGTGTGGATCTAGGGCACAAATAAAAGTGTACACCATTGTATTGCATTGTAAGATGCATTGTACAATGATAAAAAGTTACCACAAGTGATAAAGAATTTACTACAAGTAGTAACAAAGTAACAAGTTTAAGGGAAACAATGTTTTCCATTACTGACAGCCTAAAGGACATGTGAGTTTCCCAATAACAGATGAGCAAATGCAAGTGCAGTGAAGCTTAAAGCTTCACTGCACTTTAAAAAGAACAGGTCAGATACAAAAATAAAAGCAAAATGTTTGGGTGTCCATAGAAATGGAAGGCAGGGTGAAGTAAAGAGGAATCCTTCCTAACACATCAAGATTGGCTCTTAAATCGATCAAAGCAGTTTCTGTTCCATGATGTTTCCTGAAACCCGATTGACGCTGGTCCAGCAAACAGTTAACGTCAATATGATTCTGTAGTTGCAGGTATACCGTCCTGTCCAAGATTTTTTATAAAAAAAAGGGACATTTGTGATTGGGCAGTAATACCCAGCAACCCCAGGATCCAGTGAGTGTGGCTTTTTTTTAGTAAGGGTGTAACCTAGACCTCTTTCAGGCCTATGGGTACACAAGAGTTAGAGAAGTAGGAGTTGTTGATGTGGGTAATAAAAGGTGTGAGAATTTTAATCGCTCCTTTTATACTTTTAGTTAGGTCTGGGTAGGTTGCATCCGCACTTATGCAGTGCTTCAATGCTCTCAAGCCAGGTCTACACTTTAAAGGATCAAATAATAAAAATAAAATAATAGCTAAGAAGCCATGGAATTCGCATGAGCAGTAGCCAAGATTGCTGAACACAATGGTGGAGATTAGACCCCAAGATTGAGAGCCTGGGGTGAGGGAGCAAGACGTTCAGAGGGGTGGAGATTGGAGAGGGAAGAGTAATGATGGGTTTTGAAGTTGGGACAAAGATGACTTCTGTTTTTGATGATTTCAGCATATGAGGCAGTGGGGAGCCACCCTGTGATGGCTGGGGTGAAAGAGGGAAAGGAGTAAAAAGTGTGGTTGTCATCAGCGGAAGAGGTGTAAAGGAAAACCAAAGGACAAGTTAAGTCATCGTAGGTCAGAGGTATCGATGGTGAAGAGCAGAGCTGCAAGGGCTGATATTTGGGATGTGGTGACAGGAATAGGGGGGGTCAACGGTTTGCGAGACAGGAGGTTTCTAAGGAGGCAATCCAGGTAAGAGCAGATTTTTAAAACTCAATGTCCTGGAGAGTGAGCTGGCTAGATTAGTGGTTGGCAGTGTTGAAATGAAAGAGAGGTCCACATGTATGTGTACAGAAGAGTGCTTGGAGTGATGAGCATCATAGAGGACGTTTTAGACATGCAAGTGTGATGTCTTGGTGGAATGCCAGATTGAAAGCCAGATTTCAATAAATATCCAAGGCCATTATCCTGAAGGTACTTACTGATCTGTTTGAAAGCCACCCATACAAGGATCTTTAAATGGGGAAGGAAGGAAGGATTGAAACTTGGAAATAGTCTGCCCGGTCATTTGGAACAGATGAGGTGTTCCTCAAATTGGGCAGGACTGAAGAAGAGAAAGAGGTTTAAAAGGTCAGAACGATAAGGGCAGATGATTGAGACCAGTGGTACTATGTTCCCTGATGGCCTGCACCACTCTCCACAAACCCCATCACCACGCCCCCTCCCACACACAATACAAACCCCCAAACACATGCACCTGCTGTTTAAGGGAACGTTCAGTGTAGTTTACTCAAAGTCCCAGTTTCAACATCTTCCTACACTTTTATTTTAAAACAAAACCATTCCGGAACAGTTTCTTTTTAAAATAAAAGTATATGAACAGTAAAACTTAATTTAAAAAAGTAGACGGGCACCACTCACGCTCACTTCTGTGGGATGTTTTTATCCACGCATCCAAGCCCTACCTCAAAACTGTGCAGTACTGACATGGAAAACATCATGATGGCCAGAGATTCCCAGAAAATGCCCAGGGAAGTGCATGAAGAATAGGCTGCCACCCATTTTGCCGATGTTATGGGCACAGAAGGGCACTGCCTAAAACCACCATTGGACTACCCACACAGTAGCCTGAAACCGTTGGGAATGGCAATGCTGATTGCCAAAAGCAACATAGAATTGTGGGGAATTCATTTTCTTAAATCCCAAAAATGGGTGCATTACCAGTACTCACCACTATCAGAAAGCCGGCGTTTTAAAACAACACCAGACTTTGTGTAAAACTGAATAAATGAACCCAAAGCAGGCCAAAGAAAGACTTACTGAGAGGTGGATACAATCTAAAGTTATATTCTGAAGTGACTTGAAGGTTTATAACAAGACTGGCTGAGCTGTGGATTTCAGCAGTTTAAGTAAATTTGGACTGAAAGACACTAAAAACCTAAATGTTTAAAAGAAATAAGTGACCTACTTTTGAGTGTCACATAGGTTGCAATTGTTTAAATGTCATAGTTTTAAACTTAGAATCAGAATTCTAGCTGCATATGTAAAAATGGTTAGTTTTATTTGAATGCAGAAAACTGGGTAACTAAAAGTGACATTAGCTGCGGCCTGGCTTAAGGAACTGAATTCTGCCCACCAGCTACCCCCGACAGGAGTTGAGACTTGCACAACTGCTGTGTTCCCAGGCCTAGCTGCCTTTTGCTGTTCCCACCAAAAGGGATATGACACTTCTCTGATTGAATTATCAAGGGACTGCTAGAGACTAAACATAGGACCCAGGCAGAGGGTTTATTGAAGTGACCATAAATGGCTTCCTCTTGAACAATGGGCCTTCCAGGGCCCAGGCAAATGTTTTATTATGGGGGCCGTAAAAGTGGCTTCCTCCTGGAAGGAAAGGGGAGGAGCACTGCATGTGAGAGCAAGCTGGCTTGGCAGAACTGGAAAAACCAGAAATTCAACCTTGTGCTGGGGGGAAACCACACCCCTTTGGAGCCAGAATATGGTTTTAGAAAAAGATGAATAACTCATAGTACGGACTTGTCATAATTATTTAAATGATACCATAATTCTTGTGATTTTTCTGCCCACATTTTAAGAGGTTTTTAGAACCGGTGGCATGATCTGGGGGCAAACTAGCAGTTAAGAGGGTATTACTTAAAATGTATGCATGTTAAAAATCTGACACTTCATCACTTAATGTCCATACTCCTTGCGCACATGTGTGTAAATTTGGGTTAATGTCCGATATTACGAAACCAGTTAAAAAGTGAAATATGTTGCCATTTCTCAATGCAAGCTCCCAGGAAGAGCAGATTTGGACAGGGTATACCTCCTGTGATATGTGATGGGTGCATGTAATTTTAAACAAATGTGTACCTGTGCAAATATGTCTTTTGGATCAAATATAGATTGTGTGTAAAGTTGACAGGGGTGGGTTCTCTGTATCATAAACAGACCTCATCATGATGACACTTCATTTCATTCCCCCAATCAAGGGGAAGAGGAGGAAGTGGCCAATGACAAGTGGAGAGGGGTAGGGCTTAGGAAGCTAGCCTTTCCACCCATTTTCAAAACACATAAAAGCAGACAGTCAGGACAGATAGGGACATTCAATTCCATTTGCTGCGGAGCATGCTGCCGGACCATACCACATCCAGAGATCCAGACTTCAAATCCATCAATCTCCAGAGAAAGCTGTGCAGAAAGATCCAGAAGCAGTGCTGTACCCAGAGAGAGCAGAGCTGACCCAGACCACTGTTAGCAGAACCAGAGAGCTGACCCAGATCACTGTGAAGTGCCGAGACCAGACCAGAGTCCAGTCTAAAACCTGACCAGATCCGTGGCGAGGCCCATTCTATTTCTAAATATATTGTGAGTACCTAGCAGAACTGTGCAGAACCAATCTCTTAGTTAAAATAATATAATTCAATCTATTTTAATCTAAGTAGAACTGCCACCTAACTGTCACCTGTCATTTTGTAAAGCTGTCACCTGTCATTTCTAGTTGCTAGCTGTCACTTGTCACTTTGAACTTTAAAATTTCAAATCTGAAAAACGACCTTTACCATATCGCTCATATCTCCGTGACCGTTTGTCTTAGAGACTTGCAGTAACTTTCCTCTGAAAGCTGGGAATCTTGGCTTTTCAACAAACCTAGAACGGCATTCCTATTCCATACACTTTTGCCACAATCGCGAAAAACGCACTCGCGAATTTTGCCGCGATTTGCAAATTTCTCCACGTGTGAAAACAGCAGTTTCCTTGCTTTCCTTGCTAAAAATTCGTTTGCCTCTTAAAAACCATCCCTGAATCATTGCTAGAGTGAGCCTGGACTAATATTAACTAGATACCACTCACCCTGAACCTCTAGAGGGGTATAAAAGCATTTTAGCATATTTTTCACTTCATTGCCAGCACATATAAAAGCATTTTAGCACATTTTCCAATATAGTGCTATCACATATAAAAGCATTTTGGGCCTGTGTTTCAAACTTCTGTAGTCCAAGCTTGCTGGGGTGAACTGAATTACATTTGATTGCATTTCTGAGAACTGTGTGCTTTTCTTCCATTTCCTTGCATTGCATAAAGGGGGGAGGGGATTGCCAGAGAAAAGTGATTACATTGTTTTGTTGAAATCATATTGAGTATTTTCTGTATTGCATTTTCATTCAAAATTACATCCATCTGAACTTATATAAAGCATTCTCTACCACCTTATTCTTCTGTTCCTATTCACAAGTGTGCTAGTGCCATACTATCCATTATTGATTACTGCTCAGATTCAGTGTGATATTCAATTATTAATTTATTATAAAGCGTGATATATATATATATATATTGTTTAAATTATCAAATAAACCTTTAAACTTGCAAAACAGAACTACTTCTTGGCTCAGTGGGGTCAGGGGGATTCCAAGAGAGGGGTGTTATATAGGGGTAGTCATCCAGAACGCATGAACTGGACATAAAGATATATCAATAAGGGTTTCCATTCAGTATCCCAGACTAGGCATTGACTTAGCTGTAGTGTTGAATTGAATCCTCTTACACTTCGATCACTGATTGAGACTAAGGTCGGTGCCAGAAAAAACAGCTGTTTTTTGTCAGTGGGGGCAAGATTTACCTCGAGCTCTTGGCTGTATATAAATCAGGGAACCCCGACAGGCAAACTTGTAGTTTGCTGGTCGGGGAAAAGTGTCAGTCACAGTATTACGGCACTTTAACTGGCATTTTTCCCAGACCGGCAAACTTGTTATGAGGGCATCTTTGAGTGCTTGAGCAGTAAACGGGTTGATAGGAGATCAAGATGGGTTAGCACTGGGAAAGATGGGTGCTAATTTAGTAGGAGAGGTGGGGGCACAAGTGTCAGTAGAAGAAAGGGTGGGGGCAGAGGTGGCAGACAGAATGAGATCAGGGGTGGGATGAGAAGAGGGCTGTTTGGGTAGCGTATATTTTAGAGATGTTAGAGCGAAAGTAGTGAGAAATCACATAAGCAGTGAGGGAGGAGGCAATTGATATTGGTTTAGGAGGAGTCAACTAAGGTTGCAGGGTAGATGAATGGTGAATGGGGGGAGGATTAACCTTGTGAAGTAGAAGGATTTGGCAGAGTGCAGTGCAGAGATAAGGGCAGCATGGGCCTTTGTTGGAGGCTAGGATTTGGGTTGAGGTCCATGATGGACTCCATCATTGTAGAACACAATGCACGTTTGTTTTGATGGTGTGGATCCCAGAGTGTATCCAGGGCTGAGGACAGGGACGGGAAGGTGTGAATGGACATGGAGGTTAGTGTTGGTAAAAAGGAGTCATAAGTGCAAGTTGAACGTAAGAAAAACAAAGTCAATGGAAGAGGAATGACTAGCGGAGAGCAACAGGAACGATGTCCTCACATCACGAAGGCGAGGAGATCTTGGTCATTGGAGAGGAGAGTACAGGCTAGAGGGACCAAGAAGTTACTGTGAAGAATGGAGTGACACGAGGAAGTGGGGTCAATAAAGATGTCAGAGGTGGAGAGCGAAACAGAAAGACCAGATCAAGGGGGTTCTTAGAGGTTAGGATGCAAAGGACTTTGGGCCTCATCATGGGTTGGGTGGAAGCCCTTAAAATGCTACACACTTAAGTCCGCTCAAACACGAGTATGGCAGTAGTTACCCCCAACTCTAGGCTGGGGGTAAATGTTCTGGAAAAATTCAGATTTTTGATGCAATTACTGTGCGGTAATACCGCCGGCAGTAATATACGCCAACAATTCCTTGGACCCAATGGGGAATGGAGAATTACCCCTTAACCCATGATCCGGCGATAATACCGCCAGATGCCTGGGTGGTAACGCGAATACAGTTGGGCGGTATCCCAGCCGGGATACCACCCAACTCCTGATTAGGCCTGTTATCTTTTGAGCCTTTTCCCTTTTCTTGATGAATCCACTGCATCTTACATTTGATGGCTGCCCTTGTTTATCTTGTCTACTCATCGCGTATTATGTTACAGCGGCAAGCGCTCCGTTGCCCCCTGGGGCTAGACTTGCCCTGCAAGAATACCTCAAAAAATAAATAATAAATGACCACTTTAGCAACACACACGACCACGCGTTTAAAAAAAAAACCTAGACTCTTCCCTGCAGCTGAGCACGTTTGCGCCTGACTGCCTGCCATCACGACTTCTGCAACCGCAGCCTGTTTCTTGGCCTGCTATCCAGCTACCCCACAGGCACCCCTCCCTGACAAACTTGCCTCTCTTCCAGCCTCCAGGACCCAAAGGAGCAAGGCTGGTTGCACATGTCAGGCGTCACGCTACACAAGACCCAACCGCACGACACGACATCGCCGCCTTTGTCAAGGTCAGGGCGAGCCAAGTCTCCTTGGCTGGCAGAGGTTCTGCTGAAGTGGTGCCCTGCTGACTTCTGCCACTGGCAGAGAGGCAATCCCTAAACCACCTGGCCCATCCTCCTATCCTTGCATCCCTGGCTGCTCCCGTGAGGTCGCTCTCTGGAGCGTGCTGCTGCTGTCTGCTCCTGTTCCATTTTCTCATTTGCTGTTCTCTCTGCTATAGTTGTAATTGCTGCCTGTCTGGGGCCGGCGAGCCACCTCGCTCTCTGGAGCATCCTCAGAATGGCACAGCCGCCATGACATCTGACTGCTATGGTGACGTGCCACGTCTCTAATTGCGACTTTGCACCGCTTTCAAGCGCGGTGTTGTTAGCATTTACAGTAATGGGGTGTGCTACAGGCGTGGTACGCTGTGGAGGGCTGGGGTCTTCTTGTTGTTGAACCGGATCCGTAGGTTAACACCCCATGCCCACCCCTCTCCTCCACAAGACTGTGATACAATTGGTTTATTAAAAATGCTGTTTGATAAAATTAAAAAACCTATTAGGAGATCCTTTGCGAGGGTGGGCCCCCTAAATTACAACTGCCTAACCTCCGGAATTTCTCAGGAGACTCTGGAATTTCAAGCATTTCTCCGGTTCTCTGGAAAAGTTCCTTGCATCTCAGGAATTTTGAGATTCTTTCCGGTTACGTCATATTCTCCACCTGATTGGCTGCCGCCAGTAGCCAATCAGGTGGAGAATATGACGGGACCGGCGCGAAATGTTCGTGCCCACTGCCTGCACCACTATAATAATAGTGCTTTCAATCCATATCATTGGATTGAAAGCACTATTATTACGGCGGCGGTGCCACGTTCAATTTGCTTAACATAGCACTGAAAATCATTCATTCAATGCTCTAGTAAGCAAAATGCAGCCGAAATAATGTTGCTTTCAATGCAATGACATGGGTTGAAAACACTATTATTTCGGCGGCGTCGCCGCCTTCATTTTGCTTAAAATAGCACTGAAAATCATTCATTCAATGCTATAGTAAGCACACTGAGGGCGCCGCCGCAGCAATAATAGTGCTTTCAATCCAATGACATGGATTCATTTTGCTTACTATAGCATTGAATTAATTATTTTCAGTGCTATTGTAAGCAAACTGAAGGCTATAACAACCGAGTTTAACTTTTTGACAGGTGGGTGGGTCGTGTGGGCGGAGCCGTGTGCAAAACGGTGGAGTCTTGTGTGGCTGTGGGCAGGGCATACATCTCAGGAATTTTGATTTTCAAATGTAGGCAGGTATGCCTAGAGGACCCCACAGGGTTTAATCCGGTGCTGCCAGATCATTATTCACAAACCGCAGCTGTCTATAGGGGATGCAGTGACATTCCACAATTTACTGAGGGGGGCCGGGATTATAGGGGATGCAGTGACATTACACAATTTACTGAGGGGGCCGGGATTATAGGGGATGCAGTGACATTCCACAATTTACTGAGGGGGCCGGGATTATAGGGGATGCAGTGACATTCCACAATTTACTGAGGGGGGCCGGGATTATAGGGGATGCAGTGACATTCCACAATTTACTGAGGGTGGCCGGGATTATAGGGGATGCAGTGACATTACACAATTTACTGAGGGTGCCCGGAATTATAGGGGATGCAGTGACATTCCACAATTTACTGAGGGTGGCTGGGATTATAGGGGATGCAGTGACATTACACAATTTACTGAGGGTGGCTGGGATTATAGGGGATGCAGTGACATTCCACAATTTACTGAGGGGGGCCCGGATTATAGGGGATGCAGTGACATTACACAATTTACTGAGGGGGCTGGGATTATAGGGGATGCAGTGACATTCCACAATTTACTGAGGGGGGCCCGGATTATAGGGGATGCAGTGACATTCCACAATTTACTGAGGGGGGCCCGGATTATAGGGGATGCAGTGACATTACACAATTTACTGAGGGGGGCCGGGATTATAGGGGATGCAGTGACATTCCACAATTTACTGAGGGGGCTGGGATTATAGGGGATGCACTGACATTCCACAATTTACTGAGGGGGGGCTGGGATTATAGGGGATGCAGTGACATTCCACAATTTACTGAGGGGGGGCTGGGATTATAGGGGATGCAGTGACATTCCACAATTTACTGAGGGGGCTGGGATTATAGGGGATGCACTGACATTCCACAATTTACTGAGGGGGAGCGGGATTATAGGGGATGCAGTGACATTCCTCAATTTACTGAGGGGGCTGGGATTATAGGGGATGCACTGACATTCCACAATTTACTGAGGGGGGGCTGGGATTATAGGGGATGCAGTGACATTCCACAATTTACTGTGGGGGGCCGGGATTATAGGGGCTGTAGTGAAATTCCACAATTTACTGATGGGGGCCGGGATTATAGGGGATGCAGTGACATTACACAATTTACTGAGGGGGGCTGGGATTATAGGGGATGCAGTCACATTACACAATTTACTGAGGGGGGCCGGGATTATAGGGGATTCAGTGACATTACACAATTTACTGAGGGGGGCCGGGATAGGGGATGCAGTGACATTCCACAATTTACTGAGGGGGGCCGGGAGCTGGTGGGTACAATCACTGACTGATGGGGAGGGGACCACCCATTCTCTATTGATAAACCCCCATTTGCATTCAGAAAAGTCTTTGGGGCAGTGCCCCACATGAGATCATGGAGAAAGTTCAAAGACTTGCGAATTTGACATTGAGAGCGGTGTGTGCCACCCTATGTTAAAACCCGAGATCATGCCTTACATCGCATGGGCATCACTCACAATCTCTGCTTCAGGGCACTGTGCAACACCACCCTCTCTTTCATTGTTGAAGTAGCTCTGCTATCGTTCCTATCGTTCCTGTGCGTTGGTGATTAGCGCTGTGATACCACCGGGTCTAGGCGCTACCAACAAATACAATAAATAAATAAATAAATAAACACCAAAACCAAGTTAAACGTGTTGTGCTTTATCAATCCCATATATATATATATATATATAAGATTGGTGGGTTCTAGGTAATTATCCTATCTGTTGGAGGCCACTCTCACACAATCCCTGCCATGTTTAGATGAACTGGGTGAGATCTCCAACTGGGGGAAATCTGACTCCAACACCACAGGGAGTTTAACCCCTAAAACGTGTATGCCGATGCACCCCAGCCTCCCTCGCATTTCGCATCTTTTCCTACTTGTCTGCTCGCCCCCACTGGGCCCAGCCTGACACCCTGCCTCGTGAGCGCCTTATTACCCAATAACGGCCATCTTTGCCAGCACGTGGTAAGTAGCACTTGTGTATAGTCAACAGGTTCGGACTACCCAATAGGGCAACAGGGTAATGCTGAACCAAAAACGCAAAATGCTTGTGTGGGCGAGTTATTTTGGTCAAAGTGAGCTATTAGTTTTGACAATTGTTGCAGAATAAATATTCTTTAAATTGTACAACTGTTTCACATTTTATCCCAAAACTCCCTCTCCGGTTCTATTCAACAGTCTGTGAGAAAAGGAATGAATTGCCATTGGTAACTGTGGGCCACTTTTTCATTGGTGTACGAGACAATGTTGTGGAGGGACTCTATAGCACGGTAATGACAAAGAGGAGGTTATATACATCGGGCCTCATTATGAGGTTGGCGGTAACCCGTCAGGTTGCTGCCAACTCTGTAACACCATTTCCGGCGCCTGACTTCCTGGTGCCACCAGGTCATTACAAGCCCCGGCAGTTCGAAAAGTCAGGGTCCGGAAAATGTTAGTCCCCATGCTCGTGGAGTCCCGTAGGCTATACAGGGACCAGCACTTCACTGTGATGTGTCATGGTTCTGTAGGGCAGTCCAGCTTCTGCCAGGACTTTGAGAGGCCAACTCTGTGACATCTGGCAGGGGTCTTGCATGCCTGGCACACCGGGCAGTGGTACCTCATTTGAGTGTCTCAAGAAAAAGCAAAGGCCTGAGCAGTTGGTATCCAAACATTCTTTTATTGGTTGGGGGACCATTTCATATTAGTGTCCATTCGCCATGATCTCCCAAAACCCATGTGTGATGACTCAGACCTTTTCTGGAAGCAGATAGCCCTCCTGGCCTCATCAGCAGCCCTACTTCTGAAAGAGCAGAGCAACTATTTTGATAACATAATGCTGGGCCCTTCTCTCAGGAACCATATTAAACATCTGTGTTTCAGATAAGGACACTGTGATACATGAGTAGTTGATGCCCTGATGTTGAAATGTGATCACATTGGGGACATGGAATGGGAATACTGGTGGTAAGCCACATAATTAGGGTACAGTGGATACAGTTATTTACATTAGAGGATTCTAAAAATAGCAGAACATTATTAATTACTATTACAGAATGAAAGGAGCAAAACTAAATCACAATACGCCAACAAGAGTAAATATAGTTTGAATTGCCCACTGGCACTCATGGTTTGGGGGCACCGTGACGAACATTCTAAGTGCTCGCTCAAAATCTAGGGCCCCTGGGTTGTGGGGAGGTATGTTCATAGTAGGGTCTGGTCAGGGAGGGACCCACTAGGACAGTCCAGTGACAACAATCCTGGGGTACTCTTCTATGAACAAGAGCACCAATACCAATCCCTGGCATGAGTTTCAGCCATGTTGGTAATTATCAGTGAGGTGAGGCTGGGCCTCTTAAAGCATAATGAGCAAGGGGTCCACATCTGGATCACCCTCAACAACGTAGAGTAAACCACAAAGCCATTCAAAATATTTCAAAATGTGGGATTGCTGTTGATACTCTTGTCCAGAAAAGAAGAGTCTAAGCATGTTTGGCACTGATTGCCTAATGAGTGAGGCCAGACTGATACGCAGGTACAGTGCACACAATGTTGTAGTCTCTCCGGATTGGATATCCTCTCATAGAACCGGTTATTTGAATTATTTTTTTTCTCAGTCAAGTGGCTCCCACAATTTTCAATAGTTTAAAAGACTAGGGGTTTTACCCTGAGTTACTAAGTATAATCCAAACATGGACCCCTCACTCACTTTGCTCATAGAGGTACAGCTTCACCTTACTGGTGAGGGCCAACAGGGCTGAAGCACATGTCTGGGATTGCTGTTTGTAGCCTTGTTAAGAGGAGCATTGCCTAGCTATTTAGTGCTGCACTGCCCAGGCGGGTGGGGCCAGACCGATATGCAAATGAACATGTCGCCTCTGTGAAAGGTACTATGAAGTAACGTGTTGCTGTAGACCCACCTGAGTTGGAAAGTGTCAATAGAACATGATATTTGAAAGTGTTCTCGGTGGAGTGGCTCCCAACATTTTGTATATTGTGGTTGTTATTATTAGGTGCTATGTAAGCATATACAATAATAATAATATCTGCTATTATTATTGTTGAAATATATATATATATATATATATATATATATATATATATATATATATATATATATATATATATATATATATATATATATGAACATGTGTTTATTTGTGGTGGGATTTGTGTCGAAGCGTTGTTCCTTATAAAATTCCACACCGTTTCACAATCTACACCAAATTTTGCATAGGTTCCTGGTAGGGCCCTTCGGGCATTACTGGCTACATGACATTTGGACACCCGCCCATTTTCCCAGATTTCAGCAAATGTCAAAATGTGTTTGTGGGTTTGTGTCGAAGCGTTGTTCCTTATAAAATTCCACACCGTTTTACCAATCTGCACCGCATTTTGCATAGTTACCTGTTACGACCCTCCGACATTATTGGCCACATGACATTTGGGAACCCCACCCCTTTCCCTGGATTTCAGCAAAAGCCAACATTTGTTTGTGGCTTTGCAGCTTGTTGAAGCATTGTTCCTTATATAATTGCACACAGGTTCACTAATCTGCACCACATTGTGCATAGTTTCCTGTTAGGAGCCTCCAGACATTACTGGCTCCATGACATTTGGACACCCCACCCCGTTCCCTGCATTTCAGCCAAGTCAAAATGTGTGAGTTTGTGGCTTGGGAAGCATTGTTCCATATACAATTCCACACTATTTCACCAATCTGTACCACATTTTGCAAAGTTACCTATTAGGACCCTCACAATATTACTGGCTACATGACATTTGGACATCCAACTCCGCTCCCCGGATTTCAGCACAAGTCAAAATGTGTGGGTTTTTGGCCTGGCGAAGCATTGGTCCTTATACAATACCACACAATTTCACTAATCTGCACACCTGTTAGGACCCTCCTGACATTTGTAGCTACCTGATATTTATACATCACACCCCTTTACCCAGATTTAAGGACCTTCACACATGAGACGACTGCCAAATCGACCAAACGCATATGATGGTTGCCTGAAATCAGGGAAAAATCAATGTGGTCATAGAAGGACCGGTCCCGACACAAGGAAACATCTCGAGGTCCAGGCCCTACGATTCACGATTTCCAAGATAGTTGCACCGGAATAGACTGCAATTAATTGCTTCACGCCCAGGTGAGGCGACAGGTGCAGAGAGAGCACAGAAGGTCCCAGTATGCAGCAACCCACCAACTCTCGCCTCCCACCAACGTCTGCCTCGGGGTATGTCAGCCAGCCACACGCACCCATTCCCAGTGCAGTTTACTTCAAAGCACATCATGCAATAAGCAAATCGGAACAGCGACCTACAGGTCTAGTGCTCCTCATAATAATAAAAACAACAAATAATACTAATAATATTAATAATATTATTAATAATAATATCATGCTGCTGCTTTAAGTACCACTGTCTGGGCTCTATACATAGTTTCACAGTCATGATCCCTCTGAAGTAATACTCTTAAATGGTCTAAAATCAAGCGCATGGTTTATAGTCATAATTTCGAAACCAATAATGTCGAAAGTCATTTTTTCGAAAAAAAAATGTCGAAAAAAAAAATTTCGCATTTTTTTAATGCATTTTATTTTCGAATTGGGGGGTTCCCCCCAAACCCCACTTTTTTTTGTTGTTCCCATTTTTTTTATCCCGAACCCCAAAATAAATATATAATTAAAAAAAAGGAATTCGTCATTTTTTTTTCAACATTATTTTTAAAAAAAATTGTCATTCGACATTATTTTTTCGAAAAAATGACCGACCTCCCAAGCACAGCTCTTTCCCCCACCGTCAACCACAGACAAGGTTCCTTAACAAGGCAGAGAGCTGGCAGGGGTAATGACATAGAAAACCTACAAATCTTTCAAGCAGTGCATTAGGATGCTACATAAGACACAGAGCGGCTCCGCTGTCTCAAAGAGCAGAAGGGAGCTTATTCCATTCCCCATTATTTGCCATTAAATATACCTTTGTCTGGTTGGTAACAGAGACAAACACAATTATCTGAGTCTGTTTGCCATCATGCTTGTCCCTCAGGGTCTCATCAGTGCCCACCCGCTCCCTTCAGCCTTGTCCTCTAGTATTACCATTGCTTATCTTCCTTCCACCATCTCACCCTTTTCCTTCCCCCTGCCTCATTCTCTCTATCAGACGTTGTGCCTCGGTGCTTGCTGTCTGCAGATTCAATGTGACTAGTGTGAATTTATCTGTATTAATATTTAAATGATGTGGGTTATTCCATCTCAGGCAGGGTGATCTGTTTGTAAGACCCCACTTTCCCCAAGCTCCATGCCGATAGCATAGCGTACACATGTGCCTTGCTAGTCCACTATCCTGACCTCCAGCACCTGCTCAGGCACAGAGCAGATTCAAACATCACTGGGGCCCTGTTGACAGATGGGATGACAGCAAAATCACTTTATCACATAGACTGTATATAATATCTGTACCTCTGTTCCAAAACTACATACTTGGATGCGAACTATCATCCTGCTGGCAGTTCAATATTTAACCATAAACCACACCTGAGTTGGGGGTATTTGGCTGGCAATTCACATTATTATTAAACTCACATCTGATTTGTATCATTCATGTGCTGATTGTGCCGATGCAGCACCTGGAAGGTGCCGTGCAGCAGCGTTTCCATCGCAGAATATGCGCTGCATGGAATCTGAAGATCCGGACATGAGCAGCTCAGTTGGTCTTTCCGTATGCTCGGGGCTTATTGCTTAAGTATGAACCATTTGTTTTCTCCCCCTCTATCTGAAAGTAGGTAACCTTGGTTGGGATGATATATGTTATGTTAAAGGTTCTTGTACCATGCACGGTTGCCAACTGCGTGGTGTCTTGGTGCTCTGGCGGCTCTGTAATCAAGGAGGGAGGGGTTGGTTATTAGGATTGAGAGGGGAAAAGAGCAAGAGAGCTGTGATATGCTGTAGGTGACGAGTTTGGATACACCGGTCACTGTGTGTAGGAGTGATTTTTGGTTGGTGGCTGCCGTATGGTGTTGGGCGAGATTATGTGTGGTTTGTTTTGTTGTTGTGGTTGTAAATATGTTCTATGTTTAGCGCTAAGGTGTACGTGCTATATAAATAACAAATCATTATCATTTTGTGGTTCTAGGGTTAAGGAATAATCCCTAGAATGCTAGCACATTGCCTGTACTGGTTGTAGGAGTAGTTTGAGAAGGGGGTCCTGCTGAGGGGGCAGATGAGGAGACAGCTGGGATAGATGGAGTAGTCTTACTGTCTGAAATGTTGCGTGCATCATGATTGGACTTAAGGAAGAGAGAATGCAGGTAGACAGGCGACATACAAACTGTAATGGGAGGAAAGCAGGCTAAGAATGAGTGGACAAGCATGGAGGTTGGACAAGCAATGGGAGGCCAGGCAAAGAGGGAAAGGGGAGGGCACAGTTGAGGCTGGCTGTAAGACAGCTGGATGGGAGGGATGGCCATCCTCACCCCGCCGGGGATTCAGGTAAGTGGTTTCCACATCCTTGCTCCCCACCCTCCAAACAATTCCCTCCCCTCCCTGCCCTCCCCACCCGACTTACCTTCTTTTTCTTCCATTTTAGAGAGCAAACGCGCTGGGAAAACTTCTGTCCCCAGCGCATCCGCTCCTGATGGGCGCCATGGAAAGGGAAAATGGACTCTGTTTTCCCTTCCCCGGCAGCCATTGTTTTGCCATTTTTCTTTTTCTTTATCTGTTCCGAAACGCGGCAGCCTTTCGGGACAGAAAAAGATTGCTATTAGATTGATATTAGATTGCTATTTGTACCCCTGTTTTGGGGGCCAGGGTACTAATAGCAATAGCAATAAGGTCCTCGAAGCAGGGTCGTTAGGGGTTGAGTCAGGTAATGCCCCGGGGCCTTCACTAACTGTAACTGTGGCTCCCAGGGCATTACCTGACTCAGTAATGGCCACGCGGCTCGGGGCTTATTGCCTAAGTATGAACCATTTGTTTTCTCCCCCTCTATCTGAAAGTAGGTAACCTTGGTTGGGATGATTTATGTTATGTTAAAGGTTCTTGTACCATGCACGGGTGCCAACTGCGTGGTGTCTTGGCGCTCTGGCGGATCCGTAATCAAGGAGGGAGGGGTTGGGTATTAGGATTGAGAGGGGAAAAGAGCAAGAGAGCTGTGATATTGGTGTAGAATAGGGGTTAGGATACACCTAGGGGATAGGGTAGAGTATGCATTAGATTGTTAGAGTTGCAGTTAGGGAAAGGTAAGTTTAGGATTAGAGCAGTGGATCGGTTTAGGGAAAGGACTATATCATTTGTGACGAGTTGGTGATGAGGTTGGAGTTAGGTTCACTTTTCATTTTCCATTGATTTTGTATGAAATAATATGCAGATAAAATGCCTAAGCACGCTAATGGATTAGTGGTCTGTAAGAGTTCAGAGCAGTAATTAGAATTACAGGAAAGTTTAGGAATGACATTAGGGTGATCGTGCAGTTTTTATTAAAGATTTGGTTCATTGTTAGGGTTACTGCCTTGTACTTTTGTGTACTTAAAACAAGCTTTTTTGGTGACCTTATTACTTGCAACATTTTCACACTTTGCATTGATTGTATTGAATGACTACATTTTTCAAAAATGGATTTTTGCTGGCTACATTTTCACATGACTACATTTTTCTGGGGACATGTTCACATAGAACCACTGAGACTAACAGCACACCAAGTTATTGAGGGTCTGCAAGGAGCCCCAACCTGAAAAGATGCATACATGGCTTTCGAATAATCCTCTTTCGAGGGTTTTCTCGTCCCTCCATCCTAATCCGGTTATTCACTGATTATTTGTATGCATGTTACCACACTGTGGGTTTGCTGCCATGGCATTTTAAACTATGTGCCCAGCAAGCCAAAGGGTGATCTTATGTTGGGTTGATGGTACTGCACATTGCTATTATATCATCTGTCAGTGACACTAAGAGCCTGATTTACAAAGCCTTTTTCAATTGGGTTTTCCCATTCAAAAGTGATTTTGTAAATCAGGGCATACGTGTTTTATCGGTGCCTGGTGGCGGGTTTTTTGAGTGGGGTATTCTTTAGGGCACGGGTGGACTGGAAACCAAAAGCAGCCCTGGAAATGTTTTCTAAGTGATCCCATATCACACTGTGTCAGAAAATGTGATGTACAACCAAAACCCATACAAATAGGATTGGTGTATTATCCCCCAAAATATATTTGGAAAAATTGGATCAACCAGTGCATTATTAAGAACATTTGTCTCTATGTCTGATTAAAAAGCAGTTCAACATAACAAGAGATGAGATAAAACATTTGTTAAGAGGCTCCAAAGGGATGTGGGGGTGAGTAGAGATGGAAGGAAGAGGGTCTGGTGACTGGGAGAGAGTGTAAGAGGGACAAAATAACTGGGGTGCCCATACAAAAGTGACCCATCGTGTAGAGGCTAACCGGGCATGTCTGGAGGCCCCTGTAGGCCAGTCCACCAATGCTTTAGGGTTTTGTGGAGTGCTGGAGTTTAGCATGTTTGAACCTATCGCCTGCATGCTTGTTAGTTTAGGGGTTTGGTGATTTGGTAAGTGTGGGTGATAGGGTTGGGAGCTTTGATTGATTTGTGTGGAGCCTATTGTCTGGACTTAGGGAGGCAAGTGGAAGGTGCTCTTGCATAGTTTGGTTGGGTTGTCGGTTAAGGTAGAAGATTGAGAGTTAGCTGTTATACAACGCTTAGTGTTACAAATATTTGATAATGGAGCAGAGGTTGTGGATACCCCACCGCTCAGCAGACTCAGGCCAAAGCTTAAGTCCATATTGTAGTTCAGTTATTAAGGCATAGCGTGGCATGGTGTATGACTGTCCAGCATGACAGAACACATTTATTGATCCATGAAATTGAAATATGGTAGAGTAAGCGTTATTAGCTTAATTGTAATATGGGGTGTTACAGCTATCTTTGCAGATCTTGACTCAGCCTTGCTTAAAAGTTAGCTCTACAGAATAGCAGCCCTAGACACATCCTATAGCACTGTGTTTATAGGATAGCACTCTGAGTGCAGTCAGAAGGGTTGGTTGTTTCCTGATCTACTTCTCATCTGTTTATTGTTAGGTAACTACTGTTCTACATTCTTCCATTGCCCCTGAGCTATCCTCCCAGCCTCTCAGATACTGCCCTCACAGTGTGTTAGCAATTCATGTTGCCACAGTGTAATTGCTTTTTAGCGGTATTCTTCTATAGAGGCAAGACCTTTGACAGGGAGTTTTTGGGTCATTGGTATATAGTCAAATAGTCTTCTCAAAGGAAAATGCAGACCTAATAATCCGACTGTTTCCAAATGAATGGAAAATAGACTAAATTGCAGATTAAACTTTTTTACCTAACTGAAACTCTAATAATAGAGTTGTAGAGGAGCGGGTGGAAACGTCATCCCTAGCTCCCGCCCCCTCACCTCCATCATACTGGAAAAACAGGAGAAGAGTCTTATGTGGTACATGATGTATCATGCCAATACCACATCAAGTGTATGAGAAACGATATGCACTCAGACAACTGTACCAAATGTACCCACAAACGAAAGGGTGAAGGATGTTGGCATACACCATTGGACATCTTAGAGCTAAAAGTGAAACCTGACAAGAGCAGCGTGATATCATGAAGGGAAGATATAGAGACACACTGAAACGAGATGCAAATACTCAAAGAATAAAGATATAACTGAAGTATCAAGAGAAACATGTCATTGAACGTGAAGAAATATATGTGAAGAAGATAAAGGAACCTGCTGACTAATAAATGTATATAGACAGAAATGTAAGGTAAATGAGACATATAGATGCTTGCAGCAGAGGAAAACATACCATTGCTATAGCGGCCATGATGGGAAGATGGACATTGGACTCGTATTAAAATCAAGCAGACTACCTCGGAGACAGACCAAGACTACAGAGTCAGGAGGTTCTGGAAAAACAGCTTTGTGTGAAGAATAAAGAGGAGTCTATTGGCCTGGGAACAAGGATGTCATTTCAAGGAATAATTGGAAGGTACAATGGGAGTCAAAAGGATAAGCCATGTACGTAAGACATATTTCTCTTACATAAAGCAAAGGAGAAAACATCTGCAAGAGCCAATTATTGAACATTTAAAGATGCAGAAAACCTAGGTAAGATGGAGTCGTAGTCTTCAGAGGCCAAGAAGGGTAATGACACCCAGCTCAATTGAATAAAATAGCAGTACATAGAAGGTTGAGTTGGACACATTTGGGGTCTCCTCACACATGATTCAGAAGTTGAAAACAAGGGCTATTCATTTAGCCCAAACAAATATAATGGTGTGCTGACACTCCCTTGAATGTCCCAGAACAGAGAACGGGCTTTGAGGTCAAGTACAAAGTAAAAGCTGTAGGTTGGAGTCGATGAGAGTCGATGGACTGATTGGGAAAGGGAAGAGTAGTCTGATGTTGCTTGCAGTACCTGAGTTTCATTTTGCTTACATGCTGCTAATGAGCCAAAAGTGCAAGGTTGGGAAAGTATGCCAACCAATCTGAGGGTCTATGTAGCAACATGTTATACAATGTTACAAAGACCAACCCGCTGCCATTTTTCCACTAAATTTAGTATTATACATATTGGGAGGTGGTTCAAGGCATGCCCACCAAATAAGAGGCAGCCAATTAAGTTACTAACACTTATACATAATATAGGTACATATGTTCCCTTAACCAATCCCTCCCATCAATAGGTTCTTAGTTTGTCACGTAGGATGACGCCATAGATGACACACATTGAAGTATAAAACCTTTGTATAATCACACTTGGGTGTGAGTGCATGAAATACTGCCTGTTATTCACCAGATAGCTCTACTTTATTTCTATGTTGATAATAAAGTAGCATTTTGCCATATTCTTTGAGTCTGTCCGGTTATTTGAGTCCTTGACTATTATTGCAATTCCATCTAGCACATGAGATGCTTGAGGGTGCTAGAGCACATTATGGTAGCAGAGGATGGTTCTGGTCCAATCGACCTAGGCCCAGATCTAGACTCTCTGACTCTTGATTGATTCCACCGTTAGCCATAAGACCGTGGAGCTTACTGTGTAGTTCGGTGCACTAAACCACGTGTATGAAGAATTGGTCGGCAGATGCCACTTTGACAAAATTTCTGTCCAGTCAATATAGGTGCCCCGCGGACTGAAGGTGAACTGGACGATTGGGTAAGAGTTGATACAGAGGGACTCGAGCTGAGCCACGGATTTAAGTAGAACATCCAAGTTGGCAAAAACAGGAGGAGGGTTTGGAGTATATATATATTTATAAAGTGACAAGATTTTTGTAGATTAGAAAGATGAGAAACTAATACCTTGATTTCTGGTTCCAAGAGTGGCAGAATGGTATGTACTAAAACTCCAAATAGGGGTATTATTTAAGGTTTCCTGCAGCAAGGCCAACAAGAAGAGTGCATAGAAAATGCCAAAAAGGAGTAAAAAGAGATGAGATACAAGATAGTATAGGGAGGCGTATGCAGACCTTTTATAAGTGCACATGGTGTTATACAAATGTTGGTATACGACTTTTATTAGGTTTAGATTATGAGCTATAAAAACGACAGTAAAACATTGAGGTGATAAGCAGCTTTTTAAATCAAGAGATTGACATCAATCAACAAGAAACAAATCTAAGGGAAATAATAAATAAATAAGAGGCTCTTAAAATATCAATAATAAAGCATCAAGACCATTATAATTGATAGAAAGTGTAACCGAAGGAACAAAAAGAACATCATTTAAAATATTAAAAAAAAAAGTTTTTGGGTAATAAGCAATGATTGATGGTGTCTGCTCAAATTAAACAGTGTGGCATACTTGATAAAATAAATTTAAAAATAAATGATCTGGTAAGTATTGACAGCTAAGATCCACTTGTCATCATAGGGGGCAATTCTCTTCTACACCTATGAAGGACATTGCCGAGATACACACCCAAGATAATACAGTATCTTGCGGAGTGGGTCAGAAGCACGACTAATAAACCACTTATGCCGTGGACTCAAGAGGGTTCGTTGTTAAAAACAGTATTGCGACATATGACAACATATTTACATTCTACATACAAGGGGAAGAAGATACAAAAAAGATTGTCCATTTCAGAGTTGTGAAACGTTTATCAGAGTGAGAAAGAAGATCTGCCCAAGAAGGAGTGAATGCATAATCAGCATAAGGAGGAAGGATTAACACTTTAGGAATAGGGATTTTATCCTTTAAGGGTATTAAAAGCAGCAGCAGGATATGTTAATTCGACATACAAGCCGCCCGCTTATAACAGTGAGGATAATGCAGAAGAGAGTAAACATAGAGAATGCAAATATATGCCAAAATGTGATGAAAGTAAACAGTGTGATGAGAGAAAGGACAGACAGAATAGACAGATGGAGATAGAGAAATAGGCAAGGAGACAACAGGAAGTGAAGGATCCAACTAAGGGAGTAATAATAGTACAGAATGAATGGATTGGAGGACAGCTATTAATCAAGGTAAACAATAAGGGCATTGATGGGATTCGGGAAAGGGAAGACAGAGAAGAATGGCAATGGAAATGAAAATAACACATGAGAGCATTTAAGGAAGAGAGAGAAAAAGAGAGGAAGCAAAAGTAAGAACATAGAAGGTATGAGGCAAGGAAAGAGAAAGATAGACTAGAAGAGAATACACAAGAGGAGATAGAAATACAGAGAATGCAAGTACGTAGGTTGCAAAGAAGAAAAGAGGAATACGAGAAAAGATAGACGAGGAGAAGCAAAGAAAAAATTAACAGAAATAGGGGACTAAAAGATGACGAGATAGATTATCTATAGTGACGATTGAAGCATGAGAACGATTTGCAGAAGAGACAGTGTCATTACATCCCCACAGGGAGCTGCAAGGGATACCAAGAATGCATACATGGGCTGACGAGCATGAAGAAGAAAACATAGGAAAGAGGATTGGGGATTTATATAGGCAAATGAGAGATAAAGATGGGAATAAAACCCAAGAGGATGCTGAAGGATCATTATTAAGGGAAACAGGAGGGGGGGTCAGGTGACGCATTAAAAGATGAGCATAGAGTGTTGTCTTTAAGTAGACTAGATCTTGATGATGTGGAAAAGGATGAAAGTCATACAAGCTGGCCCACAATGATGTGAGATGAAGAAAGGGAAGAAAATGAGAAAGCGCAAAGAGAGGGCACACGTGGGTTTTCTAAAGATTCAAGTGTACAGAAAGGGGTAAAATGGTCAGACTTAAGAGGACCATAAAGAAAAAACACCAGCACTGATACCATACACTGAACGAACACAAGCACGGTCACAAAGGTCGAGGGATGTATCCCCGCCTTCTGTAAGCAGATTAAGGTCACTACCAGGACAGAGACAAGTGGGCGAGACTAGCCCTACCTTGAAGACACAAAGCGTACGTGATTATGATTATGGATTAGGGTTTTCACAATTCATATTATTAAAGAAAGGGGGAGGACAACCACAATATATTCTGTGGCCACAAACGGACAAGGATAATTTGAAATGTAAATGACCTAGTTTGACGTTAGGTACTGGAAAGTGGATTTATGAGTTAGAAAGAATGACATCTGGAATGACGGTAGCTGTAGGTGACATAAAAGCCTACTAGCAGCCATCCTATGGGAGAGGGCTGACAACAGTTGGAAGCAAGCAGAAATTGCGGGTGTGACTGCACAAAATATGACACATGATGGAGCCTCATTTAATAATTGTAGAACAGATGTATGTCGAGAGCTCAGGGTACAATACCCCAATACATCAGATAAGGGTGCGATTATGACTAGGAAGATGGGTGAGGGTGAAGATCTTGTTGCCTTTATTCAAGATATTCAAGAGTGATGATGTCTCGAGGTGAGAGAGACTGGGACAAAATGGCGGCATTTATTTGCCTCATTTTATGTCAGGGGCTTCCTGAGCCAAATACAAGTGACTATTGTGCATCATTGCATCATTGCCGATTGTTACAAGAGAAGAATATGAAGAAAGTTGAAAACAGGACGAAATTAAGTTAGTTCAATATTTATTTTTAAAATTAACCATATGCGGAACGGTATTGACGAGTAATGAAGATCTGGCGACACAAGAGATGTGACCAGTGCAGCAAAGTAATGTGGTATATCCCATGAATCAGAGAGGGTGGCAGCATTTCTGGCCAAGAGGAAGAGAGAATGGACCAGGGGAGGAGGACAATGTGGATTTCAGAACCCTCAGGGAGAAGGAGGATTTGATGTCATACAGCTGCAACAATGTTGGAATTGCAGGAGGATGGGAGATATAGCCAGAACACGTAGAAGCAGAAGGGGCATGCAGCAAAATTGGCAAGCTCCAAGAGGGGGGATGGTTGTTAGAATAAATAGCATTGAGCTGAGATTAAATACTGGTGATTCTTTATGTGTGTAAACTACAATTAAAACAATAACAATGTGAAAGCTATGATAGTAGTGGGTGTAAGATTAGGCATGTGCAGGTCTATATTAGTCTGATGTTATTCGCTTCCCTTCCTGTCTCCTCCCTTTCCTCCCTCGTCACTTCCCCTTCCTAATGTAGTGGAAACAAATGAAAGAGAAAGGAGACAAGGTAGTTGGTGAGTGAGCACCTGCTGCAGAGGGTTTTAGCCAAAATGACCAAATCTAAATGAATCTACACCACCAAAAGTTCTAAAATAGATACTACTAAATGTCCTACTGACTAAATGTTTGTAGGACATTTTGTAGTATATATTTGGTGGTATAGGTAAAAAAAAGAAATGCCTGCAGGGGGGCGGGGGTGTCCCCTGCAACATCACACTCACTATACGATGCAGTATAGTGAGTGGGGTTGCGGGGGACACCACCCCAGCTGACCTGACCAAAACAAAAAAAAAGGGTGCAGGGCCTGAAGGGGTGTCCTGCGGCACTGGTTCCTGATCACGAAAGTGAAAGGGAACCAGCGTTGCAGGGACACAGCGCATCGGAATGAAAGGTAAGAGGGTAGGGGTGTGTTGGGGGTGTTGGGGGTGTGGGCGTGAGTAGTGTTTCAATAGATTTGGGGTTGTTTTAACGTGGATATCCGAATGGGAGATGAACGAACAATTTTGTATTATGTACATTTCGCATGCGGTCATTTCCACTGAGAACATTTCAGCCACGGTAAAACAACCCCAAATCCGCAAGAGATCTGTCTGTAAACTGCAGGAGAAAGCATTGCTTCCTTAAGCGTTGACGCCATCTTTCATCCTTCTGTTGGTGATAAAACGAGCAAGACTGGGCTGGGTAACATCAAACTGTTCTCTCAGTAACTGTATACCACAAGGTTTTATCCCCACATAAAGATCAACAACATCTAAAACAGGGTCTGTACATCAGAACAACATTGTGCAATATAGAAATTGCAATGGCATATCTCAACAACGACGTGACACTGCTGTGAAATGTGAAATCGCCTTTGTGCTGACCCCCACATATATTACACACCTGGCTGAGCCACAGCCGTATACATCTGCACTTTAGCTTCTCAGCCCCAATGCCTTACAAGAGCTGCCAATTTTATATCTCCTGAAGTGCTTCCGGGTCAGCTGGATTCATGGATTTCCTGTAATTACATCGAGTCGTTCAGCTGATGAACGCTTGCTCGGGATAGGTAATGCAGAGCCAGCATCTACTGGTAAGAAGGAGGGTGGATGGGGGGGGGCATGGTGGGGAGTTGCAAAGATCACTGATTCAATCATTTCTGATTACAAGCTGCTCTACGCCAGCAGTAGCTCCACGCTCTAGGAATACTGAGTGGTGCATGTGATTCTGAGACAGCCGCCAGATAAACTAGAAACGGAATGCACAGTTAGATAGCTCAGTGACCTATGCACACGTTTAAGAGGTTTTTGTACAGCCTACAAGTTTAAACCCTAATAAGCCGAGTAAAATTACATTGTGCAATAATACACGTCATTGTAGAAATTTTAATTTGTAAGCTATGTAGAACAATGAAAAATTATTATAATGGAAGACAATACATATTCCCCACCAGCCTTGTCAGGCCTATTTGTTAATTTCAAAACTCAGTTGCAGCCTGAATGATTTTGTATTGCAATTCCAATGAAACGATGTTGAGTGTAACAGAACATATACAGCGTGAGAATTATTAGGTGAGTTTTTATTGCCCTCTGGGATTGCAGATGTGAATGAATAGTTCATTAATATAACAATAACTCCTCTGTCTGGAAGTTGAGACTGGTGGTAATGGCCAACTCCACAGGCTGATCTATGGCGGCCATGATGGTGTTGACAGTGTGCCGGAGTCTCTGGCACAGGTTTTTAAATCATGATTTTCTTTAATCCAGCTGTTACCTGGCAACAGATGCAGGTCCAGAACGCTTGGCTCGATTTGCTCTCCGGATCTGTCTCTGCGTAAGAGCGAGAAAAGACCCCAATTCAAATGGCTTGATGACCTTAGTTAATGGATGCATGTTAGCATTCAAGGGCAGGGTGGAGAGAGTGGATACCCAAGGGCTCACACATTCATTGATGGTCAATGGTCGAGAACATGACCAACTCTAAGCAATTAAAACCTACATTTGAGGATGGGCCAACCAATCCAGGGCACTGCCAACACCCCTCACCCAAGAATAGGATACCCCAGTTCGATTACATGGCCAAAGACATTGTACAGAACGATGCCGATGGGTTCTTCAATACCAGAGCTGCTGGATGGGCTTTGCTGTTCACCACAGTAGCGCTTACTTCAAGTGCAAGATGGCCGACTTGCTTCATTAATTTGGGCATCAGAAGTTGATGAAAGGAATAATGAACTATGGCTACCATCAGGGTGATTTGTTTATTTATTTAGACATTGGTATAGCTCCCCAACCCCGGGGGCATCTAGGCGCTGCTTACATGAAGGTAGTGATACAAGCAAAAGGTGATTACACTGACAGAAAAGTTGAAATATACATGGATGCCTAGATCAGAATAACTCAGCAAGGTGGAAACTGCAAGTGCTGTGTGCTTAGAGAGTTCTCGGTACTCTCCTACATTAGTAGATCTTGGATGAAGAGCAAGGTTTTGAAGCCTTTGCAGAAGGACCAGAAGGAGGCTTCTGCTCTAAGAGCAGGTGGCAAGGCGTTCCAGTGTTTGGCTGCGATCACTGGGAAACTGCTGCCCCCAACTTTCTGCCTTTTGTATCTGGGAATGGTACGTAGGTTTGAATAGGCGGCACTTGAAGGTCTGATGGATTGTGATTTGGAAACCTTTTTGGACAAGTAAATGATGGCAGTATTCAAGAGGCATTAGTGGGTCAGTGAAATAGTTGTTTGCATGATACATTCATGAACAGGCAGCCAGTGGACATTTCTAGCTGTGGAGATGTGGACTTTCTTAGGGATGTTTAGCGCGGCTCTTAGGGCATTGTTCTGAATGGCCTGTAATTTATTTATATTGTAAGTGCTGGAGCCTGCAAAAAAGGGCATCACAGTAGTCTATCCTTTATAGAATGAGGGCTCCAGCAATTGTGATGCAGCTGTCGGAAGTCAAGAAGGGTCTGCAGGCATTGATAAGTTTACAGATGTATGCTTCTGCCGGTGCAATGGCATTTACCTATCTGCTGAGGGATGAAGCAGAGTCCAGGTACACCCCCAAGGTTCTTACCTCCTTTGAGATGGTGATAATATTCCTGTCAATGATAAAGGATGTGTATGAGTCTTTGAGTTTGTTTAGCCAAGTTTGTGTGCCTATGAGGAGCAGTTTGGTTTTCTCGTCATTTAGGCATAGCCTGTGTTGTGCCATCTAGGCCTGAATGGTTTGTTATATTGTGCTCAGTGCATTGGAGTCGGTGTCATAATTGCCAGAGATGGGCGGGAAGGAGGATTTGGGTATCATCCACATAATTGGTTTCCGTGATACCCAAGTCCTCAAGGAAGATGAATAGTGGCTTAGTGAAGATATTGTATAGTGTCCCTGAGATACAAGAGCCTTGAGGCACTCCACAGGTGACTGGGTCTGGGGGAACCACTGCGGAAGTTGAGAACACTCTCATAGTTCAGTTGGCTGAGAAATATTCTATCCAAGCTATGGCTTTGGTGGACAAGTAGGCTGCTGAGAAGAGGTGTTGACAAAGGATTTTATGATTCACCAGCTCAAAGGCTGCTGAAAGGTCGAGTAAGAGGAGGAGGGCCAGGTTGCCATTGTCTTTGATTTCGTGCATTAGGATTTTTATGTCCAAGAGAGCGGATTCCGTTCCGTGACCAGGGCAGAAACCTGACTGGCGCAGACCTAGAAGGTTGTGGGTTTCCAGATATTTTGGGATTTCCAGGTAAGCTGCTCTATCTAATATTTCAAGGAGAAATTGTACTGTCATATGGCGGTAGTTGATGGGGGTTTTAGGGTCTAGTGTGGGCTTCTCAAGGAGAGGGAGGAACCAGGCGTCTTGAGATTCTCAGACACATTGCTGGTTGAGAAGGAGCTATTAATCAATGCAGTGATGAATGGGACAACATCTACGAAGCAGTCTTTTATAATAGAGGCGGGGCAAATGTCCCCTTGGCATCTAGATGATTTTAAACCTTTAATGATTTTGATGACTTCAGTGGGCATGACCGGGGCAAACTCGAATCATGGTGTGATCTTGGGAGGTGAATGCCGATAGTCTTGAAGTGGCTTACCTGGTATAAGTTTGTTTTTCTTTGCAGCAGTTTTGGTTTGGAAAAGAAAGATTTTGTCAAGCAGTGCCTTCTGAATGTTCGAGCACCAGGAGAGTTGAGGGGGGTGGGGAGCTGGCGTTTCCAGTTCCCTTAGAATGGCGAAGAGTTCTGTAGTACCTGAGTTTGCTTTTTCATTTCTCTCATTTTATGTTGAGCTTTTAGTTTGGAGAATAGCCTGTTTGTGTTTTTTTGATAGAGTGATGAAGCGCTCTTTGATCGTGTCTGAAGGCATTCTTTTCCAGGCTGTCTCAGCTAATATTTTGAAGGAGCGTAGGGCTTTCAGGTTAGGGGTCTACCAGGAATTCAGTTGTGCTAATGGTTTGGGTTTACGGTTGCTCATAGGTGTTACTTTGTTGATGGCCTCTAGGAGCCTTTGTTTGCATAAGTCAACCATGGAGGCAGGGTCAATGTTTGTCTGTGAGTAGGTTGTAAGCGGTTGTAACAGTGGAAGTAGGTTGGCTGGTGTAATGTGGTCTTCGGGATAATGAATGAGATAGCATTGTGGTGAGACCAAGGGCAGGCAACATTGGCTCGGAAGTTGGTATTGCAGTTGAACTCTGCTAGCCAGTTTAATATGCTGCCTTTGTCATGCGTGGGGCTCAAGATGTGGTGGGTGAAGCCAAAGGCTTCGATGATGTTTGCTAGGGCAAGTGCATGGTCATCTGAGGGGTTGTTAAGACTCAGATCTACATCTTCCAAAAGATTGATTCTAGAGGATGGCTTGGTGTCGTCAGAGAGGAGTTGCACAGTGTCTTCTCTGAAGGATAGTAGAGGGTCTGGAGGTCTGTAAATTAGGTGGATTGTGAGGGTGGCTGTGGTGGAGTGGGAAATTTTGATGGAGAGCAGCTCACCAAAGTTGAAAGTCTGGTTAGTGATTTCTCGAATGCGTAAGAGATTTTTGGATATGAAAGCTACTCAACCTCCTTTGGAGGCCAGTCTGTCATTCCTGAGAATAGTATAACTGGCTGGGATGGTTAGGGAAAGGGATGGGCCTAAGGCTGCATGCATCCACGTTTCCATGATGGCTAGGAAGTTGAGGTTGTTGGAGGTGATGAGGTCAGATATATCGAGGGCGTAGGCAGGGAGGGATCCGGCATTTATAGGCACTCCCTTGAGGTATATTGTTTCATCAGCTATAGTGTCCCCAGTGTGGGCGGTCTTGCTAGGGATGTGTTTTAAGGGTATAGATGTTCGTGGATTGGGAAGAGCAGAGGCTTCAGCAAGTGCTATGGCAGCTATTTCTAAAGAACACTGCGGAAGTCACTCTTTCAGAGGTGCAGTGCAAGTTGCTTGAAGTACTGTGAGAAGGAGGCATATATTTCCCAATCTCAGCACTATCAGTGAGTACATGAACATTGCTCTTCAGGATACAAGGATGCTGCACATTAGAAGCATGGGGCAGAAGCACGTTTGGCAGCAGTAGGTCTTAGAGTACATGGGACAGCAGTACAATTGGGGGCAACAGGCTTCAAAAAAACATGGGGCATTATCACGATTGGTGGCAACAGCCTTTGAAATACATGGGGCATAATCACAATTGGTGGCTACAGGCTTTGAAATGCATGTGCAATCATTGCAATTGGTGGCTACAGGCTTTGAAATGCATGGGGCGTCATAAGAATTGATGGCTACAGGGTTTGAAATGCATGGGGCGTCATCCCAATTGGAGGCAACAGGCTTTAAAATACATGTGGCATCATCACAATTGGTGGCAACAGGCTTTGAAATGCATGTGGCATCATTGCAATTGGTGTCTACAGGCTTTGAAATGCATGGGACGTCATAAGAATTGATGGCTACAGGGTTTGAAATGCATGAGGCGTCATTGCAATTGGTGGCTACAGGCTTTGAAATGCATGTGGCATCTTTGCAATTGGTGGCTACAGGCTTTGAAATGCATGGGGCGTCATAAGAATTGATGGCTACAGGGTTTGAAATGCATGGGGCGTCATCACAATTGGAGGCAACAGGCTTTAAAATACATGTGGCATCATCACAATTGGTGGCAACAGGCTTTGAAATGCGTGGGGCATCATCACATTTGGTGGCAACAGGCTTTTAAATGCATGGGGCATCATTGCTTTTGGTGGCTACAGGCTTTGAAATGCATGGGGCGTCATCGCAATTGGTGGCTACAGGCTTTGAAATGCATGGGGCGTCATTACAATTAATGGCTACAGGGTTTGAAATGCATGGGGCGTCATCACAATTGGAGGCAACAGGCTTTAAAATACATGGGGCATCATCACAATTGGTGGCAACAGGCTTTGAAATGCATGGGGCATCATCGCATTTGATGGCAACAGGCTTTGAAATGCATGGGGCATCATCGCATTTGGTGGCTACAGGCTTTGAAATGCATGGGGCGTCATTACAATTAATGGCTACAGGGTTTGAAATGCATGGGGCGTCATCACAATTGGAGGCAACAGGCTTTAAAATACATCGGGCATCATCACAATTGGTGGCAACAGGCTTTGAAATGCATGGGGCATCATCGCATTTGATGGCAACAGGCTTTGAAATGCATGGGGCATCATCGCATTTGGTGGCTACAGGCTTTGAAATGCATGGGGCGTCATTGCAATTGTTGGCAACAGGCTTTGAAATGCAGGGGGCGTCATCACAATTGGCAGCAACAGGCTTTGAAATGCATGGGGCATCATCCTAATTGGTGGCAAGAGGCTGTAGGATGCATAGGGTATAAGCATACTTTAAAATACTTGGGGCATCTACGCTATCGATGACCACAGGCCGCATGGTGCACGGGATAGCATCGTATTTAGACACAGTAAACCTTGGCTTGCATAAAGTGGCAACTTCATTGAAACCTATAGGCTTTCAATCGTCTAAGGTGTCGGTAAGTTTGGAGGTGGTGGGCTCGTGGATACCAGGGATTGCCATATGTGCTTGAAGGAGCCTTGAGCAGTGTGCTTCACAGTGCACAGAATGTTGGTAAGTGCAGGTATGGCAGGTTTCAGGGACCATTGGTAGGCTGTAACAACCAGGGTGATGTGCGTCCGTGTATCTAGGATCTCAGCGGGGTGGGCGGGCACCTTTTTGGTGATGTTTCTTCTCGAACAACAGGGTGGTGATAATTTACGACCCAGTAAGCTGGATCTGGGGTCAGGTATTGTACGATCCAGTTTACGGTTTAGGGTTAGGTGGGGCCATCTTTGAGATAGCATTGCGACGGGGGGCCATAGTTCTGGGGCCAATGCACACTTTCCTCCAAGGAAATGGAGGGGTGAAGGATTGGCGGTGCAGGCGGCATATGGCTATTCGGGAAGCAAGTTAATGCCATGGGTGTAATTATAAGGGGGGACGGAGGATTTTGTCCCCCCCAACTTTTGTCTCATGCGTTATTGTCCCCCCCATCTTTTGGGCTGCATTTGTGTACGGCGCCAGCTAGTGCTGAGTTGTCCACAGCACAGCAGAAAACAAAACTCAGCTAGAAGCAGAAAATGAAACTCGGCTGAGTGAGCTGGTTCTGCCTGTGCAGCCGCGCCGTGTTGGGCTGGGTGTGGTCAGTTTCAGTTTCCTTTTGTATTGTAACAATACTATGCGATATTCCCTGGTCCCTGTGAGGCGCGTGCGCACTGCGCACAGCAGTTTCCCAGTCCCCCTACGGTGACGTCGGAGTTCTGCCCAAGCCTTGAAAAGTTAACCTGCAGCCTTGTTGTTGCTGGCACCGTGTGACCCGAAGAAGATAGATCCACAAAGGAAAGCAGCAGGTAAGAGTTTCAAATTTCTCACCCATTGCAGCGCGTTTTTCTCTGCCTCCTAGTTATGCATTTTGACATTTGTCAAATAAGTTCCCTCACAGCTGTCTTTAATTGCTACCGTGTTACAGAGATGTTAACATGCCCTTGATCACTGTTGGTGTGAATTGCATTGGTGTGTGTATGAGTTCAAGGTGCTTCCAGCCTGCATACGCCAACCCAACAGCATTTTTCCACAAAACGAATCCCCACCCCAGATATGCCAGAGTGCACGGAGACCATGCAAATATCAGCAATGAACAGTGTACTTCTTGGTTACACAGCGTAATCATCTGACATCCCTTTGCATTATATGTCATCTATAATGCTACTTTTTTACTGCTATGCATAAATGCCTCACTGTAAGGGTCTGCACTAAGGCTACTGTACAGGATGAAAGTCCGTTGTCCATTAAAGCACCTGCACTTTTCTGACTTGCCAATTGTCTACCACAAAAGAGAACTGTGAGACTGACATGATACTGTTAAACAGGTTCCTGACACTCTTTGCCAAATGGTACACTGGTCGTGTGGACATGTTCTTAGTAAGTTATGTGCTTAATAATGTCAATGCTTGACACATGCACAATTATTGTTGCCTGTGAAGTTGCGGCTAAACTGCAATTTAATTCATGCAAATGTTGGAAATGTACACAAGTAGCTGAGTTTAGAAATGTTCCATTTTATCATGCATCTGGCATCGAACCTGTAGGCTTGTCCGTAGTATTGATATGTGTCCTGCACGCACCTCAATTGTTTAGCAATCGATGTGACTCTATTGAAATAGTGCATCTTCTATCAATAGTCAATGGCCCTCGTCCTTTGGACGCCTGGGATACATAGCACAACACCATGATGACATTCTATGTCGGATTATGCATACCTCTCTCTGCATTCTACAGTGCCTCCGGAGGCAAGACTCAAACAGAGGGAAAGTTGGACATGTTCGTTAGCAGTGATTGTTTCCTAAGACCATGTTCTACCTGTTTAAGTGCATGCACTGCTGACGTGCAGGGAAGTGCTGTTCCTAATTCCTAGATGGCAGACATTTGAGCCTTTGGGAACAGTGTTCCAGCAGATGGATTGATGCAGTTGTATACCTGGCCTTCACAGCCTGGGCTGGCAGCAAGAGGAAAAGCCAGAAGCATTAGTGTTATGCAAAGGTCAGCCGGTGTTCGTTCGCTAGTGTCTTGTTCAAGCCCAGAATCCCAGGGAGGATGCTGGTTATTTTATAATGATGCTAGATACCCAGTGAATGTCATTCTGGATGGGACGTCTTCTTGTCATTGTAGTGGTAGCAGGCTCGGACTGGCCTATAGGGCAATGCCTCAAATGAAAAATATAAATGTTAGTGTGGCCCACTTTTTTACTCAATGTGGGCCAGTTTGATGAGTGACTTCACTATACGGCTAGTAGTTTTGACCAGTGTTGCTGTATTTATATTCTTTAAAAGGCACAATTGCCATCACATTTTATCAAAAAACTCCCCCTTGGGTACTATTCAAACAGTCTGTCACAAAAGGAATGAATTGCCATTTGCAACTGTGGGCCAGTTTTTCATTGGTGTCGAGACAATTGTATACTGAGCCTGGTGGGGACAGGGCATATAACACCACCTCAAATACCAGACTTGTTGGGTACATCCAAACCATGGTCCGGTGGCTACCATGTCAACCTGTATCCAGTGTATATTCGGTTCTCTTATACCATGCAAAGAAGTTGCCTCAAATTGTAAATCCACTAGGCCAAACACCCTTTCTACACTGCAGCACCATGGTTTTCGCTAGCTGCAGGCCAGCACTAATAAGAGATGCTAATGCCAGCTCCGTTAGATAAAACATGGTCCTGCTCTTTTTGCCGAAATAAGCCCTGAGGCCTGTGTAATAGTGAGGAGGTAGCGGCTGAGGAACTGTGGACCCTTCACATGCATTAGAAGCCAGTTTTGTGTAAAACGCTTCATCGGCTTATTACTGGTCAGGCTAAAGTTTGAAAAAGCTACAATCCTTTCTGTGTAGCCTTTCTGTGCATTGTTTGCATCTCTCTTGTGCAGTATCCTGTTTGTTTGTTTTCTTATTTAAAGCGCGCGCCAGACCTGAGGGTATCACAGCGCAGAAAAGGCAGGAAAATTCACAGCTTGTCCTGCCTTGTATGCAGAGACGTTTTTATGGGAGGGCAACAGGGGCACTTGCCCCTGGCCCCCACCTTGCAGGGGGCCATACAAGGCTGCCTGGTCTAAGAAGCAAGATTCCATTGTTCACCAGACTTGAATAGCACACGTTGGGTTATTTTATGACATGCTGCTGAGGCTCTAAGCCTATTGCCTATCATTTTTTGACAAGTACATTCTGCCTTGATAAATTCATCATGTAATGCTTTCTGTGTTCACTGTGGTATACGTAGTTTGGGTGTTGCTTAAAGCACAATTCTGTAGCATAATTTCCTTCCTGTGGGAATTATGTCGATCATGTGCAATAGACAAAGTTGAAATGCATATTGATAAATCAGAGTGTCACAATGGTTCAAATGTTAGCTCAGTGTGTTAAGCACTCACTGCAGAGAAATGTATTCATATGCATGATTAGAATAGCACATTGCAGCAAGGCTGGCAGAGCCTTTTCCTATATCTTAAGTGTATAAACCTGCCTGCCTATGTACTTGGTTTTGCAGCATAACAGATCCTATGATCAGAAATGTACCTGCACCAGATAGGGGTTGCAATCAAAACTAACATATCATCCATATGGTGAAGGTCTAGAAATTGTTGTGTTCAGATGTGGTTTAGTAAAACCTAGGAAATCAACTTCAACGATGAGCATGAACTGTTAGTCCAAGAGGTGAATAAGTATCCAAATTCAAGACTGTGGAACCAAAGCAGACGATACAGTGATCCTGGTCAAATCATCTAATATCTCTGTGCTGTCTTCTGTGAGGTTTGCCTTTTCACATGCTGATGGCACCGCCCGTTTCTTCATCTTTCTTCTTATGTAGACTATTTGAGTGGAAGCGGTGGTAGACAGAAGAGAGTGGACAACATGTTTCAAGCCTCGGGCAAGCATATTTTAAGGTCTGCTTGTTTGACACAAAAAACAATTTGCTTTTTTTCTGCACGTTTATAAATGACAATTTCATAAGCCAGTGTTATGGAAGAATTTATAGCTTTAAAATACAAAACATAAAGCCAGATTAAATCTGTTAAATCACATTGATTGGTATGCTGGTACTTATATACTGCCCTTGTGGAGAATGAAGCTAGAATCATTTCCGTTTTGCGTAACACCCTTCTACATTATTTTGTTTTTAAAAATTGTCATGTTTGGTAATGTGATTTGTGTACTTTCCAAGTCAGTTTTATAAAATGAGATTATTTTAGTTTATGGTAAGAACTGGAAAAGATAGTGTTCAAATGCAGAATTTGCAGAGTTGGCACAAATTCTTCACCCCTTAACCAATGTGTGATCCTGGGCATCTCATTTAATCTTGTATTGCCTAACCTCTCAAAATTGCCAGTCCACAAACCTTTCAAAATTGTCAGCCCTTCAAAGTGATTTCCTTCCCAGGGTATAATCTTCAAAAAAGCCTCACATCCTGGCTGTGGATTGCATCAAAAGTGGATTGTGTCGGTGAGTTGAGACGCCGAAAGTCTTCATCAAATTGGCCGTACGCAGCCTCTCTCAGACCCATCAGTCTTATGAAAGTTATAACCAAGCGCATTGGCAATGGACTCTTGTCGTGTGGTACTTTAGACTTATCCATCAGTGCCAAGGTCGGCCCACTCCACCAGCCCCATTTTTTCAGTTGTCATGATGTCCCCCCAACATTTTCAGCAAAGTTACTCCACTTGTTGCTGCTTCCGAATTTCGGTGGAGCATGGTTTACTAGACCTGAGGGCAATCTTGTGCCCTATGGCTTGGGCCATTGTGGAAGTGGCAATGGTGATGTGGTGCGGCCAGGCATCAGGCAAGAAGGGTGAAGGTAATATGTTGTGCGAAAGGGGCAGCACATGTGCTATTTATAGGGTGATTGAGCGTGGTGTTATGTGCTGCATACCGCGTAAAGCCGTCTGCTGGCTCCTGCCTCCAGTGGCCCGACAGGAGAACACACATGGACCTTATCAGAGGGCCTTTGCAGTAGGCCAGCAACACCTTCCGGGGCCCAGGTCCCCTGTAATTATTATCAATATTCCTCCAATCAGAGGAGGCTGCAGACAGGCTTTCGGCAGCAGGCATCTTGGGTGCCTCAACTGAAAATAATTTGGCGGCCATTTTCAAATAGCTTTCCGGAACGTTATTCACGATGTTGAGAAAATATTCAACATCAAAGCCAGGAATTTCCTTTCTGAATTGCAGTAGGTTTGAACTAAGCCTCTTGCGGCTTGCCTGCTTTGCATTTGTTAAAGAACAGTCTCTTTGATGTTGGCCTCGTGGCTGTTCCCCTGATCCTCGGTAGAGCTAGCCCATAAACAGCAGGCCGGACAGGGGAACCTACGATGGGCCTTATCAGAGGGCCTCTGAATATGTATGCTCATCACCCATTGGCTGTAAGGGGCCTTGTTGCAGCTGTATTGTTATTCCTTGGCCTTCCATCAATGACTTTACATCCCTGTTCCAAGACACAATGGGCCTGATTCATGGAATTTTTCGCACAGTGCAAAGTGTCTTTTCACTGGTGCAAATTGACATTGTATTGCCAACAAACACCCTGATTCATGCAACCGTGCAAAGTGTATTTTTGCCGTGCAAAGTCACTTTGCACGGCAAAAATACACTTTGCACTGTCTACCATGATTCATGGAACCATGCAACAATTCTTTTTGGCATGCAAAGTGCATGATTCCATGAACCAGGGTGGAGCAGTGCAAAGTGTATTTATCAGGGCAAATTAACTTTGCACTGCAAAGGTACACTTTGCACTGTTCCATGAATCAGGCTGTTTGTTGGCAGTGCAAAGTCAATTTGCACCAGTGAAAAGTCAGTTTGAGCTGTGCAAAACATTCCATGAATCAGGCCCAATATAGTGTTCCTGCTCAGAATGTCTGCCATGCCAACTGAATGCAAGCAGCCAATCAATATTTATTATCAGACTGCTAAGATAGATAATGTGAGGATGGATACCCTGTGATTTCCTGTATTATTGTGTTTTCCTGTAGTTTTTGATAGAAGGCTATCACTGCATTCACTTGATTTGTGAATTGTGCTTGTTGTTCATTATAACTTTTACAGTTCAGAATATGTCTTGTTCAAAGAGCACAATTCGCTCTATGCCAGATATTTTAACAGTAAAAATTAATTATATTATAAGTTAAATCAGAGTAATTGACAACAGTGACATCCAGCAATTTCAAAAGTGCAATGAAAAAAAATATGACTTGCATAAGTGTTTCCTGCTATAAAACGTTCAGTGAAACCCATATGTTTGCATCAGGTAATGTATAAGAATGATTACTCCCAAGGGAGAAGCCTGCAGCCACCATAAAGGTCACAACAGTGCAAGCTTTGAAGGCAGTTAAGGCCTACTAAAAACTGCTAACACCAAACACAGTATTTGGTGTTCCACCACAGTGATTGCAGAGGGGCTTCTTGACATTTAATACAGAGAGTGTTGAGAAAATTCTGGGTTGAATTATCCCTTCATTTAGGAGATTGCCATGATAGCATATATGAGATGCCATTGGGAATTTAAAAGGGATTTGCACCCGGGGAAGGACGCTCAGGCAATCAGGTGGCTGGAACAATGGACAAGAAAACACAGTGTATCGCAGGCTGTTTCCAGCCCCGCGAGGCACTTCCCTGGGTGGCACCATGTTGAATCTAAAGAAGCAACAGGGAGTCTCTCCCTGTGGCCATCCCACCCTCCCATTACAAAACATATCCCTTCTCCACACCCTCCCTCCACACTTACCTGTGCAATGGATCTTTGTGCTCCGGTCCCCAGCGTTCCTTCTGTGCGCTGCCGCCATTGAAATGGAAAAGGGACTTAGTCACTTTTTCCTATGGTAGCAGCCATCTTTTTTTGTTTCTTCTCAGGAGATTGGCATTGCGTAATACACACAGCCAAACCCTCCCCAAAAAATAAAGCATTTGCACCCTGGATGAACCCTAGTTTGCGAATGGCTATCACCCCCTTGTCGCGGGGGCAGAAATGGACAGTAACCACCTGCAGCCCTGGCCAAGGCCATCGCTTTGCTCGGGCCTTTCTAGGCTCGGACTGGTGGGCCATTAACGGCCATGTCCGGCACCCGAAGTGGGATTGATTGCCAAATTCTCCAACTTTACAATATACAGTGCACCGTGTAATGTTTCCTATCCGAGTAGCTGTGTATGATTGGAGGCCTGCACTTAGGTTAATGTTAAAGGATATTCATACTCCACACTACTTATGATGAAACCCTTTCCATGGCTCATATGGGCTTCTTATGAGTGGCCTTTCGAACTGTGTAACTCGAAAAAAAAGCTGTCAAGAAAATGGTTGGGAATTGCAAACATCCTAAAATTAGGGCTATTTCTACTTGTTGCTATTTAACTCCAAATAGATCCCAATGCTGGACCATGAACTGTCTGTCTATCCACTCATGCATTCCCCTATCTTCATTCACTTGCCAAGCCCACTCACTCACAAAAGTAACCACTCAACACATAATCATCTATTGACCCAACTACATCTCCATCAACCAACTCTAACCATCCACTCACTCATCGATACAGCCACTTACCCATCTATTCACTCAACAATTCATTACGCCAGCCAACCTGTTACTCATCTGCTCCTCCATCATCCCACTAACACATCCACTAGCTCAGCAACTCATCCATCTACCCACTCAACAAGCCACAACACATAACCATGAACACAAACACACTTGTCAATCAACAAACAATTACACGTATTAAATAATCAGCACATTAATGTGGCCAATGGTTGTTTTTCAAGCTAAGAGGTAAGAAACAAAATACCACTTCGACTAGGAAAGCAACATTGCTGGCACTTGCTGCTCAACATTTTGGGTGTCTGGCCATTTGTATTAGCTATGTCATGTTATGTTATCTTGCATTTGTTTAGCACCTCCTGCCACAGTTTCTGGAGTTGAAGCACTTTGCCTGTCATTGAGGCTAAGGAGAAATGTGATAGAACATTGAGTAGTGGGAGGAAGAAGAAAGGTTGGTGAGATAGTTGGGATGTGGGCGAGGGTTATATAAGAGGCACAGGAAGGCATGAGAAGGAAAAGGTAAAGGACATATGTGTACAGTTGGAATATTAAGAGCCATCAGGTGGGAGACATGTCCTACCTGTCAAAGTGCAAGGGCTGAAAGGTACAGCAATATATGCATTTTATGTTTCTCCCATTAGAGGTACTATGATGAATTGCCATCTGGCAAGGGTGTGAAAGCCCTGTTTTTAAACTGTTTATTAAATAATAAAATGATGCGTGTAATTCCATCTCTGAAGGGGAAATGTGATGATCAGATTCCAGTTTCATAAGCTCCACGCCAAGCATAGTGTGTATATGTGCCCGGCTACATCAGTAGCTTGATTCGTAGCGCCTGCCCTACTAGAGGCACAGAGCAGGTTCAGAGGTCACAGGTGCTCATTTGACAGCTGCAGCGACAGCCAAGTCTCTGCAGAACACGGACTGTATTTAAGCTATTCATCCCTTTTCCAAAACCCTATAAATATGGGTCTTCCTCCATGTGGCTGAATAATCTTTCAATATATGCCATATCGGAGTAATGAGTGTGGTGGATGGTATTCTCCTAAATCTTATAGTCACATCCAATTTGATACCACAAATGTGTCAGGTCCTGCGAGCCAAGCTCAGCTGTGGAAGGTGTTGTGTATACGGGCCAGATGGGTTCATCCTGACAGGACAGCAACCTGAATGGCCATACCTCTTCTTTGATCTCTTTGTGTGGGCAGGCAGCATCCTCCGCCATGGACATCCGCACAGCAGGAAGCTGCCCTGGGCCCAGGCATCAAAGGAGAACACCCATTCATAGGTAGTAACCTCACACCAGTTTAGTTTTCTGCATTTCGAAAGGACTTTTTTCCTTTTTTTCGGTGGTGGGGGGCAGAGTTGGGATGCACCAGAGAGGGTTCTGTATAGTGTTTGGAAGGGTTCTGGCATTTCTATTCTCTCTGTCTTTCTTTCTCTTTCCTGTCCCCTCCACTTCCTCTGGTGCAACGCACTTTAGGTGCAACATCATAGGGCAAAGTTCACTCATTTCAAGAGCAGGGATTGGACCCCTAATGCAGACTAGCTTTAGTGCAATCACCTGGGGACTTTTGCAAACAAAAGAAGGGGTCTCCCAACCCTTTGTTGCATGATCCTGGGAATCATCTGGCCTCATCTTGAGCCATCCTGAAGACTTCACTGGAGCCCGCTGAGAGAGTAGTCATTTCAAAAGTCCTCCGGTTGTGAGGTGACGGCAGGTGTTCCAAGGCAGAGACCAGCTCTGTCCCCCGGCTGTCTCCAGGGCACTGGGGCTGATCTGCTGCTGGAACAGTAACTGCCTCTCTACATCCACAGCCGTACCCAGAACCTCACCATGTTGGAACACCCCTGCAGTTGTGTGCCAGCCTCCCCTGTGTTTGGGAGCACGAGAAAAGGACTCATCTTGTCCATGAGCACCTGGATGGGGACCCAGAGCACCGTCAGAGCCAAGACCACCGGGAGCCAAGTTTATTTATTCTATTGAACTGCTTGGAGCATGTTTCAAGAACTGCCCAGCACATTTGAACCAGCAGGTCCCTATGTTGCTGCCTTTTGCCCTCTCCTGATCATCACACAGCGCCAAGAAGTCTGGCTCTGTGCTGCTGAACCACCAAGAACTGCAAATAAGGTACTATTGACTGGTAACTACCCCCTTGGTCCATTTATGTGCCCTAGAGACTGTTCAGATTTTGCTCACAAGTACATATCCTTTTTGAGGAACATTGATGCCTTTGCTTGCCTTTCACCCCTGATTCATTACATTACCCATAGTCCTGCATCTACTTTCTTTGCTTATTCTGTGTTGTTTCCACAAGGGTCAGCTCATATGTGGAGTGTTTTCTAGTTAGTATTGTACATGGTGTGCTTAAAGTGTATATGCTTTTACTTGGGTATTCCTTTCAATTGGACTGTTACACTTCGCTGTTTGGGTTGCTACTGAACCACATTCACACCCCATCTTGAGAGTATAGCCTTACCCCGGCCCACGTTACCACAAAAGGAGAAGGAGGTACATCTCTTGACTTTGCCTGTTTTACCTCCATGATTGTGTTGGCTCTTGGTTTGTAGAAATGTCATGGCTGAGTGGGGGGTTTAGCCTCTACTCATCCTTGTACTCCTGCAGAGCTGAAATTACTTTGTCACAAGTACTGCTGTTTGGCTATCTTTGCAGACAATCGTTCCATTAATGCCTCTAGGTCCGGTGCGCTATAAAAATGTCAAAATAAATAAATTGCAAAGCCATATGTGGCAGAGAAGAGCACCATGCAAGACCTCTCGTCTGCATCTGTGACCTACAATCCATAGATGCCTGTTCAGAAACAGATGATACAACTCCTGTTGTTCAGCCGAGCATTTAATTGCACAATCACTCCAGGCGGGCCTAAAGAATTTCATATCCTCACCTGTTAGAGCTAATGCAGGCAATTGATTAGAAGGTAACCTTGAAAGTGCACGACCTAGATGAGCTTTAAATAGCAAAACACAACAGCCGCATATCTGGGGCATGAACTTGTCTGCCCTGATTTCTGGCACAATGCCTGAGACCATTGGGGGTCTTTCTTTCATGCCCAGCCATGGTAGCTGTCTCAAATTGTGTTTCTATTACCACAAAGGAGAGGCTACAGCTGTTCACATGACCATAAGCACATTGCGTTCCTGTCTTGGCAATCCATTGGGCAGAACACTAGTTCGCCCTCAGAGAGATGCTGTCCAGAAAAAGTCACAAAGCAGCAGCAGGCTTGCTATGTGCCCTGATTGAGATGTCCCCAGTCAACCGCCAATTGGAAGTGGTGAAGCTCCAGGCTCCATCTGAATATTGGACCACAGCATGGAAAATCTGAGCACTTATTATTAACATTGCAAGAATAAAGCGTTAGCAAGTATACTCTGACTAGCGCCTTTTTATTTGACTCTCTTGGACACATTTGGAAAATATACTAGGGAAAGAATACACAGAAGCAGTACACTTTTCTCTACGTGCAAATGTAAATGCTGCCTCTGGTCACACACATGTAACAAACATACAGTAAATGGAATTAAGGTAAACAAAATGGAAGATGGTTTATGCAGAGTAGTTTACTTCTGTAATCTGCACACAAAAACAGCCAGAGCAATGGCAATAACAGAAACAGTCACCAGTCAAACATGGCCGTAACATTCATAAAATGACATTGTTATTGAGACATTTCAGATTGCCAAAGAAATATATGTGAGCGTTCAATCAATGACACACTGAGGAAAGGTCATTAGGAAGTGACTTATAACGGGTAAAGACTGTTCACCGCATATTAGCCAACATTCTCAAGATTGTATGGTATATTCTGTATCGCTCATTTAATTCACGCAAAGGAGCAGCTTTGTATTTATTTGCTTTTAATCTTCCTTGCTAATCTGTGTGAGATAAGAACCCAATATAGAGGCACTTTAAAGCTGCTTTATGTTAAAATGTTTAAATACGTTCAGCTCCTTACAGTTCTGCGGCCTCCTTGTTTTATATTCTCTTTAAAAGTAATTAATCTTAAACATCCCCCCTGACCCCCACAGATTTACAATTTCAGCTCGTTGAAACAAGAAGAGGGGATCCAAGCCCAGGGTATGTGTCAGGCAATACATTTTATTATAAGTTTTGTATTTCAAAGACTTTAGCCCAGATAATAGCAACACATATAATATATACATTTTGCTGTGGAGGAATCTTTCTTCCAGACCTCCAGATCTCTTTCTCTTACCCTGTCCAGCACTTTCTTTTATTTCAGCGCAGCCGCCAATGATGTTGCACACCTACTAAAAAACCTTTGTGAAAAATGGCCATGATTTATAAAAAAAGAAAAAAAGTACGAGATGTATAAAAAGAAACATGTGTGAGATGAGCCTGGCATAGGTACACGGTGAATGCATCTTGGGTGATATTACAGAAACTTTGCACTGGTGCAAGGGCAAATTGCACGAACACAACAATCGTGCCAGAGCAAAATATATGGTGTCCACGTATTTCTGCAGCGGGGGAATGCATATCCTGGCTGCAGTCCTTTGCCCTGGTGCAAAATACATTGAAGGAGCATGTCTTTTGCACTAGTGCTAATTTCACACGCACCAGTGTAAGTTTTCTGTAAAACAGAAAGGGAGGGAACTGCAAAATAAAGTAATACACGACCGCAAACACGGGGTGTTCAAGAAATGGCAACGGGCAAGTAACGCAAACGTGGCCTAAATACTGAATTCAGCAAACCCCACAGTCTGCTCCTGTTCCTGTTCCAATCTGCCTGAAGTTTGGCATACAACTGGGAGAGGTGAAGCCAATTTACATATATTCTCGTTCTTTCTTTGTAAACTCAATTTTTCCCAATAAAAGAGCATTTCTTCGCCTCAGGACTCCAGTCTGCATACCCCGGAGGGAGGGCATAGTTCAACACACACGGACATGCCATGGTGGTAATCGTATGTAGGATAGAAAGCTAATGATATTTACATGTGTAAGTGCCGGCTATAAATGCAACATTGGGCCTCATTACGAGGAGGGCGGTAAGGGGTTAACGGTGCTGGTAAAGGTGCCGAAGCCATTAACCCCTTACTGCCCCATTACGAGGTCTGCTCACGGGAACCCGCTAAGGACGCCTGGTTTTACCGGGCGTCCTTAGCAGGGTCTCGCGAGCAGACGAGGATGCTAACAACGGGCCCATTATTAACGGGCCGTTGTTAGCATCATCCCCATTCCCATTGAGCCCAATGGGGGCTCGAATGGGAATGGGGATGTACCGGGTCCGGGTTCCTTGAATGAGGAATTACCGGGCCCTCCAAGGTCGCAATGGCCAGTAATTGCTCATTCAAGGAACCCGAACCAGGTACCCGGTAAGGGGGTAGCCATGCTGAAAAAAGCGACATGGTTACCTCCTTCCTCGTAATGAGACCCAATGTCACCTTTGTCACAAGCGGGAACAATGGCGTGCATTAGGCGCACAGAACATGTGCTTTCGTCTATTCTTTGTGGGATGTATGCTCCAGGTGGAGCAAGCAGGATTTTTGAATTAACAAGCAATAGAGCATGCAAGTTCTGAGAATTAGCTAGCAGTAACATTTTGCGTCCAAAACACTGCAGTGGTGCACAACATGCAGCCCGTAGGTCGAATGCGTCCCGTCAGGACTTTATTTATGGTCCTCTGAGTTGCAGGAGTTTAATGATGAGGTGCTGCCTGTCCTACACACAGCCAGTCACTAAGGGCCCGATTCATCACATTTTTTGGACGGTTCAAAGTGACTTTACACTGCTGAAAAGGGACTTTACGCTGCCGACACACACCCTGATTCATGGAACTGTGCAAAGTGTATTTTTGCAGTACACCTCTGGGCAAAGTCAATTTGAACCGTGCAAAAAATTCCATGAATTGGGCCCTGTGTCTTTACATCATCAGTCTTGCAATTTGCCTTCTATATAAAATCAATTGAGTCCCAGAATGCAAATAAATGAAAGTGGGAATGCCACTAAAAGGCATCATGTGGTCCAGTAGAAAAGTAATAACGAAGTGCACCTTAAAACTCATGTTTTTTAAATTCTTTAACTCAAATGTGTTCACTGATGCCTCAGCCACCCGCCCATTTCCAGGAATAGTTTGGCCCACTGTTTGAAACGTGTTTACTACATTCGGCCCTTCAGCTAAATCAGTTGTGCACCTGGTGTTGTTTACCCCTTTTCCTCCTTATGTATCTATTCTTTGCTTGGGTTTATTTCATTGACCATTTATATGACGCCAACTGCAAGTGCAGCCGCGTCTTTGCTCCGCAAATGTAAGTTGTGCATCTGGTGCTGTTTACACCTTTTCATCCTTATGTATCTATTAATTGTTCATGTTGATTTCATTGGGCCTTAATTTGACGCCAACTGCAAGTGAAGTCGCTTTGTCGAGCCACAAATGTAAGGGGAGGGGATTGGCATGTCTGATCATTCACTGGTTTTGGAAACATTCCAATCTGTAAAGTGCCAAGAAATAAGACAAAGTTGGATAAGTGCAAAACGAGATAACCTGTGGCCGGATGGGTAAAGGCCAGAGGCATGGCCATGATCGTCTAATGAGTGGGGCATGAAGCTAATGTAGTTGAGTAAAAGAGAAAGTGAGTCAAAGCTACCCTAACTAAAGGCGTGACATAGGGTCACCAGGTTTGCAGTGGAGCTAGATGACTGCTAGCTCAATAGACAAAAACACGTGAAGATGCAGGATGACAAAAAGAGGGTTTTAATTTACAGTAACAGAGAACAACATTTTGTACAAACTGCGCCGTGGTGCTGAAGATATGCATCATTGAGCACATTTTGGTCTGCATATTTGTGAATTAGTAGGCAGAGTGGCAAAAAGTGTTTATTATATGTATTGTTTTAAATGACAATACATTTAACATTGTCTGTTAAATGTATTGTCATTTAAAACAATACATGTAATAAACACTTTTTGTCACTCTGACTACTAACTCACAAATATGCAGACCAAAATGTCACACCTTTAGTTAGGGTAGGTTAGGGTAGCTTTGACTCACTTTCTATTCTACTGTACCTCCTACCCTCTCGAGTCAAGCCCCCTTATAAAAAAAGAGGGTCCGCCCACTTATCTCTCATCAGCTAATGTAGTTGAGCCAATCGCAGTGACATTAACATCTGTTAAGGCCCACACAGCGCTGCTGAGTGGGCATTTACAGATTTTGGGAGGGCCTGGCCCGCTCAGTCCTAACCTGTCTACGCCTCTGGTAAAGGCCATGCTCATACTAACCAAAGTGCTGAAAACAAAGTGCATGTGGTGTGGGCGGGGAGCGGGGCGTGGCCCAGCCAATGAAGCTAGAGAAATCCCAGGAGCATAGGTGTTGTATAATGATATGCAGTAGACTGGGAATTTAATGATGGTACTTCTTTATTCTCTTTTCATCATCAGCTTTCTCTATGCAATAACAACTCTGCATGTAACTGTGGGCAGCAGGCCCTGCAAAACAGCTCTCTGCAATGTAAGTCTTAAAGTCCAAATAACGTATGATGGTCAGTCTATAGAGGAACACACGGAGCTGATGCTGCTCTGTGCCCTCTGCTCCAGCTTATCGCGAGACTGGAAATCTTGTGATATCTCTACAATAGGCTGTCAGGAGCAAGGTGGTTGCTCAAACACTTTTTTTTTAAACGGTTCATTTTCGAGTGTTTCCTGAACCTGAGGCGGTTCTAGTCTGATTCGATGCCAGAAGGCATATTGGTCCAGAGAGAGGGTCCGGCAGCATTGCGCGTTTTTGTTTGTTTCTCAGGCCTGTTATCTTGAAAGTTCCTTTCAAAGTGGCGAACAACTGAGAATGCAGTATAATGATGCACAAGGCCATCTCCGGAAGCGCACCCCATTCCTGTCCTTGCCCATCTGCTTTCAAAGTGCACACATTGCTACCTTCCCAAGCAGGGCCTCACACTGAACAGTCCCTCGCTGTGAGTCAACCTCGGGTGTCTCCTCTAGCCCCTCGTCTTTACCTCCTACTTCCCCCAGCTCACTTATCCGTAACCACCTCTTGCAGGAATTAGAAGCAATATTACCAAATAAAATGGTAACCTAAAACACAGGTCTCTGTGTAAGTTGGCTAGTTTGTGGGCTACTAGACTGGGGACGTTGCTGGAATCTTCTTGCTGTCTTATATTTTGTATTGAAGTGAAGATGGGCACAATAGTGTGGGACTCTGTGTTGTTGATGGCGTTTGTTCTGTCATAGAGAAAAATCAACCAAAGCAATTAAGTAAGAATGACAATGGTTAATTTATATGTCCAGGCTCGGACTGGCCTATTGGGAAAAGGCCCATGGCCGAACCGAAAATGCAAAATGCTGGTGTGGGCCAGTATTTCTGGTCAAAGTGGGGCACTTTTGTGGCCAATGTGAGCAAGTAAGATGACTTAATTCACTATGTGGCTTGTAGTTTGGACCAGTGTTGCTGAATTCATATTCTTTGAAATGCACAATTTGCATCACATTTGATCAAAAAACGACTCCCCCTGGGTACCATTCAAACAGTGTCACCAAAGGAATGAATAGCCATTTGCAATGGTGGGCCACTTTTTCATTGGTTCCCGAGATATGTTATGGCCCTCTCCGACCCTATATATGTCCATGAGCTCTGAACTGTCCAAGGACACATGAAAAGGGTCTTGTGTCGGAACACCTTTGCTTCTGTTCTGAGTGGCTAAGTGGCATAGTGTGGGGTCGGAGATAAGGTGTGTTGCCTTCTCTGAAGCTGTATAATGTGACTCTTTAAGAGCACCCAGATTCTTATCGTAGGCCCAGGCATATAGCTCCTCAGGGTACTGTAACGTTGTATAGCGCTGCAGATGGGACCATGGCCAAGGGCCATCTGAAAGCATCACATTGGCCATATTTGACTACAGCTGGCATTATATGACGTGTTCATCTGTGAAAGATGTGCAGGACAGGATTGCGGGCCAATTGGCAGCAGGAGGGAGTTTGCCATGGGAACACCCCCAGCAAAGATTTCTCATCAAACACAGGCAGACAAGCACAAACGAATCATGTGCATGCTCAGACCAAAACATTCACACACAGTCACTCACACACAGAAACAAACGGGCATGCATGCAAATGAACACACACCCAGAGCCAAACACGTATTTATTTATTTATTTAGATTTATATAGCGCACTAACAGCCCGTGGGCATCGAGGCGCTGTTACAGGCAAGGAGCTTAGTTATGGACACACCAGACATATACATAAATGCACAAACGCATGCACACCCATCGAAAAACAAACTCACATAGACACACACACGCAAATAAGAAACATACCTACACAACTTCATGCACCTACTTTCACCCACACACTCTGCAAACACCCATACACTCATAGCGAATGACATCCACCATGATGTGTGTGCGCACCCACCCACACCCACACACACACCTTCGCGCACACCGTTTTAACGTTTTAATGGCTGTCAGCTCTCGCCATTCTGTAAATTTCTTGTGAAGACAACCCGCATCGCCTGCATCGTCCTCCTCAATCTGCGACCACATAAAAGGTAATATCTGTGATAAATTTACCGCGCGGCTTCTTTGGAAATCGAAACGTTAAACGGCCATTAAATGTGCTGTGGCAGATTACCAGCCCGCTTCCATTTTATCCCCGCTATATTTCTGCGTAGCATTGTTCCCTGGCAACACCCCTGGCTCCGTCCCATGACTGCACATGTACAAAAACGGTCGTTTATACAGGATCTGCGCACCGCCTATGCGGGGCCTCGCGGTGGCCATTCCTGCTCTCCCTCTCCCATGCACCGCTTTAGGAACTCTGCAGAAAGTCCTCTATAGAAGCTCTGCCCCAACATATGGCTTAGCTCTTTAATTAAAGTGAACATAAGATCTATTTTTTGGAAGCCATGACTCTCTCTAGGTGTTAAATAGCTTAACCAACTATTTGTGCCAGGAGCCCCATTCACATTTAATGAGCTTGCTGCTAAATTTCATATTCCAGCTTCATAAACACAACGATATTTGACGATTATTAATGCAGTTATTGAAAACTGTGATGCATTCATATGCAAAGTTATTGCTCCCAATGCAGCGAGATTCCAGCACATGTTCGATTCAGACTTTACTGCGTCCTTGTTTTATAAAGATCTTTTTATGCTTCCTGCTTCGGAAACATTTTGGGATTGTCATATTGATCGGCAGCAAGATTGTAGCCTATTGGATAGTCAATTACAATGGGCTTTGGTCTGGAAGATTATCTCCAAAGTAACCACCTGAGCAAGTCTTCTTCAAACTTAATCGTTCATCATAGAGCTTTCATTACCTCTCTCTTCTCAAATGTCGAATCGTTCTGAATGACAGATGCTGGCGTTGCCTTAATGCTCAGGGCTCCTTCAAACATATGTTTGTTGAATGTGACAATGTTAAAAGATTTTGAACACATGTATGGAATACTTTCAAGCGTATTTGTGACTTGAAGCTTGAGTTCTGTTTTGAAAGCCTGTTTCTGGGAAGCACTATGGTTCAACATGTCTTGGATTGGAGCAGCTGTTACTTGTTTGATCTTTGTCTTTCACTGACAATTCAATCCATAACATCCAATTGGAAAAATGTAAATCGTCTCCATTATAGATTGTGGTGGAGCTCTATTTGTAAAGTGGAAAGATGTAATGCTTACTCTCCTTTTCTACTATTAAAGAAGGACAAGAAATGGCTGTGCTTTCACAGATTTCTAGCCACTGTAGCCTTCTACTAAAAATCAATTAAGTAATGCTTGTTAATTTCTCTGTTTCTTCTACCCGTCCTCCCCTCCCTCATGTACATGCTGTCTTTTTTTGTTTTCTTGTTGTGTCATAGTCTGTCATTTGTATATACTTAGTCAATAACAATTTAGTTTAGAGATAACATCTGCATCTTCATACATAGCCCTCAACACTTCAACTTGTATTCCTTTTTATAGAAATCGTTTACTATTACTATTTATCACAAATATGTGTTGTAAGAGATACTTGCTTTGCATGCAATATAATTCCAATAAAAAATGTTTGCAAAAAAGAAAAAAGAAACTGCCCCAAATGGCTGCACCTGTTGGAGGGAAGAGTATGCAAACAGACAAGTCAGCGCACCAGCCTACGCATGGTGTTAGGATCCCGCCCGACGCGGGCACCCAATAAATGTTAACATTGAGTGGGGTTAATCTTACATCTGTTGCTATAGTGCTATAGTGAGTTGAATCTGCAGTATGTAAGGGCTATATAGGAATAGGTTAATGTCTGTATGCCCCTACCATCCCACGATCGCGGCTGCTCAATTACTATAACCACGTCACCATATCAATCAGTATGAATAGTCAAGGCGTGTATGGTTGAATACCGAAAATCAGCTGTTGGAAAGAAACGGGAGGCTAAGACCACCATTGAGACTAAACTCTTCCTAAATCCTCCCTACCATGTCAGGGATTCAACACCTCTTTGCACTTACACGATATATTGGTTTTTATTTTTGGGCTGCAGGCAATGGGTTTTTTACAGGATGTACAATAACCCAGACCTAAGTAAAAGACCGGAACGTGTGAGTGGGATCCGCACCAGGGACCACCTGGACTATCTGCGAGAGATGCAGCCGGCCCGGGTGGGGCATGAGAGGGTTGAGCACGCCATGACTCTACACCACAGATGGTCCCCACAGTGAATCGATCCAACGACCCACCAGCAGGGTCTTCTATAATGGTACCAGGGGCCTTGTCATTGGGGAAGGCCTTATTTATTTGGGTAACAGCCCATATGAAAGAGGGCCTTCCCCAGGTGAATGTGCTAATAGTATCACACATATGGTCTTACAGTGGCAAATATAGACATGTTGGTGCAAACCCATAGCAAAGGGGGTTTTATGAATGGTAAATACTGGCATGTTTGAGCAAATACATTATAAGTAAGTTCTTATAGGGGAACATACTGGCATCTGGGGCAAAACCATCAGAAGTGTTGGTTACAGGGGCACATTCTAGCATGTTGGGACAGAGCCATCACAAGAGTGTTCTTACCGGTGTATATACAAGCATTTTGCTGCAGAGCCATCACAAGTGTTTCCTAACATGGTAAAATACTGGCATGTTGGTGCAGAGCCATTGCAAATGTGTTCTTACAGGTTAAATAGTGCCATATTTGGGTCAAATCAATTGCAAGTGTGTTCTTGAAGTGGCATATACGGGCATTTTTGGGCAAAGCCATTATACGCTTGTTCTTATAGGGGAGACTACTAGCATGTTGAAGGAAAACCTTCACAATCTGAATGACACAAGGCCAAGAAAGATCATTTATCTTGTCCTCCCTCTGTCTTCCATCCCTTGTCTTGTCACACCTAAAAACACTTGTGTACAGGCGCGTTATAAATGACATATATCATATCATATGTTCTCAAAGTGGCAAATAATGACATATTGAAATGATAAGGGGTTATTAGAGGGGTAAATCGTGAGAAATTAAACTAAAAGGATGCTTTGTGGATGATGTGTCTCTTTTTCTTGCTGATGTATTCAGGCACGTAACAGGGCGGGGGAGGGATTCCCATGTTCTTGCCTGCTCTGTGACCCAGCTCTGGAACCTTGAGAACATCTGCTGGCAGTGAGGTCACTTTCATCGGGGCTGGGGAGGGTATCTTGCAGCTCTTTTTAGGTGACTTTCCCTGACTCCCTCTGTGACATCCTGTCCTATTCCTCGCCTACATAGCCTGATTGATTACTATGGTGCTTATACCGAGAGTGAGGTCAAAGGATTAACTTCTACCCTTGTCAAGAGGCCAGTATAGAGATAAATTACCTGTATGGGGCTTAGGGTGGGAGGGGGCCAAGATTGCCCAGCATGGGACCTGCTTGACTCCAATAACTCGAGCTTTATTGTATTTATTTATTTATTTATTTATTGTGCCTTTGTAAGGCGCTTATACAACAAGAAATTGTGTTTCAAATCTTGGCGGTGCTTAAAATGGAAAAGGAGATGCCTCAGGGGAAGCACAACAATTAATTATATGCCTCTCCATATTAACCCCTTCAAATTGTGCATAAACTTGTGATTCCTCTACAATCCTAGTAACCCATGATTACAATGGTGCTGTGGGTTTGACTTAAGAGTTGAGCATAAATGCAAGACTTCTCAGTGGGTATCTTGGAACGCCATATTTTTCTCCCCCAAGGGCTTTGAAGGGCTTTAACGTCCCCCTTTCCCACAAGCATTTGGTTTTCCTGCTCTCCAGAGGTTTACAAAGACTTCCAATAGGCACCAGACTATCATCTGTTTGAGAGCCTTGTCCAATGAAACGCCCAACCGGCTATCCCTCAAGCCAAGTTCTTCGGGTGGTCTTGCTTTGGATGCTATACTAAATTCAAGGTTAGTGAGGCACTGCGGACCCTCTGAGTCCATGGTCTCTGTCCTCTGGGGACTACCCTAAAGTGCTCGCCCACTGTCCTTTCTTGGGGATGTTTGAAGTGAGAAAGTCCCAGCCAGCACCATTTCCTGAAAGATCTTGCTTCTGTAACGTGATAAACAGAGCAAAGATGCCACCATAAACAGAACATGCACTTACTCCAGCTGGCTCGTACACTTGAATAACATGGATGATTGGACTCTGTTATGTTATATCACTTATATTGCGCACTACTGCGCCGGAGGCTTAAGGGCACATTACATAAACAACACAAAGGAACAAGCACATCACAGAGATCAAAAGGCTGAGGAGGGTCTCATCCAGCCTCCTCCTCTAGTCTGAGGTGGACATGGACTCGAGACCTGATAGCTGGAACAGAAATCCTAAAGGACATATGACACACACAGAAAGACAGGTATGCTCTTACCCTGCTGTCAGCACTGGGGGCCAATGTGTCGGTCATCCATGAGCCAAACCTGGAGCCCGACGCTCGAATGGTGATGGGGTTGCTGACTCCCGTGAGCTTGCCACACCCTAAAAAAAAGCAGACAGCACAGGTTAGCAATCAGAGGAATCAGAGGATACTTAGAATAACACACTTTATTTTTGTATTTCTGTATTTACAGCAGTGCACAACGCCCCACGGGCATCTAGGCACTATTCAAAGGATACGAGCCTCAGGCGGAATACAGGAGAAGTAAGTTTGGCGGAGGAAAACAGTTTAGCAAAACAGGTGAGTCTTGAGGTTCTTTCAGAACGAGCGGTAGGAGGGGGCTGGCTCGCAGGTTGAGGGGTAGATTGTTCCCAACGATGGCTGCACAAGTGGGGCAGATGGATCCCCCCGCTTTCTCCCATTGAACCCTGGGTACGGCTGGGAGGTGCCTGCTTGAAAAACATAGTGTTCTGGCCATTGAATATCTTTTTAGCATCTGATCAAGTTAGGAGGGTGCATTGTTTGAAAGGCAGCCCTGAGAGATGGAAAGGACTTTGAATTTGATCCTATCCCTGATGGGGACCAAGTGAGCGGCTCTTCTGGCGTCAGAGATGTGGTCATGTTTCCTTCAGTCTACTGCAGCTCAGATGGCACTGTTTTATACAATGTGTAGCTTCTTCAGGTTCTTTTCTGATGTTCCACAAAGGAGGGTGTTGCAATAGTCAGGTTTTGTGCATTTGTGAAGAGAAAGCTCCTTTGCCGCTTGCAATCTGAGTGACTATTCTTTATTTTTATTTATTTCATCGTGCATTTGTAAGGCACTTATACATCAAGAAATTGTGTTTCAAAGCACCCTGGCATTACTCTGGCATATTCCCCTGACATTTTGACTTAATAGAGCAATGTTTCAATATGTATGTATTTGGGGCGCTTTACCCACTAACCTCCGGACCACCACATCTCTACTTTCTGCTCTAACTTGCAGTGTTATGCGGATGAATCCCAGCTCTCCTTCAGGCTCCCCTCAGTGTCTTCTGCTCCTTCTCTCATACCAGACTGTCTGCCCGCAATTCAAGAAATGTGTGCCTCCAATGATCTCTAACTTAGTGCAAGTAACACTGAGATCCTCCTCACTGGAACACCGGCTCTCGCCTTCCCTCTCTCACACTGGCCGGCCACCCTCAGCCCTCTACCTGCTCCTTCCAGTGAGGCCAAGAAACGTGGTGTCATCTCTGATTCCACCCTCTCCTTTTCTCCTCACATCTCCTACATCTCTATGAAGTCACACTATCAGCTGCACCTCCTCAGAGGTATTCTTCATTTTCTCACTTTCCCTGAGAAGCTCAATCTCTCCAGAGCTCTAGTCCTCTCTAGGCTGGACTACTGCAACAGCCTCTTTCTAAATCTACCTGCCTCTACTCTTCGCCCTTTACAACGTATCCAGAACAAGACTGCAAGACTTGTCCTTGGCCTCAATCCCAGGGATCGCAACTCTCCAGCCATGAAATCTCTCCACTGGCTCCCGGTGGCTGCAAGGATCAAATTCCGGACCCTCTGCCTTGTCCACAAGGCTTTCTGGGACTGGGGACCACACTACATCTAACTTTCTCTTCCTAAACATGTTCCTTCTCGAGCCTCCGCTCATCGACCTCCAACTCTGAGGGTCAAAAGCTTTTCCAGGCAGAGAGTAGGGGGTATATCTCTCTCTTTGGCTGGGCAAAGAGAGAGATATACCCCCTACTCTCATCTGGAACAGCCTCCCTGCCTCTCTGAAACTTGAGCAGGACCACCTAAGGTTCCAAGGCAACTCGTCTGTTTTCTTTGCTTACTCTCAGTCCCATCCTCTTTGTGTGGTGAACCTCAGGGATCTGTCCTTGCCCCCTCTTATTGCCTCTCTCCTGCTCCCTTGCTGATGCCTCTGTCTGCTGCTGCACACTCTGGTTACCTAGCCACATATTGAACATACGGGACCGAGCTCCTTCACGACCAGTTGCCCTTGCACTGCCTCTGGGCCCCCCAACCACTTACGGGACTGTATCTGCAATCCTACAGTCCCCTATGTGCAGATATGAGCCACCCACCGAAGCACTTACAAGCTACTTGCACTCTGCTCCCCTCCACCCCCCCTGGCACTTCTCCCCATGACATAAGGCCTAGTAAGATTGTTATTTTGTCCTCCACTGTCCCCCCTTCCTTGTCGTGTCCTGCCTAAAATCACATGCACGGCCAACGGTGTACATCAATAATTAGGTAAGTGGACAAATGAACATTTTCTACTTTCTGTTTTTATGGAATTAGAATAAAACAGAAGACAAAGTAGCAGTTGAATTTGTGAAAGATGCAATTGTGCGACAGGGGGCAGATTCTCAAAAGTTTTTTTGATGCAAGTGTTGAGATGCACGCATGCATCTCATCACATGCACCTCAAAAAAAGACACAGGCCAATCCAGAAAGGCCTTCAGAATGTGCGAATCGTTGATGCACCCATTCAGATGTCATAATGGGTAAAGGGCCAATGGTTGTGCGTTATGCCCACTTCAATGGATTAAGAGGGGAATGAGCTGCGCTACAAATGTCGCAGTTTAGGCGCACCCAGTAACACCTAATAGTGAAGAGTAACTGCTTGAAGTATGACACGCTCTTGGCGCTCCTGCCCAAAAAAATCAAATTCTAAGAATTTCAAAGTGCAAAATCATATATTTCTGAAGTCAAAAGTCCATCATCAATGTCTTTTTGTTGATGCAAAGTGTCAGCCGACAGGTGTTTCGACATTCGCCGTTATCAAGGCAATCATCAGGAACAGTCATCCATTAAGACGTAATGCCGCCTAGTAGAGGCGCAGAGAGATGCTGAGATCAATGGATAAAGTGCGGCAGCTAGAATGATGCCGCACTGCCGTTAAGCACGTTTGTAAAGTCAATGACCTAATCAGAAGGCCTGGATCCCTGCAAGGTGCATCTGTGAGATGCACCTTGCAGGTTCAAGCCCTTCTGCACCAGGATCCACCAGGTAGTTTACGCCATGGTGGTAAAGTCACGGCCCAGGCGGTAACTTACCGCCTGGGTCGTAATGAGGCCCATTGTCTTGGTTTTTCCAGTGTTAATCGTTAGTTCGTTTTTTTCCATATAGCTGCTCAAGGCTGTCAGGGAGGCTTGTAGTCCAGTTGGTGTTTTGTCTAGCAAGACGATGTCGTCTGCATATGCCATGGCAGGCACTGGTGTCGCATTTATTTTCGGAGGATTAGTTTTGTTAGATCTTAGGTGTTCTTCGATGTCGGCCGTGACAAGGTTGTATAGTGTTGCTGCTAAAGAGCAACCTTGTTTTAGACCGTTTGTTGTCGGTATAGCGTTGGTTGTGACTCCTTGTTTCGATAATCTCACTTTTATGGTGGTTTCTGAGTAGAGGAGGATGATCGGTTCAAGGATGTTCGATGGGCAGTTCCAAGCTCTGAGTTTTGACCAAAGTTTTTGTCATGAGATTGCATCGAAGGCCATCTTTAAATCAATGAATGCTGCATATATTGTGGTGTGGGAGTTGATAGCTTCATGCTTTATTAATTGAAGTAGTATCAAGTTGAGATTTGTTCCGACATTGGCTGTGAAGCCTGTTTGCCTGGTCGAGAATTTGTCGTTTTCTATGGCCCAAGTGGTTAGTTGTTTCAAGAGTACTGCAACGAATAGCTTCCCTAGCGGGTCCAGTAAGGCAATTGGGCGGACGTTTTGAGGTTCTTCTCTTGGTCCTTGCTTGTGGATTGGGACAATTATCGCCGACCTCCAGGAGTTTGGTATTCGGTGGAGTGTATTTACCAAGGTTGTGATGTGGCACATTAAGGTCGCCCAAGCAACTGGGTCTTGTTTAATGACAGCGTTCGAGAGTCCGTCAGGACCCGGGTCTCTGGAAGTATTCAGTTTTTTGATCAGCTGCATGAAGTCTTCAAATTCTGCATTTATTTACCAGGTTGATTCGGATGAGGGCAGTGGGGTTTGTGGGTCCATTCTTCTCGGTCCGTATATGGTCGAGAAGTGCATTATCCAAGTTTCTTGCGTGACATTGGCTGTTAGTTTATGTTGGTTTTGTCGGTTATCATTGAGCAGGTTCCAGAGCTCTCTGGTATTGTGGGTCTTATGCAATTTCATTATGTTTTCTGCATCTGCTCGTTGGAGGACTTTTTGTTGAGATTTTGTCCAATTTGCGTGTTTTTGTTTCAGGTTTTTGATCTCGTTCTTGTTCTCCGCTGATGTTGTTTTCTTTAGCTGTCGTATTGTTCGGTTTAGGCACTTTTTCGTTTTGGCTATTTCTTGGTTGTATGTGTGGCGATGATCCATATGGAGGCAGTTTTTGGTGGTTTGTCGAAAAGGAAGAAGAATCCATTCGTAGTTAAGTTTTTCAGAGTCTGTCAAAGTGGCATCATGGAGTTTCTTTGGTAATTTTGCCATAGCTGTTTATGGAATTCTTAGCCTTGATGCTGTGCCGTCAAGTTCCATGGGGGTCGGTGGTCTTGGTTCACTTCGTTGGCTTAATGACTCGGATTGGACGATGAGTTGGTTATGATCACTTTTGTCGGTTGATACCGTTTGTGCTTTTGTGACTGATTCATGTAGGTTGTAAGATAGAAATATATAGTCAATGATTGCATGTGATGATCCTCTGGTCCAGGTTGGCGTGTAAGTTGTGGAGTTGTTCTTTGTGTGGTTCAGGAGGATAAGATTGCGTATCGTAGTTTCCTTTATCCATCTCTTTGCTTTTGGGGACAGATCTGAGAGTTTTTGAAGGGAGCCGTTTTGGTTATATAGTTTGACGTTTAGGTCTCCGGAGATTATAATTTCTGGTAGTTGGTGTTTTGTCATCGCCATGTCTATTGCGAGAAATACACCGTCGATGAAGGCCTCCGTTGATATTGCTGCAGGGTTCCAGTATAGATTTAGGATTATAATTATTAGATTGTTTTTACTTTCGTCGTTTCGATGTGTCTTGGTACAGGTTAGTTTTGTAATTTGGGTCCAAGGATTGATATTCTCAGAGCTCAGTACTGTACAGTGGGGGTTTATCTTAATTAAGGTGAGGAGGCCAGACGCAGGCCTTCCTTGTTTTTGAACAATAGCAGGAATGAGAAATGTGAGAAAGCCATTGCAGGCTGGGGGTTCGCTGAGCCAGGTTTCCTGCAGGCATATTATTTGGTATTGTTTTAGATCAGGGGAGGGGTTTGTGAAAAGATGCTTGTTTCCTCTGGTGTTCCACGAACAGAGTGACCACGTGTAACCCAGATTCGTTGATTGTGCTAATTATACTATTCCCAACTCTATGTTCCACCCAATATATTATTATCACTTGTTCTGTTCCCTTTTCCAGGACAATGTTTGTTAGCACATGTGTTCCTGCTGCTCACAGGCATATTGTTTTCTAATGTGCAGGCGGCGTCTCAATGGTGGTAGCGATTGAGCTGTGCCTGAGGGTATTGATGCCTTCCCTTCCTCTTTGGCCACCTGCCAGTTCGCTGATTTTGTTTGAGCATATCTACCTTGATCCTGTGTTCCCCCTCTGCCCTAAGAGCATTTGCTGCTAATTTTCTGTTTCCTTCTTTTGTTGATAAATCATGTGGCAGATGTAAATAGTTGCGCCCATGTGCATGAGGGTGCATTAGGAAGACATGTTGGCTGCAGCAGAAGACTGCACTTGTTACATTTCTAGCACCTGATCTGGTGGCCCCCTCCACTCCTAGCCCCTTCCCTAAGTGTTCAGAGCAAAGGGCCACAGAACTCAGGGCAGACTTGCTGTCTCTTGGGGTATTTTATGGCTAAGCAGCACAGGTTGCCTCCTGTCTGTTCCACTTCAAGGAGTGCCTCCTCCTTATCCCCTGGGTCCCCACCTTACCAGAGACTCAATGTCTTCCCCTCATGCTGCCAATAGCCCACCTTTGTGTTCCTCTGTTAGCTCCCGCTCCTTTTTACTCTGATTCCCTCACTGTGTTCTTCCCCCTATGATTGTAAAGTGCTCTGTTGCTTCCAGAAGCTCGGTCACTGCACAATAATAATAATAATAATAATAATAATAATAATAATAATAATAATAATTATAATAATAATTCATACTGAATATAAAGTAGTTTTCAAAATAAGATTTCTTAGTTGTATCCTCCACTCTGCAAATTGCCTCTTAATGGTGTAGATTGACTTTTAGGATCTGAAAATGTCCCCTAATGGTAGTCACTCTTTGTAGGTATGTATAGGATTCATAAAGCCCTTACCCAGCTGTAAAGCAAGGAAGTGCAGAGGTGTGGCTGGGGAGGAGAAAGAGGGAGGGGGCTATTCTCCCGAGTCTTTTGGCTGTAGCTCTGGATAGAAGCTCAGGGGCTACAACTAAAAGGCTAGCTAGCCCCGAGTCCCGACAGTCACGACAATGGCATCGCCCTGGATCTTTACCAGAGCTAGCAACACCCCTGATGAAGTGTACACTGGGGACACAGCCAGGGTAATACAAGTAACTGTGCAGGGATTGCTGAACAGCTGTGATTGGTAGGAGGAGCAAAGCTGAGGGCAGAGGGTCAAGAGTGGGAGAATTATGGTTGACTTGTGCGATCATCGATTTGCCTGCTTTGTGTCTGATCAAAAAGCTCTCGAGATGGTGAATGCATTTCTGCTCAATGAGGCTGTTTCTGGATCATATCTAATGCTCTGAACTGGCTTTGATGTGCGTGACTGTTTGTGCACACATTTTGGGGCCTTCTTACATCTTTACATCATTTAATTGTCTAATTGTTTAATGTTTGATTTTCTTCTTTGGAATCTGTTTCAGACACAAGAAAGAACAAAGGGTGCAACGTAATGTTTTTGTAAAAGGTGCAGGTACAGAAACTTAAGTGCATAAAAGGAGGCAGGAAAAGAGAAAGAGACAGATAAACAAGAAAGCAGGACGAAGAAATGTAAAGTATACGAAAGCGAGAGGTAAACAAAGAGAAGAAGGGGCATCGAGAGAAGGAAAATTAAAGAAATCAGGAAGAAGTAAAAGGACGTTGAAGAAAGAGAGGTAAACACAGAGGGGAGAGGAGCCGAGAGAAAGTGGGAGAAAAAATAAATCAGAAAAAAGAAAAGGAAAGTAGAAGAGAGAGGTAAACAAAGAGAGGAGAGGGGCAGAGAAAAAGAGGGGGGCACGAATAAACCAGAAAGAGGAAAAGCAAAGTAGACGAAAGAGAGAGGTAAACAAAGAGAGGTGACGAGCAAAGAGAAAGAGGGAGAAAATAAAGTGAAAAGAAGAAAAGCAAAGTAGTAGAAAACGAGAGGTAAACAAAGAGAGGAGAAGACCAGAGAGAGGGGAAAAGAAGAAAGCAGGAAGAAGAAAAGTAAAGTAGAAGAACAAAAGGTAAAAAACCAGAGGAGATGGGGCAAAGATAGGGTGAAGAAGAAAGCAGAAAGAAGAAAAGCAAAGTAGAAGAAAGGGAGAGGTAAACAAAGAGTACAGAGGGGCAGAGAAAGGGTGAGAAAAGAAGAAACCAGGAAGACAAAAAGTAAAGTATAATAAAGAGAGAGGTAATTAAAGAGAGGAGAGGTGCAAAGCGAGAGAGAAAAAAAAGAAGAAAGCAGACAGAAGAAATGCAAAGTAGACAAAAGAGAGAGGTAAACAACGAGAGGAAAGGTGCAAAGAAGGAGAGAGGGAAAAGAAGAAACAGGAGGAAGACAAGTTAAGTAGAAGAAAGAAAGGTAAACAAAGAGAGTAGAGGGGCAGAGAGAGGGGAAGAAAAGAAGAAGTAAAATAAAGTAGCTGAAAGAGAGAGGAAAACAACGAAAGGAGAGGGAGAAAAGGAGAAAGAAGAAAGAAGAAAAGCAAAGTAGAAAAAAGAGAGAGGTAAACAAACAGGAGAGGGAGAGAGGGAGACAACGGAAGAAGACAAGCAAAGTAGAAGAGAGAGGTAAATAAAAAGTAGAGAGCAGAAATGAGAGAGACGGAGAAAAGAAGAAAGCAGGAAGAAGAAACGCAAAGTACAATCAAGAGAGAGGTAAACAAAGAGAGGAGGAGGCAAAAAGAGAGAAGAGAAAATAAGAAATCAGAAAGAAGAAAAGCAAAGCAGACGAAAAAGAGAGGTAAACAAAGAGAGGAGCGGGACAAGGTGAAATAAGGAGTAACAAAGAAAGCAGAAAGAAGAAGGGCAAAGTAGAAGAAAGAGAGTGCATTTATTGGTTTAATTCAGTTATTTCAATGTATTCATATACACAATTTGTATCATTTTTGTGCCAACATATCTCAGCTAGGAAGCACGTGTGTGTGTTTTGCCCTTTCTTGGGCTTCTTCAGGGCACTAGTACAATGGTTTGGTGCATCATGTGTGATTCATAAATACAGTGCAGTTTGTACACAGTATAGAATTGTTGCAATCATTAGTTCATAAACAATGTTCTTCGTTCTTTTGTTTTTGAAGTTCCTGAATGAACACATTTCTGTGGTTCTTTACTTTAGGTAAGTGGTTTCCACTAATGTGAGTCCTGTTAGAGTTGAAGATCCTGCAACGTCTTGCAGTCCATCTTCTGATCTCTGCCAAATTTGATCAATTGTTCTGGATTTTGATTGTATATATCATTCCCTATTGGGAAGCGTCCTTGTGCTTGAAGCACCGAGTGGCCGCCTGCTTCTCATGGCTGCCAAGAGGGAGGGAAGAGTTGCAGCGTACCACTGTCCCCTCTCAGGGAACCTCTATAATAAGCATTAGCCAATGATGAAAGAATGGAGGTGCAATGACCCAGTCATACTTCAACAGGAGTCCAGGAGACACATTCATCAGGGCGGCCATGCTAGAGCAGGAAAATAAGGAAAGTTGGAAGACATCTTCTATCTTAAAGAACTACTTTTCCTTTGCTTCATAGGTAATCCCACTCAGCACTGTATCTATTACCTGGATGCCATGCCTGCACACCACAACTCCCTTCAGCATGAAACTGGCATGTACCCAATCTGAACGACCTAACATTTAGGAAGATTTGTTGAAATTGAGTGATGGTAAATATGGTTGTATAAGTTCACATCTAACGATTTCCAGTCTTCACTTCTCTTCTTCGCCTCTTACTCATCCAATAACATACACCAATCTTCAGGAAAACACTTTCCTTTCCTCTTGGACAGTGAAAAAGATCACTAAACCCAAATATTACTGAGAACTGAATAATTTGTGGAAGGACTGTGTCTGAGAAGTCCTTCTACATCACCTGTTCATTTTTAGTTGACTTTACGTGATTGAGAGAACTCCGGAGCCCCATTCGCTTTGTGGCATGCCATGAAGTCTCAATTAAAGTGTCTAACTTTATTCCCTCTTTTATTTATTTGAATGAATCATTTTACTAAATAGCCATAACATTTATCTCCCTATGGGTGCTGTGCGAAAAAGCCCAATCAAGTGAGTTGAAAGCACACTCATTAGCCATAGAGCATCTTCTGGCAATTTCAGGGCATAAGACATTGCCAACCTAAATAGGATGCCAATCTGGAAGGAATAGGCAGCCAAAATAAACGAGCCTTTAGGGTGAGGTATGCAACATATAGTTCAAATTGAGCGCAATCCAATCTACAGAATGAAGAATACATTGAAAAGGAAGAAGAACAGCTTTGGCTAATGCAACATATAGAAAACAACACTAATCGAAAGGTGATACGACCAGGGTCCAAAGCAAAGTTTTAATTGCAGAGAAAGTTAAAAGCTGAGAAAGATTCTACTATTATAAAGTTAGAAATGATAGACACAAGTAGCTAGCAAGATTTGTTTTTTTGTAACTGAAATATTGAATCACATACAAATCGAAGATTACGTGCGGTAGAGGAAAATTCTAAACTAACAGATGGAAATTAAATAAAAGCTAGGACAAGCAATATTTGTAGAAGCTGGATAAAACAAGCTCTCTGTATGAGATCCCATCGAAGATTCCACTGCTAACAGATACTGGAAATAAAAGTTCTGATGTTAATAATCTGAGAAAAAATGTTCAAGAACCGAGCATGTCTGTATCATCAGCATAAACAGGTGTTTGAATCTTACATTACTAAATAAGAGATGAAATTGTAATAGTATGTAATGTGAGTAGTAAAAGGTCTAGAACAGAGCCTTGCTGAACACCATGGGATAGGGACCATGTGGAATTATACGAAGCTTTCGGAAGAAACATAGGCAGAGCTTTGGGTCAAATAAGACGAACCCCAAGAAAGAGCATTGGCAGTTCTCCCAAGTGAGAAGAGAGAGAGGAATACGTGTAGGGTGGTCCACAATGCCAAAGGCAGATGAAAGTTTAAGAAGCATTAGGATGGAAGATAGCTCACAATGACGAGTGAGTAGAATAACGTTGGATACTGCCAGTAACACTGTTGCAAGGCAGTGACAAGTACAACACCCAGATTGGAAGAGTGCAAATATTCTATTAGAGATGAGATAATTACAGACCTGGAAAGGAATCATTCTTTCTAATCATGTTTTATAAATGTGGGAGAAGAGATATAGGATGGTACAAAACCAGACAGGAACCATCAATATTTGGCTACTTTAGTAATTAAATAATAGTACCTTTTTTAAAATAAGAAGGACAATTATCGGTTTGAAGGGTTGTCTTAATGAACATGGCAAGATAAGATACCACAGAAGGAAATACTGTTTTGAGCAAAAGACGAAGGCAAATAATCAGATGAAGCAGCTGCAGAATTAGACAGAGAAATAGGTCAAATGACGTCAGAATCATAAGCAGGAAATAAAGAAGAGAAAGAACAGTTAGTAGTTAAAAAGAAAGAAGACAAACTAGGCATCTGGGACAAGAACGAAAACCGAGAAGACTATCCTTGATGTTTGTAATAAAAATTAGTATCACCTGGTGGAGTTGAAAGGAAACACCAAACAAGTCTAAATGGGACATTAGATCGAATTTCGGCCGAACGAAAAGTTCCAACGGATGAAAAACTTGATTAAATGACCCATTCGGTGGCATGATGGTGAACAAGAGGAGCGGGGGCTGCGGTGGTGTTCCCTGCACCTTTGTTCACCATAATATCAGCGGGGTTGCGGGTGTGTCCGCTGCACCTGGTCGCATAAAATAAAAAATAAAATTATAAACAAAGAAAGTAAAGGACCCTACAATGCCTGTTCCGTGATTGGGAACTAGTGTTGCAAGGACGCAGCGAGTCGGTGGCCCACAGCGGTGTGTGCCGCCAACAGGTAAGTAAGGGGGTGGGTGGGAACGGGGTATCGGAATTGGCCGCAGGAAGAAAAACCAAATGTTATTTTCAAACAAATAACATTCAGTCTTTTTTTCCGCTGACATTTCGGATAATGGAAATTCACCCGAATTCGAGCTGAAAGTAAACCAGTAATAGTAGAATAAAGATAACGAGTTGAGACAGGGGGGACACGTGGCCTCTTTCTCTTTGCCCTGTTTATTCATATACCTCTGCAGTTCAGATTTTAGCCTGCAAATGCACTGGTTAACTTTCATGGCTTTCACGGATTGCACAGTTGTCTTCCTTTTGGCGGTTCTACTTCAGTCTGCTTTGCCGAACAACACATGTTCTTTCTTTTTCTTCTATGAAATCTACCTCCTCTTGTCCTATTCAATGTTGCATACATTTTTAGAATTTTAAACCAGATGCATTGTGTTTAGCTGTCTTGATGCAACTGTTTGTGCTTTTCTTTCTCGAAGCACCATCGCTTACTCATCTGTTAGATCTCGCCATTCTTGTTCAGTAAGACTTCTGGGAGTTCCTAGAATACATCTAGAACTTTAGGAGTGTCACTCTTTTCTGAATCTTGCTACTGCTCTTAGCGATTCTCGCTTCTTTGACCTTCAAAGTCATTTTTCTTACTCGGCTTCTAGATGCCAACTGAAAGCTTTTCAGACAGCTTCAGAAAATTGAACTACCTTCAGAACCTTCTACTTTAAGGTTTTCAACATTAAAAAGACACTTTCTTGGGCATATGTGTGCTCTACAAACAGCTCTAAATAAAAATAGAATTAAAAGTTTAAATGGGATTTCTGCTTCTTTGAACAAACTTCTAACTGTTCCTGAAAAGAGATTTTTCCAGATTCTCAATGTACGATAGTTAATTTCACATCCTTACTGTTCATGGCCTGAAAGAATGTGGTTGTATTTTCCCTTGTTCCCTCCCTTGCCTTGAAGCGCTTTGAAACACATTGTGTATAGGCGCTATATAAATAAACGATCATATATCATATCATATCATATCCTCCTTTCTCTCGTATCTGATTGGAAGATGATCAATTATGTAATTGGACGTTCACGGCATGTTAGGCAGAGGGTAACCACTATCCATGGGACCCCTTTTTCTGCAGGATGTGATTTAAGAATAACTACCACCCTATGAATTGTTGTGTTAGTTCACTGAACAAGAGAAAACCCAAAGAGATTTCAAATAATGAATGTGTTCCCTTAGTGTTGTAGCTCCTGAAAGGCTGTGTAAGGTGTTCTATGTTATGTGCTGGTTGAACCTTGGAGAATATCCATCTTATGACCTGCTCAGCATAATGGTTTAACTGCCCTCAATAATAAAAGCTGCTTAAATACTAAATTCAGATGCCCCCCGCCCCTGATACCATATGTATTGCTTATCATTAATTAACATGTCTTAGGGCATACCCGGCTATCACTCATTTAATTTGCTCCATTGGCAGCAGTTGGCACCTGGGCATCCCTCTTTGATGCTGAATGATATTGCATATGCCACTGACATTAATACATAACTCCAAGTTGTCAAAGAGGGCAGCTACAGCTCTCACACATGATTACCTCACATGATCATTCTTGTATAAGTCACAGTATCTATACTGACAGATGGAAAGTCTGACCTTTATCTTTTAATGTAAAATTGTGGCAATAAAGTCCTAATTTCAAAAAGAACATTCCTAAAAATATTTTGGAAAGTTAATGCTTGAAAACATAAAGGTTTAAAAACCAAACGTACGAAAAGGTGAGACGAACTGGAGCAAACAGTACACACAATTAGGTTGGGTCGCTGGAGAAGGGATAGGGTGGGGCGCCTTTATTTTAATTGATAAAGAAAAAACACATTTTTTATGAAGCAAAAAGAGCACATAGTTTTGGAGATAAGGGGGAGAACCGGTCAGCATAATGATGGTGAAAGAATGCATGACAGCATGGTGGGGAGCAGACTAGATGGTATGGGGAGGTTGGTATCAGGGGTATAGCAGAGGCGACGCCATTTGAGACAGAATTTAAACAAAGCAGGGTTCGAAACTGAGGGGAGCTGGGTGATATTTAGCTCCAGCTTATAGCCAAGACGACCCTAGTTAGCTTCACAACAGCAGCTTCCAGGAGCTACATTTGGCTCTTCACGACACCTGATGCCAAACAAGCTCACCTATGTGCATTTAAATCTGTGCATTTGGGACAATCAATAAATATACATTAGGACACATCTATACAACATGTAAAGCATAAAAGAGCACAAATAAGTGACAAAAGGATAAGTTTGCATCTTATGTGGAGGTTAGATTTGCGGAGAGCTATGTACTAGCTCCCCGTTCCCCAGTGGTAGCCCCAGGTCACAGGATAATGATGTATAACCAGTAGCTGCTTTTAGCTCCTGCTCAGTCAATGTTAATTTCGGTCCCTGTCTAGGAAAAGCACAAAGCACAAAAGACAACAAATCTTACGTCGTAGCAAAATCTACTAAACATATACTTCTGAAATTCAATTTTCAAGACTTCATTTTCCAACTAAAAACAGATAATAGGAAACTGGGAGAGTGGTGACTGAAGTGATTCCCACATGTTCCTAACTGTCCAATGAATATAGATTTCCCTTGTCAATATTTGCGACATTGCCCCCATACAGCCACGGTGTCTATACCACTGCGATTTTAAGGCACCCGCGTGGCATGCAGCACCACAAACAAGGAACACTATCAAATCAAAGGTCTCCAATTCCATTTCACCCTGAGAACGGTAGAAACAGATCCAATCTGGACTGAACAGTCAGTACTTTGCAATAACAAGACACCAAATATATCTCTCTTGACCATGTGCCAGAACCCAGAACATCAATCAAGTGCAGGAAAGCCACCTGAAGGCACACACCTCGGCACAGGTTGATTTCTAAGGCACACTGTGAATAGCATTGCCAATAGCCCGCCTCATCGTGCTCGAGGTGAGCCGGCAACTCGTTATTTCACGGCGAGACGGGCACCCTCAATTCCCATCTGCATAACATGAAAGGGGCAAAATGAGAAATCGCTGTTCATTAATGTCTTTCGCTTCCCCTTTCTTTTCTTCTCTCCGGGCTTCAAGCCCTGAGGTTCTCCAACAGATCTTTCCCTAAAGTACGTAACCAGCAGGCCTTGAAGACCATAGAGGAGCCGGGAAAGCCGCGCGCCCTCACACAATATTTATTCCTTAATCTGGAGAGCGGTGGACAGCGGCTTGAAAGGGATTTACAGCGCTATCCAGCTTCCGGGCTTTATCACTCCACGAAATAGTAAAAGGAGCATTAGGAAAGCGATGCTTGGATGGTAACCTTGGAGACGGAGAGTTTAAGACAGGCGACATCTAAAGACCATCTCTTATTGAGGATTAAGTGATTTCCCTCCTTCACGTCTAGTCTTTGGTTATTTATTTTGTTGTTTGTTTTTCCACATAGCACTCCTGCACCATCATTATAGCTGGGAAGATAGTTCAGCGGGTTGAGCGCTCGCTGCTGTGATCTGAGCCTAATCTGCAGATCGCAGGTTTGAATCCCGGCAAGGCCAACTCAGCCTTTCATCCTTCCGAGTTCGATAAATCAGTACCAATTTCGGTTGGGTGATATTGTATGTAAATATGTGCTCTGTAAAGCGCTTTGGCACTATATAAATAAAACATCATTATCATCATTATAACTGATTCAGATCACGCAGACAGAGATGGGGAGTTCAATGATCCAGTCTTTGCTGAACCTGCAGTATCTGCTGACCCAGATCTCCAATGGTTGTCCATGACCATGTGACCACAGACCATGGGAAACCCTCCAATATACTTCAGAAGTGAAGTGGAATCCATTTCCTCGTCCAGACTCCTTCCCCCAAACTGCTCGTGTTTGGAAAGATGGATAGCCAAGTGGTTTAAGGATGAACCAGTTTCCTGAAGATGATAGTCGTGGTTGTGGTACTCAGCCCCATAGATTGAGGGTGACATTTTAATACACATTGAGGCTTGTTTTATTCTATTATTCATTCTTCGGCCGTAGGGTACTCGAAGTCCATGCCATGGGTCCTGTTCAGCGTGGGGCTGCTCTGCCACTTTTTCCAAGCTTCACATTTTTTCCCGGAGTTCTGCTACACAGGTATGGGTTCCCGGATATCACCTGTTCTCTTAGAGCTGAGCAATGTATTGGTTACTACTCAAGGACAGACCCTTCTTCTACACTCAAGACTGGAGTGGTGTCCCCAAAAAGGTGTCAGGTCTGTCTAGATTTGAGGGTAATTCTCTCTTTCAATATTGTCTGTTTCTACAAATCAGGGGATACCACTTGAATCGCACTTCTTGTATTTCAGTTTGGTGCTATGTTGGCTCCTGGTGGTGCATTGTCCTCCTGAGATGGTAATATTTTCAGCTCAGTATGATTGTGTCTTGGACATTAGAGCTATTTAGGTGATGCAGACTGTCGGAAGGTTGAAGGGGAAGTCATTCTATATGGTTGACGTACTTAATTACTGCAATGTGGAATGCTGTGGTATGCTGTACACCTCACATGGGGGCCAGAGAAGTTGTTGGGACACCTTGAAGGAGGGAATTGCCTCCAGCCAGGTAGAAGAGCCACAGGACCTCGAAAAAACAGATCTGATGTCTGATGTCTGAAGGGGGGGATGTACGGTTTGATTTGGTGTGTGACCTGAAGGAGAGGTCACATTCAATGGTGAAGGGGCAAACTTTGCACTAGGGGTGAATTGGGGGGAGAAGCCATCAGGATCAATCTCTGTCAAACAGTTTTGAACTTGGGAATGTTTGGTGGTGCCAACAATGAGGATAATTGCGTTCTGGTAGGGTTGAGTTTCAGATAGGCACATGACATCCAGACTTGTTGTCATTGAGGTGGTTGACCTTTAGGAATAGCTGTGTGTCATCAGCAAATTGGTGGATTTTGTTGTTGAATTTGGCTTAGCGTACCCCCAGTGGTTCTTGGGGGAAGATGGCAGTGGAGAGGATGGAGTAACTATAGAGGGCACTGGGTATTGTTGAAATCTTCTAGTGCCCATCTCCACCTGATGGTGACTGATTATAAGGTAGGAGTAAAATAATTGGAGGACTAAGGAACAGAATTCCATGCGGTACAACAGAGTGTTGGGTAACACTTTGTGGTTGACCGTGTTGAACACGGTAGAGAGATTGAGAAAGACTCGGTCCATGACTATGAGTGCCTCATCATTGACCGTGATGTTCAATGTCCCAAAATGGGAGGCCACAAAATACGCGTTCTCGTGTATGCAGAAGATGAGGGTTTGATAGCCAGAACAATAAGTGCTGTGTAAACATTGACTACAAGATTCAAAAATTGTACGGGCTTGAGGGACATTAACATTTTGTTACATAGGTGTCACTATATCAAAAGATCTTAAATGAAATTGGCATATTAAAGATCAAGCTGTCAAAGTAGCAGAGGTCAGTGGCTCTATGTTAATATATGGGATAAAGCTAGGAGGCTTACCTATAGAGCATATTGTACACATATACAAGGCCAAATCTTCACTGTTGGCTCTTTATGGCACCAACATTTTGGGGCACCAAAACTCATAAGTAATTCAAACGAAAGCTAACCAATTTCTTAAGAATATAATGGGAGCACAGCAGGGGGTTCTGTGATACTTATTGCATAAAGAGTGAGGCCTGACACACATCGAAGATTACATGGGCCCATAGCCATTCATCTACTGGACGCAATTTTGGAGGAACCCGCATCTGACGCTCAATACATTTCTATCAGAAGATTACATTATGTATTCTGATGTCCATAATAGCTCTCCATGGTTAAGTTACATAAGATTCTCTTTATGAACACTGGTTCTCAAAAACTCAGTACTAATAGACATAGAGTGCAACAAGGAAGACTGTTGGAGGGTTATGAAAGAATGTATTTCCCTAAAAATATAAAAAAAGGGTTGGGAGGGTAAAAGGGGACACGGGGAGGGGAGTTGTGGTGGGGTAGTTAAGGTCCAGTTCATTTGGAGCATCTCTTCTTCTTCTTCTTCTTCTTCTTCTTCGAATTATCGAATGTGTGGGCGGACCCACGCAGGCGCTTCCCCATCCAAAAGGATGATGTGCACCGACCCCACCAATCTTACACACAGCCCTCACATTCTCATAACTCCTGCCACCGCCCCGTCTGCCACACAAAATTTAGCAGCACACTGCTCCTCTCCCTGCCTCTCACCCGACTCCTCCCAGCAAAGCCTTCCCACTCAGTTCAGCCACTCCCAGCGCAGACAACCAAACCCTCACCAACTCTCTCAGCATCTCGGTGTGCACGCAGCGAAGGATAGAGAGTCAATCTACACGGGGTAAGAGATACCAGAAAGTATCTATGGGAGAGGAGGATCTGGATGGAGGGCATGGCTGAACTGAATGTGATTATCCTGAACGTACAGGGATAGAATGCTCCGAAAAAATGAACGGCTATCCTAACTAGACTTATAGAGCTCCAGCCAGGAATAACCTTCCTGCAGGAAATTCACCTACTACCGGAGGATGAGAAGAGAATGCCCCATAAGGCCTTGCCTAAACAATACTTTGCCTCCGGGGGGGAAGAAAACCAAAGGCTTTGCCATCCTAATAGGCGCCAATGTACCATTTAAGAAACGGGCCATACATAGGGATACAGATGGCAGATATTTGCTTCTCAAGGGCACGCTAGATGACCAAATGCATACCTTAATAGTGATTTATACCCAAATCGAGAAACAAGACATAGGGCCTCATTACGACCCTGGCGGTCCGGAAATAACGGTGGCGGTAAACCCGCCGCCACCGTTGTTTCCGGACCGCCTGATCCCGACCCCTGCAGGCGGGAGGTGATGTTCCCGCCAGGTCTGACCTGCCGGGTTTAACACCTCCCGCATGAGGCGGACGAGGAAACACCGGCAGCATTACGAGATGCTGCCGGTGTTTCCATGATCCCGATTCCCATTGAGTCCTATAGGACTCAATGGGAATGGGGATTTACACCATTCCGCCTCCGTGATTCCCGGAAAACCGAGGTTGTAATGCCCCGGTAATTCCGGGAATCACGGAGGCGGAATGGTAATACGAGTCCGGCGGTAACCAGGCGGTTTTACGGCCGCGGTTACCGCCGGACTCGTAATGAGGCCCATATTCTTGGCAGATATCATATGCTGCCTGGGGAAGTGCTGCGAGGGTGAAATTGTAATAGGGCAGACCTTAACTGCGTGATGGACCCAGTTTTAGACAGGACACTCCCACTCACCCAGGCAGACAGCAGGAATAGACAGGCCTTATGGAGGCTCTTCCGGGACTTGGGGGTGATAAAAACTTGGAGATTCTTTCACAAACAGGAGATGGAATTCACCCACTATTCAGCAGCCCACAGAGAGTATTAGAGAATTGACATGATCTTAATTTCAACCATGCTAATCCCCCAAATAAACAAGGTGCAGATGGAGACCACATACCTGTCTGACCACGCCCCAGTCCTGATACAGATGGTGCGAGAGCGGTATACTCCTACGACCCGAAAACAGTGGAAATTGAATGAAATAATAGTGAAAGACATTGCACTCAGTGCACACATAGAAGAAAATCTCACCAATTACTTCTGGGAAAATGATAACGGAGAAACAGACTGGGGGGTGATATGGGACGCAGGGAAGGCAGTGGTCAGGGGGGAATTTATATCACAAACAGTGGCACACATGTGTGAGAGGGAGCTCATAAGGAAGACATTGGAGGCAGAAGTACAGGTGGTAGAAACACAACTTAAGGCCAGACACACCTTGAAAGCACTAAGAACCCTCTGCAAACTTAGGGCCCAATTAGAAGCCCACATTGCAGACCCCACGGCACAAGCCCTGTTACGCACCAAACAATCATACTATGCCCCTACGGGGGCAAAGCCAACAGGTTCCTGGCTGCCAAATTGAAGAAGCAAAACGTCCAAAATCATGTAGTCGGGCTTAAAAATCATAGGGGTGAGTGATGTGTCCTAGAGAAAGATAAAGTAGAGATAATTGAAAAGTTCCATCGGGACCTCCTACAAAAGGAGGACCTTCCACTACAAGCTAAAAAAAAATCATGTCTAGATTTGCCCTCCCACAAATTTCTGAAAGAGATAACCTCATGTTGCAAGCCCCCATAACCGCAGAGGAAGTAGGGGAAGCCATAACGCATCTACCCCCAAACAAGTTCTCGGGACCGGATGGGCTGGGGAACGGCTATTATAAGACGTTCAGGAATCAACTGGTGGGGCCACTAACCAGACTCTTCAACCACATTCGCGAGAGTGGCACAGTCACACCTGACATGGGGATGTCGACCGCGATCCTAGAGTTAAAACCAGGTAAGAACCCCACGGAATGCGCCAGCTACCGCCCGATAGCCCTCCTAAATTCTGATGCTAAATTATATGCCACAATCTTAGCTACTAGACTGATGAAAGTATTACCAAAGATTATCCATGGGAAACAGACAGGGTTTATAGTGGACCGTCACATCCAGGATAAGGTCAGAAGGCGGTAGACATAATTGACCTAGGCAGTAGAACGGGACAAAAACGGGACAAAAAGTTTTTATAGTGGCGCTGGACGCACGTCGTGCCTAGACCGGATATACCTGTTGTTGGTCCTGCAGAAATTTGATTGCGATCCCACCTTCAATAGGATGGTCCGGGCTAAATTTCAACTCCCCTCCACAACCTTCCAAATTAATAAAGGCACTACTGCAAAAACTAAAATACGGAGGAGCACACGACATGGTTACCCATTGTCACCCCTTATCTTCGCAATGGCAATGGAACCAGTGGCGAAAATCATTAGACAGGACCCGGAGCTGACGGGGGTGATCGGGGGGGACACATCACATAAGATAGTGCTAGATGCGGATGATATCCTGTTTTTGCTCAGGAACAGTAGTAGATCACTCCCCAAGGCCCAAGGCAAATTGTACGCCTTCGCTGAGGTCTCTGGCGTTGCGATTAATTTCGCCAAATCTAAGGCCCTAAACATCTCAAAAAGACACCAGGGAGATTGAAACATTGAGTACCCGGTACCCCCTAATCTGGGAATCCGATACAATAGAATACTTTGGTATCCAGCTAACAGCAACCTATAAGACCCTTTACAGAGCGAACATAACTCCCCTATGGAAACAATTGAAGGAAGACCTCCATAGCTGCGACAGACAGGACTTATCATGGTTCGCCCACATTGCAGCAGTGAAAATGACGGTACTGCCCCGTCTCCTATATGTAGTGAGCTCCCTCCGAGTGGAAATCCCTCCTGGAATGGCTAGGTCCTTACAGAGCGAGATAGTGAACTTTATATGGCAGGGGAAAAAACATAGGTTGCAAAAAAGGATCATAACCAGACCACCACTGCTGGGGGGGTTGGGAGTGCCTGAGGTTGGGAGGTACATATTAGCAGCCCAGGTAGCACCTAGGTGGAAATTGATAGGGGGAACTAGCTTACAGGGATGGGTGGGCATCGAGCAGAGTGCAACTGGCATCCCCTTGGGCACACTACATGCACTACGTGTGCGGGCCAGAGAGGCTGAGGGTCAGCTCCTCTAGGCCACCCACGTGGCACTGAGAGGTTGGGACAAGCACTCAGAAAGCGACAGATCACCTGGGACAAGCCCATTTACTCCGAAGGCGCATAACCAAGACTGCCCCTGGTAAAGAAAATAGTTTCTAGGTTAACTGGGGACAGCCACAAACACTCTGCGTGAAAGATTTCTACAGCAAAGATAACCCCCTCACGTTTGAGGAATGTAAACAGGCAGTCTGAGTGTGCAAGAAAGACCATTACGCGTACATTCATGTGAGACACTGGATATCTCAGAAGGAAGTGAAGAAAGCGGCCACCAGAAACCCGGTTGGTCTGGCAAATATGGAGGAGACCGCAGTAATCATCGGTGTGTACCACAGTCAAGGAGACTGCTTACAAACTATGCTACAGATGGTACCTGTCGCCTTACAGGTTACACAAAATGAACGCCTCCTACCCTGCCACCTGTTGGAGGCAATGCGGACACAAAGGGGACTTATTTCATATGTGGTGGGAGTGCCCCAAGGCAAAGATATACTGGAAGGAGGTCCTGGGGCACATAAAGGAAACAACAGGGAGACAACTCCCACACAATCCAAAAGTGATCGTATTGGGAGCAGTGGCAGAGGGGGTTTATCCAGCATCCGGAAAGACGGCCGCCCTCATCACGCAATTACTATTGGTGGCAAGACTGACCATAGCTCAAAGATGGAAAAACATGGAAGGCCCCATAACCACATGAGGGTGAAGACATGGAACATACTGGTGATGGAGAAAGTGGGAGCCCTAAAGGAAGGGGAATACCAGAAATGTCTGGCAATATGGGACTCCTTTATAGAGTTTGTTAAGGACAGAGAAGCCCAACACTTCAGACCAAGATTACAAAGGGCGCTCCTGCGCTAGAACTCTGAGCACTGGACAGCGAGCAATGAGAGAGGAGGCGCCGAAAAACGCAGCCTGACATTGCTACACCCCATTTGCACCACAGAGATGGTCATCACAGAACTGGTCCAATATTGTTTTGGGGCAGCAGTAGTGTAATACACCAGAGAGGGAGCAATCAGGGCTTTCCACGGTCCATCTCCATCTCTTGGAGGAGCGGCCTGGCATCATGCAGCAGTAGTGTAATACACCAGAGAGGGCACAATCAGGTCTTCAATCTCCATCTCTTGGAGGAGTGACCAGGCATCATGCAGCAGTAGTGTAATGCACCAGAGTGGGAGCAATCAGGGCTTTCCACGGTCCATCTCCATCTCTTGGAGGAGCGGCCGGGCATCATGCAGCAGTAGTGTAATACACCAGAGAGGGCACAATCAGTGCTTCAATCTCCATCTCTTGGAGGAGTGACCAGGCATCATGCAGCAGTAGTGTAATGCACCTGAGAGGGCACAATCAGGGCTTTCCCAAGGTCCATTCCATCTTTTGGAGCGTCCGGGCATCATGCAGTAGCATGCCATGCACCAGAGAGGGCACAATCAGGGCTTCCATGCTCCATCTCTATCCCTTGGAGGAGCGGCTGGGCATCATGCAGTAGCATGCCATGCACCAGAGAGGGCACAATCAGGGCTTCCATGGTCCATCCCCATCTCTAGGAGGAGTGGCCGGGCATCTTGCAGCAGCTGTGTTGTGGACCAGAGAGGCCATAACCGTGGATCCCATGTCTTGAGGGACCGGCCATGAATCTTGGAGAGAAGCCATCATAGAAGTTCAGTCACTTTCTAGTGGAACACAACAAGGCTACTGTAGTTGTGGTTCTATGTTATTACATCAACATTTTATTTTCTTAGTTTTTTTTTTTTTCAAAACCTCTTTAATGAAAAACCTCATTGAATTCTATTTTGTTTATTTTGGGAGATTCCCCTACAAATCCCCCTCCCCTATTGGTTTTTTTAACTATTCCCGACCCGCCTACCCTTTATATACACTTTCTGACCCACACACCCCTATATTTTTCGATGAGTTGTTTATTAAAACATTTTGGAAAAAAGCATTGAAAAAATGGCTGGTGATGGAACAACGTTATACGGTCGTCATACCTATCCCTGGGTCAAAGTTATTTTCCCAGCTCTTTTGTTACATTGTCTGTGTTTTTGAACATAGGATGATGCATCACTTTGATGCCTGAAACCAGGCAGGAGGAAGGGCATACCATTTCCTTACTTGTCAAACACCACCCAGACACAAGACTAATGATCCAGTCAGAAATGCCTCAAGAGTAGACCTAAGCACCTTAAGACGAGGTTGACTAATGACAAATAGTGCTTCTGATACCTGCTAGCAGATGGGCGGATCATTTGATAGTAGACTCTCCAAAAATCAACGGGCAGCATGCCAGACTCCAACCTACTACTTCCCATTCTCTAATAAAGAAAAATTAAAAACAAAATCTTGTGCAGTAGATAGTCTCGGGAGGATAGCTCTGGGGCAACACGCTCATCTTGGAAGCAAGACGACGTGGAAACTCTGGGTATTAAGCGCGTTATAAATAACCCTTTACACTTAAAATAACTGATATTCATGAGTTTTGTAGTTGGCGCCCACTTCCGACATCTATGCAGTGCTCTAGCTCAAACACGAAGCTTTGAATGTGCCTTTTCACAAAAGGTGTCAAAACACAGCAGAACCTTCTTGATACCCTGCCAATTTTGTATTTGTATGGTTGTATTCTTATATCCTGGCTGTCATTACCAAAGAGCTTGCTTGCTGCGATAAATGTCAGCTTGCTCTTTATTTCATTTGCCCAGTGGGCCATCATTTCAATCGTATTCCACACTTCAATTTCTTCCAAAAACGCAGGGTTTCTAAGTGGTGTGATTCTCCCGGGGTGAGATCAACCAATCTATGTTTCATCCTAGAGCCTGGTTATGGAACATTTTCTGCAGTGACTGGCACAGCTGAAACTGCCATATTAGGATCACGGGGTATGCGAATCACTGGCAGCACCATGGATGACTCAAGGGTTTATGCCACTCCAGGCAAAGCACCATTTTTGAGCCCCTGTCCCACTTAAAAAAGGGGCAGATTTCATGCTTTATGGATTAAAAAGATGCACCCTGATGCTATTCTGATGGTGGTTCCATCGGCAACTGGCTGTCTAGAATTTTCTAAATTGGGACCGTGCCTGGTGTGATGAATCAGAGATGATTTCTCCCAGAAACATGGTCTGGAACCCTCCTCATCTGGCATGGGAAAGTCAGATGCTTCCTGATCCCGACCCTGGGGGTGGTGTACTGCGGGAGGGTCACATGGGTGGGGAAAACATACCAGGCACACTCAGAAACACCCCTGTTTCACTTTATCCATAATGCCCACACTTTTAAGGGCTGTTTGCCAAATTTCCAAATGGCAAAAGTTGAAAGAACTAACTTTACTGAAGGAGAACACAAGTCCCATAATCCCAGAAGCACGGAAGAGGGCTGAAGGGGCATGCTGTAGTAGAAGTCAGGCAATTAAGCCTAACAGCCAACACCTGAAGGGATCTTGGTGGAATAAAAGGCCCCCTCAGGTGCAGGACATTGGAAGGAGCTGGAACTGTGACTGGAATGCGAGTTGTAGCAGTAGTAGCAGAATGACAAAGGCACGAGGCTGGCAAACAAAGCAGATGTGGGAGAACAAGAATAGGGTCCAGTTCCCCCTAACTCTGAAGGGCAGAGGCTGTGCAGCGGAAGACATGCAGGTGAGCTTTCTTCCCACATGAGAGCCTGATTGCCGTGGTGGCCGAGCAGTGGACATGCAGGAGACCGAAGTAAGAAGTAGTTGGCAAGCCATGGGTCTCAGGAGCGAGAGAGGCTCCATAGACGTGTGGCCGGACCAGAGACACCTTTATGGAAGAAGGGTGTGGGTCCCCAGCAAGCCAGAAGCAGTAGAAGTCGAGGCAGAAGTCGGGAAAGCAGTGCAACTGACAGAGCGAATGTCAGAGAAGCCAGTGAGTGAAGCACAGCATTCTAAAACCTTGTGCGAGCTTTGCCAACAACATTACCCAGTTTCCTGTTCACTCGCATAAGAGTTAAAGTGAGTAGCTAAACGACTCTAACAATGGAAATGTAGCACTCATTGCGTGAGAAGCTAACATTCTTTAAATTCTTTGTTCATTCTATAAAGACTGTTACTACTTCAAGGATTGGTCTTGTGTCACTTATTGTAACACTCACCTTGTATCCAGAGGGACGCCACCCGACTGGTCTGGAGCACTTCTGGGGCGGATTCACCTCCCCCGGGGACTCGCGCTGCCGCGGGATTAGTCTGGAAGACAGGAGTTCAGTTTAAGCCACAAACACATTCTCTCAGGACCCAGCTCCCAAGTGTTCCCCTAGCGACCCCCTTGGAGCCTCTCTCACCTCGTATTTCGATAAGGTGTGCCCTCCATTCTGCCATTCTGTGCAGGGGCACGTAGTGGCTGAGAAGCTATCTGCCGAGTTACTTCACTGGCGTGGGCCCGAGAGTCCAGGTCAGCTGCGCCTCCACTCTTGAGGCAAGTCTTTAGCTTTTGAAAAGAATGAGTGTCTGTAATTGTGGTTGCCCTGTTGACCTTCTCCTTCTCTCGATGATGCAGAAGGGAATGATGGAAATGTCAAGCTGATGGAGAGGGCAATGCTCGAGTAGGTAAGAGAATGCGCGAAGCGCGGCGCTATGAGCATCTTTGAATAAGGCTAACCTGTGCTATCCTTCCTTGCAGGTCCACGAGAAGTTCCTGGAAGAAATGCAGCCTGATGGAAGTGGAGCGTAAAATGGAAGCGGTCCGGGCGGTGGTAGAATTTCCAGGAGAGCTTCGGTAAGTAAGCAGAGACTGGAGGTGATGGAATAGAAAGATGAACACTTACTAATTGTCCTCTTCTTGTCTCTCCTGTCTAGGATGTTGTTAGTGGAAGAAGATGAGTTCCAGAGAAGGTTCTGGATTGATCGAGGAGCGAGATGCAGAACAGGTAAGGATGAATAATGGTGTTCTTCTTTTCCCTGAAGGTGCAGGCCGAGGATGCTGCGAGCAGGTCTCGGTGAACGTCACGCTGCAAGTGCAGAACAATGCGAAGTGCGTGCCTCAGCTCGGGCATGGTTTAAATAGCCAGCAGGTATCCTTCAGGGTGGACCATGCCCTGGATGCTAGACTGCGTGCTGCAGTTCCACGTTGATCCTTGTGGGGGCAGCCATGTTGGTCCATTGCCCAATGGAAGCTCAATCTATCATATGAGCCTCCAGGACAGCCGAGAGGGGCATGACTGGACCCTTGGGGCCTTGTAGGAATACTGTGGTGAGGGCCAGTGGCCCTGAATTACTAGGCCAGAGGTTAAGGCGTGACACTTATTAAGGTGGGTGAATGCGGTGAAAACCATTACCGGATACCTTACTTTGACAATACAAGTATCACAACTTTAACTTGTGAAAACTACATGAAAGAGGACTGAACTCCATCCTTCGATTTAACACAGGAATGCAATTTAATTTTGATACTGATCTTTAAACCTACATTAAGAAGTGGTTGTGTCTGCCTAATTGTGATTCCCAAAGAAAGACTGACTTCTATTCTTTGTCTTATTATGGCATACCTTTCATTTATAATAAGTTGAAGTGTGTAACTATTAAAAAAGAAAACAAGCATTGCCCAAGCCAAGAGTCTCCCCACATTAACAGTGAAACCAACCTTTCTCAAAGTTAAAGAAGCAGTCTAATTATATTGTGAAGTTAATAACATTTAATTGGCCTAGAATAGAAGTTTGCACCCATTACCTGAAGCTAAGAAAGTGGAACCAAGGCTTCTGGGTACTTACTTGGACTAAGAACAGTTGGGGAAGGGAAACTAGCTGTTGTAAAGACTATTTTGAAGCAGACACAGCCTCTAGTGCCAAAGACTCTGGAAGACAGACTGAAGTTAGTCTTAACGGCAATCCAAAGGTTGTTATTGTGGCAGTTAGACAAGAGAGGCAAAGAGGCTGCCCCTTTTGAAGAGTGTTATTCAGAGGAAGAGCGCCATGTCAACTTGAAACACTTTAAAGTAGAGCTTGCTGATACATGTCTAGACGCACACATCACTGAAGCTGTGGTAGTAGTCCAAAGTACTGAAGCTGTGGTCGCATATCTGATTGTCAGTAGGTGCAACATTGTAGTATTCCCATGAAGTGGAGTACTGTGAGACAAAGGTGACTGTTTTCATAGTTAACCAAATAGAAATTAAGTTGTTGAAGTGGAAGTAGGAGCATTAAGAACACATCCTGACAAGTATACCACTGTGAATTCTAAAACCAAGAATTGTGTATCTCTGGCAGTTGTGGATATTGGATTTCTTTTGAACTGTGGCAAGTCTTCATGAAGAGGCAACAAAGCACTGTGGCTGGGATTGCCATTGGTGCTATTTGGTGGCAGTGGAAAGTGGGTATATCACCAAGGAGAAGAGATTTGCCATCAGTGGAACTTTGGTTAACAAACTTTTACATTGACTTTAAAATATCAAGAACTGGCTTAAAATATTACTTTCTTTGGTTGAACACTTACAGAACTGACTTTTAATCTGGGGAGTGGGGGGAATCACCCAGGACATTAAAAGGTTATTCAGAGACTGTGAATGTTGTTCATGGTATGTTGTATTGCCATATATTTTATTTTTGTGTATTTGTTGCTCAGTGTGTGGGCCAGTTATCCTGCATTAGAGTGTTTCCCCTTAGCTTTGGTTAGGCAGGGAAATCCTCAGCAGAGTGGGGATAGTGAGGGATTTTGCGTACATTTTCTTTTAGAATAAAATGGCAAAAGTTAACAAATAATCAAACAGTTGTCCGCCTCGCATAACTGAACCCTCACACTGGGCAGCACTGGAAGGTAAAAACACTGCTTAATGCTAAAACGAAAAGTGTACAATATATAGAAACTGCAAAGCAGTACTAATAAAAACAAAGTTTTATCCCAAAAATCTTAAGAATATTGAGGCTTTTCACAGGGTCCTTAAAGATCTGCTGAGCATACCACCCTTCACATTAAAATTTCCATTTTCAAAATGATGGCCAATTATATGACCAGAATTTTGATGTACACATTGAGTAAGTGTCAGGAGATCATGTTCAGATGATGTTTATAGTTAATTTCAAGTTTAAGCAAATTGAAATGTGCGACTGTCCAGACAACCACATACAAACCAGGTAAACATGCTACTGGGAAGGGAACTGAATGTTCAAAAATGTCCCCTAGGCTGCTGTGTATCAGGGTTTTCTTGTTGGGTATCATACTAGCCTGCCATTCCAATGTTGGAAGGCTTTCATGGAGCATCCCTTTGCCCCTATTCCATTGCCCCGATCAGCAGAAACACAACAGTGGTCCACCGAGGCCACTACTACCACTGGTTGTCCATTTCTCTCTTCCCAAGTGAGCTCACGTCCTCTTTCATTTTTTCACTTCTCAACCTCCTCACTTGGAGAGGAACTCTATCCTCTGATGTCATTCATTTCCTGGATCCACTTGGAGATATCCCTGTGAATGGATTAGTTTGGTTCAGAAGCCTTCTTTTGTAGGTATGTTCTGTTCCATGGGAACCCTTTTTATTACCTTTTGTGCTTGCTTCTTGTTGTTTGCTTTCTGATATATGTTTCTGTGATCCCTCTGTGGCTGTGATTGCAGCCTCTTGCCAAATGTTCTCCTCTTTCTTGCAACTCCCTATTCCTAGAATGCTTGTGACAATAAAGTGCATGGAAAGGTTATTAGTAAGATTGCCAGTGTTTCACATATGGTCAGAGATTGAATTGAAAAAGTCAACATCTGACAATGCTCAATATGATCCGCTGTATTTTCAGGTGGCATTTTCATGTGACCTGAGATTTCATGTACACAAATATCCCACAACGAGCCACCTTGGAAGTTGTGGAGGAAACATTATTACAACGTGAAGACAATCAAACTGTGAGCAACACCTTTATTTTATGGTGTGCCGAAACAGCTTTGGTCAATCATTTATTCAGTTTTCTGGGGCAATTCTAGATTCAGGTGGAAGGAACTGCCATGGGTGCAGCCATTGCCCCCAATTTGTCCAATGTATACGTCAATATGGTGGAACAAACTGTGATCTATTCTGGGGTTAATCCTTTCAAACACCAAATAATACAATGGTTGAGATATATCGACAATGTTTTCATGGTCTGGCATTGGTCGATTGATGAGGCTAACAACTTTTTGGTGTGGTTGAACAATCAGAATAGATATCTGAAATTTACGGCATCCATGAGCTCATTGAGGTGAACTATTTGGACTTGATGATCTATCACAAAGACAACCAGCTTTGGGTCAAACCTTTTGTGAAAAGTACTGACAGGAACGCACTTCTTCACTATAAGAGCCATCATGCCAAGCCTGTACGGAACAACTTGCCTTTTGGCCAATTTCTACAACTTAAACGTAATAGTAGTACACAACATGATTATGAAGAAGGTGCTAACATATTAATGGACAGACTGATTGATAGAGGTTACCCTGCTAAAATTGTTAAACAATCAGTGAAGCGAGCATTTAATAATAACCATTAAGCGCCTTTTGAAAAGAAAAGTAAAGACAAACAAGAGATCCCTTTGGTATTTGTTAACACTTTTAGTAATGTGTCTTATAAAGTCAAAAATATTATTTGCTGGAACTGGAGAAAGATCATGACCACTCCGCCACCACTGGTGGGGCTAAAAAAAAGTACTAACATTCGTAATCTGGTTATGAAAAATTATATACACAAGATTGCTAACTCTGATGTCACACAAAGTACATTGTGGGGTCTGCCTCGAGTAGTGGGACATCATCCTTGTGGTGAATGTGTAATGTGCCCTTTAACACGCAAAATGACTTCTGTAAATCTCAGTTTGAATTCAGAATGGACATTGAGGGAACATACTAACTGGAAAACAGAAAATATGTAATTTACATGATTAGATGTCCATGTGCTTTGATGAACATACGAAAAACTAACAGGAAGTGCAAAGCTTGCATGATTGTTATGATATAGCATTTCAGTAATCATCATGATGTTGCCAGTAAAGATGGCCAATGGCACAGTATTGATTTACATTCTGTACTAAAGTATTTTGGTTTCTCATGTATCAATTGGTGGTCAATTTGTGCGATGTGCTAGGGTGTGACATTGCTGTATTTGAAAGTAAATGAACATGGTGTCATTTGGGCTTATTGTTCATAACCTTCGAGGCATATTTGAGGTGGGTTTCCAGTACTCTCCTTTTTGCGTATATGGACACCTCAGTATGCTAGCTGGTAATAATGCCCCCTATTTAGTTGATAAGGTTGGATGCCTAGGGTGAGACCAATCAGCTACCACCACGTTTCTCAGGCAGGCTCAGGTTATTGAACCACTCGCAGTAACAACCTATTAAGGTTGTCCGGGCAACAATGTGTATAATCTTGCGCAATGTCATCACGTAGCGCAGACCGTGATGACGCCAATGCGCTGTGTGATGACGCGCCGGAATACGTTCGTTTTTTGTCGATCGCGGCTATCGGTCGCACAGATCTTCATCCGAGCGGACCAGTATAGATGCATTTTTGGGTTGCAGCGTCCACTTTTTGAAGGTGAGAGAAAGGCTACAGCTAGTCTGGAACTGGCATTGCTATTTAGTAGTTGGTGATAACTGCAATATACGCCATGTTATGGCTAAACTTTGCCTTTCGGGTCTGTTTCGATTTGACTTTCAGGATGGGTTGGCGATATTGTTTGCCTTGAATTTTCCATATGAAGTGGAAGGAACTGGAGACAGATTGTCCCTGAGTATCGTGGTTGTTTCTGACTGAAAGAAAGCAGCCAGTACGATCAAGGTAAGGGGCCTTTTTAGGTTTCAGAGTGTAGGGGCATTACCTTATTTACACTTTGGACTCATCAGGTGCTTCGTTGACCCCCTCTCTTAGAAATCTAACGGCTGGCACAGAGGGATAGCAGCTTACATTTAAAGTCTCCATGGCTATGTTTCGCTACGAGAAGAGACCCATTCATGTTCACGGGTGAGGATAGAGGATGTGTTTTGTGTCCCCCTTTGGGTTGGTCTAACTGGTGGAGCAAGTGGGAATCTTATACCATTTTCTTTATTGAGGGTAGCTGTTAGCAATTGGTTGTAGGTATTGGTCCTATTAGAGTGAACCCCTTTATCTACTAGATAAGTGAAGAGCAGGATTTGGAACTGCTATAAAGTTTGAAGAGATTTATCTCTACAAACTCTTGGTTTAGGTATATTATTTATTGTGTACTTTTCCACCCTATTGGTGATTAGGGTTTAGCTAGGTTTAATAATCAGACTCAAAATGCCCATTTAGTTATGTGTTTGTTTTTGTACTTACCCTTAGATATAGGAATCTAGTGTGTAGAGGAATGAAAAAGATCTACCTGAAGCACAAGACACATTTCTGGCCCTCAAGAATGTCCAGTTACTTACAACACTGAGGACAGAAACTTACATAAATTGGGCTATGTTGACACAGTGGGGAACAAGAGAAATTAAGTTGCAACTGTGTTTTTGAATCAAACATTTGTGAACTTGATTCTGTGAGGTGGAATCATTTTTTTATTATTGTATTCTGCTATGTTATGTATATGTGTTTTTTTAAATGCTCTTTGTTACTTCTGCTTGAACAAGTGAATGAATTAACACATGATATTTTATGAAACATCTGGTTTGCTATTGATTACACGGTACGCAGCCCATATTTGTTAAGTGGTCGCTTAAAGATACTTGTTATCTTAGGGTACTTGATGTTGTGTCATTTATAGTTTGTTCCTCCCTTCCTTTGGTTGAATATATATATTGTATCCTCATTTCGTAGGAGGGATCATCACCTTAGTGTGGGGCAACCCTGGAATGTAATAATTAGTTTACTTTATTGAGTCCATATACTGTGGATATATTTACTTAAGCAATCATCCTGTCTTGTTGTTAAGACCACTGTTTACTCCAGAAGGGGTGATGGTAACAATAAAATGTGCCTCTTTCGATTAATATATTCCTAATGTAATGCTTTCTAAAGCTTAACAGGGTATTTCCAGTGTTCTTCTTTTAGACGAAATCAAATGCACACCTATGCTTCTTCAAACAATGCTTTGCAATTGAAATAAGATTCATACAAAGATGAATGTTGTTTTGTCATAAAATCCAGACATTAAAAGCAACTAACATGCCTCGTCTTTGTGCATATCACATTCTGTGTGCTGGGTTTCATGTTTGTCGAAGGGGAGAACGCACATTGCACTATCCTGCAAAGGACACAGTTTTGAGTAATTATTAATATTATTATTATAATGATTATTTTATTGGTATAGCTGAATTACATCAACTTTACAATGATTAATCATGTATTTCTTAGTGATACATCATCACAAATTCTAAGCAGATGATACAAGTTCAAAAGAACTTCTTAAAAATACCATGAGTAATCATATTGCTACCAGAGGTCACCAAAATCTCCTTGAAGCCTCCTGATAAGGGAGAAAAAAAAAGCATTGTTCCTCCAAGACTCTTAGTGGTTCAAAGCTGCCTTCTTCTGGACATCAGAGCGTTGCCAACATCATTCATTAAATCATCCTACATAGGTCATCCCCTTGATAATTGTGCAGACATTGTGTGCCCATTAAAGGCAATGGGACCTATAGAGCTGATCAATCAGTTGCCCAATGATCTTGTCAGAATGATTCACTCCCCTGGGTCACAATGTGTACTATATTTTTCCAACATGAGGTGCGACTGCCTTGATAATATATCTTGCATTTAAGGTACCGCTCTGTGATGGGATACAAGATTCATGCAGTGATAGATATTCTACCTGATAAGACTAACTCCACCTTTCTTACTTTTGTGGTCAATTAAGCAAGTCCTTCTGAGATGAGTAATGACAACAATGGTCATTGTATTTTTTATACCATGAACAGTCACTAATATGTGTGTTCTTCAAGTTTCAATACCAAATACTAAAGAACTTTTGCAGCATGGTAACAAATATAATTGTCAATGAGGAGATACATTGACCCATAAACACAGCGATATGAAAAATCAGTCTCTCAAGTCTCGTAATTTATTTATTTTTCTTTTATTTGTTTGCATTTTTAAGCGCTCACACAGCTCGGGGGCATCGAAGGCGCTGTTACAGGAATATGTCTCTTAGTTGTGTATTTGTGACGCGCTTAATACCCAGAGGTTTCGTGGACCTTGGATCAAATCTGTGTTGCTTCGTGTCGTCTTGTTTCCAAGGCGAGCACGTTGCCATTGAGCTATCCTCCTGGGACGATAGTAGTCTCTCAGTGTCATCAATCATTATTTTATTTAACATCAAACACAACAACAACAATGTTTCTGAAGGCTTTGCAGAATATAGGCTTCCTCTCCAGGCAGGATAATGTTCAAGACTGCATATGTTATCATATGTCAATAGTAACACATCAGGGTACCTGGCAACTAAGCGCAACCTATCTGGTGGCACAAGCAGAAAATTGACCAATCGGCTTGAATCACAACTTGTCCGCAGGGAACTGACAAACAACCTTTCACTTGCCACACACCCATCCTCTGGAACTTGACACCATCATCAACTTAAAATGTCCCCATAATTCTCCAATTTTGCAAATCTCTCAAAACGTGGCTTTTTCCACAACACCTGATCATCAACTAATCCCAAAGGTCACAGAGAACACAACTCACAGTTCTACACTACTGTTAATAAAAGCCAGCCCAAATGTTGGCTACCCAAACATTTTACAGTGCTCTGTGCTAGGTCAGTGCTTTAAACAATATCATTTTTTTAAAGACTCAAAACATGGAATTCTGTGTAGAAATCAGGATTCACAGCCTCTGATAGTGTATCCATGGTTCTTGATGGATATCAAGACTCCATGAGCAACACCACAGTCCACATCTAAGCTTCTTTGTGGCCATTTCTTGCTCACCCATCATGTGCCACAACCCCAGACATATCTCTCTAACATGCTCCTGTCCTGCTCCCTCTGCTCACTCCCACTGCTCTTTACCTTCACCCCTCTTATCTGTGGGCCATCATGCCTGCTGTGGGATACCTCCTGGGCCCGTACCACAACTTCATCTCGGCTCTCATCCTGCAAGCCCTTCACTTCTACACCTGTCCACCCACGGGAGGAATGCAGCAGAGTGTCTGTTGCCCAGCAACCAGGTTTCATAGGCCTTTCATTTTTGTTATCTTTTTTTCCCATGATCCAGAGCTCACACTAGCAACAAATCCAACAGCCATGTGTTCAAACCAAAGTTGCTGGAGCCCCGGGGCAAAACGTCATATTATGAGCCACAAACACCCAATCTCCCTTGCTTCGCTTGGGCCCATTAGTCAGCTTCTGCACTTAAGAGAAGCATTATCACTGTGTGGGATTGAATGACAGCCCCAAAACAACATGAACTGAAAGGCCGAGTTAGGCCTCTAATGGGAAATACATTGGTCTGACGGAAAAAGTACACTGGAAAAATGACATGCCAGGGATAAAACCTTCATACAGGCAAGGGGCCTAGTTAATGCAGTGTGTGGTTTGCTGAAAGTGTCAAGCTCTATGGAAAATGGGAATAACACACCTTGTGAATGACAAAAGGGCAGGCTGTCAGTTTCAGCTGCCACATTAACAATAAATACTGGAGGTGCAAAACAAAAGGGAAAACACTGATGCAGAATAGCCTTGCATGTAAGTGATAATGCAGATACAAAGTAAGGAAAACGATTCTACATGAAAAGAAGGGTTTCTCTAACACTGAAATTGCAATCTCCAGAGGTGTGTTCATTTTGCAAAAAAGGAAAGATGTTGCTAAGAATGAATCTATATTGATGATAAAATGAGCAGTGATGTGCAAATATGTTAAAAATAACAGGAAAACATCACGTCTAAAGAGAGATATTGTGACATGCGAAGTAGAGAATTTTGGACATTGAGGCTGACTTCAACACCGAAATTCAAAGCAACTTTCCCCATGACATGCTCTGCTGTCCCTCTGAAAGACCATTGCTTTGAAGCTTGAGCAGGAGGGATTGGCTCTTCCATGATGGAAATGTTTACTTTGGGGAATTGTGTCAACTATACCTGGCCTGACTGGGGGTGGGCTGCCATTAAGAGGGTCACAGAACATCATGGACCATCTGGTCGGAGAGATACAATCTCTGCAGTATCCATTAGCTCAGCTTTTGACTCCACAAGAGTGATTGATTGTTTTATTGCAGGCAAAGTCAACATGGAATAAAAACCAAGGTTCAAGAAACTGAAAAATAAAAAATTAAGAGAGGCCAAAATGGATGTAGTCAGAATTATACTTTCAGGATTTTCTCAGCAACCATAATTCTCACCAAGATCGTATCTACATTCAATTTTTGGAACTTAAGTTATCAAAAATGTGTTTCTGGCTTCCTCGAAAATGTCCTGAAAATGAAAGTTCATGAGCTAATGGCTCACACGTGCAATACCTAGCTGAAACTAACATAAGTTCCACAGATCCGTCATGACTAGGGGTACATTAATATCTAGTTATTATGATTTTAATTTATAAGTTGTTAGGACTTTCTGAGGGCAAACGCTGACATGGAAAATAAAAATGTAAATGATAGTAAGTGATACCTTTTCACATCACTTCAATCATTGAACTCCAAGAGCCTATTGGCAGAGGGGGAGTTGAACTTTGGGGCTAAAAGAGGACTGTAATGGTCCACTGAAACGTCACGTCTAATAAGTAAACACCTCCTGATCTTAATATTTCGGGGGGAGGGACTCAGGCATTAAAAACTGGCTGCACCAGCCAGACAGAAAAGAGGAAGGGAACTAACTTTCCTAAAAAACATCTTGGGGAGACCTGCCTAAACATCTTGAAGTAGACTTTCCATACTTTATATGGATGGATCCAGACCCAGCTGCCTTATTTTATCTGGGTGGAAATGCCTCAAACTTGATGTAGAATTAACCTTGAAAAGGAGACAGAAACTGGGAAGGGCAACCTAAAAGCTGACTTGGCCCTATGATTGAGGAAGCCTAATGAGGCATGGATGCTGGTGACTATCTTGACTGAAGTGTTTGACCAGACCAGTGCTGTCGAAGAGAGACCTGCTGTCTTCCCTGAGTGCCAAAACAGAGGTCCAATGTAAGTAGATTGATCCATCTGAAACCGAGTGTGTGGGGTTTCTGTCTTTCTTAATATTTTCCCTTAATAGTGGGAGGGGGCAAATTGTGTAGATCCTTAGCATATTTGACTGAATATTAATTTAATTAACTCCCAAATAGATTGACAAAGGGGGTGCTCAGAGCAGCTTGAATCCTCTGCCCTCTTTACTAGCAAGAAGTTACTTTATAGTATTTTCAAGTATTTGAGGTGCATTTATTTTTCTTGTCAATCCCAGACTTCTCCGAGGAACAAAATTAAATTCCCAACTTTTCCCACTCATCTAGACCTGGCCTTTAAACCGAGGGAAGCTGCATATGACTGATGCATGGGTTTTTGTTGCTGGGGAGAGAAGTGCTTTGCAAAGTGAAAGCAAATATAATTCTCCTTTAAAATATACACTCTTTACTGAGAGTGAGTGAGTGACCCTAATAGCAGAACAATTGTTTATTGCATTTGAGTTAAAAAGGAAGAAGAGTTCTATCCATCAAAAATTCCTCAAAAAGTCTAGGTGATTTCAAATCTGCTAGCGATTTTATGTATGCAGGGAAATGAAACCTGCCCAGTACTGCATGTGACATTTTTTGAAAACCAAAGATGTGCTCTATTTTAAATCTAAACTGTATCAAGTAATGTTAACCTGTTTATTACAAATAGGAAAAAAGTGTGTTTTGCATTAACGCTTTGCTTTGTACCACAGAGATGGTGGCGTGTGTAACCATTTGGTACAAGGTTGATTGTACCTGTCCTCTAGCGCCTTGAAGCGTCTCTTGTGTTAGATGGAATTACCACTACAAATCTCAGAACAAATAACTGGACAGAGTCAAAGAATATGGCAAAGCACTACTTGATTCTCATTTTAATAAAGCAGGGCAAACTGGCAGACATCGGACTGATGCTTGCATACTCACACACAAACTTGATTACACAGAGACGTTATACCCCAATATGCATCATCTATTACATCATCCTACGTGGCAAACTGTAAAATCTATTGACGGGAGGGATTGATTAGGGGAACATATCTACTTATAGAGTAAATAGGGGTTAATACACCAATGGATGTCCCTTATATGTAAGACATGCCTCAAACTACCTCTGTTTATAGCGATCAAGGTGGCAGTGGATCGGTCTATGCAACATTGTATAGCAGGTTACCCCATACACCCAATATTTGTTTGGCATTCTCATCCAACCTTGGACTTTCGACTCGTTAGTAGCACGTAAGCGAAACTAAACCCAGTCACGTCAGACTACTCCCCACTTTCCCAAATAGTCCATCATCTCTCATCAGTTCGACATGCGCCAAAGTTTCCTGTCTGCAGTTGACCTTGCAGCCTGCTCTCTGTTCTGGGACATCCAAGGGAGGGTAAGCACATCACTATCTTCATCCAATGAATAGCCCTTATTTTCGACTTCTGAATCATGTGTAAAGAGACCGCAAATGTGTGTATTTTGCCATCTTATTTATTGCTATTTGATTAAATTATGCTGGGTGTCATTGCTCCTCTTGGCCTCTAGAGACTTGCTCACAGATGTTTTCTTCTTTTTTAATCTAAGAGAAAAATATCTAACACACATGGCTTCTACATCTCCCTCCCTTTATAATTTGCAGATATTCCTTAAAAATAACATCTTTGATCCCAGGCCAACAAAGACTCCTCTTCGTGTTGCCCAGAAAGCTGTTTTCCAGCTTCTCCAGACTTTGCAACCTTGGTTTGTCTTTGTGGTAGATGGATTGAATCTCAGCACACACTGGCGTCCAACTTTATATTATGGCCATACTTAGCTACGTTATATATTCCTCTATGACAAGCTTCTATATGTCTTATCTACCTTGCGTTACTGTGTATTTACACTTATTGGTCAGCAAATTACATTTTTTGAATACATGATTACTCTTTTATTTTGTACATTTTTCTCTTGTTGCTTCAGTTACATCTTCATTCTTAAGTATTTTCATATTGTTTCAGTATGTCTTTGCACATCTTCTACATGACATCACTCTGTCCTCTTCAGATTTCACTCAGCACTCCATGCTGTCCAATGGTGCTTGCTGTCTTCCTTCCATACTATATCCTTCCACTCTTTCATTCAGTGTGAGGATACATTGGATACGGTGGTCTGAGTACATTTCGTCTCTTGTACACTTGATGTGGTATAGGCACAACACACAGATTCCCATAAAGGACTCTTCTCCTACTTTTCCAATATAATAGCAGTGAGCAGGCGGGAGTTAGGGAAAAATGTGTCCACCTGCTCCTCTACAGGCCTATACTTTAAATAAATATATATTCTCTCGATACCCTAGCCTGTTTCCTCGCTCATTGTTGGCACTGGGTGAGTGATCTACGTGGCTCTATATGAGTCATAGATGGGGCTAGCTGAACTACAATAATTGATGTATTGTGGTTATCTTGATTGGGGGCTAGGGGTAGGAACTCCCCAGGTTAATTGTGGTCTCTCAATATATTGTTACAACTGGCAATCATTTTCCATTATTGGCTTTGGTGATTGTTGCCCAAGATCACTTGGCACACATGTCTTGGGGTGTTTATTTCCTAGCTGCTGTCCACAAGACAACACATCGGGCATTTTATAATTATTATAAGTAGAAATGGTTATTTATAACACACTTAATACCCAAAGGATTCTAAGCGCGGACCCAGGGATCAAACCTGTGTTGCTCTGTGTTGCTTTGCTTCCAAGTCGAGAGTGGTGCCCCTGAGATATTCTCGCCGGCCCATTTTCCACCGGATATCCGAGAAGGAATTTTGGATCTCTCAGGAAGAGACCCACAAGAATAATTGCTTTCCCCCATTTAAATTCTCGCTTTGACATTTCTCTGTCCATGAAATGAATGATATTGTTAAATAATTTTACTACATAAATACCGCTTAAAATTGCAACTGTAACAAATGTAATTTCAGTGAATACAATGGCATCAATAAATGTTGTTTAAAATGTAAAGTATCACTAAACGATGCAGTTTGCCGTTCATTATCGAAGGCATCCACACTTAGTCTATCCCCTTTAATTCCCCCCTGTCCACCTACTGATAGCACAGACCGTTTCCACAAGTGGAACGTGGACGTGGAATTATTCAGTGAGTTCGATTTTGCAGGGATGTGTGCCTATAGAAATTCACAGGCACCCGATAAGAAATATAGACACTTCCCCACAAAATAAAAGCTTATCTTAAACAAAGCTTCACACATTGACGCTCAGCTCTTTAACTACTTAAAAGTACATATTGGGTGTCAAAGCGATGAATATGCTTTAAAGATTCAATGGTCTCCACTTGAATCCATACTTCATTTTTTAATAGTACTTGCAACTGCTCTGGGCCTCTTGGAGGTTCATAACTGCACTGCCAATGGGAGGGCCACTCGATGATGGCCATTTTGGAATTAGACTTCTAAAGACCAGGTGGATTTTCAGGTGGTGTTTACTTTACTTGTGTTGCTTTTTCACAAGACAGAGAGAACAACTAAAGGTACTCTTTCCTTGTCCCCTTGGCCTTGTGAATGTTGAGCATTACATGCAGGGCAACACATAGCATGTAAGTGCCAATGTTTGCTGTCCTTTGCGGTCCCTTGCATGTAATTTGCCTTTAAAACACAGGAGTCAGGGGCGGAGGAGAGTAAAAAAAGAAGGAGGTGAACGGGAACCGAAGCAAGGAAGAAACAAAAGGGGCGGTGGATAATTGGGGAGGTCCATAGATGGTGAGCTTGCAAATCACCGGGAATTAGAAGTATTGTATTGTCTTGTATTGTATTTGGTTATTTATATAGTGCTCTTTCCCTATTTGTATGGCCTCAATGTGCTTTCAGTAGGCGAATGTGTAGAATATGGCCCTCCCACTTTGTACATACAACATTCCGTAAATGGCCGCCAGATCATTCTGTATTTTTTCATGATCAGCTAAACAGTCTTCTAACTTTGGGCCTACTGGAACTTTCTAGAGTTCAAAGGTGACCTGCTTGCCCATCAGCACTCTCCTCAGAAGAGATTGCTGTGCACCCCAACTGACCTACCTGCTGAAGAATTAACGAGTTGCAATGGGCCTAGCTAGAAACCAGAGCTGGTTCACCATTGTGTAAACATCTTTATAACATATACATAGCGTTCAACTAAAATCCTAAAACATGTGTGTCCACAAATACAGCAATAGAGGTGATAACATTGCCATCCAGTCCTCATAGGAAAGTTAAAGCCCAGCGTTTCTCATCATTTTGCCCTCAGATTTGCATATCGCTAGTGAATCATACGCAAAGACATCCGAGAGCAGTCCAGACTTCATGGTCACCAGGAGAGTAGAGAAACCATTCCCCTCCCTCACCCGCCCCCTACCCATGCGCCTTGCTTCACCCGAACAACATCCCTTAATTTTTGCTGCACAAATATGGTAAACAAATTTGAAGAAAAACTATGCTAAAAAATATTCAGTTAAGAGAGTAGATACCAACAGGTCAGTCCAGATACATATGTACATAATCGTTGATCATTTGGAGAAAGATCTAGAAGGAAACATTAAGAAGCGTAAGAGAGGGGCGGTCATCGTGATTGCTCGTTATTCGGGCAAACCTTATCAGGTATAGGGCCATTCATCAATGCTTTAGAACCAGAGTATAGAGACTTAAGGACACTTGAACATGACTCAGAGAGTACGGCTCTGTCAGGAAACAGCAAATCACTCCTCATTAAGGTTCACAGTGGCCATAGGGTCCACGCTCTCTGAATGGATGCCTAAAAGATCCAGCGGTGGACTAACATACACTTTCACACAACCAGATTTAGTGCAGTGAATCAACCTTGGGAGGAACCTCTCCCGGAGCATTGAGAGGATCTTAGGATTCCCAGGCCTGCGTTCAGACCGGATGCAAACCTCTAACTAGAACATTCCAACCCATCATTGCCTGATTTCAGAATGAGAGTAATGAGAGCCCAAGTCATCGATTCTGGCTTAAAAATGATTCAATACAATTTTCAGAAATGGGATAATCCTCATTGAGTCCAATGTGCTTCTTTTCTAGCCTTTCTTTCCATCTATTTTCATCTATTTCCTTTTTGATCCATCTTTCCATTTCCTTTATTTCTATCATGCTCCTATTCCCTCTTTATTTCCCTTTCCATCATTAATGTTTTCTTCTTTCTATCTTTTTTCTTAATTCTTCATTTCTTCCTTCCCTTCATTCCCTCATCTATGTGTTTCTTTCTTACTTTTGTCCACATATTACAGTTACTTCTTTCTTTTTTGTTGCCTTAATTCCTCAATTCATCTTTGTTTCTCTTTGCTTTCTTCCATTTGTGTCTGTTCTTCTTTCTTCCTTATTACCTTTCCTTCTTCATAGTTCCTCCATTCGATTTCTCCTGCATTCTTTCCCTGTTTTCTTTTATCAGCCAACCTTCATCCGTTTCTTCTTTCATTACTACATTCTTTCATTAATGCCTTCCCTTCTTTCTTCATTCCTACCATCCTTCATTCATCCCTTCCATCCGCTTTTCCTTCATTTCTACCTTCCTTCATTCATCCTTTTCTGCCTTCATTCCTACATCATTTTATGCCTTCATTCCTACCTCCCTTCATTCATCCCTTTCTGCCGTCAGTCCTAATAAAAATACAAATACAAATACCTTCCTTCATTCATCCTTTTCTAGCTTCATTCCTAACTTTCTTCATTCCTTCCTACCTTTCTTCCTTCATCCTTTCCTTTCTTCATTCCTACCTTCCTTCCTACATTTCTTTCTTTCTTTCTTTCTTTCTTTCTTTCTTTCTTTCTTTCTTTCTTTCTTTCTTTCTTTCTTTCTTTCTTTCTTTCTTTCTTTCTCTTTTTCTTTCTTTCTTTCTTTGTTTGTTTCTTTCTTTCTTTCTTTGTTTCTTTCTTTCGTTCTTTCTCCGATTCTTCCTGTTTCTTTCCTTGCTCCCATACTTCTATATCTTTATTTATTTCATTTTTCCTTAAGGGACACCAATCATTGTTAGTGTTGCTTCCATTCCCACATTGGCTTTCACTTTCTTTCTATTGTTGCAAAGATGGAATGAGAATTAATGAGGTTGCAACCTTGCATCAATTTCAGAATAAAATCGTCCACCTCAGATTGGAAAACGATTCCTGTGTTGACGTCCGTTATTCATGTGGTCTAACAGCATCCATTGCCTGTAACTGCTGTAGAAAATGCCCTGCGGCGGTCACTTGTATCTCTTACCGATACTTTTAGCGGGCGTCACACAAGGCAGTGGAAGCAGTGGCAGCTCCCTGGAGACAACAGCGGGTCTCATTATTCGGGGACATTTAACATTCTTTTAAACATATGCTACTGTTCTCCAAGCGCCACTGGCAATTGCGTCAATATTTCAAAATCAAATATTTAATGACAGTACCCCTTTATATGTTACAGATTTTCCAAATGTGCAATGTGGATAATACAGCAGCACGTCTCCATGGCAACACCCAAGGTGCATTTTGAACTCCTTTGACCATTCACTGAAAGCCAGCAGAGACGTTCACTGCTGGACATTTAGGAAAACGGTGTTGCTTTTCTTCTTAGAAACCACATTCTTTCTAGGTTCCGCAATCCTACTGGCATTCGATATCAATGAGAGTTGGGGCACAGACAAGGACGAGGTGGCACCCTTCCAGACTCCTTTTTCTGTTCCTGCACATAGCTCGTCCGCAGTCGCCATCGCCTCACAAGCATCACAGGGCCTCATTACAAGTATGTCGGTAAGGCAATGCCGGCGCCAGTATCGCTACTGGCACCGTTGCGACTGTACCACCATAGCAGGAGTTCTGCTCGCGGGTGCCCTTGCCGCCAACAGGTCTGACCTGGTGGCCGTACAGGCACCTGCGAGCAGAACATGATAGTAGCACCGGCAATTACTGGGTGCCGGACCCAGATGCTAGCGTGGATATAGCCTTGCCGGTAAAACTGCCAAGGCTTCCTCCAACCTCGTAATGAGGCCCTGTGTGCATCACAATGTGAAACCGTGCCTTACACTGTTCTGGAACCAATGTATGATGTTAATGCTAATGTTAAAGGATATTTAAACCGTGCACTATCACCACCGGAGTGGTCCGCTGGCACTCTCACAGATCTGAAAGGGAAAGAAGGTAGGGTGGGTTAGTAGGACTGAGCGGGAGAGGAGCAAGAGAGCTGTGATGTGCTGTTGGCAGCTTCAGTTCGGTTAACACTGTTCACTGAGTTTAGGTGCAATATTCGGTTGGTAGCCTTCATCTGTTGTTGTGCGAGGCTATGTGTGGTTTGTTTTGTGTTTGCGGTGTAGTGAAGTGCATGCTTTGGAGATATGGTTGTGTTTAGTTCAGAGTTTGAGAAGTGCGTGCAGAGGTGTGCGCATGATGCGTATCAGACACCTGCTAGTCATTCCCTATCTCACGTATAGCTCTGCAACATAAGCAACGTGCTCACTGTCTTTGCCTTGTAACACCACTAGGCAAGGATGTATCCGACTTGGGCTCCTGCACCTTGGTTATTATTATCATTATTATTATTATTATCATTATTATTATTATTATCATTATTATTAATATTGTTATTTATTGACCGCTGACCTAGCTTCAGGAAGCAGCAGTGTGCGTTAAAAATCTTATGGGGAAGAAAATGGTGAGTGAAGCAGAGACCCAAGGGAGGGTGGAACTAACAGTGGTGTAAGGGGGAGAATCTGACATTTGGCAGGAAAAGGGGCAGAGAGCGGGTATGACTAGGATAAGCCACAGCTTAATATTGAAGCCCTATAAACCAGTGCACTTACATATATATATCCATGCATTTGCATATGTGCATTTGTATAAAATGGTGCGATGGCAAATCCCCTGTATTCGCCCCTGATTTTTTACATAATTACCCTTTTTAACTTATGGTTTGCCTGTTTCCTGTAAAAATTGGAAAACCAATGTAAATGCACAGATGCAAATGCCAATCAGGTTAATCTGTTAATCTGTTAATGGAGGTTGATCTGATGATGTGGTGAAATTTGGAATTGCACTATGCATGCTTCATGGCTTACAAAATGTCGTAGTTCTTCAACTGGTTAATGGAATAATTGTCAATTGGCTTCAATACTCGTAGTTCGTAGCAGCTGGTACAGAAAGTGCAGGGCGCAGTAGGGACATTTCAAAAGAGATGGGAGCGCTTTGAGAATTATCCAATGTTAGGAGGTACTATTCCACAACAAATCTAAATACATGCCAATTGCACACGATCTAACTGACGACACACTGCTCTGAGCAAAGGCAATGTCTGCGGTGGGCGTTCCAGCAGTCATAATGATATGCAAAAAAATGGACTGCTGCCACTGAACTTCTGCATGTTCAACATTTGCACAGGAGGCTTGGCTTTGATCTCAAGGGACCAATGGTTGACGTCCGTGAGTCATGCTTTAGGCTTACCCAGTTTCTGCATGCAGGCATGAAGCCGGGATTCCAGGAGCAGGACTCGCTGCTGCAGCTCCTCATAGTCGTAGGCTCCCATCTCTTCCTGGATGGCCATCAGCACGCCGGAGAGGTTCCGCACTTCCTCCTTCAATTGGACAATCATCTTTGTGTCGGATTTGTATTGATCAAGGACCGGGATCAACGGGAGCAACTCATCCATTTTGTCCTTCAGCTCCTGTAAAGTTGTAAAAAAAATGGCGTATTATTGCCGCATATCAGTCGATATAAAAATCCTCGGTTTAACATTGTCATGGGAAAAGAACTTTCAGTGTCCACCCTCTTATCTTTAGGTCACCAAACCTAAAACAAAATTCTTATACCCAGTACTGAAAAAAACAACAAAACTTTACTCACCTCAAATACCAGCGTCTATTTGCTGTGACAGATTCCTCTCCTTATGAGAGTTTCCAAAGTTTTCTCTTTTCTTTAGCTACTTCGATGTTGGTCATCACTGGAATTCTGAGACCTAGAAACTGTGGGCATTTGGAGGACCCTGAGCTTCTGAAAATGGACAATCAGTGCTTGAGTTACACATTACCCCATACCATGTGTAGGAGGTGACTTATTACAAACAACTTAGGGGGCTCATCATGAGTTGGGCTGTAGCCCTTAAATGCGGTGGTAATGGTATTACCGCCACATTTAAGGGCTTGCCCTATCACGAGTTTGGCTCCAGCTTTTATCTGGAGGTGAAAATCCCATTTAGCGCCCTGTTTTTGGCGTTATTACCGCCGGCTTTATTAGCCCGCAGTATTAGCGCCGAAAATGCACCATTGGATCCAATGGACCCAATGGGGAATGGGTATTTACCCTTAACAACCAACCTCTGATCCAGTGGTAATATCGCTGGACCGGTGGGTGCTAAGGCTATTAGAGTCAGGTGGTATTACAGCCGGGATACAGCCCAACTCGTGATGAGGCCCAAGTGTCTAGAATGTACCTTGAAGATTGCAATATTTTGAAAGTGCCCCTCTATTGTAAGGCTGATATACACTGAGGTCTACTGCCAAGTTCCATGGAAGACGACACTAAAGTTCTCCTTTCTGCCGCATGAGCTTGGAAGCAAAAAAGGAACGTTCTCGTGGTCTACCATGCAGTTCATTTAGAAGAGACTAGAAATAGAGGCATGGCAGATCTGGGGGCCAAGGAGATGCCCACTGCTATGTGATGCAACCCCTGGAAGTGGCATGTGGGGCACACCCCCCAGGGCCCACCTAATGGTCCATCAGAGTTCTCCCATCAAAATCCAGCCTGGTATATGAGGTGTAAGTAAATTATACCATTGGTACCCCTTTTCATGAAGCCCAACCAGCCCAACCAAAGAGAACAGAAACACAATGAATTCAGAGAGGAGTGATACGTTATGGCATAAGCAAACCAGCACCCCACTTTGTGTTCCCCTGACAAACTAGTCTGTGGCGGAGATAATGATCACCCCAAAGCTAAGGAGGCACCAAAGAGAAACACGCAGAAGAGTGCAATGCAAAACACTGAATTTGATAATATGAGGCAGAACACCATGATTTTACTGAAGAGGCAGTGGAGGTAGGCAGAGGGCAAGATGACAGAAAGCTGGTTGGCTAGGCCAACATATTGAATCTGCATAATTCAAAGTTGAGAACACATAATTTAGAGACCTCTGTCTGCCGGAATCAGAATGTCAAGGACGGCTAAGTAGAGGCCCTGCAATCTCTGGGTGTGCTGTGAGGAGGACGAGGAGGAGCCGAGCTAACACGCCTGTCTGGCGTTTGTCTTTTGCTTAAAATCACCCCTCGCAGCGAAGCCGCAGTGAAGGATGGCTAAGGACAGGCCCAGCAGTCCATGTAGTACCGCAACGTGACGTGTGTTTTTAGGGATATGCGCCCGGAATCAGGGAAGTAATTTTTAACTTCTCCCTAGCCGATATTAAATGACACTGAAGTTCATTCGAGAAAGCCGCGACAGCGGCGACCAGCTGTTTGCCCGTTTGCTTTGTTTTTTTCTCACGCTGTCAGAACTTCCAGTGCTCTCAGTAGCGCCCTTGAATTCTGTTGTCCCTCACTCCGGTCCTGGTTCCTGACGGTTCTTTGGCAGGTTTTTATTATAATTGCCAACTCGGCTGCAAGTGTCTACGTTTGCTGCCCTCCTGGCTTGCTCTCTCACACTGAGCCACAAAGAACCCTGTCCGTGGGGAGGGGATACAACAGTCTACACTTCATCCCACCGCGTGCCTTTCCAAGTTATTCGTGGATCATCTCCGATAAAGGAAAATAACCTTGGTCTGTGAGCGGTGCTCTTCCTTGGGGTCTGGGTTTGTGCGTCTGCAGACTGTGACTTGGGGTGAACAGCATAATTGCATAGGAGGCAAGCGACAAGTGGCAAGCGGTGGAACGGTTATGCTCCCAGTCTAGTATACCTGAAAGGGGGCTTGATTCTACCGTTAATCAGAACTGATATCTAAACTGCATTAATTTATTGGAGGATTATGGCAGCTGAGTAAGCCAAGCGGGTGTTCCGTCAAGGCACATTTAGTTGGAAACCATATTGGACTAGACCAACAGTCTTAACCCATTCTGCCACCCTCACCTAGTGCTAATACTCTAGGTATGATAAGATAAGATCCATTGTGCGATCAGGGCTTTGTAGGACATTGAGCATGGTAAAACGCAAAGCCACTACCAGTCGCCTGGCGACCCAGGGTCCCAAAAAAGTTAAAAAAACAAGTAACAAGGAAAAGATCTCCACTAGTGAATATGGTGGCATCAATGGAGGGGCTATCTGGGTTGATACAGGGCTCGAAAGGGGGAACGGCTCTGGACTCTTACCTGCAAAAAGTAATACGACTATATGAGGAGATTAGCGTTGCAGAACAAGTAATTGCCTCTACAGGGAGGCAGGCAACCCTTCGTCAAACGACCCGGGCAAACCCCTCAGAGCTAGCAGGACCCGTATCTGGGGTAAGGGGCGGCCCGTGTTCTATGGTTGACATGGGTACGCTGTTTGGTCAGGAGCTGCTCTAGCAGCTCCTGCTCCACTACCTATGACGAGGGCCTGTACCCAGCCTATATGCTTTAATACTTCCCAGGAGGGCAATAGCGCCCCTCCGTCTCTGAAAATGGATCCACAGGGCTTACTGGGAGGAGGGAGGTACTAAGTAGTGAGCTCAGGTACTGTTTAGCCCGTAATATTAGTGGGAAGGAGACCATAAAGGGAACCCGAAACTCTATCGTGGGGCAGCCGATAACCACGGGAAGTGGTACAACAGTGAGTGGGGTGAATACACTGAGGCAAGAATGAGTGGTTCCTGTGGAAATACATGCTCCTTCTAACTGTGTGTCTAGTCAGTATGCGCCCCTTCTTTTGCCAGAATGACCACTGCCTTTGCCCCAGCATTTGATACAGCTGGGCACTCAAAAGGGGGCACAACTGTTGCAACTGTTGCCAAAATGGAGAGCAGATCCAAAGTGTTGCCCTTTTCAGTTGCCCCCTGAAGCCTTACCACTGGTGGCTGTAAAACTCAACGTGCCAACTCTGGGGACTGGGCATAGCGAGGATTGTGGGGCTCTGATTAATAAATCAGCTCAATGGGTTAACTCACATATCCAAAGGGAATTTTATAGATCCCTGTTCGATTTGAATGGCCCGCAGAGTAGAACCGTGGGTGGGCTATATGACAAAATCTGTTGCGGGGGACTGTGTGCTGGTAACCTTTAAGAACAGACAGGTTACCAAGTTCCTGGTTGGGTCTAACCTAGGCAGGCCTAGCCAAGACCGCAGGGCCTGGTTACCACCACTACATTTTTTTTATCCCCAGGATAGGCTAAGAGGAGATGCTCCCACCAGAAGTAGGGGCAATGTAAATACAAAAATGCTCATGGGTCCGAGCTGGATCCAAACACAGGTGGTGCAGTGGCCACTTGGTGGGGATTTAGGAGGGTGGGAGTGCCAGGACAAAATGGTAGTGTTTCTAACTCGGTACTCACCCAGAATTAATACGCTTGCCTGTCCAATATGGATGATATTGAATGACGTGAAACCCCAGGGGCGGCCCACGAGCATTGTCAGGAGCTGCCACCAAGTGCTGCCATGAGCCCCACCATAGTGGGTATTCGGGAGGGGGGGATACATTATCTTCACTATCACGGAATGTGGCCGGAATTAAAACAAGGCTCGCCCATGCTGAGATACAGACGGCATTGAATGAGTTAGACGTCATACTACTCCAGAAAACATGGCCACAGGAGGATATCAATGTTGATGGTTTTGTCTCATATCAGTGTATGGCAGAGAGAAACAAGTGTGGGAGGAGTTATGGTGGGATGTTTATACAGAGTACACAGGTCATCTTGACAACCCTGATGCATTATATATTGGTTGTTAAAATACTCAGACCAGGCCAGATGGATCTTGTAGTTATACATTTTATAACAATCCCCTCAAACAGTATGGGGAAAACTGCCTGGGTGGGTTGGCCTCAGCTATCGAGGAACTTTCCGCCACGTTCTGTCTGGGTAATGCATGTGTAGTTTTGGGTAGTAACTTCAATGCAAAATTGGGGACAGGGTTGGAGGATAATCTTTATGATACCAGGGAAGATGTGGTGGCATGAATTCCTCCCCCGGGTATGATGGACACCAGGCTGTGCACAGAAGGAATGCGTCTTTGACATTACTTGCATGAATGGGGATTATGGTTAGCAAGCGGGCGGGTGTGTGGGGATATTCCTGGCAAAATCACTTTCTTGTCTGCATTAGGTAGTTTGATGATTGATTATTTCTGTGTACCTGTTGAGCATTGTGGTTTCATAAAGGAGTTTGAGGTACTGGTTAATATATGTAGTGACCATTTCCTGATAAAACTAGAGATCAAGTCAGCCCCCAGGAAGGACAGTTTGAACCGCGTATATTCCATGGAGGTATGGTTGGACTCCTTGCGGCTTAGACAAAAATGTTAGGAGGACAAGAAAGAGGAATTATTGAGAAAGGCAGCACTCTCAAGTACACTCGAACTAGGAAGTCTCCTATCAGCGATACGTAAGGCACTAATATATCAGAAGAGTTTGGCAGGTTGCTGACCCAACTCTCACAGGTGTTCTCATGTAATCTAGGCAAACAAGGTGGGAAAAGAAGCAGGGGTGGTTTGACTCTGATTGCTCAAGAACCAGGACAGATCTTTTACGAGCATTGGGGAGCATGAGGCACTCCCAAAACTGCCATTATAGGGTCTAGATCTACCTATAAGAAAACCCTGGCATATAGAAAACGGGTAATCGAGGAAGAGGCATGGGAAACGTGGGTGGTGGCTGCCAAGAATTATGATTCTAAATTGCTCTCGGAGATTGCACAGAAGGGTCCGTATTACAAATAGAATACAGACAGACTGGTCAGTAATGTGCCAGAGATGGTTTGGGTGGATCATTTCTCAAATCTTTAGAGTTCAGGGTGCATGGCTGACGCAAAAGAGCCAGCAATTACATCGAATATGGGATGTGGCGAGGGGATAGGCACCGAGGTTACGATTGTCTTCTCAGTAGATGAGATTAGAAGGGCAATTTTTCAACAGCGGTGGACCCGTGCTAAAGGCCCAGACCATGTGCCGGCTGATTTATCTGTTATGGTCCCAGATCTGTCGGCTCCGATATTGACCCAAGGGTTTAACGCTATTTGTACAGGTGGAGCCATCCCACCGTCGTGGCGCATGCCCGTCATCCAACAAATATACAAAAGGGTCCCCGAGATTCTCCTGTCTCATCTAGACCCATATCTCTCCTGGACTCTTTCATTGGTCCAGCTAGGTTTTGGGACAGGGCTAGGCCCAGTGGAGCAGGCACTCAATCTTTACCTGATAATGGCACACTCTCTTTACTTGAAGGGTGAGCCTATTTATCTGGTATTCATGGACCTGAGCATAGCCTTTGACAATGTTAATCGCAACAAGCTGTGGGATAATATCAGGTCCATCAATTGTACAGGCCCTTTAGTAAACTTGCTGACGAGACTGCATGGCTTGATACAATCTTGTGTTGGATGTGGTGTTGATGGGCAATGTACTGGCTCGTTTCCTGTTGAGCTGGGGGTCCGCCAGGGTTTATACATAAACAAGCTCCTCAATCATCTCCTAAAGGCTTCTCCTGATGTTCCAAAAGTGGCGGGTCAGTAGCTAACAGTTCTAGTATATGCGGATGATTCTGTTTTGATGGCTCGTACACCGAGAGCATTACAATCATTCATTTCAGAGTATTCTGTGTCTATGGAAGGGTTAGACCTGGTCGTAAATGTAGCTAAGTCAACGGTGATGACTTGCTGGAAGGGGAGGAGGAGTATTAACTTTAGGTCCATGTATTGCAGGAACACCGTCATCCCAAGGGTTTATTTTTTCGATTACCTGGGGGACAGATTCTCCACAACTGTTGGTGCCATGGCCCATGTATCAGGAATTGAGGTTTAAGCAGGGCCTGCGAGGGGTGACTAGGGCTATGTCTAGGTTTAAAGCTAAACCGATTGCACCACTGCTGCGATGATCCAAGGGCAAAGCGGCATTGGTGGCCAGATTTGGGATGGAACTATGGGGTGACTCAAATATGGTTGTGGTCCAGACGTTGGTAAACCAATTCTTTAAGAATTTGCTGAGGTTGCTAACCTTGGCTCCAAATTTTGGAGAACATATGGAGTTAGGGTGCACACGAATCGCGTATACGATCTTGTTGCAGCTGGTACTTCGTTGGCTCAGGTTATGGGGAAATGTTAGAGCTACTTTAACGCATGAACTGATAACCTTTCTACCAGGCATGAATCTGGGAGATAAGATTCCATGGCTGCGTCATATCAATACACAGTTGAGGGGCATCCATACCACGCATTTGTACCCTACAAATCATCGTTACTGTATTTGGTCAAGTGGGTGTTATCTTGGCCAGGAACACTTCACCAGAAAAATAGCTACCCGGAGAGATACAAGTTATCCTTAACATGTTTCCAAGTATGTAGAAGGATAAACACATTATAACCTTACTTATAATTTAGGGCTTTATAAAGTGGCCATTACATTCAGAGTTTCCTAGGGGCAAATAGTTTTTTTTTCTGTCTTCTGGTTTGCACAGAGGTTCAGTTGCTCCTGTCATAAAAATGTGTCCAAGAGCTACTGTGGGCAAGTCGTTTTCACAAGCACCACTCTAGATGTTCTTGTTTTAGCTTTTGTCGTACAATTGTAATCTACGTCCAGGCACATCTAAAGAGCAAGGTAACCTAGGCTGCAGTACATCATGCCGCTAAGCCTTGCACACGGTCCTTACTTATGTGATCAACATGGAATGAAAGATATGTTCTTATACCCATATACAGCATTTCATTATCCAGGCCAAAGTGCTGAGAAGCAAAACACGGAAACAAAAAGACATCTTTTGGGGGACGGTAATTATATGTAAATCTCAGGCAATTTTATTTGCACCTCACCCATCTTGATTCTCATGTTGTTAACCTCAGAAGTAATAAAGAAAGAGTAGACCCTGTTGGCATGCCAATCCCATAAGCCCCCAGATACTGATCAAAGGCAACATGAATTAATACCGGAGACCAGTCTCTGAGCACGGGATCATGATTCAAACCTGTGATGCTCTGCATCGCTTTGCTTCCAAGACAAACGTGTTGCCCCAGTGCTATCCGCCTGGCCCATCAATTTCACATACTGGATACTGAGCATCTGTAGATCTTGAGTAAAATGTCTGATCCCTGTTAAGCTTGTGCATCCCATCCTCTGGTAGTTAATTGTTCTCTGTCCGGCGGACCTTGTTAGGACCATCAAATTGATGAAGGCTGGACACCCAGCCTTCCCTCCTCGGGGATCCGATGGTGTTTTTACGCTCATTTACTGCCACTCCCTAATGAAGATCAAGGTGCCGATCGCTTGTTTATTTATGAAGCGGTAGTGATGATGATGGGTTTATTATGAAGTCTCTTGCTGAATGAAACGCCGCTATTCGAGCCGCCGCTTGCCCTTTTCAGCCACGGGCTGTCTGCCAGATTAATGGTAAACAATGTCATTAAAATCTTTCTTCAATTCATATGTGATAGTTGGGAATTGCAGTTCTGGAGCCGATCCAGCTGTGTCTTTCATTTTTGCCCCTCACTTTCAAAATTAACCTCACGCTAAAGCAGACAATCTGCGTCATTGCGCTATTTCACCGGTAAATCTGCTGAAATACTACCAAAATCAGTTACCGTTACCACCACCACAAGTGGCAGTAATGCAGTGTAAATCACAATTTTTGGAGTTCGTTGGACTCCGTGGTGATTTTGGTGGAAAAACTGCAAGCTGCAATTTCCGCTGCAGTAATTCTGCCAATTTTTGGCATTAGAGTGCAGCATTTACCTCCAGCATGATGCAGTAAAAAATATTCCATTACTCTCAAAAAAAGTGACAGTAATGGAATTAGCACCATATTTTTACTGCTCTACCAAACTTGGAATGAGGCCACTGCTTTTACATTCGACTTGGGTGTAAGAGGCTCAGATCAGTCGCAGAGAATCAAACTTTTCAAATCACTCATCAAAACTGTGAAATTCCTCGCTCTGTGGGTTCAACAGAATATGTTATCCATTCCCCCAATAGACTTGGCCAATCAGGTGACTGGTACAGCAGGCAAGAATACACATTCCCCGCCTGCTGCTTCCAGCCACTCGAGGCCCTTCTCCTGGGTTGCCTCACCACCCACCAAAACAATCCTCATTCTTGCCCCATCCCTTCCACTTACCTGCTGGACCGGAGCTTTGTGTTTTAGTCCCGGCGCTCCTCCCATCTCATCTGCAAACCCATTGTGCAATATAACAAAGAAAGACAACCAGATTTTTGCAGGTGGGAAATACTAGTTGGGATGGATCAGGCACAGGGAAAGAAGTTCCAAGGATAATTGCCCATCTTCTTAATTTGTCATTCCGCCCATTTCAGCGTTACACGCTCATGAGCAACACTGATGCTATCGACATCTTGTCGAATTGTCAACGGTCAATGTTTTCCCTTTTCGTGCAATAGATAATTCTCAATGCCGTCATCTCAACCTAATCACCCTTCCTCTTAAAAGTGTAATTGGTTTAGGATTGAGGACATTGGACTCAGAAAGCGGATTTATCATCCTGGGCTAATAATGGGCCCATCACTCAGGGTTTGCCCCTGGCTGGCACATTACCCCGGTTAGCACCCCGCTGTAGGTCAGGGTCACAGGTTTTCACCTTCATTGTTGACCTTCACGTACCAGTGTGGGGAAGAGAACATTAAAGCTGAAAAAGCAGAACGCCCTTCCAATGTTATCTCTGTGCACATGCCACTGGTGGCCGTGTGCCTACAGTCTGCTTTTGCTTTTCTGAAGACTTTTCATGGCGGAGGCAAACAGTAGCAGAGGCAGGCCAGTCAGGGTGGTGAGATAATGAGGTGGGTAGTTACATTGAAGGGATAGTAGCGAGATACACATGGAGAGAACATAGAGATTCTGAAATCCATCCAACACACAATGCCTGGAATACTTGGATCCTGGATGGCTATCAGAATGTGAACTTGGCACTACAAGAGCTACTTAAGCTATCTACCCTTACATCTGGAGGTGTAGAGTGCAATTAACAGTCCACCAGCCCTAGCCAAGGTAGACCCTCGGTAGGGTCCCAGTACCATGGACAGGGTGTGATAGCAATTTACACCCCCGGCTTTGTTGAGATTGCACATAGTTTAAATGATATGATAGGATATGAAATGATAGGTTATTTATAACGCACTTAAAACCCAGAGGTTTCTAAGCGCCGACCTGGGGATCGAACCTGTGTTGCTCCGTGTCGTCTTGCTTCCAAGGCAAGCACGTTGCCCCTGAGCTATCTTCCCCATAAATTGTTATTTTGACAGGATATGCGCTTTGCGTCTCTTCCGAATGATTAATCACCCATCAAAAAAACAAAAACAAAATTTCAACTGCCATAGTAAATAGAAATAGGACAAACAATTGCAGCAGCAAGATCAAGGAGCCCCAGGTCAGCAGGTAAGGGTCGGGTGAGCAACAGTGTGAGTCTGGGGATGACATAAGAGGGGTTGGGCGATAGCTGAGATGCTAGAACACCCAAAAACATGGAGGTACCCACAGAAGAGGCTTCGGTGGCTCTTGGAACGTGGGCGTCGTTCTTGCCTGCTTTTCCAGCCACCTGGTTGGCTGAAAGCCCTTTCCCGGGTGCAAATTAATAGAAGCCTTTGTTGCATCATGTTCCAACTATATCCTGGATAGCTGCTAGTGTCGGGGTGCTGTCTCACTCTGCTTGAGAGTCTCACATTATTAGGCATCAGAGACTGACCTCAAATGTGGCTTGAACATGGTGGACCCATGTGGTGAATCAAAGATGGAGAGGAGCGATGCATGTCACATCCTGTTTCCATCTTGATTAGATTTGACATGTACGTGGAAGGGTGTTGATAGGAACAGATACAAAATGTGTTTGTGAGAAAGACTTTGACAAAAACAAACTTTATGAAAAATATTTTTTTTTCAAAAAACGCAGCAAAGTAAACATTTCAGAAGATTTAGTTAACTCCAAAGAACAATTTAAATGTGAAATTGACGATATGCAAAAATGTTTTTTGTGAAAAGCTACTTTTTTTTTTAACAAAGAAATCAATATACGACCTAGAAAAAAAGAAAATAAATAAGTGGAAACTGTGATGGATAATCGTTTGCATAGTAGTGGGCTGAAGGAATTCAAGGGGTTAAAGAGACACATGTCATAGGTTTACCCCTCCATTAAAAGTTAAATATTGTCTTAGTTTTATATAAGGCAGAACTCCAACCAAGTGACTGTAGAAATCCATATCATTTCAACCAATGCTTTTTTTTTGTTTTGGTTTGTAAACAGAAAACTTTTACAAATAGTTCAACATTATTCTAAGATCAATTTCAATTTCATTTGTTAAGATCAGTTTCAATTTCATTTGTTATAATCCAGTGCAAAACCTCCTTTCGGCATTGCATACTCTTCGTGGAGGTGGAGGCGGGGCTAATGAAGAAGGAAAGAGGCGGTGAGGCAGGGCATGTGATGTGGGAGTAGGGCGAGTGTACTGGGAAGTGAAGCTAGAGAGAGTGACTGGAGGATGGAAGGGGCAAACGCATCACAGGGTCCTCGAGGTACCCTTGTATTAGGCATTCATTGCTTGGTTGTGGGGGACAGGGATGGCACAAGTGGGGATGGGGACCGGGTGATGGGGATGTCCTCTAGAGATGGTGCGCAAAGGGTCTGCAGGCGGGTGGGAGGACCACATTTTGCATAGTTACCATTTAGGACCCTCCGGACATTACTGGCCACATGACATTTGGACAACCCACTCCTTAACCCAGATTTTAGCCCCTTCACGTTTGAGACTGTTTCCTCAAATCGTGGACACGTCAATGCGGTCATAGAAGGACCGGTCAAAGCTCATTTTAAGTGCCTCCATGCAAAGAACACAACTCAACCTTGACAACCATGTTTCAAGGACCTCGGATGCACCACAATGTACTGCACTGCGCCAGGTTGAGGCGACAGGTGATAGGGAGTGCACAGAAGGCCGCACTATGCTGCAGCATGCCAACTCTCGCCTCCCCTCCACATCTGCTCTGGAGTATGTAAGTCGGCACATGCGCCCATTCTCAGTGCAGTTTTCTCCAGAGTGCAAAGCACATCAAGCGATAAGCGACTCAGAACAGTGACCTACAGGAGCATTGATTTTCATGTATTGATGAGAGTCTTACCATGTCTGTCTACAGAACCCATGCAGAATATGAGATGTTTGTTCAGGGCTACGGTTACCAGAGGACTGCAATTCGCTGGGGACGCTCTTCTCCAGTCCCGGGCTTTGCTTTGACTTGAGCCCATTTTATGCAATTGAAGGTACCCAAGAGTGCAATTCCAGAATGCAGTTCATGGAGAAATGAAATCTCACGTCTGTGGCATTTCATCACCAGTGACATAGTGCCATCTGGTCAACTTAATCACGGTCCATCACAGAAATTTGTTGACCTCCTTTTGGTGCCAACGATGCCAAAGAAGTGTGCAAATATGGGGGAACATTTCTTGTGAGAAGAGGTTGGGGATAGGTAGGGATAGGCTGAGGCTGTATAGGTTCTTAGTAAGGGTAAGCATAATATTGTGCCTTTGTGAATTCTGTCCAAATAAGACATCACATACACCGCTGCAGTAAAGCTTCCCAGTAGGGTCATTTATGTATTTAATTGTAGTGTTCCGAATGCCTTCAGGCATCTGGGCCCGAAAAACACCTTCTGAAAAATAAACAAGGGACAATCAAGCTCCTAGTAGCTCCAGCAGAGAAAGATGATCAAATACATGAAAAGAAAAGATTTCAACACTCTGCGGAAGGCCAATGTGTTTTCTTCCAGCATGATAGCCATTTGGACTGCATTCCACAACTTTTCTGCACTGGCTGGAAGTGATCTGTCTAGACTATTGGAAAGTTTAGAACCTGGGCAACTGATCAGCCCCAGATTAGAAGAGCTCATCGATCTGTTAGGTAAATGGAGTCTGAATAGAGATTTTAGGTAGGGTGGTGCCGACCCAAAAAGACAACAATGCTAAAGGATGCCTGTTTTAAAGGTAACACGTTCCCGCACCGGTAGCCAATGGAGATCTCTCCTGTGGGCCGAGAGGTGTTCTCTTCTTGGAATTTTCTTAATAATGTTCACAGAATTGTTCTGTATAGTCTGACATTTCTTCAGACAAAACCTGTTGGCGGCAATTAGCACAGCATTACAATAGACCAGCCTCCAGAAAATGGTTGCTCGGGCAATAGAGGCCCAGTTCTTTTCATTTATGAATGGTCGTATGTTGTGGAGAAGCCAGAGGTAGTACTGACAATTCCTGCTGATTTGGTTGACATACGCTTCTGAACTCATGGAAGATTCCAGCAGAATTCCCAGGGTTTTTACTTGCCTTGTATTGGTATAGTGCAATTCTTAATGTTGAGGTTTTTATGATCAGAGTTCAATTTAGAGCGGGCCTTCCAGGAACTGAAGATGAGGAGTTCTGTTTAAGCGCCATCAAGGCACATCCAGTTCCAAGTCATCCAAGACTCAATAAGATCCTAAGTGTCAAGAATGTTGATGGAGTCAAAGGCGTGATCACTGCTGACATCGAGTACCAGCTGAGTATCATTGCGTAATTCGTAAATAATACGATTGAATCCCAGGGGAGTGAGCAAAGTGGTCTTAAATATAAGTTGAATAATACTGGGGATAGAGTAGTGCCCTGTGGTATACCACACTTTGGTGCCAGAGAAGAGAAAGCATCACCCCAGTGGATAGTCGGTTGGACAAAAATGATTGGATCCATTGGACAGCTCCCCTCAAGCAGTTTCCTAGATGTTCAAGAGATTGGAGGGGACGATATCATGGTCGAGCAAGTCGAAGGTTGCAGATCAATCAAGTAAGCTCAGCACTCCTGTTTTCCCACGGTCCATGTTGTTCAACATGTGGGTTTGTAAGTCGTACAGTGCCGTCTGTGCTGTGTGCTGGCCTAAAACATGATTCTTGTTTATGGAGAATGCCTTTGGATGCCACAAAGCTTTGAAGTTACGACGTGGAAAAGCTAACAAGTATTTTCAAGAGGAAATTACAATTGCCAATCGGCCTGCTTTTATTTGGTTCATTATGGTCTAGTCTAGGCTTTTTAAGCAGGGGGGTTACCGTGACTGCCTTAGTAGAATCAGGAACACAGTTGTCCCGAAAAAAGGAGTTGACCAACCGTGTAAGGAAAGGAACAAAGAGTTCTTGATGTTCGAGAATTATTCTGGAGGGAATATTTTTTCCGAGCAGGAGGTAGGTTGCATGGTTGACAACATAGTCTTCATGTAAATAATAGTGATCAATGAGAAGGTACATTTGGGATAGTCATGTGAAGAAGTCTGATCCACCAAGGGTTCCATGGTTGGGGGGGGACAATACCATAGTTTCTTTAATGTTGTCCCTAACCTTTGTTATTTTGGCTTGAAAGGCAACCTGCACTTCTGAACAGTCCTCATGTGAAGGTTGGACTGATATGAACAGTGCCTTGGCCTTCTCCAATGATTTTAGGATCTCAAAGCACTTGCCAGTGCAGTCATCGTTTGCTCTAGATATCCGTGTGTACTTAGTTGCTCAATAGGACAGGCCTAGGCAGGGACACTTCATATTTCATCCTTTAATTTTCACAAAATATGCACAGATAAACTCATAAATCATATGACTTCACGCAAGACCTGCACTTCTGGATATCTCGGGTAAAGTGAGCTACCTGTCAAGCATGCCTGATGTAGTTTTATAGTCTTTGAATAGGACTTGCATGCGTACCACTAAGATCGTATTACTGTAACAGGGAGATTTCATGGCATGTAGTTACTGCTCTACAAGGCATGGAGGGCTGGGGAAAGGACAGGGTCAGTCACATGTGCTGTTAAATAAACAGTGGGCCTCATTACGGCCCTGGCGGTCCCGTAATGAAGGGTGCCGGTACGGGACTGGCACCCTTCATTACAGGAGCGCGTATTACGAGGTTCCCTTTGCGGGACCCGGAACAGACGTCTGGTAAAACCAGACATCATTTCCGGGTCCTGCGAGGGGACCAGGGAGCTAATGACGGGCTGTTATTAACGTGCCCGTTATTAGCTTCCTCCGCATTCCCATTGAGCCCTATGGGGGCTCAAATGGGAATGGGAAATGGTTCCTTCAAGGAGGAATTACCGGGTCCTCCAAAGTCGGAATGACCGGTTATTTATCATTGAAGTAACCCGGTACTGGGACCTGGTATGGAGGCAGCCATGCCCTTATTAATGAGGCCCAGTAAATCAACATGGTTTTGAATTTCTTCATGTCTATTGCCGAATGTAACTCATTCAAGAAAACTCTTCATATGAAGAACGAGATGCTATTCAGTTTCAGTGTCCTAGAGTTGTCGTTCTCGTATTTAGAGGATTGTATATAGGTTCATCCCTTTCGATTTGTTGCCAATGGTGGCCCACCTGATATGGGTGTTGGGGCACTTACCCACTATCTATCACGAAGACCCCAAGGGAAAAGCACTGCACTTCCTCAACCATCCTTAGAGCTTCTTAACACTTCAATGCCCAAATCCTCCTGCACCCCACACATGTGTTTGCCACTGATTGCTTGGACTTGTGGAATACACAGAACTCCCTGCCGGTCACCTTATTTAAGACATACTTCTTTGCCTTTTTTGAATGTCTATTCGTTTGTCTATTTATTTTTAGAACAGGGATGTAATTAACAATCAGAAATGACTTGCGATAACACATGTACACATGGCATTGCCCGAAAAGTGCCTGCACAAAAGAACAAAGATGAGAACAAGTGGTGAGACAGTTTATGAGGGTGTAAAAAAGGAAATTAATATATTTTAGAAAACAGGTGACCTACAGGGGTAATATTAACCAAAGTGGCCAAATGCTTCCTACCATTTATAAATACAAAAAACATTACTAAGTGTCACTGAAGGTATTGGTGGGCTCAGGGTTGGATGATGAGGGAGAGTACAATTAGTGACATTTTAGCCAGGTAAGTTTTAAGAGATCCACAGTTGGCCTGGCTGGGATTGTTATGGACAGTGGGTTCCAGTGAAGCGAGGGGAGGCACAGAGTGGGTATGGGATGGTAAGGTTGATTGCAGCGGAGGATCAAAGGGAACGTGATGGTGAACAAGCTAAGGTACTATCAGAAAGGTACTGATAGCTTTAAAGTCCAGGAGAAGGAACTTGAAAAGGGAGCGGCTGTTCATGGAGAACCAACAAGCATATTGTCGGCAGGTAGAAGCGGGGGAGAATCTGGGTGGGTGGCAGAGAGTGCGGGGTAGCAAAGTGGAGACCTTTGTCTGGAGGGAGAAAAGAGTAGAGAGGAAGGCCAAGGAGTAGGCTTGATGGGTGGGAACTGCAAAGGATCGATGCTAATTCAACAGGAGAGGTGGGGAGAAGGTGTCGAGAGTAGAAGAGGCAGGGGGGATAGAATGGAGTCTTATGGCCAAACGGAAACAATTTACGAGGATATACACACACACCCTAAGGGAAGCCACATGGTTCCAGGGGCTAATGGTGGATTGCAGAACATGATTCAAGCCAAGGCAGTAACTAGCAATAATGCACTGGTAACCTATTGTGGCACCCTTTCCATTGCAAACAAAACATTCATGTTAATAGTCAGGCTTACTTTACTCATGGCCAAGTCCTGATTTCCAAACCCATTAATGAGAGGGGGATTGCAAAAGTACAGGAAGATTGATAGATAGCCAAGACCACAGCAAATAGGGACTCTGTGTTTGAACAGCTGACAACTGGCCCAATGTCAGCAGTGCTACCCTAAACCAGCACATTCTTTTTAGCCAATAGCTATTAAAATAATGGCACTTGCAGTTTTGCTTTTCCCATTATGACTATGGGCCTGCCATTCACAGCCTGTCAAGTTCTGCTGACTAAACGCCATGGCAGGCTGAAGGTGACCCTGACAACATGGAGTCAGCTGGCAGCCATGTTTATGCTTTTGGAGAAAGCCACAGTCTCAATTTCAAAGTCCCAAATAGAGATAACGTTCATGTATTGGGAAGAGGTCGCAGGACCTGAGTCCCTCGGAAGCCAGATCATGGGATCATTAATTCGTAAATTTATGTCATGAAATATTGAGAGATAGAATACAATATAGCTGTTAGGGCACATTGGCATCAGGTTCCTACACTAGATGTGTCTGTCAATAGTGGGAAGACGGGGGACGTCTCTGGGGGGTACGGGGGTGGGCATGTGGTAAAGAGCCAATCCTGTCATGCTTCACTCCACAAATCGGTTTGTAGACTCAGCCACACTAAGCACGGGACCCCCTAAAAGCATAAGATGGACCCCCTCGGTTGCTATGCACCATAGGTGCTCTCTCACACTTTGCATTTTCAAATGATTTCCAAATTAGGTGCGTTGTATGTACATGGCCGTATTTTCTTTGGGAGGCAAGGGTGTTTGTCCCCCTGTCCCCCCATCTTGTGTGGCACACCATTTTGTCCCACTCATTTGCAGGAGCCCCTTTCACCCCGATGTCATGCCCCACCAACATTTTAAGAATAGCTACTCTACTTTGCATGTAAATGTATCTCACTGATATTAAGTGTGTAAGTCCAGTGTGTACACTAAGCCTGGGGACCTCGTCAGAGAGCCCCTGTGGGACATACAGACTGTAAAGGCAAGTGATTGGCTCCCCTCTGAATCCGCTGCAGGGCTCACGCTGGGTTCCCTTTTAGGCATGTCGCGGTGACATACTACTTACATTGCATGGTTACATTGTTCTGCTATGTTATGTTATTGGGATTAATACCTCACAATGCTGCCATATGCAGGCTATGCTTGACTGGAACTGGGAGTGCGCCTACATGAATGATTACATACACGGTTCTTCATGTCTGGCTGTTAATAAGTAAAATGCTGTTTTATTGCAAAATATTATTGTTTTTGTTTCGTTTATTTTGCTTCAATAGTGCTTCACACCAAAGCGCTGTATAATACATTGGACGGATGGTATTGATTTATTATTATTATTATACTATTATTATTATCATTATGATTATTATTAATATTATTATTATTATTATTATACTATTATTATCATTATTATTATTATTATTAATATTAATATGTTTGGTCAGATGGTACAAAATAAGTGATAATTTAACAGAGAAGAATAAAAGCCAGGAAAAGAACACAGGAAACCAGAAAGAAAGAAATGCAATAAAGAACCAGAAAAACACAGACAATGAAAATCCAGCAATCATATATAACCATGCCGGACAAAAATATCCCCTAAGCTTCCATCGTCAAGTTAGGGAGGGAGGTGAAGTCTAGGAAATAAAATAAATAAATAAATAAATACCTTTGAACATAAATCCTTCGACCAAAAGATCAGACAATGGACTTGGGGAAAAATGGGGTGAACTAATGGGGAACTATTTACAAGTGAGATATCCATGGATTGAATGAAAATGGGTATTTTCAAGAACATTTTGCATATGCAATACAGATATGTCATGTAGTGCCACTTTCACCCATATGCTGCTCACCCAAACCCCTCCCAACACTCACACCCATGGCTGATGCTTTCTTGCCCCTACTATTGGTGGTTACGGGTTGGTCCTGCTCGGGCCTGATAGAGCCCAGGGTGCAGCCACCCTGATCCTACTGCGAGTCTCGCCATCCTGGTGTGTTCAGAGCAACCAACAACCCCTGTGCAATCTGCTGTTCACATCCTCATCCCCCACAACACTCGTTTTCCGAGCATTGTCCTCTCATACCTACCTGCTTCTCCTTAGTAGCCACCAGTCACTCAGAACTTGTGCCTCCTCATCTGCTCTAATACTGTACTATTGGTATACCTCTCCCCCATCAACATCCTCTACGTACCTAGTACAAGGCACCCCAGTTCATATTCTTGGCCCACCCTATCCATTCCAAACTCACCTACTCCATGCGTGTCCCTCAAGTGGCACCCTTCTCTGTCTCTGTCTCACCCACTCCCTTCTCTCCGACTGAATTTACACTGAGATTATAGAATTTCCAACACCCCTGCAATTATACCCCTTTCCTCCAAGACCACTTTGACACCCATTAGCCTAGCTCTCTGCTGCTGCAGTAACTGAATCCTGCGTCCCAAGCACACATGGCACAGCCACTCTTGCTGCCCGCCACACCGATTGTGTTTTATTTTTTATTTTTTATCCCACGCCCTTTACATATGAACATCTTGGTGTGGTCTGATAGTCCGGACCATTGGCTCCTCATCTCACTTGCGCTTTTCCGTATCTTACTTTGATAGCATCTCTGATTATTACTGGCAAAAAAGATATATCTTATGCACAACACCTCCATTCTTTCCTCTACACAATTGCCCTTCCAGGTTCGAACGTTCCTTCAACTCTAATAATTAAAAAAGGTAACAGTGGAAATCTCTGCTTCTGGATCACACAGACAAAATAGAAAGGTAAGGCTTGGAGGCTCCTGGTTGACATATGCAACACAGTGAACATGTAGAAAGACAGTCAATAGAAACCACTAGGCTGTATTGTTTAAGGTAGTCCTTTAAAGCAAGCGTATTGTTGAATTTAGAAGAACATACAATGTCCTCATCCGCTTTAAGTCTGGATTCAGAGCTACCTTCTGCACAATAACTAATGGAAAAGATGACAGGCAAGAGACTTGTGAAACTTTTTGAGTAGGGAGTGAAGACAAGCAGCGGCCAATAACCTATAGAAACAGGATCAAACGATGGAAATGTGGGCTGATCATGTTTCCTATGAATTTCCATAATCCGGTTTGTGTGAAAAGGAAGCGAGCATTATGCATCACTTCCTTTTACTTCCCTTTAAGCAGCTAAAAAATATTTTTCAAAACCTACATTTCCCAGGTACCTTGGGGCCTTACTGTAGTTTCTGAATTGTTGAACTTCTAATATTCCAAGAAACCTGTAGCCAATGGACCTCATATCCTACCCAGTCCATGTGGAAGTTGGAAGGTATCTTCAACACATGACCAGATCCGCAAACAAGGTCAAAAGGAAAAATCACAAAGAAAGTAAAAAGACAAAAAGAAAAACACAGCATAGATGCCCGGTCTATTCAAAAGCCTTCTGCTTGTTACAAACACCCAAATGAATCAGGTCAGCTCCCAACAAATCAGAACAATGCACAGCAAATACACATCAACTTAGTGGCATCTGATAGCCAAGGAGAGATTCTATTCATCTATGTGTCTTTCGTAGAATCGGACATCCTTTACGCTAACAAGTAGTGGAGATTCTTATTCCATATCCAGGTCCATAGAGGAGTAGTGTGCTTGTTTAAAGCTTACCACCAACAAACCTACCTCCTCTATTGGCTGAAAGTAGAACACCTTCAATTCCGGGTCTCTTGATCTATTGTCTGCTGTCAACATATCTTACAATATAGCACTGAGGCTGAGGGCATCCAAAAAAATGAATCCCTGGTTGAATGGGCACCAAAACATCAAGACCATCCTGTTCTATCACCCGCCTGATGTGCCTAATTAGAGTGGGATCTGTGTTATTTGACCGAAGTCAATAGATATGCAGCGGAATCGACCGTAGTCGATTTTGTCGCAAATCTTTATGACATTCGGGCAAACAACCAAAATTCCTATCCTGCCAGCGGCCCTATACCAATCCCCTCCTCCCTTGCTTACCTTTTTAGCCAGCCGCCGGTGCTCCCGCTATACCCCTGCAATGTATGTTCCGTCCCTCTAAAGCGAGTCAGAGCTGGAGCGGCAAGGTCCCTTTTTCATTTTTTTTCATTTTCTTTTGGAGTCCCCCACTTCGAATGTCCTGGAAGTGGGGGATGCCCCTACAACCTCTGAAGCCCATTGTACCAAGGGACTCCCCACAACCCCTGCTCCTCATGTTCCATATAATTTGTTAGTAGTGGCTGAATTCGGCCAAATTGTCCACACGGACAAAGACATTCTTTCATATTGGATAGTACCATTAGAGTCGGGACAGACACTGAGGCAAACTCTTTCTATATCACCAGGAACCACTCAGATGACATGTAACTAACTCAGACTGCCCTCCACACACGTATAAGGGTTTCCTGGAAAGGATGGGCAGACATTGACTTGCCCATTTTGGTATGATGGGAAACCACACCTTTTCATGTAACAGATCAAATAAAAGAAATTCAACACTGTTTATGAAATATGTAGTCAATACCCCTCAACAGCCTCTATGACATGATATCCTCTCCAGGCCACTTCCTCTTCCGGTCCTAGGAGTCTCTCCTCCTCAACGCGTAGGCCATCACGTCGCCCCCCCACGCCACCTGACTCGCTAAATGCCGCCCGCCCCTCTCCTCTCTGCCACCCATTACAGCTGTGCCCCGCCTCTGTTCCCTCTGTATCCTACCCCCACCTGTATATCTGTTCTGTTTTTACCTCTGAAGAGTGCTCTGTTATGCATCTGTACTATTGCATACCTTTGTAAAGCAGTCCATTGTATATCTGTATTGGTGTATACCACTGTAAAGTACTCTGATGTTTCTCAAAGCTAGGTACAGGCTCAATAACTACCATAATAATAATAATGTCCTGCTCTTTCAGCAGATAAGTGCTCTTTTCTTAGTTTGCCCCTTCTTATACTTATATTGTGATTTTTAGTCATATGCCTAGTTTACATGAAACTCAAACCTAGCTGTGACACAGGAAAGTGCTATAGAAGGGTAACTAGGTACAATAATATGGGCACATTTGGAAGAACATGAGAAGAGGGCATAAACGGGGTTGTAGACATGGGAAGCAGGGGATGGGACATGTTAGCTGGTACTGCAGTTTTTTAATGCCTTGTTATTGTAGTTAAATGTCATCCCTTGTTCATGAGTCTCTCCATGACATGTGGCAGGGCCTAATTAGCTTGACATTTATGGAGTAAACCTTTCCCGCCTCCTCCTCTGAAAGTCATGCTAGCACACAGGGATATTGCAGGTGCTGGCTCACAGTTTTTCTGCAACGGTGCCTAATCTTTTTAATGGGATACAACAGGGCAGCGGGAAGCGATGGACAGTGAACTGCAACTCAAGCCCCATGACCTACAATCTCTCCACTGGCTCCCGGTTGCTTCAAGGATCAAATTCAAATCCCTCTGCATCATCCACAAGGCTGTCTGGGGCCAAGGACCACACTATCTACTACTGGCTCTCACTAAATACTCTCCCTCCAAATCTTTACGTTCCTCCGGCACCAACTCTCTGTGTGTCAAGCTCTTCGCTAAACAGCGAGCTGGTGGCTGTTCTCTTCCCCTCGGCTGCTCCCTCCTATGGAATAGCCTCCCCTACCCTGGGCATCTTGAGCCGGATCACCTCAAATTCCGGAAGCTCTTCAAGACTTTCCTTTTCACCTCCTCCTTCCCCCTTTCCCTCCTTTGTTAAACCTCACAGTCGCTGAGATTGGTGACCAGGGCCCTTATATGTCCATCCAGGTCCTGGCCTCTCACACCCAATCGCCTTCAGTCTTCGCCCACTCCCAGCACTTGCCTTGGCGCCCACTGACCTGTGCTATCACAGGGCTTCACTTATTGATTGGCATCTGACCAGTCCCACCAAGTGATCTCTGCCAGTCACTTAACAGCTGCCTGGCAACTTACACTCTAGTCTCCGTTTGAGTCCAAGCACTTGTCCACCCATCCCTTCTCTCTCTCTGCACTTGCACGTTCTGAATGCTCACAAAGCTTAGTAGGAGCGCCTCTCTCTCTCATTGTTACATTTGCCTCTCATTCCCTTGTTCCCTTCCCGTTATCCTGTGGCTGCCTTGAAGCACAATTTACTTCATGTATAAGCCCCTTACAAATACACAATAAATAAATAAATACATACAAAATGACAAAATGATGCTCAGTGGTACCATAAGGGAAGTCCATCCCCTCTTTCCGCACCCCAGGAATTTAGACACACGTTAGTCTGTGGACAGGGGCTGCGAGGGATGAGGCAATTATGGGGTGGAAGTCTTGTGAGGGATTGTCATAGGAGCTAGAAATGATTTCAAGTGTGCCACCAGGAATGTCGCCATACCAGCGATTACCGCCACATACGCTCTCATTCCATGGTGTCCCAAAGGAATTCCACAATCTATTCCGACGGCTAATTTTGAAATAATGTTGAATTACAGGAACATTGTCCTGTAGTAACTGGCCATAGGCCTGAGTAAAGCATGGCTGGTCCAAGAAGGCCAAGAAACATTACGATCTGGTAATTCACCAAGGAGGAGGGCATTATTGCTATTAGAACATTCCACCCAATGAGGATACTGTGTTTTATTTATTTATTTATTTATTTATTTATTTATTTATTTGTTGAACATTTGTTAGGTGACTCTACAACAAAAATAGTGTTTCCGGGCGTTTAAAACTCGAAGAGACAATGGTGACACATTGCAATGTTGGGTGCAGAATGACATACGCCAGTCATCATTGCCCACTATTAGTGCACTGTCTGCAATGTAACTGCCAACATGCCAATATTCTAATGACGCTTTATAGGCCCTGTACAGTGCAAGGACAATACCGGTAGCAATGGACACTGAAGCCTGAGTTTGAGTAACACCACATTGAGATTGTCTTTTCAAATTGTATTATTAATATTAGTATTATTATTTATCTATGTGATTATCTAGCTTTGTGAAAGATATGTGTTCATGTATATTATTATTTTTACTGTTAGTGTTATTGTATTTATTGAGCACGGATCTAGCTTCGGGAAGCAACGGAGCACCTTACAGTCAGTGGGGAAGAACATAGTGAGGGAAGCAGAAAAAAGGGGAGCAGGGAGCTGAAAACAGGGGAGGGTGGGCAATTGGCAGCAAGGGATCTACAAGCAACCGGGGGAAACATTGAGGAAGAGATCATCAAGTCTCAGATAGGGTGGGGACTCGGGAGTGTATGGGGTGTGATCCTAGGTGTTAGGATGAAGATCTTTAGCTCTTTTCCTAACTGTAGAAGCAATGGGAAAAGCCTGATGTTGACAGGGAAGTGGTCAGAGAGTCTTGAAGCATAGACAGAGAAGACCTGTCTTTTGGTTCTTTCCTTCCCGCACCAGTGGAGTTCAGGTCTGCACATGTCAAAGATAGGCATTAGTTCAAAGGTATTCATATTTATTCTCCACCTGGCACATTCCATCCATGCTACATTTCATCTTTCCCCGCTCTTACCTCAGTTTTGATATGATATGATATGGCATTTGTAACGCGCCTATACACAAGTGTTTCAAGGCGCGACGAGGCAGGGAGGGGGGAACAAAGGGAAGACAGACAACGATCCTACTAGGTCAGGTGTCATTCAGACCGCGCAAGTGCAGGGTAGGGGGAAGAGAAAAATGCAAGGGGAAGGGGGAGGGGGGAGTGCAATACAAATAGTAGAATAGAAATAAAATAATAAATAAATAGGGACAGCTGTTGGCAAGTGCAAGGTAAGTGCAGACAAGTGCTGGGGGGGGCTGCAGTGATACAGAGACAGTCCCGCAGTGCAGGGGTTGCCAGGGAGGCAGTGCAAGTGAAGAGTGACTGGGTCCAGGACCGAGGTCGGTGAGAGTGGCCCAGTTGCAGGATCAGTGCAGTTTTGGTGAAGAATTTAGCAGGGGAGAGGGAGAGAGAAAGCAGAAGCGAAGAGGAAGGTTTTGAGGTGCTTCCGGAACCGGAGATGGTTCTCCTCAAAGTTAATTCTTCAATCATATATTTACCAGGTTCAGGGAGAAAATGCAAATGTATGGTGTGTTAAGCAAAAGAACACAAGAAGATTTGAAAAAAAGACAGTGTTTAAAATGCAGAGAGATATAGGAAGCCCAAGGCTTAGGAGTGATCAACTACAACATCCAAATACGACCATTGCCAATTCCAAGAAGAATCTGCCACCTTGCTTTTCCAGTGGCACTGGCCCACGAGGCACTTCTGCATAAAGGCAGCATATTCTTGCCCAGAGTGTCTGATGTCATGTCATTATGGAGGACCAATGATGGGGTCTGATATTGCACAGTGTGGGCAGCTGCATTGAAAGATTGACGGCACATATGGAAATGGCAGCATAGTTTTGCTCTCTAGGTGCACATGTTTGTAGACCTTTGCAGTTCAAAGAGTTACTCTATAGGATGGCCACATCTGGAAATAGAAACACAATGAATATGAAAATATGAACATATTGGAAGCAATGTCATCAAGGAAATGGAGGAACTGGTAGAGCGTACAGGTCATTATTTCAGCAAAGTGGGTGGACGGCAGAGTGATGCAAGATGAATATATTGCCCCAACGCCCACTATTCCTTCTCGTCTCGCCCCATGATCTCAATGTGCTCTGGACACACACAGGACATAGTTTCAAAAATGTTTGCTATTATGCTCCTGTGAATATGATATAATAATTTGTATTTGTATTTGTATTTAATTATTATTATAATTTATTTATAGCGCGCCTATACACAAGTGTTTCAAGACATGATACTAGTGATGCATCCACTAGTTATCCCTAAAATGCTATAGTTCATCCTTTTCCATGACACACATATGTATGTATGAGAGGTATAAGGCACAAACCTAGCTGGTAACCAACAGAGAGCGGTACATTGGGGACATCTTGGGGGCATCCCCTGGTGTCGCTGTGTGCGAAATCATTTCAAGGGAATACACGTGACACACACAGGATTCGGTTGAGGTCAATGGATGAACCCCCTCTTTGATGAAACCCTGATGCCAAGGCTTGCATGTCTTATATGCGTTTTAAATTCAACCAACTGCCAATCTTAGAGGTCACTGGTCCCCGCAGGGGGATCATTTCCAAGGACTTTTCATGTCGATTATGTACAATTGTGCAAAAGGGTGCATTATGAATGAATTAAAAATTCTCTCACAAAGTGAAAGTGATGTAAAACCTGAAAGTATCAACGCAAAACCTTTGATTTATTATTATTTGGTGCTTTCACTGTAGAAGTCCTATTCTCACATTGGAATATGTACATCTCTGGGGTATTTGACCATCACATTTCATTTTATTTAGGGGAGTTATTAGACTGCCATACATAATCCACATATACACATATATACAGCAAGGAACATAACTTGCAACATTATCAGCCTAAATTGCGTTGACATGGAACTTCAAAGCCAAACTAAAACCAAAGCTGCTTAGATAGTGCCTTACTGTATACATGTACTTTGCTAGAGGATACATAACTTTATAAAATGGTGTGGAACTTACCCATACATTTTACTTAACATTTACTTACTATGTGCATGCTAAGAGATAAGGAAAATACAACAGGGGCCTGGCATTCTGCACATTAGCTTGGAAATGTAGCCATGTCATTTTAAATCAAGCACAGTATTGTCATTAAAAATGTAGAAAATCTGATGTCAATTTGTTTACGAACATTTATCCTCTTTTTACTAAGTTACATAATTTGAAGATGTACGTTGTTCTCAAATCAGTAATGTGCATCCCATACAGAATATATGGCAGCTGATAATTAAATGTGAATTTTAATTATTTCCTTAATAAAAATAGATTCATGAAGAACACTGTAATTTTCATATAAATGTATAGAAGAGAAAGTATTGTGATACAACTATTAAAGAAGGTCTACACACTTTAAATGCACTGGTAATAACTTAATGTAGTTAACTTGTTAGGCATTATACACTTTGTTTTATCTGTATTACAAATATTATGGTGATATTATTTGAATTTGCCTAAGCTGTTTTTTCACTTAGGTCCCATGACGAGTAATGCAAGTTCACATTGCAGCAAAACACAAGTGCTTGTGAGGTCCAGGAAGTCACAAGGATACCATATGTGATAAATGGGCTGCACCCCACAAGCATGTGCTTATCTCAACCAAAATACCAACTAAGTACATCTAAATACATTCTAAGAATATTCCATTCATTGTCCCATGATCTAATGAATGGCTATGAGTTATCACATATTTGGATGGGCTGTTTTCAGAATAAATGCATCCGAACAACTTGCTTTCATCAGATTTGGACTTTTAGCTTTTTGCTTGGGTGTCAAGTTCATCTGTGCATGATTGATGGATGACATCAGCCTAAGAGGCCTACTCTGCTGTTCACATGAAGCATTACATTGAAATGAAACTTACATGTGCAGAATTGACAGAAATGAAATGTGGTCAATTCATATTACATTATCGTGCAAAACATATTATGTCTTTATGTAACTGTAATGATTTGATTTAGCGAAAAAGTGGAAACTGTTCTGAAATCGGCAGAGTGTCCCCACAGGAATATACAAAAGATGATATATTTATATGTATTCATCATTGATACATGCATGCACTTTTAATAACTTCATCATGTTTTACAGTACAGAACAGAGAGACATCTCTAAAAATGCAGGCCTGCTCTGAGAGTTTGAAAAAGTATTTGTTTATGGTGGGAAATATTCCCATTAAGAGTTATGGCAGAAAATATTAATTTAATTCTGAATTGTAAAGAATCACCCCTGACACAATTCTAAAATATGTGTAACCTATCAAATGAGGGGGTGTATTCTTTGGAACTATGAACCTTGAGCAAACCACTGGGAAGATAAAATTGATCAAAAATGATGATGTCAAATAACCTTCTGTGGGAAAATGTAGAGCCGATTTGAGTTCAAACCCACAGAAAATAAAGAGAGTTTAGGGAGTATAAAAAAGTCTGCAGATGGGGACCCTACACAAAGCGATGAGTATTGAAGTGGGATACAACCTCAATATGATGGGAAGGACTCCCTAGGATGGGCTTATTTAAAGAAAACATATTCCAGGACTTTGCCTAAAGCAGACCAGATACCATGAGAAGGAAGCAGAGACTGGGTGGTTTAACCAACTGGATGGCAACAGCCTTGATCTGGGAGGTGCCATGCTAGTTCTTTGCTGTAAAAAAAACAGCATTGAATATAAATGCCCCAATGTAATTAAATATTTATCCTCAAGAATCATTTATTAATAACCCCACTGAAAAGGCGGATCAAGGAGGTGGTTGCTTGATGGACCAATTCTAAAATACATTTTGAGTGTAAAATGTGCCTTGCTCTCTGTCAATAGCCACAGTAAATCGAGAACTGATTTCAATCAGAATACTAGCACGTTTTTTCTGTGCCAAGCATGTAGTGTCTTTTAACCATAACCTAGCAAATTAAACCCCATGTTTTCAAGGGTGTGTTTTGAAAGTTGTATTGTGTATTGGTATGCAATGTTTCACAAGTTGACACTGGGTTTTGAACGTTTGATCTTTGACAGCCATAGTTATTTAATAAGAGGTATAATGAGAAGTTGGGTTACTTTCATTCCGTCAAGAATTATGCAAGTTAAAATGACCAGTTAAATCTCTAATGACATTGGGCAAAAGGAGGAGTGCACTTTGAATTGAATAGGCCTAATCGGTCCAGTGGAATTAGAGTGCTAGTTTTTCTCCTTGTACTAAATTATAAATAAGACACCCAATTGTCTGTTTTTACTGATTTTTTACAGATGAATATAGACAGAAATAACTTGTTTTCCTTTCAGTATTTATTTGCAAACAATGAATAAAAACCGAAATGCCTGTCTCTTGTTTGGGTCTTGTCAAACATGCATGACAGGTCAGTGGCTGCGCAAAGTAACATAACAAAAAGGTTGAAAAAGTAATGTATTTCTTTTTAATTTGTTTAAACGGCTGCACATATGCAGCACTTGACTTGTTGTGCAAGAACACAACTCTATGCATTTCCCCATTACAGGAATCCAAGTTCTAATGTGCTTTCTTCAGGTAAATAAATGCGGAAAATACTAGTTACAACTTACTTTTTACATAACAAAAAATAAATATGGATAAATACTGAAAAGGAACTGGACAATAATTATGTTTAAATACAGATGGAAATGGTGCATAAATATATACCATAAAACCAGGCACCTTAAATATAAATGTATGTTTCTATAGAGAATACAAGAACCAATATTATGTATGCTCGATAACTGACAGCACAGCTTCCCTAAACTCAAGCCTATAGATTCTTAAGATTTTAATTCATCCATACACTAGAAGCCCACAGCACCATATACAGACATGAGAATGTTATTCACATGTTGAAAATATGTAGAACATTTGTTTTGAAGCTTAATGTATCTGTAATGATGGTTATCTTTGTGAAGACCTTCTCTGATACCTACACTTGTTATTGGTATTGAAGAAAATAAAGTGTTTTCATTAGCCAGTTATCTGACAAATATACATTTAAATTGCATATGTTTTGGAAATCTCTAACATGCAGTGGCTGACAAGGAACAATGTTACAATGGTTATATTGTTGTTCATAAGCACATAGATATAGTACTGTGAAGGGTTTTGACCCATGTTGAATCAATAGACTGGGTAGATGTGGGGATGAGCTGTCGTGCCCATTATTCTATCCCAGAACAAACTAAATCAATAGACTGGGTGGATGTGGGGATGAGCTGTCACCGCCCACATTCACGCCAGAATCCAGGAGAACTGCGCAGTTGGCACAAGACCACTCTAAAGATTCAACCTTCTTGTGGGGGGTTCCACATCACCACTCTACTGTAAGGATGCCATCAAAACAATGTTAAGCAAGGGTCCTATACTATCAAGCAAAAGACCACTCTATTGAAATGCAGTAATTCAAGACAGATCCCAAAAATGGATGCAATACCAGTACTCACCACTATCAGAAAGCCGGCGTTTTAAAACCACCAGACTTTTGTGTAAAACTGAACAGAGGAACCCAAACCAGGCCAAGGAAAGACTTGCTAAGAGGTGGATACAATGCAAAACTATATTCTGAAATGACTTGAAGGAAGTAATTATTTAATGTATATGTAAAAATTGTAAGTTTGATTTAAACTGGGAACTAAAGTGACATTTAGCTGAATTCTGCCTGACAACTACCCCGACAGGAGAAACCTGCTCAGCCACTCTTCCCAGGCCTAGCTGCATCCTGCTTCCCCACCAAAAGGAGTTGACACCTCTCTGATTAAATTAGGGGAGGGGCACCTGCAGGAGGTTGCACAAAGCCTTGTCCTGGACTCAGGCAAATGTTATATTGGGGGGGCCGTAAAGTGGCTTCCTCTTGGGAGAAGTGGGAGGAGAAGTGCCTCTGGGAGCCACCCGAGCTGGAGGCGGGGGAAGACAGAATCTTCCCCCATGTGCTTTGGAACCTAAACCACACCCATCTGGGCCAGAGCATAATTTTAAAAAAGATGGATAATTCATAGTACGGACTTGTCAGAATTATATAAGTAATATCATTATTCTTGTGATTTTTCTGTGCACGTTTTAAGAGGTGTTGGGACCCTGTGGTGTATGCTGGGGGGTTGCTAGCGAAAAATAGGGTCTTACTCCAAATGTCTGCATGTTAAAAATCTGACACTTTATCAATTAATGTCCATACTCCTTGCGCACATGTGTGTAATTTTCGGTAAATGTCCGATATTGGTAAACCAGTCAAAAAGCGCAAAATGTTGTCATTTTTGAATGCAAGCCCCCAGGAAGATCAGAGGTGGACAAGCATGGACCATAAGGAATATATAATGTGTACATGTAATGTCAACCAATTGTGTATCTGGGAAATATGTATTTGAATCAAATATAGATTTGTGGGCAAATTGACCAGGGGAGGATCCTCTGAACCATAAACAGACCTTATCATGATGACAATCCATTTCATTCCCCCAATCATGGGAGAGGGGAGAATTGGGCCAAAGACAAGTAGAGAGGGGCAGGCTCAGTTATGCCACGCACACACCCACTTCCAAAACACATAAAAAGAGACTGCTGGGACAGGTAGGGACATTCATTTTCCATTTCTGCGGAGCATTTTGATGGCCGAAATCCCATCCAGACAGAGACCAGAACCAGAGACCCATAGAGTACAGAACTTTGAACCTAGAAGGCCCACTGCAAGCAAAAGTATTATCAGCAGGCCTTCAGAATCCAGCAAACCTAACCAAACTACTCAACAGCCGGGCGAGCTGTCTGAAATCTTTGCCAAGAACTTTTGCCAGTACCCAGAAAGCAGTGTTACATCCAGAATCCACTTGATCCGGACCGGAAAGCAGAGCAGTATCCAGAACCAGAGGCCTCTGTATCCAGAGAGGCTAGACCAGCAGAGCAGAGCTGACCCAGACGATATGAGCAGAACCGCCCGAAGTCCAGCCCAGTTGACCAGATCCATGACGAGGCCCATTCATTTCAAAATTAGGAGTGAGTATCCGGCAGAACTGTGCAGAACCCAATCTCTTAGTTAAAATAATCTAATCCAAACTATTTTAACCTAATTAGAACAGCCTCCTAGAAATCGTGTCATCTGTCATTTTTAAAGCTGCACAACTGTCACCTGTCGATTCTGCAGCTGCAAGCTGTCACCTGTCATTCTGAGTTTTACTTTAAATCCGAAAATCTACCTTTATTAAATCGTCCGTATCTCTGGAACCGTTTGACCTAGGAACGAGATTTAACTTTCCTCTGAAAGCTTAGAATCTACTCCTTATACTTTTACCGCAATCGCGATTTAAGCACTCGCAAAATTTACTGCGATTTGCGATTTGGCTCAATTTCTCCACTTGTCAAAATAGCAGCTCCATTCTTTCCTTTGTTAAAATCCATTTGCAACCTGGTAATAACTCATAGAGCATTGCTAAAGTGAGCCTGAACTAATACCAACAAGCATCTCTCACTCACCCTGAATCTCTAGAGGGAATTAAAATCAGTTAGCACATTTTCCCATCCATTGCCATCACATTTAAAAGCATTTTGGGCCTGTGTTTCAAACTTCTACCTGTTTCCTCTAAGCTTGCTGGGGGGGAACTGAATTCCGTATTTTATTTGATTGTATTCCTGAAGACTGTGTGTGTTACTTCCATCTCCTTGCATTGCATATAGGGGGGGTTGAACTGCCACCAGGGGAAAAGTGAACATATTATCTCTTGTGAAACCATATCAGTTTATTTTCTGTACTGAATTTCCTTGAAACCATAAAGCATTTCAGCTAACTCATCCTCTATACTACTTCTAAGTAACCAAATCAGTTTACCAGTAGAACATTATCCATTGTTGATCACTGTCATACTTTAAGTGTGATATCCAATATTAATTTATTATAAAAGTGTGATAGATATATATTGTTATATTTCTCAAATAAACCTTTTAAATTTGCAAAACAGACCTACTTCTTGGCTCAGTGGGGTCAGGGGGATTCTAACAGAGGGGTGTTATATAAGGGTTGTCATCCAGAGTACATGAACTGGACCTAAAAATATATCAATAAGGGTTTCCCTCAGCATCCCAGACTAGGCATTGACTTAGCTGTAGTGTTGAAGTGAAGTCGCTTAACAGTACGTATTGTTATGAATGGATGTGTGTGTTGTAAAAGGTAGCAAGCTTTTTGTACGCAGGTTATATTTTTTGTAGTAAGTTGCTTATAATTGTACAACAGTGTTGTTGATTTCTCCAGCATAAACATGGGGGTCTGCCTTTAGTTCCAAATCAATGTTCAATAAAATAGAAAGTTAATGCCAAATACATCCTGTTTCTTGTCCCAGAACTTTGGGCAGGTATTGTGTAATAGGGGGAGTTAGATCAAAGGTAAAGTTACTATAAATAACAAAGAAAACATGGTAAGGGTCAGATGTATTCTCAAACCAATCTAAATTGCATTACAACATTCTATTCACATTACTGTGGTGGAGAAAAGGGAACTGAACCCCAGACCTTTAATTCAGAAAACAAAAGCCAATGGAAATCATTGCTAATTCAGAACAGGCATACACAGTACAATCAAAATAGGGAAACCTAATTTGCTCCCTTCAATGTTTGTGATACTTTGTTCAGATGTAATTTTCTGGCTCGGCATGGATGGTAATTGGATCAAGTCCATCAATATATTGCCAGAACCTATTATTTGATTTCTCTACTAACTTCATTGCACTTATGAACTTTACTGAGAGTAAATCATTCATCTGGTGTTACCTTGACTCTGTTCTACGCAGGCTTAGATGTGTGTTTACTTATCTGAAAGCTGTAATGCTTTGCTTACAATAGTATATGTTTTCTTTTGTTTTTCTTATTTCCAATGAGGATGGTGTTTGCTAATACATTGTTTTAAACATTTCTAGAATACAGGCATTGAAGAGGTACAAAAAAGTGCCTTTATGGTTTGATTGATGCATTTTACACTGGAGTGTTCTCTGCCAAAAATGGCAACACACCTGTTGGGGAGATTTCTCACCCAAGTTCCAAATTCCCTCTACCTTAGAGTCCTCCAGCTCTTTTGCTATATTTTGGGACTTTGAACTTTTCATTTTCAATGTGTTTTACTTTTGTGTTCTTTTGATATGGAGTTTTAAAACAACTCCATAGGCATCATATTTTTCTGTGTGTCACACAGCACCTTCAGTGCAGTGGAACAGGGGTGTCTTTCAGACTTCCCAAGGTTTGAATACCTTCTCTGAGACTGACTACTGTCTCCCAGAGCATGTCAAGTTAAATTGACTTTACTAGTCTCTTTACATTTACATACCCAGCACACACTATCTTCCTGTAGAGTACTGGAGGGGTTGCCTAGCATCCCCTGAGTCAAAACACTCATGTAACAGTCACATGCTACCCTTTCCTACTTGAAATAGCTGGTGGCAGTGGTTTAGATCAAACGACCATGATTTTTTCCCGACTGTGAAAAACGGTAGCTAAAAATCGGGTCAGCCATATTTTTCAATATGGCGCCCAAGACCTATCTGTAAAAACAGACTCTGGTCAACTTTTTTCACCATTTCTTTTTGGAAAGGTCCTTCTTGTGTTTGTCTCTGCGTGCCAAACCAGGTTTGGTCCCTTTGTTTTTTATGGCCTTTGGCGGGCTTCAGTGCTGAAGCCCTCCTCTGACGCCTGAGTGTCTGGGGTCGACAGGATGTGAGGGAGGTGCCCGAAACTCCCTGTGCTTAGTCTTCTAGGAGACCAGAATGCACTCTGGCGTGATTGGCCGGCTGGCTGACCGGCAAGGACAGCCACCCTGTTGTGTGAGTGACAGCCAGGCTGGAATGAATGGGGAAAAACTGTTTAAAAGCAGATCTCTGGGACTTGGAAAGCATAGTCGACCACTGGACGGAAAGAACCGAAGTTGAGCTGAAGGAAGACGACTGCTGCAACTGCTGGATGACCAGTGAAGCCCTGCTGCAGGTCCGAATTGCCTAAAACTCCATCGACAGAGAAGCCCTTCAAGGTTAACTTCTTCCCTTGAGTTTGAAGGGAACAACCAACTCGCAAGCCGCCTGGACACCGTCCCTTCCTGGTCAAATTTTCTGCAGAGTGCTGTGGAAAACCGGAAAGCAAGTGGGAAGAATACCAGTTTGTGGTCGTTAAGGCACTCACACCTTAAACCGACGTTTTGCCAAGCTTGTGGCCTCTTCCCTGGGCAGTGCAAGAACCTACCGATATCCTCCTTCTTGTCCCCATGACTGAAGCTCAGGAACAGCGGGATCTGCTTGAACTGCCAGGAACAACTGCCTCAGCTACAGCTCTTCTTCACTTTAAAGTTACTGTGCAAACGCAGTCCGGAAATCTTTTCGGCCACGGTGAAAGTTTGTGAAACTTTGCCAACTTCGAAGGCTTGTCCTTCCCTAAACCAACATATAACTTTTCGTCTGACCAAATTCTTCTTAAGTTCTGTGGCAAAGACTTAACTGTTTACTACCAGAACTGTGCTATCCTATACAAAGACTCTGAACCATTGACTTTGGCCCAGGCCTATGAACAGAATTGCTGGTTGTAGTTATCTGAAACCCTTTGCCCTGCTTATGAAAGTATGTGTGCTTCATTTCTTATAACCTTGTCTTTTTACCCCTTTTTAAAGTAAATGAAGTGCCATTTTGCACCCACTTCAGGGCAGTTGAACTTGTTCAGTAGCTTTTTGGTTGTGCATTTGTAGTATATTAGTATATGATATGGAACTGCTCTTGCTATTGTAATGTTTTCCAAATGAATGTGTAAATAAATGTATATTCTTTTACCAAGAAACCTTGAGTGTTTGTTTGAATCACTGTATTTGTTGGTCATTTGTGTAACTTGTTCTACTGCTCACTTTACTCTTAAGATAAGTCTGGCTGCTCAGCCACTGCTACCACATTACTGTGTAGTACAGGCTTGTACCAAAGATGAAATGGTATTGACACTTGTAGTATTAATTGTGCCTAGTGTTCCCAAAGGGTACTGCATATGATTCTGCCTAACAACGCCCAGTTGTCCACTTTCTATTGTGCATCACTTGAACAACTCTCTAAGCTTCCAAGCAGTTTGCCTTGCAGACATGGCTAGTGCTCTGTGTTTAGGTCCACTTATATGTAGATTGGCCAAATGAGTTCTAGTACTCAACTTGAGCTTGTTGAAGTGCCCCTGTTCCAATAACAACATCTAAGGATTGCACAGGCATCCTGCTAATTATTTTCAGCAGAAAGCAACCCAAAACAATTAAAGTATTCAATAGATTGAAACAACACCCTTTATTTTGGCCAATCATAGTGGATATAATATTTCAGCCACAGTGGTTGAAATATTTTAGCCATTCAGTTTATCTGAAAATGCAGATACCAATTTAATCAGCTGAAAAAACATGTATACTAAACAGCTTACAAGAACCCCTCACTAAAGGAACCAAAAGGAATCAAAAGGGCATATTGATGTGTATTAAGGTCAGTGATGGGGTACGGGCTGCAGCAGGGAATCCATGAGGATGGAGATGTATCCTGCCTAAAGACATAGAACACTGTGTACAAATATAATTTGCACAGACTGAACCAGCAACCTGTGCACGTACATGCCCTTTGGTCGCCTCCATGCAATGTTTGTTGTTTGCACTACAACGTGCCATAAATTAATACAAAACTTTTCTAAAACACGTTTACACACACTTTTTGCACTTTATTGTGTAACTAAGTTTTGATGTTTGTAGATGAATGGTGTACGGCTGATGATTTATTGCTATGTTCATCGATACTTTAATAATAAGACAAATTTGGGAAAAACGAAAAGAGTGTAAATGCCTTCCACTGTGGCCGCTTGTAGGTGGTGTTTACAGTTAATTCTTATGGAATGTTAAACGCAGGCAGATTCCATAGGAATCCAAAGTGCTTATGCCAATATGCAAGTGACGAGCTGGCAGAAAACCATTTGGTTTCCAAGGGTGGAGCGAGAATCTCAGACGGGCACAGTTATCCCTTTCTGAGCCCTTAATACATCTGCCAAAATGACCAAAAATCCCACAGCCCATACAATGGCGCTAACACAAGGGTAACTCATATACGCCTGCATTTAACATGAGTGTTTACACTCGGGAGAAGTTGAAAAGTCCCCCAATAATATTCCACCCTATAAAAAGCATAAAAAGAAAACAAACAAAAAACAATGAGGACATTGCGACTGTTATGCAGACAATTGCTATTAGCAACAGCTTGCCTGGATACAGTTGAGCATCACCCTTTTATTTTCTTTGAGAAAATAGTTCAGTAGTAAAAAGTGGTAGTGAAATTACCATTGCTCAAAGTTGGCACCAAACTAGGCTATTTCAGGGATTATGAGTTTATGAATCACTTTGCATTTCATTACCCTTTTCTGCACTATAAATGTTGCTTTCTCAATAGGAACTTAGGGCCCACCTCTTCAAGGAGTCTCGCGTCCTCAACACCTAGGCCATCATCCCCCCCCCCCGTGCCATCCGATTTGCTAGAGGCCTTCCAACCCTCTGCTCCACGCCAACCTGTACAGCTGTACCTCTCCTCCTTGACCCTCTGTATCCTACCCCCGTTGTATGTCTGTACTGTTGTTACCTCTGCAAAGCACTCTGTTATGCATCAGTAGGGTTGTACACCTCCGTAAAGTGCTATGTTGTGTATCTGTAGTGTTGTATACCTCTGTCAAGTGTTAAATTGAGTATCTGTATTGTAAACCTCTGTGATTCGCTTCATTGCTTCTCGGAGCTAGAACCGCGCTGAATATGAATACCATAATAAAATGAATAATAATAATAATAATAATAATAATAATAATAATAATAATAATAATAATAATAATAATAATAATAAGGAATACAAAACAACTACATGCATGAAAAGAATAGTCGCGTCTTAATGTCACACATGACAAAGACCAAATTGAGACCTCTACATGAGTTCCGTAGTCAAAACACCCCCGTCGTCGCTCCCATATCTACATCTTCAGGCAGAAGCTTCATTGGCTACCAGTCAAACATCGCATTACACATAAAATGCTCACTACGACACATTAATGCCTCTCTTTCAGCAGTCCCATCTACTTGTCTGAACGCATTAACATCAAGAGCAATGGAAGAAATCTTCGCTCATCCTCTGCCACAGTCCATGCTTCCCCCAGATTTCAGACCGCAAAATTTGGAGCCACCACGTTTGATGTTCAGGGCCCTTTACTTTGGAATGTGCTGCTGGCAGGGCTATGACAAATCAAAAACTACCTCCTATTTAAAAAAGCCATAAAAACCTACCTTTTTAACATGGAGTAATCCTTATGACCCCTTTCTGATTCTGCTTGCTCTCTCTAGTTGTCCTGTCTATGTCCCGGTTTTTTATGCGCCCTGGGGGCTACGGGCATGCGGCGCGTTATAAGAATTAAAATAAATAAATCAATAAATGGAACTGTCATGAACTGAATTGTGGTCCTACTGTACATCTAATTTGACAAATGTGTTTGGGAGTATGTACTCATCCTGCTGGCCCATCTTGCCATTGTTAGCAGATGTGTGTTGACAGCCAACTCAATGGCACTCATTTTCTTTGACCTCAGAAGGATAGTGGGCTTACTAGGAATGTAACCTGTGGCCATGAGGTCAAAGGTAGATTCCTGTAGTCCATGTACTAGAACACTGAGCCATACGACTAACTCCCAGAGTGGTGGTGGATGGCTAGGCACTTCGAAGCAGCAATTATCCTTTGGACCTTGTACTCCTTTTATAAATTTCAGAAGAATGAAAGGCCTGACCAACTATTGTTTATTCGTTTATTAGAGGGTTTGCAAAGTACTGCAAATCACCTTAAATGTGTTGGGTGTTACAATACTACACCAGGGAGCCGTCTTTGCAAGGTGATAGACTCGGGTGCAAGGAGTATTTATGTTCAAATACATTTCTAAAGCACCCACCACAAACTTTCTGTAATTCCTCAACCTCTGTGTAATGAGTTCTCAGTTGTAGGCCCACAGAGACTTCCATGTTTACTATATTGCAGAAGTTCAGAGATATACCCTTAGATTGAGCTCCAACCATCAAAGACCCGGGAACCAGGGCTTCCTAGGGACTGGCCTGTTTAGGTCATGTATACCATTGTGGCACAGTTCATATCTGGTTGTCAATCAGGTCGCTGGTGGTAGGTAGTGGGCAGCCATTATCGTCTGAAATCCCAGTGCTTTTCACCAGCAGCTAATGTATCAAAGAGGAAGAATCTTATGTTAACATGTAAAGCTACTGGCTTCCGGACGATAACTGTCAAGGGTTGGTTGAGAGGGTGCGCGTTCTGTAGGGATTCTTGGAGAACTTCCCTATTCACCTTCCTTCTGTACTCTACAAGGTATGTTTCTGCCCTATCTAAACTATCATTGGCATGGACTCACAGCCACAGTGGTTGAAATGTATAAAAATAAGTAGTGGAACTATGTTCCCTGGTGGACTGGCACCACTCCCCGCAAACCCCATCATCACGCCGTCTCCCATGCATAATACAAACCCTATACCTGGGTCCCACTTTTCCTCCATTCCACCCCCACCCACTGTGTGAAAGCTGAAAGAAACCTTTGTGAAAGAAAATTCTAAATGCATTTTAAACAACCCCCATTACCTTCATTGTCCCCTACAGCATGCAGATGTACACCCCCCCACTTTCTGCATGGAGTACTGAAGAGGGGGGGGGCAAGCAGAGGATGTTTGCTGTGGAGGCTCAGTACTTGCCTAGTGTGTATGATGGATGAGCTCGAAAATAGGCAATTTATGGGTAGAGGAGATAATTGAGCTATAAACACCCATTCCATGAGCTGGAACGGGTGTTTGCGGCCTGGGACTGGCGGTCATTACCACGGGTTCCAGCCTGTGGAACAACATTTGCATGTGTATGACAATACGAGGTTTCAAGGGGGTTAGGAGTTTATTGTCGGGACAGCCGGTCCCCTGCACAACTTCTATTGGTGGTTGTGGTTTTGCCTGCAGCCTGGCACATGGTTTGTCTGGAAACCAACTCCTGGGTTCCCGAGTGATTTGATACTTGGTGGGGTGACAAAACCTTGTTTGGTGTGGGCGCTGGCAGGATTAGGGGTCCAAAATGTGCTATTTTTTTGCTGATTGTTACAATCTAGTGATAGTCCAGTCTTGAATTTGTTTGCATGGTGTTTTTTAGTGTTCAGATACAGGCTTTTTGTTTCACCACTCCTGGCACAAGATGCCACATTGGTTATGCTGTATCTGAACACTAATAAAACACCATGCAACAAAAATTCAAGACTGGACTATCACTAGATTGTAACAATCAGCAGAAAATTGCAAATTTTGGATCCCTAATCCTGCCAGCGCCCACGACAAACAAGGTTTTGTCACCCCACCAAGTATGGCAATACGAGATTAATAAGGTGGTTCAAGAATATTTTTGAAAATAAGATTGGATGTGCGTAAGAGATGAGGCATGTCATTACACTCAAAGATGGGCGAGTTCTGGTGGCTGCAAAACTATGGCCTTTACCCTTAGTGTTGAGGGAAGATGTCAAAAAGGAATAAAAAAATGGACAGAATCATGAGTAATCCAATGTGCAGAGTGGAGTGGATGTCCCCTTTGGTCGCTGTCAAAAAACCAAATGGGGAGGTAAGGTTGAGCATAGACTTGCAGGAGCTGAATAAGTGTGTGTTAGTTGAGGGACATCCTCTCCCCAAAATGTCAGCAATGATTGTAAAAGCGAAATATTTTCCTAAACTTGATATGATAGGTTATTTATAACACACTTAATACCCAAAGGTTTCTAAGAGCGGTCCCGGGGATTGAACCTGTGCTGCTCCGTCATCTTGCTTCCACGGTGAGCATGTTGCCACAGAGCTAATCTCCCAAGACTGGTATGAGCATACAATCAGATTGAATTAGGTGAAAGTTCAAGGAAGTTAAAGATATTCATTATCCATCAGGGAATGTTTCAATTCCGCTAAGTGCCATTTGGGCTAGTATCAGCATCATCAGACTTTCAAAAGATGATGGATAGGATCTTCAAAGGTATGAGAGGAGTGCACTGTTTCCAAGATGAGGTGTGTGGGGAGACTTTGGAACAACGTGAGATTTTAGAATGAGTGCAAGTGATTATGGAATAATTCAGAAAAGATGAGTGAATTTTCAGGAAGAGTGCAGTGGAGTACTTGGGCCATGAAATTTCAGTGCTGGGTCTTACACCAAAGGCTGACATTTTAATGCTATAAAGAAAGTTCCAACTCCACAGGATAAGGGGGAGTTGAGATCTTTTTTCAGAGGTTGAATTCTACCAAATGTTTGTGCAACATTTAAAGTTATGTGTATGATGTGGGATGTATTTACCCATGCATCCGGGCCCTACCTCAAAACTGTGCAGTACTGGCATTGAAAACATCATAATGGCCAGAGCTCCCCAGAAAATGCACAGGAAAATCCCATTTTGCCTATATTGTGAGTTCAGAGATGCAATGCTGATTGCCAAAAGCAAACCCATACTGTTGGGAATTCATTTTTCTTGAATGTCAAATATGGCCAAATCATGGGCACAGAATTACTTTACTGCAGAAACACACCAATGCCATGTCCTGAACATGGACAATCTACTCCATATAATATCACTTGCTGAAAGGAATCAATCTAAAAAAAAAAATCCCAAAAATGGGTGCAGTACCAGTACTCACCACTATCCAAAAGCCGGCAGTTTAAAACCACCCTGTGTTTCTCTGAAGGCAGGCTCAAACTGTCTATTTTAAACATTGCAACACATCTAAAAACTCACTGGACACCAGCAGACATTTGGTAGAATGGAGTGTTGTGTGCCTACAAAATCTGGGAAATGAAGAGCCCAGAACAATGCTTATAACAAAACTGGCTGAGCTATGGAGTCAGCAGCTTAAGTTGCACTGGATTTAAAGACACTAAAATCGAAAATGTTTAGATTAAATGAGTGACCTATGTTTGGTGTCACATGCCTTTGTAACTGTTGAAATGTCATAGTTTTGCACTTAGAATCAGCATTCTAGCTGCATGTGTAAAATTGCAAGTTAATTTAAAAAGCAACAAAAAACATGACAGTTAGCTGAAAGTCTGGCTTAAGGAACTTGATTCTGCCTGGCAACTACCCCCATCAGGAGTGAAACTTGAGTCACAACTGTGTTCCCAGGCCCATCTGCCTTTTTGCTGGCCACACTAAGGATATGCCATCTATCTGATAATTGAATTACCTGTGCTCTACAGGAGCTCTGAACAAAGCCTGCCTTGACTCAGGCAAAGGTTTTATTGGCAGGAGTCGTAAATGGTCGTAAAAAGTGGCTTCCTCCTGAGGAAAGGGGAGGGGCACTGCCTGTGAGAGCAAGCTGGCTTGGCAGAACTGGAAAAACCAGTATTTCTACCTTGTGCTGAGAGGAAACCACACCCCTTTGGAGCCAGAACATAACTCTAAAAAGATGAATAACTCATAGAGCGGACATGTGAAAATTTTATAAATGATACCATAATTCTTGTGATTTTTCTGCCCACAGTTTAAGAGGTTTTTAGAACCGGTGGTATGTTCAGGGGGGTTTTAGCGGAAAAGTGGATATTACTCTAAATGTATGCATGTTAAAAATCTGAAACTTCATCAGTTAATGTCCATACTCCCTACGCACATGTATGTAAAGTTGGGTCAATGTCAGAAATTGAAAAATCAGTTACAAAGTCAATTATGTGCCATTTCTGAATGCAAGCTCTTAGAAACAGCAGATTTGGACAGAGACATGGCTAAATTCAGCCACACCATGTATATGTAATTTCAAGCAACTGTGTAACCGTGAAATATGTCTTTTATTATCAAATATAGAATGTGTGCAATCTGACAGAGTGTCCTATCTGCAAGCCATAAAATGACATCCCTCTGACTCACAGTTCATTCCCCAATCAAGTGGGGAATGGAAATTTGACCAATGACAAGTGAGAGGGGCGAGTTTAGTTATGACCAAACACACACACCCACATTCTAAACACATAAAAGCAGAGAGTCAGGACAGATAGGGACTTTCAAATCCATTTGCAGCTGGAAGCTCTGCCGGGAAAATCCATACTTACCTCCATAAACCTCCAGAGAGCCAAACTAGAGACTTCAATCTATCCAGAACTAGAGACCCAGACCAGAGAACCAGAGAGAGCTGACCCAGATCACTGTGAAGTGCAGAGACCAGAGGCGAGTTTAAAACCTGACCAGATCCATGGCGAGGCCCATTTCACTCAAGAATATAGTGTGAGTACCTAGAAAACTGTGCAGATCCAATCTCCTAGTTAAAATAATATAATTCGATCCTATTTTAATCTAAGTAGAACTGCCTCCTAACTGTCACCTGTCATTTGTAAAGCTGTCACTTGTCATTTTCTAGTTGCAAGCTGCACTTGTCTTTTTGAGCTTTTAAAATTTCAAATCTGAAAAACGACCTTTACTAAATTGCTCATATCTCCGCGACCGTTTGGGCTAGAGACTTGCAGTAACTTTCCTTAGAAAGCTTAGAATCGTGGCTTGCCTACGAACCTAGAACCGCATTCCTACCCCTTATAGTTTTACCGCAATCGCGGAACACGCATTCGCGAATTTTACCGCGATTTGCAAATTTCTTCACATGTAAAAACTGCTGCTGCTTGCCTTCCATTTGCCAGAAATTCGTTTAACCTGCTAACTATCCCTGCATCATTGCTAGTGTGAGCCTGGACTAATATTAACTAGATACCACTCACCCTGAACTTCTGAAAGGGAATTAAAAGCATTTCCAGCATATTTCTCATCCATTGCTAGCACATATCAAAGCATTTTGCCTGTGTTTTCAAAACTCCTATCTGTTTTCTGTAGTGTAAGCTTGCTGGGGTGAACTGATTTACATTGATTGCATTTCTGAGAACTGTGTGTTTTCCTTCCATTTCCTTGCCTTGCATCAAGGGGGGGAGGGGATTGCCAGAGAAAAGTGATTACATTGTTTGGTTGAAATCATATTGAGTATTTTCTGTACTGCATTCATTGAATATTGCATCCACCTGAGCTTACATAAAGCATCCTCTACCACATTATACTTTTGTTCCTATTTACCAGTGTGCTACCTTATCCATTTCATGTCAACTCATTAGTGATTATAAGAAGTGTGCTAGTGCCAGATTCTCCGTTGTTAATCTTTATCATATCCGATTAAGTGTGCTATTCAATTATTAATTTATTTTAAAGTGTGATATATATATATATTTTAAATTATCAAATAAACCTTTTAAACTTGCAAAACAGAACTACTTCTTGGCTCAGTGGGGTCAGGGGGATTCCAAGAGAGGGGTGTTATATAGGGGTAGTCATCCAGAACGCATGAACTGGACATAAAGATATATCAATAAGGGTTTTCATTCAGTATTCTAGACTAGGCGTTAACTTAGCTGTAGTGCTGAATTGAATCCTCTTACAAAGTGGGGGCTCGAGCCGAGACGTTGGGTTAGATTTACCACTTGTGCAGCTTAATACAGTGTGCTAACTGACGGGATACATACATCCGGTCGGATCACCACGCTGCATTACGCTGTGAAGCATTCCTCAAAAGGGACACTCCAAGAAAAGTTCTGTTCTGCAAAAATAAAATACAAACTTCTGTAAGTCAGGACAGAGACCAATCTCTAGAATGACGACCTTAGTAGACATGAAAATGGCCAGAGAGCACCTCTTGCATAAGCTATTTGTGAGAGGTGAATGGACCGAACAGGGCCAGGATGCGTGGTTGCAGGCAATCACACAACAGGTCACTGAAACAGGGTCAGATATATATAGAGATCAGGGTCCATTACATGTGGCCCTGAGCGAACTATATATGGCTCCTAAAGCCAAAGAGGAACACAATAAGATTGCAAGGATAGCAGCATACCTGTACCTATATATGGGAGACATGCAGGATAGATGTGCTGAAAGCCAAAATCTGGCAAATAGGCAACAGATGGTGTTAGAGAAGGTCCAATCTGACCTGGTCTCTTCTGAGCAGAGGCTGCAGAGGAGCCAGGAGTCAGAAAATGACAGCAGACGGTACATCACTAAAATAAAGGAGGATATGGATATACTGCAACAGGAAAAGGCTGACCAGGATACCAGATTTCTGGCCCTGCAGAAGGAGCACCAAGACAGTTTGGACTCCTTACTGCAGAGCCAGAAAAAGCTGGAGCAACAATTAGACTTTAACAGGGCATGCACGGAGCAGGTAGCCACCCTGCAAAGTCATCTAGATAGAGTGAAGGTAGAGAGCAACAAGCTGATTTTGAAAGACCTGGATACCCAGGCAGAGTTTGATGAAGAACGGCAGAAAGCTGGTGCCCTTCAAAGGCAGAGGGACGACCTGGCGGCACAAATGCAGGCTCTTAGTCAGGAAAGAGACGCCTTAGGCCAGGAAGTCTGCCATTTAAAAAGAAAAATGGAAGAAAATCACCTGGCCCACCAGGGACTGGGTGATCTCCAAAAAGAACACCAGAACTTGTTAGAGCACACCAGGAGGGTGGAGGATGCTCTAGCAAGTAAGGAGCAGGCCAATAGGGACACAGCTCAGGAGGTAACCCTCCTGCAGCAAAGACTGGCCCAGTTCTCCAGGACCACCCAGGAAGCACAGAGGGAAAACGAGGCCCTCTGTGAACACAATGATAGGCTCCAACAACAGGTAGCGATGCAGGAGAGACTGATAGAGTCCAGTAAGGCCTTAACTGAGGAACTGAAGGCACAAATGCAGGCTCTTGCATTGCAACAGGGAGCAGGGGCGGATAGAGATGAGGTTCGCTGGGAAAGGGAAACTCCGGAGCATAACCTCAGGAGCCCTAGTACCAGAGGCCCTCATACCTCTCAGTCCCTGGACTCTGCCACCCCCATGTTCCCTGGCGCACATGAGCACAGGGCCACAGGGATGGCACATTACTATCCAGCTAAGAGTATGGGGCTCATAGGCCAGTACCACCCAGGAATGGAGGGGTGGGCATCCGGGTATGGGCACCCAAGTACAGTACAGTTCAGTGGGGAACCCCAGGAGAGTAGGCCCCTTAAGGGCATCCTGAAAACCTCTGCCCAGTTAGGTCAGTGGGGAGGGTACCCATCAAATCCTGGCAGCAAGGAGGAATCTGAAGACTCCTCTGAACTGCGCAGGACACAGGAGACCAGGTCCCCACATTCTGCAAGCCATTCCCAGGCTCGCAGAATCCGGGAAAACCTGGAAGAACAGGCGGGAACCTCTGGGAGCGGTGCCTCTGAGTCCGAGGACGAATGGACAAGGGTTACCCGAACCAAAAAGGCCAATAAGGCAAAAAGGGCCTTGCTTAAGGACCCCTTAAAGCAGATTAAGGCGATCAGGAGCGTCATCACGCCTTACCATAAGAACGCTAAGTATTCTGTTTGGGAGCACTTAGAGTTGTTTGAACAAATGATGGAGACTTTCCATTTGAAGGACAGCCAAAGCTGTATTCAATATGTAAAGTGGACCTTCTCCCCGGAATACTCCAGTTTCTTTGCGGGGCTGGAGGACCAAAATCATTTAAGATGGTCCACCTATAAGGCGGCCATCTTGAAACATTTTTCTGTTCACAGAAATCCTCAAGAGGCTCGCAAGGCAGCCTACAATTTGCAATGTGGGGAGGATCAGGCCCCACAAGAATTTGTGCAGGAGTTAAAGCGTGCTTTTGCACAGACCACAAGAAGGGTGCGCACGGATAGCAGGGAATTTATTAATACGTTTTTCCATGCCTTGCCCAAATATATCATGACCCAGCTCGTGAGGGATTTTCACGAGAAAAGATCTTTAGACTGGGTCATTGAACAGGCTACCCGGATCTATGAGGTGCAGAAACCGGTAGATAGCAAAAGTAATGCCCAGAAAAACCCCAAAGCCAACAGCACCCCTGCTGCTGCCAAGGTGGCAGAGGTAAAGGTCACCCCCGTTTTGGATTTGGAGATGGGGGGGCCTAAAAACCTACCTGCACCTAATAATGCTAGGCCCAGAAGGTCCTCGGGCCAGTCACAGACAGGGAGCCAGGGAGGCAGCCCCACAAATGGGGTCCCTCGCTCTCCTGATTATGTAAGTCCCCGTTACAAGGGAAATCGACCCATCCTGGGTTATGTGTGGACTCCTCCAGCCCAAGGAGGGGGATCCAGCCAAGCACCTAACCCAGGGAACTTCCCTCCAAACTTCCCACAAGAGGGCAGAAATTTACCAAACCCTGGGCAGAACTTTTTCCCCAGATATCCTCCCGACTTTCAGCCCCAAAACCATCCATCCTTCTTTCCCCAATTCCCTGAGCCCAGACCACTGAATCCGGGAGAGGGGAGGCCAAGGGTGGAGGGGTACCCAAATCTTCCCAACCAGGGGTACTACCAAAGAAGGGACAGCTACCCTTCCCGGGATCAGCCCAGGGGAGAAAACAGGGCCCCGTATCAGCCTGAGCGGGTTTCCCAGTTAGAGCGCCAGGTTCAAAACATGGCGCGGGATCTGGGTCACATACTGAGGGCTCAGCAGAACCCTCAGATGGGCGTGCCGGCGCAGAACGCACCCAACTCTGGACCTGGTGCTCCAGAACAATGACGGGGGCAGCACCCCGATAACTCACCGGTTCCCAGGGAGGAGGCACAAAGGGAAGGGGGGTGTAAAGCCTTGGAGGAAGCTTCCTTCCTCACTTGTAAACAGCCCCTGGAAACCCAGGAACCGGAAACGAAATCTCTTGCCCCTGAAAGTCTGCCTCCTAAGGAGCAGAGGGGGGGTAGGAGAAACAAAAGACCCAAACAGACTCAGTTTGAGGAGGAGGTACAGATCTTCCAATTTGAGGGAGAGGGATCCTCAGAGGATCCTGGGAAAAGGATCTTCTCCTTCAGAGAGGGGAGAACTCCTCCCAAAGAAAAATGGGTCCCTAGGAATGCAAATCCAGACTGGGGAGATGTGGAGACTGAGCTACCGCCGCCCACCATCTCATCCCAGAACCAACAGCAAGAAAATCCCCGGGTTCAAACCCATACTGGGGACTGCCTCCAAAAAGGGGGGGGCGGCCCAGAACTGGAACCAGGGGAACCCACAATGGCTCTGATCTCCAGTTGCCAAATTTTTCTTTCAGATTCCCAAGACTCTCCACAGAATTCTGCCCAAATCTCTTCGCTAGCAATGTCCAAAACCAGAAAGTTAGCCCACCAGTTGTCCAAAAATGTACATTACCTGTGCCCCCTTGAGGAGAAGGAGGGAAGATATTATGCCCCGGTACAAGTACAGGGGCAGGGTACAATCTCGGCACTGGTGGACACTGGATCTCAAGCTACCCTTCTGTCCAGAAGGGCCTTTGACGAACTGAATGCAGGAAGGGGAGAGAATTACCAAATTCCTCTCACCTCTCTTCCGGGACAACTACAGAACTTTGACGGGAAGGAAATTCCCGTTGAGGGGACTGCAGACTTGGACATTAGAATTGGGCGACACAAGCTGAAACACCCGGTCATAGTTGTGACCCCAGAGGGCACCCCTTGTTTACTAGGGAATGACCTCCTGAGAAGGTTGTCACCCCTAATTGATTGCGTAAACAAGGTCCTCTGGACCCAGACTAGCCGACCCATAAAATTAAAACAGAGTGTCAACCATGTTAGTTTAAATGGCACATGCCACATGGTTGAACAAAAATCTGACCAAGTAGAATTTCACTTCCAGAACAACCAGATTCCAGACGTGACAGTAATAGCAGTAGGACAACAGACTAGTGATGGGGGGTCCTCTCTATTTCTGAAAATCAACCTTCCTTCCAGTTTAAGGTGGTATTCCACGCTGGAAGGAAACACTCTGAAATTCTATACCAATCCACAATCTGAAACTCCCACTCCTATAGTCCAGAAAGATGTGAAATCAGCTCAGAGCCTGGCTGATATTCAGCAAATTGGAGAGCAGTTGTTCATCCCTGTTCAGTTAAATGATGGGAAGGACTCTGTTCTCGCTCGAGTGTGTGTGAACAATGGTAAGAGCTTCATCAGCGAAGCCATGTTTCGCCAACTCCCAAAAGATCCAGCCATTCCCACCTTCAAACTGATAGACAAATGGGAAATGGACCTGGAAGCACCTAATTCCAAACATCTCCTGCCAAGCAGGTGTATGCTCAAAATCTCCATTGGCAACAAGAGCATAGTCCACAATTGTTGGGTCGTGCGAGACGTCCCTGCCGCCTTTTACTTAGGCAGTGACATTCTCAATCGCTTTGCCATTAGTTTGGACCTAATAAACTTCAAAGCTTGGTCCCGATTAGCGGATAATCCCATGGGCTTTGATGATCCAGAAAAAGCATTTAGGTCAGCTCAATTGCTACCTTATGCAGTTGAAATTCAGGTTAAAGAGGAAGTCACCATCCCAGAAAGGACCCGACAATTCTCCCTGGAAGTGAAAGTTAAAAGGGGACAAGAGTTGAAAAACCCTGATGCTTACATACATCTAAATGCTTCTCTCCAACAGCAAGGGTTGGGGGTAAACCCAACACCATTAGTCAACATAGAACATGACACCATTCCAATAGAGGTGGATAACAGCGACTTAAAGAGTATTACTCTAGCCGCAGGCACCATTATTGGAATGGCGGTTGATGACCGACATTTTTCCATCGACTTAGTAAATGAACTGTTAGGACCAATCCCCAAGGACTGTTTTGACAGTGACAGTGATGACAATACAACACCAGACAGGATTTTTACCCGGCATGGGGGGAACTTCCTGGTGTACACTTCTTGCCCTTATGGTAAGGAAGATGTGACTTGTGACTTCAGGAGGGATGAGGTGATTTTCCAGGTCCATGAGGGCTGCCTTTCCCACCTGAAGCCTCCGGTCCAAATCAGCACTCTGACCAGGGACTTCTCTACCCAGCTGGAGGAGGCCGCGGAGATAGCCAAACCAGAAGTCTTTCCAGGCTTCAGGCAGATGGTGGAAGAGAGAGTCAACCTAGCTGATGCCTGTGTGACTCTGGAACAAAAGCAAAAGTTGAAACAAGTTTTCTTGGATTTCCAAGATCTCTTTGCGGTAGACTCATATGACTGTGGTCGCACTGACATCCACACAACAACAATCCCCACGGACCCTGGCATGACTCCTGTATTTGTGAAGCAATATCGTTTGCCTCTCGCATCAATGGAGTCCCTTACTGAAATAATTAAGAACCTTGAGTCCCGGGGAATAATCCGTCCCGTCCACAGCACCTTCAATAATCCGGTGCTGGGAATATTGAAGCCAAACGGCCAGTGGAGACTCTGCGCCGACCTTAGGGAGCTCAACAAACGGGTCCATACTTCCCGATGGCCTCTGCCCTACATTGACCAAGGGCTGGCCCAGATTCAGGGGTCACAGGTATTCACTGCAATAGACCTGACCAATGGATACTGGACCGTGCCTGTCAGCAGGGAGGACCAATACAAACTGGCTTTTACCTTTGGGGGCCAGCAGTACACATGGACCCGGACTCCCTTCGGATACCTCAACTCCGGCAATGAATTCAACATTTTTCTACACAAGGCCATGCCTGACTTGGGTGCAAGGAGTAACCTGGCTTATGTAGATGATGTCCTCATCAAAAGTTCATCTGTGGAGGAACACATAGCGGAGATCCGTTATGTTCTGACACAGTTGAGGGCTGCCGGAGCAAAACTTTCCTTTCAGAAAGCACAGTGGTGTAGAACCCGTGTTAATTTCTTGGGGCATGAGATTACTCCTCAGAGCCTCTGTCCCCAGGAAAAGAAAGTGGAAGCACTTCAGAAACTGAAAGACCCCACAACTCTGCGGGAACTAAGGAGCCTCCTTGGACTGACTAATTACAGCAGAAAGTTCATTGAGGGCTACGCAGAGATCACCAGACCCCTGATTCATCTCCTGAAGGGGGGGGTCAAGTGGGAATGGGGTCCAGAACAATCCGAGGCAGTAAGACAACTCAAAAGAAGCCTCTCACAAGCGCCTTGCCTAGCTTATCCTGTCAGAAACAAGGAGTTCTTCCTGGAGACGGGGTTCTCTAATACGTGCTTGACGGCAGTATTATACCAAAAGCATGACAGGGTCAATAAAGTAATCTCCTATGCGAGCAAATCTTTATCCTCTGTGGAGGAAAAATTCAACGATTGTGAGAAGGCACTCCTGGCAACGGTGTGGGCATTGAAGAATTACCGCCCGTTTATCCAGGGGGAACACATCATAGTGGAGACTCCACACTAGCCTCTGCAATATCTCCAAAGTGACAGAATCCGGGCCGGAAATGTGAGTAATTCCCGAATTACTTCCTGGATTCTGTCAATGCAAGGCTTTCCTGTGGAGGTCAGATATGGCCAAAACAAGAAGAGTCCCCTCGCGCAAGGTCTGGCTGACTTGCATGATTGTGCCAGAGAAAACTGTCTCGAGGACGAAAGTCTAAAAATAAAGGACAACATGGAGGCATACCTTAATTCCCCCCACAAAGTCTTTGAAGAGGACAAGTGTGAGGGAATGCCCACTGTCTATGTGGATGGATGCTCTTACCATGTTGACAACGACGGGGAGAAAGAACTGGTGGCCGGCGTAGGGAATGCATGGGTGAATGAGTCCCCAGAACCCTCCGCTGGATACAAAATTGGTCCCCGAAGTAGTCAGGTGGCAGAATTGATGGCTGTGCATCAGGCCATCCTCACTGCTGTCCAGCATCAACTCCACGAACTGGTCATAATCACAGATTCGGATTATGTACGGAACGGGTTCGTGGAGCACCTGGTTAATTGGAAAACCAGAGGCATGTTATGTGCTAACAACAAACCCTTGAAACATGGGAAGTTGATCCAAAACATTGATGATCTGGTCACCTCGAATGGGATGACCATCTATTGGAAAAAGATTAAGGGTCATTCCAAAGTAGAGGGACCAGACAAAACTGGAAATGACTTAGCTGATCAGCTGGCCAAAACCGGGGCCATCCAAGGGGATCTAATTGAGATTGAGTCCCTGTTTGGGGAAATCCAGGTCACTGCCATCACTAGGTCCCAGACAAATGCTCACAACGACCTTTCAATTGCACAATGGAGTAAGGAGACCCCTGATGCTGATTTGATTACTGCTCAGAAGGGGGATCCAATTATTGGTAAATTTTACCAGCACCTTGAGGACCCTGAGAACTTTCCCCTGACGGATACCGATTACATTGGGAAAGAGGACCTAAGAGTGTTGATGAAATGTCCAAAAATGTTCTGGATCCAAGACGGTTTGTTGGTAAGGAAATCCAAAGCTGGCCACGATCAGTGGGTGGTTCCTACCTCATTCCGAAGCCTGATGTTAAGTCACGCCCATGATGCGGCCACCGCCGGTCATAGGGGGTTTCACACAACATTGGAAATCTTAAGAGAGGTTGCATACTGGCCACACATGGGGCAGGACCTCGACCAATACTTGAAGGGGTGTCTTGTGTGTGCACAATTTCAGCCATCATCCCTCACGCACCGTGCGCCTCTCCAAAAGAGGGGGATGACACTGCCATGGTCAGATTTACAAATCGACTTTGTAGGCCCTGTGATTCGCTCGGCTAGGGGGAATAAGTACATGTTGACTGTGACATGCTTGTTTACCAAGTGGGTGGAATGTCTCCCAGCCCCAAATTGCAAGGCAGAAACTGCAGCTGCCTTGATGATTAACCACATCTTTTCCCGTTTTGGTCTACCTCAAAGGATTGAGTCAGACAGAGGTAGCCACTTCACCAGTGAAGTAATGACAAAGATGTGGGAGATACTGGGGGTCAAAAGGAAGTTGCATATTGCTTATCGGCCAGCTTCTTCTGGGGCAGTAGAGAGATATAACCGGACAATTGTGAGCATATTAAAGAAGTTTGTGGCAGATTCTGGGCCAAGTTGGGATATCCGATTACCTCTGGTCCTAATGGCCATCAGATCTACCCCTTCATCTGCAACCAAAATGTCACCATTTGAGTTGATGACTGGGCGCAAGATGGTGCTTCCTCAGCATTTGCTCTACAGGACCCAAGAGCAGACACTGATAAATGCCTCCACTACTCATGAGTATGTAGAGAATTTAAGGAAACACCTCCAACATGCTTTTGCTTATGCTCAGCGGAATCTAGAAAGATCAGCTGATAGCATGAAGACCCATTATGACCTGAAAACTTCCAGGAAGGAATATCAGGTGGGAGACCGGGTCTATCTATACAACTTCCAAAGGAACCAGGCCAAGCAGCGCAAATTTTTGCCTACATGGAAAGGACCCTTTGAGATCGTCGATAAGATCTCCCCTGTGGCCTACAAGATCCGCATCCCCAAAGGCGGTTCGACAGAGGGGGAAGACAAGTGGGTCCACATAAACCAGTTGAAATGTTGCCATCCCAGGCACACTCTGCAACAACTGGAGGAATCCTCTGGAATCCTAGCGGGTACTGTATCAGACTAATTCAGTTCCAATCATAAAACATACCACATCTAGTCTCTAACATACTGTGATTTGTATGAAACTGTCTCTTAGTCATACTGTTTTTATTAAAATAAGAATGTAATGTTTCGTTATGATAAAATGCATATGCTGCCCCACTATCTCAACAGTGGTGGAAAAAAAAAATCGTCTATGAGTAGATATTGCCGCTTTTGCTTTATCATCCTAGGAGAGATGAAACCATGAAGAATGACCAAGAAGGACGATCCGGAGACCGGGAACGAAGATCCAATGGGCCCAGTGGACCGCCCAATACTCCCATCAGGACCGGCGAGGAGAACCGATCGATCCGACCGGATGGAGGAAAAGATGGTGAACTGTGCCATTTATCGGAAGAAGAGGAGAACTACATCCCAGATCTTGCGGGTCCCATTAGTGAAGGATCAGATGGCCACCGCAAGAAGGGGGGCTTGTGGGATGTATTTACCCATGCATCCGGGCCCTACCTCAAAACTGTGCAGTACTGGCATTGAAAACATCATAATGGCCAGAGCTCCCCAGAAAATGCACAGGAAAATCCCATTTTGCCTATATTGTGAGTTCAGAGATGCAATGCTGATTGCCAAAAGCAAACCCATACTGTTGGGAATTCATTTTTCTTGAATGTCAAATATGGCCAAATCATGGGCACAGAATTACTTTACTGCAGAAACACACCAATGCCATGTCCTGAACATGGACAATCTACTCCATATAATATCACTTGCTGAAAGGAATCAATCTAAAAAAAAAAATCCCCAAAATGGGTGCAGTACCAGTACTCACCACTACCCAAAAGCCGGCAGTTTAAAACCACCCTGTGTTTCTCTGAAGGCAGGCTCAAACTGTCTATTTTAAACATTGCAACACATCTAAAAACTCACTGGACACCAGCAGACATTTGGTAGAATGGAGTGTTGTGTGCCTACAAAATCTGGGAAATGAAGAGCCCAGAACAATGCTTATAACAAAACTGGCTGAGCTATGGAGTCAGCAGTTTAAGTTGCACTGGATTTAAAGACACTAAAATCGAAAATGTTTAGATTAAATGAGTGACCTATGTTTGGTGTCACATGCCTTTGTAACTGTTGAAATGTCATAGTTTTGCACTTAGAATCAGCATTCTAGCTGCATGTGTAAAATTGCAAGTTAATTTAAAAAGCAACAAAAAACATGACAGTTAGCTGAAAGTCTGGCTTAAGGAACTTGATTCTGCCTGGCAACTACCCCCATCAGGAGTGAAACTTGAGTCACAACTGTGTTCCCAGGCCCATCTGCCTTTTTGCTGGCCACACTAAGGATATGCCATCTATCTGATAATTGAATTACCTGTGCTCTACAGGAGCTCTGAACAAAGCCTGCCTTGACTCAGGCAAAGGTTTTATTGGCAGGAGTCGTAAATGGTCGTAAAAAGTGGCTTCCTCCTGAGGAAAGGGGAGGGGCACTGCTTGTGAGAGCAAGCTGGCTTGGCAGAACTGGAAAAACCAGTATTTCTACCTTGTGCTGAGAGGAAACCACACCCCTTTGGAGCCAGAACATAACTCTAAAAAGATGAATAACTCATAGAGCGGACATGTGAAAATTTTATAAATGATACCATAATTCTTGTGATTTTTCTGCCCACAGTTTAAGAGGTTTTTAGAACCGGTGGTATGTTCAGGGGGGTTTTAGCGGAAAAGTGGATATTACTCTAAATGTATGCATGTTAAAAATCTGAAACTTCATCAGTTAATGTCCATACTCCCTACGCACATGTATGTAAAGTTGGGTCAATGTCAGAAATTGAAAAATCAGTTAAAAAGCAATTATGTGCCATTTCTGAATGCAAGCTCTTAGAAACAGCAGATTTGGACAGAGACATGGCTAAATTCAGCCACACCATGTATATGTAATTTCAAGCAACTGTGTAACTGTGAAATATGTCTTTTATTATCAAATATAGAATGTGTGCAATCTGACAGAGGAGTGTCCTATCTGCAAGCCATAAAATGACATCCCTCTGACTCACAGTTCATTCCCCAATCAAGTGGGGAATGGAAATTTGACCAATGACAAGTGAGAGGGGCGAGTTTAGTTATGACCAAACACACACACCCACATTCTAAACACATAAAAGCAGAGAGTCAGGACAGATAGGGACTTTCAAATCCATTTGCAGCTGGAAGCTCTGCCGGGAAAATCCATACTTACCTCCATAAACCTCCAGAGAGCCAAACTAGAGACTTCAATCTATCCAGAACTAGAGACCCAGACCAGAGAACCAGAGAGAGCTGACCCAGATCACTGTGAAGTGCAGAGACCAGAGGCGAGTTTAAAACCTGACCAGATCCATGGCGAGGCCCATTTCACTCAAGAATATAGTGTGAGTACCTAGAAAACTGTGCAGATCCAATCTCCTAGTTAAAATAATATAATTCAATCCTATTTTAATCTAAGTAGAACTGCCTCCTAACTGTCACCTGTCATTTGTAAAGCTGTCACTTGTCATTTTCTAGTTGCAAGCTGCACTTGTCTTTTTGAGCTTTTAAAATTTCAATCTGAAAAACGACCTTTACTAAATCGCTCATATCTTCGCGACCGTTTGGGCTAGAGACTTGCAGTAACTTTCTTTAGAAAGCTTAGAATCGTGGCTTTCCTACGAACCTAGAACCGCATTATAGTTTTACCGCAATCGCGGAACACGCATTCGCGAATTTTACCGCGATTTGCAAATTTCTTCACATGTAAAAACTGCTGCTGCTTGCCTTCCATTTGCCAGAAATTCGTTTAACCTGCTAACTATCCCTGCATCATTGCTAGTGTGAGCCTGGACTAATATTAACTAGATACCACTCACCCTGAACCTCTGAAAGGGAATTAAAAGCATTTCCAGCATATTTCTCATCCATTGCTAGCACATATCAAAGCATTTTGCCTGTGTTTTCAAAACTCCTATCTGTTTTCTGTAGTGTAAGCTTGCTGGGGTGAACTGATTTACATTGATTGCATTTCTGAGAACTGTGTGTTTTCCTTCCATTTCCTTGCCTTGCATCAAGGGGGGGAGGGGATTGCCAGAGAAAAGTGATTACATTGTTTGGTTGAAATCATATTGAGTATTTTCTGTACTGCATTCATTGAATATTGCATCCACCTGAGCTTACATAAAGCATCCTCTACCACATTATACTTTTGTTCCTATTTACCAGTGTGCTACCTTATCCATTTCATGTCAACTCATTAGTGATTATAAGAAGTGTGCTAGTGCCAGATTCTCCGTTGTTAATCTTTATCATATCAGATTAAGTGTGCTATTCAATTATTAATTTATTATAAAGTGTGATATATATATATATTTTAAATTATCAAATAAACCTTTTAACTTGCAAAACAGAACTACTTCTTGGCTCAGTGGGGTCAGGAGGGTTCCAAGAGAGGGGTGTTATATAGGGGTAGTCATCCAGAATGCATGAACTGGACATAAAGATATATCAATAAGGGTTTTCATTCAGTATTATAGACTAGGCGTTGACTTAGCTGTAGTGTTGAATTGAATCCTCTTACAATGAGGAGGTTGTTGAAGAAAGGAAAGGAGTTTATCTGGGATGGAGTTTGGGAAAAGAAATGTTGAGTATTACGAGTGATATTGACATGGCAAGGCTATTTGGATGGTTTGATTCAAATAAGAAATGCATGATCACTGTTGATGCCAGTGGTACTGTTGTTGGGGCCGTCCTATCTCAGAAGGGTGAAGATGGAGGATAGAAAGGATGGAAAGGAATGTCGCATTGCTCATGCCTCAAGGATGTTGAGGGGCTCAGAAAGTAATTATTCTGTGTTGGAGAAGGAGGTGCTAGCGCGTTCTGTGTTGGAGAAGGAGGTGCTAGGCTGTAGAAAACTTCAGATACTTTGTGTGGGGAGAGGGGTTCAAGATTAGAATGGGTCATAAACCGCTAATGTTCATTTATGAGAAGAAAGGCTAGAATAAGGTCTCAAGCAGAGTTGCAGCATGGGTAGCTAGAATGCAAGCCATGCATTTTCCATGGAAATAATTCCTGGATGGGATAATGTGTTGGTGAACTATCTATCAAGTTTGGGCGGTGTGGAAGAAAATGTACAGGCAGAATTGACAGTTGCAGTGTATGCTACCCGTGATGGGATTATGTCCAAAGAGGAGTGGAGAGAAACTGCAAGCCAGGAGCCCATGATGAGAAGGGCTGTAGAATGTGTGAGTCAGCGATGGCCTGGGAAAATATTGTTGTGTGAAGAAGAGAGATCATATTGGGAGGATCAAACAGAGTTGTTGGTAGAAGGAGGAGTGTTGTACCATTGTGACCCTGCTGTCGTGCCAAAATTAGTTTAGAGGAAGTTGGTTGAAATTGCCCATTGGTGTTACAAAGACTAAGGCTGTCATGAAAAGTGACTGTTGGTGGCTGGGATGTTACCCTGAGATCGAGAGCTGGCTGGGGAATTTGATGGAGTGTGAGTGTGAGAACATTAGGAAAGTGGTGATGGCACAACCCAAACGGATGTGAATGTTGATGTCCCAGTGAGGGTGTGGAGTGAAGTGGCCATTGATGATTTGGGTCCAGTTCACTTGTGTGGCAAAGTGATGAATTCATACTGGCTATGCATTAGAGATGAGGCCACTGGTGAAGTGGTTATAGAGTTCTTGCAAGGTGTGTTTGAGAGTGAATGTTTGCCTAACTCCATACTGACGGACAATGGTAGGCAATTTGTTGGGAGCTGTTTGGGTGAGTATTTGATATGGTGTGGAATTAAGCACACAAAGACTGAGTTGTACCACCCGGAGGGAAATGGACTGTAGAGAGAATTAATAGATGTATAATGGAGGCTGCAGGAATGGCAGGGGGTGATAGATATATTTTAAAAAAGTTGCCATAAAAGAGAGATTGTATGCTCATTGTATGGCACCTCATTATGTGACTGGTGTGAGTCCAATTGAGCTTATGAGAGGAAGGAACCGACATTCCATAATTTCAACGCCTTGCCTTGGAAGAGCTAGGAAATCTGATTGTGTGTTGGAGGAGTTAAGGAAAACTCTTTATAAAAAGAAAGAAGAGTGGGTGAGGAAGGAGAATGAGAGAAGTGGGCGGAGAACCGTAAAGATGTGTGTGGCAGATTGGGTGAGAATAACTAAGGGTGTAGTGAAGAAGAACAGAGAGTTGTTATATTCTGAACCTGTTCAGATGACAGAAGCCTTGAAAGGAGCCATAAGGGTGCAGGAGGACAGGTATGGAACCTGAGTAGAGTTGCTGTGATGTGTATATATGTATATATATACAAAACAAGCACATGCTGTAAAATGTTCGTGCTTGAAGCACAGGAAACGTTTATACCAGTGGCCTGTTGGAGGTTGATTGATTGATTGCTTGATTTGTTACTCATTATGCACCTATACACAAGTGCTTCAAGGCACATCCTTGAAATGGTGGAGCTGAAGGTAATTGTTCAGGATCTTATTAGCAATTAACTTTCTATTTGCTCACCTGATGTCCAGTGCACTTCTTTTCAGTTTTGTTAGGATGTTGGTAAATTAGTCTGTAAGATCTAGAGGTGGGATGAGGTTATCTTTGATATTTTGTGGAGATCTGTTCTTTGGTATAGGGCTGAGTGGGAGAGAGGAGTTGTATCACACCAACTGTGACATATACCCGTCACATGCTACAGGTCTTCAGGTCCTGATCAAATCCTGGTCATGGGATGTCCACACATGTGATGCCACAGGTATAGCCCTCGTCAGATTTTAATGTGAATCAAGATACCCTGGCAGGTACAGCATGTCTCCTTAGCTAAATAGGACAAGAGCTATATCTTTGATGGGGTATGTGACTACAGCCAAGCCAAAGATGCTCAGCAAAATGGGGGGATAGGAGGCAGGAGGTGTGGATGGGTCAGGAGATACTGGGAGCAGAATCATCTAGGGGGCAGTGGTGCAAATGCAGCCTCTGTTCTCAGTTCACAGAGAGGCTACCAACTTATCTCTATCACATATTGGTGATGAGACTGGCCAGCAGCGAATCATGTACATTGAGATGGAAATGGAATGAAGAAGAAGGTCATGGTGGTTGGATGGCCTCTTGTGAACTTTGGGAAGGAATCAGAATTTCTGGTGGGTCCGGGGGTGGGAAGGCAACTGCTGCTCTACAGCCCTCTTGGAGATTATTTCATTTCCCCTTCAGACACAGCCAAACTGAAGCGAAAAGTAGGTTATGGTATGCTGTGGTATTGTGTTTAACAGCAGCCTTCACCCTGCCATGCTCAGTGATTAGAGTGCAATGATTGGGTGGATAGGTACATACAATAATCAAAAATGCAAGTTATTTTGTGTTACAGGCGACACTAATAGTGATCTTGCTACACAAGAGCCATTTGTAATGGAGGACTGCTATAGGAACTGTGTGCCCATAATTACAAGGAACATCACGTGACTGCTACAATAGGAAGATTGGACCCGTGCCTTGGAAGGCTGTTCTCTTATCAGGGATTTCCAATTCGCTCTGCTTATCTTCTCGACGTTAAGTGCTGGCAGCCTCCTGGTAATGCACACTGCTATTAAGCATTGCTTGACAGCACAGTTAACCAATTTCAAGAACTGACATGCGGGCCAATGACTGCCCTAATCAGTGATTATAATCAGAGAATAAGTTAATAGGCAACCTCTTTCAAACTTTCATTTCTTTTTATGGCAGCGATCCATCAGGGAAGAGTTGTTTGCCTGTATGAATTTCACTTAGTCTGGAAAGGAGAGATGCATTCCTACTGAGTAGACAACGCCTGTAATGATTCCTTATGGGAATTCAGGATGCACATACTCGACTGTATACCTTGATGGGTTATTTGAGTGTTTAAGGACTGGGCCACAACACATACAGTGTTCCCATACTAGGCTGAAAAGGGCATCATAATATGTGCTTCATAAAAATAAAAAATACAATAATTCACTTTATGATATTAGTACTTGACAGAGGCATGGTCTTGGCCTCCCAACCAATGAGGAGGCTCACAACAGAGGGCTTTACTACACAGTAAAGTCCCCGCCCTCCGCCTCCTCAGAGCCAGACGATGCCATCTTTCCCCGCCAGATAATCAGGTGAGTGCTAACCTGCACCCCTGTGCCCACATTCACCACTCCCCCACGCCCACCCCAATGCGATGATGCAGATGAAAATGCCATTACCAACTTCTCACCTGGCCCCGCCCCATTACTGCAAGGACAACAAACATTAACCTCTTAAATGCCACCGACGAGCCGGCTCGTCGGTAAAAACCGCTCCAGGTTTCCACCGACGAGCCGGCTCGTCGGTGGCACTTAAGGGGTTAATGACGGGGGAAATGTTGGGCGGGTTTTACGGTGGGTACCGCGATTTAAAAAAAAAACCTGTGGCACTGGGGGGGACAATAATGGCACTTAAAGGGTTAACAACTGAGGCAGCCTTACCATCCTATGAACCGTGGGGCGGTTGCAATATGAGTTAAACCGAACTCTGTGAAATAATATGCTTAACTAAAGTGAATGTACATGCAATCTGCCATAAAGGATTAGTTACAATGTGCGACGCATGTAAAGACTAAAAGTAGTTTGTAGAATGCAGAAATAGTATTCAGTATAAATAGTGCAACACAGTATAAAAGGGCAAGATATTCCTGTGTATCAAGAAAAGGATTCACTACACTGATAGATCAGTTGTATTATAGGTAGATGATGTTGAATTCACGGCCAGGGACTCCATCGTACGGCAGAGATACGAGATGAATAGGCACAGCTATCAGTCACCAATATGGAAACAGGAAGACAGAAGTGCAGCCATTTTTCAAACGCATAGGCCACAACAGGTCTCAGAATTTGCAAGGGCTCAGAACCCAAGATGCTGAGTTTATAAAAACACATGTATTCTAGAAACGCGGGCAGTAGCTCACTGACAGAGCCAGGGTCAGGAACAATAGATGGACGGAAAGCAGGCTCAAGATAACAGTTCCCAGGACAAGAAGCAGTCAACTCCCAAGTTGATTTATTTTAATAAGAGCACATTGATGTCCAGGTGCACAAGATCAGAAAGACAAAAGACTGTATACAAAAGTAACTGTCTGGTGTTCCAAGGGATGCAAAGAACAGAACATGGACTTCAGAATTAGCTTAAGACTTAATAAATAAACAGAAATCCTCTTAAGTATGGTACACTTGCACGTGATCGAGACATGAGAAATACTGGCTTTTCATTTTGAGTCAAACACAGATAAGACACCTGCAGAACTCCCCCAGTGCACACACACACACCAGACAGCACACAAGGCCAAGTAAAAGGAAAGGGAAGGCCTCATCGCCTCTGGATGACAACCAATATTCTTTCTTTGGAATTATGTCAGACTACATAATTCTCTTTGCCCACGTATGTCTCGCACATATCTTGATGTCTCGTTAAAGTGTCCAAGGTTGGTAAGCTAGGTACAAACCAATGGAAATTCCCCTTGCCACTCCACCTATGATGGAAAATGCCAACCTATTATCTGTTCCTGTAATTATGTATTAGAAATAGTACCTAAAATGGATTGGGTCCAGGGGAGCCATCAGAGAGGCATAGACCAATAAAGTAACTTTCACCTATGTATCCAATATGTAGTTTGAACTATTAACCAACCCAACTTGCCCATAGGATTTGTAGACTGATAGTGTAATGTGACGTTATTGCTGTCGTAATTTTGGTACAACATTTGCTTGCAATCATTGGAAATGTTGAGAGCTATGAGAACGAGATCATGTATGCTGTGCCAGCTAAGATTCATTGTTTGAATAAAGCAAGGTTTTGACAGGCAACTCCTCCATCATTGAGTATTATTTGAACTAACTGCGTGGCCTTGGTTGCACCTTTACACCCCTTTCCCACACATTTTACCCTCCTCCCCACTTACGTAGCACTTCCTTGTCTCCCGCTGGCGCTGCGAACAGTGGTGTTCCTGAGGTACTACATGAAAAGATAATTTTGAAAAAACAATTCAAAAAGATAGCTTTAGAAAGACCACTCTGTGACCGAAAAGAGCAGTCTTTCTAATATGAAACTGTCAGGGGCTGACAGGCACAGCAAGACCCGGAAGAGGAGTCGAAGGATTGTCGAGTAAGTGTCTGTGTGTGTGTCTGTGTTCATCTGAAAACGATGGGTCGAGGAGAAACACAACTGTGTGGGGATGGGGAGCAGGGTAGTAAGGAGTGAAGGGGGTTTGGTGGGTGATACCCCACGAATAAAAAAAAGCCTTATCTATGTGTATATTCTGGCTTTTTGCAGGTGGCTCAAAATCGACTGAAATAAATCAGTCCTTCTTTTTGTGCAGCCTTCAGAAAGCAGGAAAATGACATAGACCCGTTCCTGGTGCGTCCCAACATGTGACTAGCCGCCATGTAAAGGGAGAAGGGACTAGTTATAGTTACCTTTTCCCCGATCCATGGTGACCAGTTTTTTTATCGTTTATTTTATAATTGAGAAATAGCTTACATGTTTCTCAACTTAAAAAAACAAACATTATTAGTACCCCTGAATAGCATGCCGGGGTACTAATATCAATATTACCCTCGCGGACAGGAAATGCCCCGTGCTAGGGTGACAGCCCTCGCTTCGTTCGAGCTTCTAACTGGCCAAAGCATTACATGCCCCTGTAATTCCACCTCCTGCTCAGTTAATATTGCTTAAATAAGGCCAATAAGATCAGATCCGTACACAATGGTAAATAAAGCTAAAACAGTTTACAGCCATTAGCACTATGGCCTCCTAAACCTATTCATCTCTACCATTAAATTATCAATTTCCTCCTGAATGCACAGGTAATGTATTATGATGGGGGTCTGTGGCCCATAACCTTCACCCCACTGCTGTAATATCATTGACCACACTTAACGTATGAAGATGGCCCCCAGGGGCCTGGCTAAATATGCTGCATGAAGTACCCAAATGGATGATACTGTGCAGGCAGATTGAAACTGCAATATATTAAATAACAATAACAATGGAACACCGATTTCCTTGAAAAGCAGGGAATTCATTAATTAATTGTTTATTTTGCATTTAACACCAGAGACCATTTTCTTAGTGTGGGACTGGGATTCATGTGTTGCTCAGCGTTGTCTTGCTTCCAAGAGAAATTCATTGCCCTGAGCTATCCTCCCAGCCCAGAATGACTTGAATCATTGCTTGAAATGTAATGGAAATTAGTGGATAAGATGATGTAAGATTGAAAAAGCTTTTTTTCAGCACAATTGTATATTGTCGCTGTTTATTGTGCGGTCACCCTCAACTCAGGGAGTTCCCTTCCCCCCAAGCAAGGTGGCGCACAACAAAGCACTTCTTTTTCGAATTCTGTTTAGTGAGGCCTCCAACCCATCTTGCACCCAACCCCAACACGTGTCCTCTATCACAATGGACTAGGAACCAGGCCGGTGTGTAGTAAAAATATATATCTATTAATTAATTGAATCTAGATTTGACAAACAGACTAACATCAGCCACCAATGCTGTGGCAACAGCCAAAATCACGACTATGACTTGGTTATATAAACAAAAGAGGTGACATTTTGTAACAGGCAATGATAACTTGCACCAGATTGAATCCAAAGAACTGATTAATTGGAAACAATTCTTTTCTCCCAGCAACCCCCACTCTCCAGCCCTTGATTGAAAGGCGAGATGCAGGGAGTGAGGATGCAATGGAACAGCCATGTTCTGGCTAATTTAAAAAGGCACTGTTTGGGAAAGGACTTCAGTGGGAAAACTCGTTTTGGCCTTATTATTTAAAGGGCAAGGTGGGGAAAAAGGAACTCAAGTGTAAATCGTTTTTTAACACTTGAAAATAAAAGGCAGAGCTTGATAGTTTGAGGTCTGCCCCGGCGATGGTAACTGCTGCCGTTTATTATGCGACCCCTTTTCCCCCTTCCCAGGTCTCCCGATATCCCTACTCCTGTACGTAGGTGTAGTAAACATTTTGGCAGGTGCAGTAAACATTTCGACATAATCATTATCTGGGACTTAGATCAGAGCATCCCTGAAGGCATCTTGTGAGGGATTTATGTTTGCAAGTTTTTTGCGTGCAGGGACTGGTAGAGATTTTGGGAGCTTCGAGATAAACCAATCCCGTACTGGCTCATACGTCTCGACATCCCTCAAACCACGTTCCCAAAGAGTGAAAGGATGAATACAATTCACGTTCTGCCTGTCCAACCTCAACTCTTGGCTCTGTTGTAGAACAAGATTGGTCACTGGGTTTTACTCGCTTCTCCGTGCACGACAGCTGCCCATTAATGATGTACTCCCATAGTGGTTGAACCAAATATTAGCACAGATGTCACTGAGAGTTGGGGGCCATGGAACAATGGATGCCCCCTTATTGGGACACATATGTAGGCAACCCTAGGACACTACAGGCAACTACAATATTTTCACATGGCACATGTCATGTTGGTATGTCATCCCGGGAAGCAAGTGAATGGTAGGCATGATTTGATTGGCCAGATTGAGGTGATCTTTCAAAATAATTGTGCCTTTTCTCACGCTCTGATCTGCACCTCCATTCTTGAAGCAAGAAATGAGATCTAAATTAGTAGCGGAGGAGTCACAATGACTCTATGCAGCTAAACTAGGAGTCTGTGCACCTAGGCTAGGAGTCTGTGAACCTAGACTAGTAGTATGTGCACCTAGACTAGTAGTCTGTACACTTAGACTAGGAATCTGTGCACCTAGACTTGTAGTCTGTTCACCTAGGCTAGGAGTCTGTGCACCTAAATTAGGAGTATGTGCACCTAGACAAGGAGTCTGTGCACCTCGACTAGGAGGCTGTGCATCTACACACGTAGTCTGTGCTCCTAGACTAGGAGAATATGAACCTAGACTAGGAATCTGTACACATAGATTAGGAGTATGCACACCTAGACTATGAGTCAGTGCACCTAGGCTAGGAGTATGTACACCTAGGCTAGGAGTCTGTTCACCTAGGCTAGGCGTCTGTGCACATAGATGAGGAGTCTGTGCACCTCGCTCAACTAGGAGTCTGTGTATCTACACAAGTAGTCTGTGCTCCTAGACTAGGAGTCTGTGTACCTAGACTAATAGTCTGTGCACCTCGACTAGGAGAATATGAACCTAGACTAGGAGGCTGGGCACCTAGACTAGGAGTCTGTGGCCCTAGACTAGTAGTCTGTGAACCTAGGCTAGGAGTATGTGCACCTAGGCTAGGCATCTGTGCACATCGACGAGGAGTCTGTGCACCTCGCTCGACTAGGAGTCTGTGTATCTACACAAGTAGTCTGTGCTCCTAGACTAGGAGTCTGTGTACCTAGACTAGTAGTCTGTGCACCTAGTCTAGGAGCCTGTGCACCTAGACTAGGAGTCGGTGAACCTAGACTAGGAGTCTGTGTACCTCGACTAGGAGTCTGTGCATCTACACAAGTAGTCTGTGCACCTAGACTAGGAGTCTGTGCACATAGACTTGTAGTCTCTGCGCCTAGGCTAGGAGTGTGTGCACCTAGACTAGTAGTCTGTGCACCTAGTCTAGGAGTCTGTGTACCTAGACTAGGAGTCTGTGCACATAGACTTGTAGTCTCTGCACCTAGGCTAGGAGTGTGTGCACCTAGACTAGTAGTCTGTGAACCTAGACTAGGAGTCTGTGTACCTAGACTAGGAGTCTGTGCACCTAGACTTGTAGTCTCTGCACTTGGGCTAGGAGTCTGTGCACCTAGCCTAGGAGTATGTGCACTTAGACTAGGAGTCTGTTCACCTAGATTAGGAGTATGTGCACCTAGACTAGGAGTCTGTGCACCTAGGCTAGGAATATCTACACCTAGGCCTCTAGGTGTAGTTGTGCTCCTTTATGTTTCTATTCATTTATTCGCAGAGTGCTCACTGCATGTCCTCATTCATTTTTAGCACTCCATTGTGCATGTACCTGCCCCTCTAGCAACATGCTTTACAATATCCTGTCATGCATTCACTAGAGCTCTTCCCATGTTATTAGATAATGGCAACAACAGCTTACCATCAAAGCAGGTGAAACAAAAGGTGCTACCTTTGGTGAGGTGTCATTAAAAAAACTCCAGCCCCTCTTCCCTTGCATGGGACAGCATTTGCTCTCTGTGACACCATGAATAGGAGCCGAGTCATGTCTTATCCTAGATCCAGCCAAGTGTAATCTGCACACAACGACTGACTTTGCAGGTCCATGTTAAATGCAAAGCGGCTATGGGGGTGCGGGGGGTCTGCTGTTGAGCAGCCCGAAAATGGCCGCTTAGCTAACGTGCTCGTGCTGTTCCAGCTGCAGTTTTGGAAAAACGTGACATCGCTGGCCATCCACTCTTGAGAAGACCATCATTTGTTACCTGAACTACGGGGCACTTTCTGGCGAAATCTTGGAAACAGTGACCCCCATGAGCCGTGTGGGGGAGCCCCTGTCCCTATGGCATGGCCTCCGCCTTTGGCTGTTCCCTTCCTGCGCCCTGCGGTGAGGGCCAGACCCACCTGTGCAGGCTCCCAGAGGGCGTTATGGACCGTTTTCTCTGTGCCTGGCTGTGGGTGCCCCGGCCGGTTTGAGCTGCTGCAGACTATCCGCCTCTGCCCGCCGCTGCAGGCTCTAGCTGCGGCCCCGCTGCTCAAAAGGAGGTGTACCACACGGCGGGAGCCGAGCGTTGAGCGCACCGGCTGTGAACCCTTGCCACTGGACTGCTGGGGTCTGGTGGCCTCTCCGTCCGTGGTGAGCCTGGTCTGCTGCGGCAGTCTCCTGTTTGTGGACTAGAGGGGGACGGCGTTCTCCAGCAGCCTTAGCTGGCTTCATATCACAAGTAAGCGGGTGAGCCTGGAGGGGTGGAGGCGGCCCCCGGCACCTCCATATAATTACAATCACTCCTTTGAGGCCCTGCACAACCAACGTGGTATATCCTCGGCCTTACACCATCAGTACGGCATGTATACACCCAGGCCCCCAGACAGTATCCTGAATCCTTCCCTACGTGAGTAGACGCCGTGGAGAGTGACACATCATTGCCACATCCCGGGACTACTTGGCCCGCTCCCAGCCAGATCCTTGCTGCTGTGCAGCGCCTCTGACCTTGTTTCCATACTACCATGACTCGAAGGAGCGAGATACTTATTGCTGAAGGGCCCTGACAGTGGCACAACCCTGTACCTTGCCAGACTCCAAAGCCCTAGCTCCCTCCTTTAGCCCATTAATGGGTCAGGGCCTGTATATTAGGAGGAATCCTGTGCAGGGTGGTCCATCGCCCCGCTGGTCATCATCCTATCATATACTCTGCATACTATGTGCCGCCTGGCTGGTGCTCCATCCCAACTTCCACCTGGGCACAGCCCTTGCTCCTCCTGCGCTGAGCTGGTGGGCCCGAGGAGCGCCATCACCTGGATGGGACCACAGATCCGATACATGCCTTGATCCTGGAGACCTTTGGCTGATATTGTGGCGAGGCCACCTCCGTTTTCTTGCCATTTTGTTCTGGGCTCGAAGGGCCACCCTATGATGCCACCTGTTGCTGTCGATTTCGGAGGGCTGGCGTGGGGGTCACGGCACCACTGGGGACTGCTGCCTTCTGCTCCGCCTCCGCGTACTTCACATCCTGATGCCTGGTCTGGGCCTAAAACATCCACGGCGTTATTTACGGGCTGGTATCCGCGCCGCCCTGCACTGAAGGCTCCTAGAGCCTCGCAGCACCACTGTGAATACTGGGAACTCAACACCGACTGCAGCATCCTACATATCTCTTGGCCTGCAGCCGAACCCAACCACTACACCAGAGGGTCCCAGTCCTGGCTGAATCCTGAACGCCCGGCCAACAGACCACCACCTACCTCGACAATGTCCAACAGAGCTCAAGGCACTAATAAGACTGGTGCTAGGGATACATTTGCCAAGGAGACGCCAAGACCAGCAGCCAGGAAGATGTGTTGATGACCACAGGGGCACCTGCCCCGGACCTGACTGTCATGATGGAGTCTATGGCCAAAAACTTTGCTTTCTTCCATGAAAAATTGGATGATATTAATGCAAATGTGGCATCACTCAAATCTCGGCCTCGAATCACTGAGGCCAAGACCAGGATCGGCAACAATGAAGATGGGATACACATGATTCGGGATGCGGTGGCCTCCCTCACTAAGGACATGAAGTCTGTTAAAGCGAAATATAACGATTTGGAGTCCAGGTCCCATAGGAATAATATCCACATTGTTGGTGTACCTGAAAATGCACTTTAAGGAAAGATGGAAGCGGCGACGGAAGACTTGCTGAAAGAGCTGTTAGACAACCCTGAATAGTCCCCCTTCTTTGCTGTTGAGCGTGCACATAGGGCACTGGAGTCACGCCCCAAACCTAGAGATTTCCCAAGTCCAATTATTGCAAAACTGCTATGTTATAGGGACAGGGATCATGTCCTTCGCCTTGCAGGGGAAAAGAGAGAACTTAGACTCGGCTAGCGAGGTATCAGGATCTTCCACGACTTTTCCGTCGGCGTACAACAAGAGAGGCATCAATTCATCAGCGTGAAGAAAATGCTCAGGGAACAGAACTTCCCGTATGCAATGCTATTCCCTGCATTCCTCAGGTTCACGTTAAAAAATAAGCTCTACTTCTTTACGGTACCAGAGGAGGTGGTGAAGTTCATATGCACCCAATGTGGACACCCCGGATTTCTTTGATGCTGTTGCTTCCATTCTCATGGGCTATGTTGGAATTAGAATCATCGGGGGGGGGACATGAATTTAATATTGGATACTGGGATGGATAGAACAGGAACTGCATCCAGGACCCTATCACAAGCAGCACGTAGACTGCACATGCACAGCGCAGCACGTGGTATCCATGACGTTTGGAGGGTCCTCAACCCCCAACAACGAGAATACACATATTACTCGTCGGCGCATGATAACTCCTCCAGGATCAACCTCTTCCTTGTTTCTGGTGAACTAATAGGCAAGGCCAAAGATGCCCAGATACTTGCCTGCACACTGTCTGACCATGCTCCAATTACCGTGTCCATAGAGTTAGAATTATCTCCGCCTGCCTGTAGTTCATGGAGCTTTAAATCGGCTGCCCTTCTGGATATAGGGCCTCATTACAACCCTGGCGCTCACCTAATGAAGGGGGCCGGTACGGGACCAGCCCCCTTCATTACGGGAGTGCCGATTATGAGCTTCCCTGGTAAAACTAGGCGTCCTTTCTGGGTCCTGCGAGGGGAAGAGGGAGGTTATAACGGGCCAGATGTAATCTGCCCGTTATTACCTCCCTCCCCATTCCCATTGAGCCCTATGGGGGCTCCAATGGGAATGGCGGAATGGTTCCTGCAAGGAGGAATTACCCGGTCCTCCTATGTCGGAATGACCCGGTTATTCCTCATTGCAGGAACCCGGTAAAGGAGCCCGGTTTGGAGGCAGCCATGGAGCTAATAGTTCCATGGCTACCTCCAAACTCGTAATGAGGCCAATAGTGTTTAAAGCCGATATTCTGGCACACATTGAGACCTTCTTTGAATGCAACACACAACATGCCACATCAGCCGGCGTCACCCCAAAAACATAGTGTACAACACATACCAGACCTTCTTGATCAGATCCCTTTGATATACATCTCCCAAGTAACCAGGGAACAACTTGACTCCCCGATCACATTGGATGAAATCGATAAGGCCATCACAGACCTCCCGAAGGGTAAGGCCCCCGGGCCAGACGGACTCACCACCGAATTCTACCAAGAGCATGTAGCTGTACTTGCCCCCAGATTATTAGACGTCTAGACCGAATCACTTCAAAAGTCCATCTTCCTCGCCTCCATACACAAAGCAGTTATAACAGTACTACTAAGCGAATGAATGAACTCAATTAATGTGGTTCATACAGGCGCCAATCTCTCATGAACATCAGTACCAAAATATTTGCAAAGATAATAGCAAATAGGTTTCTTCCAATCATGACACACCTGGTGCACGATGATCAGGGTGGCTTCGTACCCGGGAGATCGACTTCCCATAATATAAGACGGCTTTTCAATGTTATGTCTAGAATTGACCAGGACTCAGATGCTGTGGCGGTAACGGATGTCCAGAAGGCTTTCGATATGGTCTCCTGGCAGTATATGTGTATGGTCCTGGAAACGATGGGGGTGGGCCCTAATATGATTGGGTATATCAAATTGTTATATACAGTTCCTAAGGCTAGGTTCTGGGTCAATTCTCTAACATCTACATTATTCACACTTTTCAGGGGTACTCGGCAAGGCTGCCCATTCTCTCCGATTCTCTTTGCGTTAGTCATCGAACCAATGGCGGGCTACAGCAGAGCACGCCATGTCCATAGGGGAATCCGCCTGAAAGACACTCCGGAAATAATATCCCTATACGCCGACGACGTACTATTGTATATTAGAAACCATGCAACCAAACTGGACCTGATCTTATGAGATGTAACCGGCATTGACACCTTCTTGGGCTTCACAATTAATTACTCTAAGTCAGAGATGTTTCCACTCACCAACACAACAAAACAACTGGCGTCGGAGTGCTCTCTCCGCTTGTCCCCGGGGGGGAATCAGGTATTTGGGAATCCAGGTGTCCCTATCCAAATCGACTCTGCTGGCTGAAAACTACTTCACCGTTGCACAACAGGTTGAGGCAAAAATAACGAGGTGGCGCTCTCTCCCGCTATCACTGGCCGGAAAACTCTCCCTGACTAAGATGATACTTGTCCTTAAACTACTTTATATCTTCGGGAATGCACCTGTCTGCCCGGGGAAACAATACTTCGAGAGGCTACACAAGCTGTGTGCAGTTTCTGTGGCATGCTGGCGCGGTTTGCAAAAAATGGCTAGATATGACTCTATCATATGAAAGAGGACTCAACGCCCCCAACCTAATGCTATATTGGACTGCTGTTCAAGCCCAATATGCCAGGTACTGGTACCCGAACCCAACCACTCCACCGCATGTTAAGCTAGAAATGCTTGTGGTAGCTGAGGTAAAAATAATGACACTAATCTTCTGTTGTGATTATATGGCCGATTCCCCATCAGATCCCTTAGCGACCACTCTACAAGCATGGAACCGACTATTAAGTCCAACAAGGGAATCTCCCCCTTATTACAAATAGCTTCCTATTTGGGGATTTCCTGGGATTGAACCCACACACGATAAAATCTTAGCCCAGCATTAGTTGACTCTGGGATACCGGGCTTTGACGGACCTGTTCCGCAATGGGAGATTTATTACCCCACAGACATGGCGACAGGGCCACTCTGGATCAGCACTGGAGATGTTGCAGTACTATGGGCTCTGTGCGGCCTTCCGTGCCATGTGGCCCTCTTGCCCGGATGAACCTCCTGACAACCTGGAGGTCACCTACATAGCTAACTGGCGTGGCACCCGAGGTGTGGTCTCCTCTCTATATAAAATGCTACTAGCGAAGGCACCAGAGCAGTCCCCTAAGGCACAAAGTGAATGGGCGGATGAACTGGGCCTTGAGATCTCAGACCAATTATGGAAGAAAATGTGCTTACACATTAACAGGGTATCCCTCAACTTTCGGTTTAGATGTATGCAATACAAATTATTGAACAGACTGTACTACACTTCCCATGAAATTGACAAGTTTACTCAAAACAATGTACACACCTGTGCTTGATGTCTAACTGAAGGGGCCAACCACTTGCATATGTTCTGGGCGTGTAGAGTACTGGGGAGGTTTTGGGACGAGATCCTGCGGGCCCTCGTGGACATTATTGGTGCTGCGGTTAATCCCAATCCGTTAGGGGTGCTATTTGGGATATGGAGCACAGATGATACCAGGAAACTTGCCAAATTCTTGAATATAAGCTGCATGGTGGACAAAAAGTATGTACTCCAAAGCTGGAAGAGCCTGTCTCCTCCACCCTTCCAAAAGTGGCTTAATGCGCTCACATGGTCTCAGACCTGCGAGGAGGAATATATTAACACGCTTCCGATACACTCCCACCCCAAGAATGTATGGTCCGATTTTAACAGTTATCTTGCCAATCAAGCTGATAGCGCTTCTGGAACTTCCTCACCTACGGTACTGCATGAGTAATCCAAAATGTCTAGATGTGCTATTGTTCTCACCCTAGGAACATGTATTACCTTGCTTTCTATAAACACCCTGAACTGCATAAATACTACTGTGCCCTTGCTCTGATGTATGTGTTGCTGTAAACTTCTGTCAATAATAAATAAAAAAAAATGTAAAAAAAGAAAAAAATGTAGAGCGGCATTAATGGTAAATGTGACATGCTAACATGCATTTTTACAGAGCATTTGTATTAATAGCCTGACAGTTTTGCAGCATGATAAATGATGGCTGCCTACACCTTAAGGACAAAAAGGCTGACTTGAGCCATTGGCATTCACATCTCAGAACTGCTGGCAGAGACATCCAAGCACTGAATGATGTAACTGTGAGAACACTGGCGTGTGTATATCATGTTCATTTTGCCACAGTTAGCATGCTCCTGTGCAGGAGCGCAATCATGCTTTCAGGGTAATGCGGTCAATGATCTTTGCAATGGACTTGGCCACATCCCTTGCTCTGTATTTGCGGAAATCCTTGTCCACATCGCTTGCATTGTGGCTTGAGGAAATCCTTGGCTACATTGCTTGCTCTGTGGTTTGAGGAAATCCTTGGCCACATCGCTTGCTCTGTTTTGAGGAAATGCTTGGCCACATCACCTGCTCTGTGGTTTGAGGAAATCCTTGGCCACGTCGCTTGCTTTGTGGTTTGAGGAAATTCTTGGCACGTTGCTTGCTCTGTGGTTTGAGGAAATCCTTGGTTTGAGGAAATCCTTTGTTTGAAGAAATCCTTAGCCACATTGCTTGCTCTGTGGTTTGAGGAAATCTTTGGCCACATCGCTTGATCTATGGTTTGAGGAAATCCTCATTGCTCTCTCCTTCATTCTTAGCACCTCCTATTGACCTAGAAAAAGGTGCCCCAGAAATCCCTGCTGTAGAATCTGTTACAACCTGAAGAAGCATTGGTCAATCCAACCATTTTTGCATTGTTTGTGTAGGTATAAGATAGACATTCTATAGGCACAGCTTTCACTGTACAACCGGCCACAACATGGCAGCAGCTGGTCAATGGTAATACTACTGTCACATATTAAATGCCTTTCAATTTCTTGTACACAATCCAAAATAGTGGTCTTTGCAAATTCAGTTTTTTTTAATAGGAAGTCAGTGCAAAGAACAGATGCAAGGACAACTTTAATACCTGTAAAAATGGCTAAAGGCACATTTAGTTAAGACATTTTTACTTCACCCAGAGCTGGTTTATAGCTGCAATGTAATGATAACTTTTCAGAAGACAGTTAAGAAATAGCAATGCCATCCTATTAAAAGTACCGAACTAGCTCAAAGCGATCCCACTGGTATGTGTTTTGAGCCGGAAGGGGCAGGTAGTGGGAGTCATAGGGGCTTGCATTGCCATGGGCAGGAAACGGGTAGGCAGTAACCACAATAACATCCCAAAAAAACATGTCGCTCCACACATCCCCTCTCTCTGTAACCTTCACTCATTATGACGTTAGTGTTGGCATATGTGCAGTGCTTAGAGCACCACTGAGTAGTCAAAAAAAAAGTTCTACATATGACTTAAGGAATCGAGAAAAAATGAGAATGGGAAAGAAGAACAGGGGAGGTGGGGCATTATGAGCAAAAGTGGGGGAAAAGATAGGTATATCAAAATATCCAACCTGCGGCGAACCAGAAGAACGACTCAGACAAACGACTGACATTTTTCAAGGGCGTTTATTGAAAATAATTCAAACTCCTAGCTCGCCCTTTCTCTATGAGGGATGTTTTCAATTTAAAAACTAAAACTAAGGGTGCTCGGAAAGTACAAATGCTGCCCAACAAATCTGGGAGACCTTTGGCTGATATTGTGGCGAGATATTGTGAAGTTCACTAAAAGAGAGGCTGGAGCAAAAGCCTCTATCATCGCGTCTGCCTGGCCCAATCACTGGGGCAGCTCGCCGTTAGATTCAAGTTTGTCAAATTATAAAAATAGTTTGCAGCTTTCCTGTAGACATTACTGTTTGAAAACAAAGTAACCTCTGTATGGTTCCCCCTGTCTCAGGGAACAGGGGTTTCTTTTCAGGCCCTCTCCAGGTTCCCTTTAACACCGGTCTCTTTATAACAATGTTCCTGGATTCCCCAAAATCATATGGCCCTCTAGCAAACTTATGCGTAAAATTCACATAGGGCATTTGCCCACTCAGGTTTGTGAGGCTCACATAATCTCGTCGGCTCACCCAGCTTTATTACCAAGTGTTTGAGCCACTCTCGATCTAATTCACAAGGGTGCTTGCCTGCTCGGGTTTGTCAGGTTCATGTAACCATCATGACTCGCTCAGCCTCCAATTGAAGTGTTTGTATTTCTGTCATTTTGACTACAGGGAACGATTGCCCATTCGGGTTTCTCAGGCTCCTGTAACCTCATTGGCTCTCCCAGCCTTCATTCAACGTGTTCGTACTTCTCTCATTCTGAATTAGAGGGACCGGTTTCCTACTAGGGTTTCTCAGACTCCCGCGAGATCATTGACTCTCCCAGTATTATCTGTACCTCTCAGGGGTAGGTTCTCCGAGGGAGCATTCAAATCGCTGTTGCCACTCGTCTCCACAGCAAATGTCCTTCGGGGGTAGAGCTCAGGGAACCAAGTTCTCCTAAGCGATCTGGTCTCAGCTCAGGTTGCCGGGACCCAGGCCCACCACAGCTTCCTTGTGGCTGTGCCACCAGAGAAATTGGTGTTTCCACATCTCTGCCTTATCCTTGAACTTGGCTTCTCAGTCAGATGGAACACCAGCTTTTCCGGCATCCAACCAGAGTTAGGCTCACTCTCCACACTACCGCAGTCTCCACAGCCAAGCATGGCTCTGCCCCTCCGACAGAACATCTCCTCTGAGTAGAAAATACCCTCCTCCCTGCGTAGAATTTCTCTCTCCAGCCGCAGTCTTTGCAAGGTTTATGTACGTCATCACAATGAAAAAGAGTGTGTTCTTCTTCATTGACCTGGGTGCTGCGACAAAATTCAGCATTGCCTGCAGCCACATAGAAGCAAGAAATATCACTAGTTGGTTAAGTCATAATGGGAGTAACAACAGCTTTCGCGAGTCCCATGTAGGCAAACAATGTAGTCCAGAATTGGAGGTCCTTATCAGACAAGGAGTCTTCGTTCTGAGGAAGTGAGTCACTCCCAGTGAGGTCCCACTTGCCCAGAGAGGTGTAGCCAGGTTTGTCTAACAAGAGGGGCCTGAAGCTAATGTAGTTGGGCCACCGAAGTGACATAAACATCTGGAAATGCCCTGATGAGTGGACATTTACAAATAAATTCTGAGTGGGCCTTGCCCGCCCAAGCCCTACCCTGTCCATGCCTCTGCTTGCCCAGACCCCCAGGGAGGGTCTTGAAGTACGGGGTCACCTCCCTAGCTCCACAGGGGGTGGTGCCGCACTGGGGAGAAGGGACAAATTGACCAGATTTGTCACACACCCCATATCCCTCTCCTATGTTTCTTCTTCTCTGTCTCCACGCCCACATCTCTATGTATGCCTCCTTTCCATTTATTTCGTGTTGTTTTGCCTCACTTTAGAGCACAGACTGCATACACTTTCTTCAGTCTCTGTTCTGTTTCCACTGTACCCACTTTCTTCGGCCAATGATTCATTCATGTTTTTTATGCTTCCATATTGCCCTTCCACTTCCAGTCACATTCTATATCTACTGCACCCACCTCCCCTCCAGCCATATGGATGGGGTAAAGCACAAACCTATCTTTGAAACCACAGAGCACTGCACATAGATGCACTCGGATGGCTACTGGGCGTCGTGCATGTTTTGCTCGTTTACTCTCACCCCTGGTTTCCCCTTGGAAACCCACCACCCACTTTCTCATTTTACGCTGGCACCAGTTGTCAGCTTGAAGCCTATACATCTGGTGAATGCAGCGGCGACCCTCCAAGCATGCAGCGGAGAAAAACCATCTTCCCACCCTCCTGGGTGCCAGCGGTGCCAATGTCGTGACTGAAGCAGAGATGATTCCAGAAAAAATGTACCAGCTGGTCTCGTCCCCCAGCAATAAGAAAATCACAATCAGTATAAACCACAGTGAATATGCATACAATACATTAAACAGTAATGAATATCAGTAGACCTTATTGGTCATTGTGATAACCTAAGTGGATTGTACTCTTCATCGCAATGACAAGCCAATCCCTATCCAGCTATCATCAATAAGGAGCCAGTTTAGGACCTGGTCCTCCATGAAATTCATTTGGAAAACAAACTCCATGAAAAGAAGCCTGCAATGCAAATTCTCCATTTTCACGGCAGTCAGTGTTGCTCCATTGGGCATTCTTTAACCTTAATGCCATCAACCTTCAGTTTTGTAATGTCACTCTGTGTGGGGAGGGCCTGTTGGGGTGGAACCTAGCTTCCGTTGCACATGGCGTTACCCCTTCTGCAATGCAATGGCACTCTGAAAACCGATGCTCTGGAGGGTTGCCCAGAACATAGATGTAATTAAACCTTCCAGCCATCAACCTTGAGTTTTGTAAATGTTTCTCCAAGTGGGAGGAGTATGTCACGACATGGGTTCCGACTCTGCTGTGCCAAGGGACCCAAGTGCACCTCACTGACGATGATCATGCCTTCGTGGCTAGGTCGCGTGCAGAAGGAGATCGACCTAGCAGTTTGGATTAGACTGCCCTTGAAGGTGTCAGACAAGGCCTAGTTTGCATATGATCATCTCCTTCGGTAATGGCATGCAAGCTGAAAATCAAGGGTTTTTCCAGAGTAATGTGAGAGGTTCTGATTTGTTCGAAACCTTCAAGCCATCAACATTCAGTTTTTTCCATTCACTTCTGTTGGCAGATTGTTTTTAGACTTAAAATAACAACAATCTTCGGAAACACTCACAAATTCCTAATGATAAAATGAATTTTGACATTTTTGAAAGTATACACCGCTCATTGATTTGTTTTTTGGCACTTAAAAATGTTTTTTTTAGTATCCAACTCAACTGTCCCATTTATGTTGGTTCTTATGAGTGACCAGTATGGCAAATCAGAGGATCTCGTCCCTGTCAGCTCCAGAAGAAACACTTCTCCCGTTCCCAAACCAAGGAAGTTCCTGAACATTCCCTCATTAAGCCCTAAGTCTAATTCTGAAATGCCATATATCTATATGTATTTCTGCAACTTGACTCCAATTGCAAAAGTTACAAGTACTACGACGAAGAAGCCACGTCCAGATAGAAGAAGATCAGAGGAAACAAAAGAGCGTGCTAGTCTTTTTTCTATGTCTAACCATATTGCCAACAATAAAAAGGAAAGAGGGACTAGCTCGAGTGGCTCGTTGTGGTTGTAGAAACAGTAGCAGTAGTTGGCAGAGATACG